>NC_062279.1:151370952-151995952 GCF_902655055.1 Lutra lutra | reverse complement strand
AGCTGTACTAAGCATATTCTAATATATATATATATATATATATATACACACACACACACACACACACACAGCTGATCACAGTCAAATTTATGCACAATTACTTAACATTTTAGTTTAGCTATAGAGAAAAAATTCATTTTGGTGGCCTATTAAAGATGAATAAATTAAGGCATTCTTGAGCTGCCAATTAAAAGCTCCAACATATATTTAAGAAATACAGCAGGTTTTTCTAGATTTTATGAAGCTTCTTTTCTACTGTGTGTTTAGAGAATTTTTTAGTCTCAATTTTCTCTACATAAATACTTTATCCTTTGGCAATTAAATTATATGCTAAAAATAAAAGCCTTTTAATGTTTTAATCTGTTACTTGTACCAACTACCACCATCACCACCACCACCACCACCCAATTTCTTACTTTGAATGATAAACATTAGAAATAAGACAATTTACATACCATTCTTACCTGTAAGGGTAAGAGTGTATTACTATTGTTGTCTGTTCTGAACACATTATCTTCAATCCAAGATTTTGGAGTCAGTGATGGAGTAGAGCGAGTAAATTTCGGTGGTGCTATGACATTACCAGAAAATGGTTTCTTCAGTGGAGATATCTGATTCATAGTTCCTGGAATTCCGATGTTTCCAGTTCTACGATGATCTCTGCCATGCATTGCTCCCCAGGACATACTTCCAGTGCCCCAGCCACTGCTCTGATGGTTGCTCCAAGGAGATTGTTTCAGAAGAGGCTGAGAAAAACACATTTGTTTAAATTACAGGCATTTAAAGAGTTTATAATTCAAACTCAAATTTAGGCCCACGCTAAGAACATATATAATCTTAAAATAACATCTCTAAGGGCAACAGAATCTATCTTAACAGGTTATAAAAGTAATAGGTTTGAGATCTTGCTATATAAAAACACATTCATTTAAAGCGAGGTGAGTTTTCATTCTACAGCCCCACTTTAAATTATAATGAACCAAGCAGATATTTCATGATAATTATTAAAATAGAACCATGCAACTACTTTTCTTCCCTTTCAGAATCGTATATGTAAGAAGAAAAAAAATACTTGAAAATTGAAATTAACTTTGAAGATTCCTAAAGATATAACCTACATTGTGATCTCAAAACAACCATATTCTGCTAGGCATACAACCATAATATGGTCCTTAATTAATAAAGGTATGAGTAATGACGGGAGTAAAATATTTAGACTTTATGATTCCAAAACAAATTGCACCACTGCGACAGTAGATAATGGTAACATTTGGTGGTGTTCTCTTGCATGAACTAAAAACACCTTTTAGTATAGGGACAGTATAGAAAATATGTCTTCTTTGTATTGTTTATTTAACTTTCAATATATTTTATTCCAACTTTAATGTACTTTCTTTTAAAGTGTTTTAATTTTTTTTAACTTAATTATCCATGAACAGTTGAGCAATTATCTGATGTCACCCATAGGTGGATCCACTGAGATATACTAAAGATAAACAACTATATGCTTTGATTATTCTGGTAGAGATCTTAACACAAATCTCCATTTGGTTCATTCATTTTCAAAAGTAATTTATAATCCAAACTAGAACCTATGACAAAAAAAAAAAAAGTTGAGAACCCACCAAGAGGCAATTACTGTAAGTTTTTGAAAAGTATTATTTTCTAGCAATTACGTTGTCAATAAGCTTATAGCTAACATTTAGCTAAAGGAATTATGGGCTGTGAAGTTGCTATAAGTAAATAAGCTCGTAGAAGTATTCTTAAAATGAAACTTCCTTCTTATAACATGGAAAAAAAAAAGAACTTGATCTATAGTACCTATTTAAAAAATGCCAATATAATCATGAATATACACTGCCCCCTCCATATAGTTCAAAGGTATAGCTCAGGGGCCATGAACAAATCACTTCATTCCTGAGGGGCCTTACTTTCCTTACTGATACAGTGATCAAGTTCTCTTCCAGTGATCTAAAATTCCGTATGACAGCTGTGTGATCTCTTAAACTTCACTGTAAGAACCATCTTTTGACAAAAAGCAAATTATAGTTAAATATGAATCATGGTATACTGTCTTCTAATGTTCCGTATCATGGCTCTAAGAATATAAAACTACCTATAAATAATTTTCTGTGGCAAGCTTCCAGTCTAAAAAATGAAGACCCTGACACACAAAAGATAACTAACTGCTCGAGATTATGGAAATCATAGGAAAGTGGAATATTATTTCAAAATTCCGTATTTTTAATCCTCATAGGCCACGTTCTCGTTTCTTGGGGAGACACCAGTGATTCAAAATAAAAACTGTTAACTGTTACTCCGGTTGATTTAAATAAACTCTTAACTGTTACTTTGGTTAGATAGTATTCACCTTTTAAAAGGTTAGCCCTTGAAAACTATAACTGGTCACAATGGAAAAAGTTATAGGAGTAAGCAGGCACTGGTGAAGGTCCAATTTTGCTTCTCTCTCAAACCTTAATCACGAAAATGACCTTAAACACACTAATCACAATAAATGCTGACTGGATCAAAAAAGAACAACAAAATACTCTTTCAGTGTCCATTAACCAGCCCAGCGGTCATTCAAACATTGTACTGAGAAGATAACAAAACAAGAGCTTGAATCAGAAAGGACCCGGATGAATAAAAAAAAAAAAAAACACACACACACACACACACACACACAAACAAAAAACAAAAAACCTGCCCGGTGTCATTTCATAATTGCATTACCCACTTAAAATATACACACCTCAAATTCAAGAAAAGGTAAGGCCACCCCCCCCAAAAGGGAGTCCTCTCTTCGAGGTATATACCACGAACCCCGGATTCAAGTTTAGTTTTGTCTTAAAAGCCATCAAATATTCCCAAGACAAGAAGGGGCGCAGAAGCTAACCCAATCTCCCCAATCTCGCAGCGCCTCGGCTGTAACCAAGTGAGCCCCCGCGGGCAGGATCCTCTCTCCAGTCGTCTGACAGCTCGGGACCGAGCCCGCGGCGCCGCTCCCTGGGATCTCCCGACCCTCGGCCCTCGGCTGGCGCAGCTGCGCGGCGGGCAGGGCGTCCCGGCCGGTCGTCGCGGCCGGCCACCCTCTTCCCAGCCAGACCTTGCGCCGGCCGGTGCAGAATGAAACAGACTCTAAGAAAGCCCTTCCGTCCATCCCCTCATAGAACGACCTGGAAGAGTCACCGGCTCCCCACACGAACCGTCTGAGGTGATCATGTTCCTCCTTCCCAAGTTCGCTTCCCACGGCCGCTCGTCGGGGGCCGCCGCCGGAGCCCGCGGGCCCCTCGTCCCCCGCCCGTCCTCGCCTCGTCTCCCGGGCTTGCGGATCGCGGACGGTGGCCCTCTGGGTCAGGGGTGCCCGCTGCGAGGGACCGCCGAGCGGGCGCGCCAGTCCGTCGCCGCCGCCGCCGCCCTCGGTCCGGGAGCCATTCGGCCCCTGCCCCAACCCCCACCGCCGCTCCGGGCGTTCGAGGGGGCGCCCGGCCGGGGCGACTTCCAGCGTGACCCCCTTACCCGAGCCTCGTAGCCCACGGTGGCCACTGCCCGCCCGCCCGCCCCGCCGCGGACTGGTGTCCCGAGTCCTGTCACCCGTCTCCCCAACCCCCCCCCGCCCCGCCCCGCGCCACCAGTCCCACTCTCGCATGGGCGAGTAACCCTCGTCGTCCCGGTCCCGGCCCCGCGGCGCAGCCGGGCCGCCGTCCGCCGTACCTGGTGGTGGTTGTAGGAGTTCCTCTGCTGCAGGAAGGCGGCAGCCGCCGCCTGGTGCTGCTGCTGGAGCTGCGGGCTGACGGGAGACCTCCGGCTCTGCGGCTGCTGCGGCGCCGCGGGCGGCGGGGGCTGCTGCTGAGGTAAATTCATGGCGGGCGGCGGCGGCGGGGGCACGGCGGCAGCCGAGAAGGGGCCGCCGAAGCCGCTGCCGCCGCCGCCGCCGCCACCGCCGCTTGCCGGCACGCTGAGTCCCGCGCAGCCGTGCGGGGACACGGGCGAGAAGCTCGGGAAGAAGGCCGGGTTCATGGACGACGGCAGCCCGGGGTAGAAGCCGTTCTCTGAATCGGGGCTGGGCGGCGGCATGGCGCTGAGCGAGCCGCCGCCGCCACCGCCGCCGCCGCCACCCGGGGTGGCGGCCGAAGAGCCGGGCTGCTGCGGCTGCGGCTGCGGCGGCTGCTGGGGTGGAGGCGGCTGCTGCTGCTGGGGCGGCGGCGGCTGTTGGGGTTGGGGCGGCGGCGGCGGCGAAGCGGTCTGCACCGACCAGGGGGTGCCGAAGCCGGGCAGTGGCGGCGGCGACGCGGAGCCGCCTCCCCCTCCGCCTCCTGGGGGCCCCCCGCCCCCGCCGCCGCCCGGGTGCGGAAGGTCCGGACTCTGCAGGCTGCTGAAGGCGCCCGCGCCGAGCGCCCCGCCGGGCAGGAGGTTACTGGGACTGCTGAGCAGAGGGTGGTTGGGGGACTCCATGGAGCCCGGCGCGGGGTTCACCGGCGGCGTCGAGGGGGCCAAGCCCGCATTGGGGGGCTCGGTGGCGCTGCCCTCGCCCGCGGTCTTGCGAGGGCTGCCCGCGCCTCCGTGGCGGCGCCGCGGGGCTGCGGGCGGCGAGGGCTGGAGCTGCGGGAGCGGGGGCAGATCGGCCGGGAGCTGCCGCTGGGCGAAATCCTGCGGCGGGAGGTGCTGCGGGTGCGGTACGCTGAACTGCTGCTGCTGCTGTGGCTGCTGGCGCTGGGCGAGCTGCGCCGGCTGGAAGAGCGGGCCGGACGGTGGCGGCGGCGGCGGTGACGGCGGACTGAACCGGCCGGGGCAGTGGAGCGGCGGCGGCGGCGGCGGCTTCGAGTCCGCAGGGTGGGGAAGGTGGGGAGGGCTGAACTCTTTCCTCTTCTGGCAGCTCAGCTGCTGCTGCTGCCGCTTACTGAAGTCCTGCGGGGAGGAGGTGCGGCAGCAGCAGCAGGAGGAGGCGGAGGAGGAGGAGGGGTGGTGCAGACTCGGTTTGAAGTCCTGGGAGGGGAGGAGGTGGGTCACACCCGCGTTCGTGCCGCCGCCGGGGTGGTGGTTGGGGAGTTTCTCTGCGGCCGCCGCCCCCGAGAGCGGCCGCGCCGACTGCTGTGTCAGCCCCAGGAGCAGCTCATCCTGCATGGTCTGCTGATGCGCCAGGAACGGGGAGGAAGAGGAAGCGGCAGCGGCTGAGCTGCCCGCGCCGCCGCAGCCGAGGATAGGAAAGGGGGAGGCGGCCTCCGAGATGCCGGTGACAGGCAACGGCGGCGGCGAGCCGAAGGGCGTGGCGGAGGACTGCGGGGCGGCGGCCGTGACGGGCCCCACGGTGTAGGGACGGTATGTCCAGCTGCTGAATAGTGACCCAGGGTTGCTGCTTCGGAGCGGGGCGGTCTGCAACACCCCAAACCCGAAGTCCCTCATTTATCAGGCCGGCGGCAGCGGGAGGAGACGCACCCGGTCCGCTGCCCCGCCTAGGAAGCTGCCGGATCTGGGGCGGCACTGCCGTGGTGGAAAGAGGGGGAGTCAGTGAGAGGGACACCGTGACCGAGCCAGGGGCACCTACTTAGGCCCCTCCAGCCCTCGCGGCAATCACCGCCGCCTCCCGAGACCTGCTCGGGCACCGCCACCGCCGATGCCGCCGCCGCCGCCCTCGCGACTTAAGAACTCCGGAACGTGCGTCAGCGCCACCTCACAATCGCAACCGCCCCCCGCGGTGCGTCCCGGCACGCGCGGGCGCGAGGCCGCCGCGCCCCCGCTGCCCCGCCCCGCCCCGCCCTCATTAATATGCAGACTCGGTTCGGGCGCGCTAGTTCTCCCAGGAGGGAGGGGGAGCGCGGGAGCGAACGGCGTGTCGCCTCGGGCCCCTTCGGCATCTAGGGAAAAGGAGAGGTCTGTGGCGGTAGCGGGCAGCTGACTCCGGTCTGGGAGCCCGCCGCGCGCGCGCACTACGGCGAGCGCGCGCGGGCGGCGCCGACCGTTCCTGGGCAACGGCCCCTCCCGGCGCGGGGTCTGCGCAAAGGCTGCCCTTAGTCGCACGCGCTCCGTCTCCGCCCCCGTCGCCCTCGCCGCCCCGTCTCCTTCCTGTCACCTCGATCCTTCCCTCGGTCACATGAGGCTTGGCCTCTGGTACACGAGCTTGTTGGGGCTGTGGTGCCCCGCGTGGGAAACTGAGGCGGGGAACCCGACTGGGAGCGGCTTCCAGTCACCGCGGTCGCGTGAGGCCTACACCTTGCGAGCGCAGGGGGGACAGCGGCCCTTCCCGCCCTTCGGGCTCAGCCCGGTGGTCCTTAGACCAGCTAGGTCCTGTGGGCGCTGCTGGCCTTGCAGACCGCTAAGCGGCTCTCTCCATACCTCGTGCCCCACACGTCCCCTACTTGGAGCTCTCGTCGTCGCCCCAGAAAGCGCCTTCTCGGGCTTGTTTGTTTTTAGCTTCTCGTGCGGGGTGCTGTTTGGACCTTCCTGCAGCCGCTTGAACGTATTTTCTGCAGGGCAAACATGAAGCCTGGCTGTACACCAAACGTTTTCACTTGGGCAATGAGGAGCAAAGTCCCAGGAACTTAACCGGGCTCCGTGTGGCTGTCTACACACATAAATGCGTATAATAGGTTAGGAGGCGAGCTCCCATGGTAACCCTGGGCCAGTTCCAAGTCTTCGTATTTCATAAAACCATTTAATGTGCCATCATCAGGACTGCCGTGTGCAGGACTTCAGCCCGCCATATTTGCTCTGGCTCTCCTGTCCTTGCTTCCCCCCCCCCCCTCCAGGGAGACTCAAATTTAAGCATTTCCTAAGCTTTATGAGTTTTCAAGGGAGATTTCTCACATCAGGGAAAAAAGGAGGTTCTGACTCAGCAACAGACTTGTTGAGGCTTGCAAAATGGAAGGGGAGAGAGCTTTCCATGGTGGAGCTCTTGTTGGAAGCAATAGAAGAGGAACTAATCCTGTGTATTTCCTTTTCTAAAGAAGCATTTAACATAGAGGAAAAAAATTGTGCGAGGACCTAGATAAAGAATAACAGAATGATCCTGTTTTGCAATTTTAACTTTTTCTTGGCACTTAGAGAAGTGAAACTATTGAAATAATCCCAGAATAGAGACTAACCCCAAAAGCAATAGATGGGATGTCCAGACTACTTGATTTTTAAAAAAATTTTTAGTTGAAATATAATTGACCTATAACAACATATTGGTTTTAGGTGTTCAACATAATGATTTGATATATCTATATGTTGAGAAGTAATTATCACAATAAGTCTTGTTAACACCTGGATACCACCACACATAGTTACAATTTTTTTCTCTTGAGACTCTACTTGATTGTGATTTACAACTGGACTAAGATTAAATAGTGTTCTAGATTATAAATGCACACTCCTACTGATGTAGGCAGAGTGTACATTTTCAAGAGTTCTCATTCTCTATTCAATTTCTACTTTTGTTATTTCAGTGTTTCAAATTTACATAAATTGGAATAAGCAAGTTAGAAAGAGCATCATTGCAGAAGGAAAATATGTTTCATGTATTACCTTTATGTCTGATATATGAACTACATTATGTCTGTCTAATGAACTACATTTGATACTGCCTTTATAATACGAGAAAGTATTCTTAAAAAACTCAAAACGGTTCAGAAATTGGTCAGGTGTATAGAAAACTGGTTTGAGTTAATAATCTCAAAACAATTTTTAATAATCAGGCAAAATATAGAACTGGAGAAGTACTTTTATTATTTTAAATTACAACGTCTAGAAAGTAACTTGAGCTCATTACAATTAAAAATACAAATGGCCAGGGCGCCTTGGTGGCTCAGTGGGTTGAAGCCTCTGCCTTCAGCTCAGGTCATGATCCCAGGGTTGTGGAATCGAGCCCCGCGTCAGACTCTCTGCTTCGCGGGAAGCCTGCTTCCTCCTCTCTCTCTCTCTGCCTGCCTCTCTGCCTGCTTGTGATCTCTGTCTGTCAAATAAATAAATCAAATCTTAAAAAAAATACAAATGGCCATTTCCACAGTACCTATTGACATATTTTTAACTTTTATTCATTAATGTATTTTACAGGGAAAAACTACTTCACAATTAAAGACTTTAAGACTGTCTTAAAAATGAACACATTTTTTTTTTCCTAAGTGAAGTTATATTTGGAATCATCTGCAGATCCAACAACAAATCTTGAAACAGGAAGAAAATGTAGCCATGAAAATTAGCTCAATCATCCACTAAAATTGCAGTTAGTGTAATGTATGGAGGAAAGAGAGCATACATTTACAAGCCAAATACTGCCACTCTGGGCTAAAGTTTGAATAAAAACAAGATTTCTTGGTGTTCTAATACTTGTTTGTTTGGAGGATTTAGAGATCTCCAAAACAGAGAGAAGCCATCATGCTTAGTATTATGTAATAAGGTCAAATTTCATTTTAAGTACACCAAATTCCAAAATCTGTCAGTCCCCTGCTCACCAACTTAACACCTCAGAGTGTTGTGAGGACCTCATTTTTTTTTTTTAATAGAGAAGACAATTACATCCTGAAATCTCTGTCTTTTAATTTGGTGAGCATGCCATCATTGAAAATATTCAAACGGAAAGGTTTCCTATTGTGGAGGTGGAGGTGAGTAAGAGGGGAGGGATTATGGTCCTCTAGCTGCTCCAATACCAAAATCTTATGCGGCTATATTCTTTGTTGACCATATGATCACTCAGTCCCTGACCTTATTTGACAGTCTCTTGTTCATTTCCTACCATTCTCCTGGGCCAATGTTTTAAAAAATATTTTCGCTCTAACCTAGGACACACACATATACCCATGCACCTGAAATAAAGCTTTAAGCAATTCTTACTTTTTATACATGCAATAACTCTATTTTTAAATTCTAGGTACCGTGTTAAATCACTAAATTGATCTCAAATCACTAAGTTGATTTTAAGTCCCATGATTAGGCCATGAGATGAAATTTATTAACACAGTCCTAGAAGACTATTTCACACCTTTTCTATCTCAAAGCCTCCTGACACCATCTCTCCTCCCCTCATTTTCATCTGACCTGGCTTTCTATTTCCCTGAGAAAATAGAAGCTGTTTTAGGAGAGCTTCCACAGGTCCTCAACTGTACCCTTTCCCAGTCACTGTGCATTTGTTCTTACACACCTTCTTCCCTCCTGCTACATGGAGGGCCTGCCTAGACACCACACACTCATTTAAGGCTATCCCCTCCACTGGTGCACCAGATCCTTCCCACACCTGCTCAGGACATGGCTTCATAGACATCCCAGTCTCCTAGCTATCCCACATTTAACATGTCTAATATTGAACTCCCCCATCTTGGTAAATGGCACTCCATTGTTATAGTTGCTCAGGCCAAAATAAAAATAATGTTAATAATAATAAATAAAAAGGTCACCCTTGATTTCTATTTTTCTTACAGCATATTCAAACCATTATTGCATGTTAATTGTCCTACCTTTGTATTGTATCCAGAATCCAGCTACATCTCACCACACCCACCACAAGCCAACCAGACCAGGCCAGGCAGACTTAATCTCTCCCTGGCTTGTTGCTCTCACCGCCTAACTAGCTTCCCAGCCTCTGATCTTATCTACCTACAACCTATTCATACAGCAGCCGAAAGGCTCCTTTCATTTTTTAAAAATAATATATATATGTGTGTGTGTGTATGTGTATATATATATATATATATATATATATATATATATATATATATAATTATATATATACATTTATGTTATGTTAGTCACCATACAGAACTTCATTAGTTTTTGATGTAGTGGTCCATGATTCATTGTTTATGTATATCACCCAGTGCTCCTTGCAATACGTACCCTCCTTAATACCTTTCAAAATGGAAGACAGATCATGTCAACTTCCCTGACTAAATATTTATTTTCCTAGAATAACAGCCAAGGAATTTTCAGTAACCAAATGGTTATTCATGATTGCCTCC
The DNA here is from genome assembly GCF_902655055.1 of Lutra lutra. Classification (NCBI taxonomy): domain Eukaryota; kingdom Metazoa; phylum Chordata; class Mammalia; order Carnivora; family Mustelidae; genus Lutra; species Lutra lutra. The sequence goes on along the minus strand of NC_062279.1, from coordinate 151,986,020 downwards.
TGCCTTTAGTAACCCCTCTCACCATTTCTACTCACAATAGAATCCTTATTTCTTTGACATACCAGGCCAACTCAGCCTCAGAGTCTTTGCCCTTGTGATTCTCACTGCCTGGGATACTTATCCCCTAAATACCAGCAGGGCTTGCTCTCATATTTTTCGTGTCTCTGTCTCATTTCTTTCAGGTCTCTGCTCAAGCCATTTTCCCAGTGATATCATCTCCAACCACCATTATAAATAGCAACTCCTTCCTTCACTCCAGCCTCCCTATTACTTGAAAGTGGTTTGATTCCCCCCCACCCCAATCTGCCACTCTGTGTACTTACATTGTTTATCTGTCCTCCCTGTTAGATGGCGAATCCCATGAGGAAAGGTACATTGTCTTGTTCACTGCTGCATCTTCCACAGCTAGAACAATTCTGGCACACAATAGGCACCCAAGAGTTGTAAAATTGAATGTGCTGCTCCACAAATGAATAACAGCTTTAGAAAATAATAGCTATAAGTATACTATAGTAACATGAGGGTCTTTATTTGTTGGCAAGGGTTACCCAAACACCACCCACATGCTGCTAGGAATTATAAGCAAGGCAAGATAGTTCCAGGAATTGACAGGGTATGTGTGTGAGGACACACAGATAGGGCAGCTCAGCGGATAGATAAACCTGGACTCCAGGAGGCAAGACTTCTGTTTTAGGAGCCTAGAGGATTCCAGGCTTTAGAGACTGGGATTTTGAGGAAGGAGACTGAAATGCAAAGGTTCATCACAGGAACTTGAGCAAAGAAAAAGACAAGGAGTCAAGGCTCCAGCTCATAGAAACAGAATGAGTTCACACAGAACGGCCATGAAGCCCACTTGATGCTGAGCTGTCAAGTTGCTCGTTGCCTACTGCTGCTTGGCCTGTAAATGGAAAAGGGTTAGTCTTCATTCGAGGCTCATTGGCCTGGCTTTGAGTTGTGGGAAAGAGTAAAAATTAAGACCCATACTGACCTTTTCCAACTTCAAGTTGTTTTATTGTCACAGCCCCCAGAGTACCACTATCTTTAATAGTTCTGGTTCTTTTTCTACTTTTCCACTCTTTCCTTCCCTTCATGCTGTCTTCTCTTGCCTGCCTTCTTTTACATATGCCTTACATGTTGTAGTTCCTTATGCTTATATTCCTGGACCTCTTCTCTACTTCTGTATACTCTTTCTAGATGACTTTATCCACTATCATATTTTCAAATATCATCTATATGCTAATGTCTAACCAATCTCTGTCTAGCCCAGAGGCTGAATTCATATTTCCAGCTGCCTATTAGTCAGCTTGACCTGGATGTCCCTCAAACACATGAATTCAATATGTCCATACTGGAATTTATTTCCCCCCAGACCCACTCCTCTTCTTTTGCTCCTTATCTGGGTTGATAGTGTCATTATACAAGTTGCTCCAGCTGGAGACATGAGTCATCCTCTTTCTTCTCTCTTACCCTCCAAAAACAATTGGTCACTGTACTCTTGTCAATTCTGTTGTAGAAATACTGCTCAAAAGTTGTCCCCTCAGTCCATTCCTCTACCTGTGCCTTAGCTCTCAATCTTTGCTCTATCCTGCCCTAGTGCAGAGCCTCTTAGCCAGCTTTCCTACCAGTTCCTCTTCTGAATCTCTTCCCTTTAAAGGTGTCAAAAAATAACTATAACCCCATCACACTTCTGGGTCAATAAGCACCTCCCTAGCTTCTACAGTATCACATCCAAACTTGCTAGTGAATAGGACCTTCAAAAGTTATTTGCAACTTGCCTTTTTGCCTTTATTACCTGTCACTCCTCATAGTACCCAATCCTCTGGATCAGACATGTCTTTTCATAGCTCAGTTCCTTTGCACATGATGTGTCTACTTTCTGGAATGCCTCTTACCTCTTTTCATCAGCTAATGCTTCCTTACCATTCAAAACAGAGTTCCAGTGCCATAGCCTTTCTTGGCTCTCCCTGGACAGCGACTTAAACCCTCTTCTACATTCTCTGACAACATTGTCATAATTTTTTTTTTATTAGAACACTTGTCACATGGACAATGATTATCTATTCTCCTTGGCTATCTGCCCTTTTAGACTCTGAGTTGCTCTAGGTCACAGACTTTTCCTTATGTATCTCTACATACCTTTTCCTGCCATTTTACCTGAAACACAAGAGCTCAGTAAATGTTTGTGGATTAATGAATTGCCCAGTGAATGCTGTGGGAAGGAAAGATGAAAAGGAGAACAGAGAAAGAAGGAAAGAAGAGGAGGAGAGAAGAAAAAAGCGAAGGAGAGAAATGTCTCCAAAGCATACTTAAAAGGAGATATACCATTCTCTAGAGAATTATAATATTAGTGACTTATGTTTGCTTGAGGAAGAAAAAGAAAAAGAACAGATAATAACAAACAACAAAATTTCACTCCCCTTCCTATTGTTTTCTTTCTGAAAACACCATTCTGGTTGTTATGCTATCCAAGGATGAGTCTGCTGACAAAGGAAAATATCTAGAATCTCCCTGCTCCTGATGTATAGACTCCAAACACAGAAGGTCTTCACGTTTTTTGACACACTTTGTGGAGCCTGAGATATTTGTCATCTAACTACAGTACTCCCACTTAGGAAAGGAGCCGTCAACCTCTGCAGTAAATCCTGCCACATGCTCATTGGCACATAGACTGACTTAACAGTTCTATCAGTTGTTGACTTATATTTTTAGGTATAGTCACCTTGACTAGATTATAAATCATTGGAGGCAGTGGCTATACCTTATATATTCCTTTCTTTTCCTAGTTCTTCTTGATGCATTTATGTACCCAGAAACTATTGAGTGTCTGCTATGTGTCAGACACTGTACAAGACCCTGGGGATACAACCATGAGCAAAATCAAAGACATATGCACTATTCCATGGTATCACAGAGGCTGTTGATACAACTATGATAATTCCGGCCCTAATTGTCTAGACAGAGTCATAAACAGTGAGATTCTAGGCCGAAACTGACCTACTAAATTGGAGTCCTACATGCTGCAACATAGCCTTGTTGGACTGGTCATGGGTGGAGCCCCAGGATGAATATGGAATATTGAGCTAAGGCAAATTCAGCTGGAAGGCAGAAGAAATCACATGCTGAAACACATTGTAATCCTAGTTGGAAAAGAGATTTTCACTTTTTATCTCCTTACCTTGTCACAGTATACTTGGTGACTAGATAAAGCAAATAATATTCCTATTTTAGAGTTGGAAAACCAAAGCCCAGAAATAAAGTAATTTGCTTCCTGTAGTTTCCAGAGCCTGGGCTTAAAGCCGCCATCTCCTCATTGCTCAGTCTGCTGCTTCATTAGCTGTCCCTTGGGCTGTCACCTGAAATATGCAACATGTCTGAGCCAAACAGAGCCACAGGGACAGGCCCTAAGAACAATGGTTGCTACTTCTACTAAAGCATAACGGATGGAAAGTGTAATGCTTTAAAAGTTTTCAGGAACACCTCGCTAAATGAATAACAATTGACAGTAGTGATCTCAGAATGAAAGCATTTTGTTTTCCACATACATAGCCCACAAAGACTCAGAAATTCTTCTCAAATGTGCATACTAATTTTTCTCCTGTTAGCATAATGAGTCCTGGCAGTATATATTGGATATATTGCATTTGATTCTTTTCTTTCGTTCTGGAAAGCTAACTCCTTCACTTGAGAAATTATTCTCTGCAAAACAAAGTGGGGAAGCATTTTGACTAAATATTAAATATTTAAACTTTATGTAGATGAAGAATATTGCATCTATCAAATTTGATCTTAATATTTTTAGAATCTTAGAAAGATTAAAAGTTTAAATTTTTCTGGCAACTCTGAATGTTTGGTAACAAAGAAAAATCATAAAGTTTATTTGGTACCAGGCATTATTACTTCCCTCTTTATACAAAGATTAAGTATAAAGGCAAAGTCTGGATAACATTCAAGGTATATTTAATATTAGCTCAGGTAAGTGCTTCATCCTTTCTGTTATCTATTCACTTTTACTCTGCTCCAGGTGGGACTGTAGGAGTTTATGTCATCTTATATCCAAAATTCATGTATAAGTGTAGGCCATTGTATTAAATTTGCAGAACATAACCCATAGCAAGAAGAAGAGTAGACCTCAATTTTCAATAGAAAATATGAAAATAAAAAAACTTTAGAAAGTTTTCCTAAGTACATGAACCATATATATAAATACTAATGTTTTTTAGGCCCACAGTTGATCCATATTTCTCTCACTTCAGAAGACAGAGGGATATGCTGGACACATAGGGACTCTTGAGTCAGAGACCTGGCTTTCAGTCCCAACTCCCTCTGTCACTGTGTAACTTTAGCAGTACAGTTTTGGGGACATTAGTTTTCTCTTCTTTGTGAAAGTGAAGGGAGCAACAACCATCCTCTGCAAAGTGTGGGTTGTGAAGATGATTAGCAGTATTTTAAGCAGAGAGTCTCCTATAATGTTTGGCACAGAATAGATTTTTTTTTTTAAGATTTTTAAAAAAATTTATTTATTTGACAGACAGAGATCACAAGTAGGCAGAGAGGCAGGCAGAGAGAGAGGAGGAAGCAGGCTCCCTGCTGAGCAGAGCGCCCGATGCGGGGCTCGATCCCAGGACCCTGGGATCATGACCTGAGCGGAAAGCGGAGGCTTTAACCCACTGAGCCACCCAGGTGCCCCAAGAATAGATGTTTAGATAAAGGAACAAAAACTCTTGGCTATTACATGCCATGTAACTTAAAGAAAAGAGTAGACTCAAAGGCCAGATAGAAGAACTCAGTGGTAGTCCTGGGGTGGGGGGTGTAACAAAAGCAAAACCAAAACAAAACAGAACAGTTATCCAAAACATGCACATAAATGATAGTAATGGCTTGATCCCTAAGGAAGACAATGGATGTAAACAGGGCATACTCTAGCTTAAGGACAGAACTGAATTTCAGTATCCACGCTGATACCTACAGTTTAGAGTTTATTAACCCGGGCAGGTTAACCATTCTCAGTCTCACTTTTCTCCTCTGGTATCCAATACAGGGAGCTGTGCACAAAAGATACCCAATGCTGTTAAGAGCACTGGTCTTCAAAGATATATCTAGATCATCTTGGTCCCATAGATACATAACATGAGCCCCAAATGCAAGCTGTATATGTAATGTGAAATTTTCTAGTAGCCACATCTAAAAAAAAGAAAATGAGGCGGGTAAATTTAACTCGAGTAATATATTTTAACTCAATACATGCAAAATGTTATTAGTTTGTCATGTGATTGATATAAAAATAACAATTATTTTTTCTGGATCAATTGAGATGATTGTGGTTTCTGTGGTTTATTCTGTAAATGTAATGTATTACGTTGATCTCCAGATGTTAGACCAATCTTGCATTTCTGAGAAAAATCCCTCTTGCTTATGCTATTAAATATATAAATCTGGATTTGGAATGCTGGTATTTTGTTGAGGACATTTGCATCTATATTCATAGAGGATATTGGTCTGTAGTTTTCTTGTGATGTCTTTGGTTTTAGAATCCAGGTAGTTTTGATTTCATAGAATTAGTTGGGAAATGTTCCTTCTTCTAATTTTTTGTAAGAGGAATATGTGAAGGATTGGTATTAATTCGTCTTAAAATGTATAGAATTCACCAGTAAAGCCATACAGGCCCAGACTTTTCTTTGTGGGAAGTTTTAAAATTGCTAATTCAATCTCTTTGTTATAGGTATATTCAGATTTTTATTTTTCTTACTTCTGTTTCAGTTGTTTGTGTCTATCTGGAAATGTATCCATTTCATCTAGGTTTAATGTGTTGGCACACAATTGTCCATAATATTCCCTTACAATCTTTTTTATTTATCTGAGGTTGATTTCCAGATCCTCTCTTTTATTCCTGATTTTAGTAACTTGAGTCCTTTATTTTTTTCATTGTCAGCCTACCTAAAGATCACTTTGTTGATTTTTTTCAAAGAGATAACTTTGGGTTTCATTGGTGTTCATTATTATTTCTATTCCCTGTTTCATTTTTTCATTCTCTAAATCTTTATTATCTTCTTTCTGCTTGCTTTGGTTTTAGTTTTTTTTTTTAATTTTTTATTTTTTCAGCATAACAGTATTCATTATTTTTGCACCACACCCAGTGCTCCATGCAATACATGCCCTCTACAATACCCACCACCTGGTGCCCCCAACCTCCCAGCCCCCACCCCTTCAAAATTCTCAGATCGTTTTTCAGAGTCCATAGTCTCTCATGGTTCACCTCCCCTTCAATTTCCCTCAACTCCCTTCTCCTCTCCATCTCCCCTTGTCCTCCATGCTATTTGTTATGCTCCACAAATAAGTGAAACCATATGATAATTGACTCTCTCTGCTTGACTTATTTCACTCAGCATAATCTCTTCCAGTCCCGTCCATGTTGCTACAAAACTTGGGTATTCATCTTTTATTTTTTCTTTTTTCTTTTTTTTTTTTTTTTTACAGCTTTATAAACATATATTTTTATCCCCAGGGGTACAGGTCTGCGAATCGCCAGGTTTACACACGTCACAGCACTCACCATAGCACATACCCTCCCCAATATCCATAACCCCACCCCCCCTCTCCCAACCCCCTCCCCCCATCAACCCTCAGTTTGTTTTGTGAGATTAAGAGTCATTTATGGTTTGTCTCCCTCCCAATTCCATCTTGTTTCATTTACTCTTCTCCTACCCCCTCAACACCCCATGTTGCATCTCCTCTCCCTCATATCAGGGAGATCATATGATAGTTGTCTTTCTCCCATTGACTTATTTCGCTAAGCATACCCTCTAGTTCCATCCACGTCGTCGCAAATGGCAAGATTTCATTTCTTTTGATGGCTGCATAGTATTCCATTGTGTATATATACCACTTCTTCTTTATCCATTCGTCTGTTGATGGACATCTAGGTTCTTTCCATAGTTTGGCTATTGTAGACATTGCTGCTATAAACATTCGGGTGCACGTGCCCCTTCGGATCACTACGTTTGTATCTTTAGGGTAAATACCCAGCAGTGCAATTGCAGGGTCATAGGGTAGTTCTATTTTCAACATTTTGAGGAACCTCCATGCTGTTTTCCAGAGTGGTTGCACCAGCTTGCATTCCCACCAACAGTGTAGGAGGGTTCCCCTTTCTCCGCATCCTTGCCAGCATCTGTCATTTCCTGACTTGTTAATTTTAGCCATTCTGACTGCTGTGAGGTGATATCTCATGGTGGTTTTGATTTGTATTTCCCTGATGCCGAGTGATATGGAGCACTTTTTCATGTGTCTGTTGGCCATCTGGATGTCTTCTTTGCAGAAATGTCTGTACATGTCTTCTGCCCATTTCTTGATTGGATTATTTGTTCTTTGGGTGTTGAGTTTGCTAAGTTCTTTATAGATTTTGGACACTAGCCCTTTATCTGATATGTCATTTGCAAATATCTTCTCCCATTCTGTCAGTTGTCTATTGGTTTTGTTAACTGTTTCCTTTGCTGTGCAAAAGCTTTTGATCTTGATAAAATCCCAATAGTTCATTTTTGCCCTTGCTTCCTTTGCCTTTGGTGATGTTCCTAGGAAGATGTTGCTGCGGCTGAGGTCGAAGAGGTTGCTGCCTGTGTTCTCTTCGAGGATTTTGATGGATTCCTTTCTCACATTGAGATCCTTCATCCATTTTGAATCTATTTTCGTGTGTGGTATAAGGAAATGATCCAATTTCATTTTTCTGCATGTGGCTGTCCAATTTTCCCAACACCATTTATTGAAGAGGCTGTCTTTTTTCCAGACATTCTTTCCTGCTTTGTCGAAGATGAGTTGACCATAGAGTTGAGGGTCTATTTCTGGGCTCTCTATTCTGTTCCATTGATCTATGTGTCTGTTTTTGTGCCAGTACCATGCTGTCTTGATGATGACAGCTTTGTAATAGAGCTTGAAGTCCGGAATTGTGATGCCACCAACTTTGGCTTTCTTTTTCAATATTCCTTTGGCTATTCCAGGTCTTTTCTGGTTCCATATAAACTTTAGGATTATTTGTTCCATTTCTTTGAAAAAAAATGGATGGTACTTTGATAGGAATTGCATTAAATGTGTAGATTGCTTTAGGTAGCATAGACATTTTCACAATATTTATTCTTCCAATCCAGGAGCATGGAACATTTTTCCATTTCTTTGTGTCTTCCTCAATTTCTTTCATGAGTACTTTATAGTTTTCTGTGTATAGATTCTTAGTCTCTTTGGTTAGGTTTATTCCTAGGTATCTTATAGTTTTGGGTGCAATTGTAAATGGGATGGACTCCTTAATTTCTCTTTCTTCTGTCTTGTTGTTGGTGTAGAGAAATGCAACTGATTTCTGTGCATTGATTTTATATCCTTACACTTTACTGAATTCCTGTACAAGTTCTAGCAGTTTTGGAGTGGAGTCTTTTGGGTTTTCCACATATAGTATCATATCATCTGCAAAGAGTGATAGTTTGACTTCTTCGTTGACGATTTGGATGCCTTTAATTTCCTTTTGTTGTCTGATTGCTGAGGCTAGGACTTCTAGTACTATGTTGAATAGCAGTGGTGATAACGGACATCCCTGCCGTGTTCCTGACCTTAGCGGAAAAGCTTTCAGTTTTTCTCCATTGAGAATGATATTTGTGGTGGGTTTTTCATAGATGGCTTTGATAATATTGAGGTATGTGCCGTCTATCCCTACACTTTGAAGTGTTTTGATCAGGAAGGGATGCTGTACTTTGTCAAATGCTTTTTCAGCATCTATGGAGAGTATCATATGGTTCTTGTTCTTTCTTTTATTAATGTGTTGTATCACATTGATTGATTTGCGGATGTTGAACCAACCTTGCAGCCCTGGAATAAATCCCACTTAGTCGTGGTGAATAATCCTTTTAATGTACTGTTGAATCCTATTGGCTAGTATTTTGGCGAGAATTTTTGCATCTGTGTTCATCAAGGATATTGGTCTGTAGTTCTCTTTTTTGTTGGGATCCTTGTCTGGTTTTGGGATCAAGGTGATGCTGGCCTCATAAAATGAGTTTGGAAGTTTTCCTTCTATTTCTATTTTTTGGAACAGTTTCAGGAGAATAGGAATTAGTTCCTCTTTAAATGTTTGGTAGAATTCCCCCGGGAAGCCGTCTGGCCCTGGGCTTTTGTTTGTTTGGAGATTTTTGATGACTGTTTCAATCTCCTTACTGGTTATGGGTCTGTTGTGGCTTTCTATTTCTTCCTGGTTCAGTTGTGGTAGTTTATATGTCTCTAGGAATGCACCCATTTCTTCCAGATTGTCAAATTTGTCGGCGTAGAGTTGCTCATAGTATGTTCTTATAATTGTCTGTATTTCTTTGGTGTTCGTTGTGATCTCTCCTCTTTCATTCATGATTTTATTTATTTGGGTCCTTCTCTTTTCTTTTTGATAAGTCTGGCCAGGGTTTATCAATCTTATTAATTCTTTCAAAGAACCAGCTCCTAGTTTCGATGATTTGTTCTATTGTTTTTTTTGGTTTCTATTTCATTGATTTCTGCTCTAATCTTTATGATTTCTCTTCTCCTGCTGGGTTTAGGGTTTCTTTCTTGTTCTTTCTCCAGCTCCTTTAGGTGTAGGGTTAGGTTGTGTACTTGAGACCGTTCTTGTTTCTTGAGAAAGGCTTGTACCGCTATATATTTTCCTCTCAGGACTGCCTTTGTTGTGTCCCACAGATTCTGAACCGTTGTGTTTTCATTATCATTTGTTTCCATGAATTTTTTCAATTCTTCTTTAATTTCCTGGTTGACCCATTCATTCTTTAGAAGGATGCTGTTTAGTCTCCATGTATTTGGGTTCTTTCCAAATTTCCTCTTGTTATTGAGTTCTAGCTTCAGAGCATTGTGGTCTGAAAATATCCAGGGAATGATCCCAATCTTTTGATACCGGTTGAGACTTGATTTAGGACCAAGAATGTGATCTATTCTGGAGAATGTTCCATGTGCACTGGAGAAGAATGTGTATTCTGTTGCTTTGGGATGAAATGTTCTGAATATATCTGTGATGTCCATCAGGTCCAGTGTGTCATTTAAGGCCTTTATTTCCTTGTTGATCTTTTGCTTGGATGATCTGTCCATTTTAGTGAGGGGAGTGTTAAAATCCCCTACTATTATTGTATGATTGTCGATGTGTTTCTTTGATTTTGTTATTAATTGGTTTATATAGTTGGCTGCTCCCACGTTAGGGGCATAGATATTTAAAATTGTTAGATCTTCTTGTTGGACAGTTCCTTTGAGTATGATATAGTGTCCTTCCTCATCTCTTATTGTAGTCTTTGGCTTAAAATCTAATTGATCTGATATAAGGATTGCCACTTCTGCTTTCTTCTGATGTCCATTAGCATGGTAAATTCTTTTCTACCCCCTCACTTTAAACCTGGAGGTGTCTTCGGGTTTAAGATGAGTTTCTTGTAGGCAACATATAGATGGGCTTTGTTTCTTTATCCATTCTGATACCCTGTGTCTTTTGATTGGGGCATTTAGCCCATTAACATTCAGGGTAAGTATTGAGAGATATGAATTTAGTGCCATTGTATTGCCTGTAAGGTGACTGTTATTGTATATTGTCTCTGTTTCTTTCTGATCTACTACTTTTAGGGTCTCTCTTTGCTTAGAGGACCCCTTTCAATATTTCCTGTAGAGCTGGTTTTGTATTTGCAAATTCTTTCAGTTTTTGTTTGTCCTGGAAGCTTTTAATCTCTCCTTCTATTTTCAATGATAGCCTAGCTGGATATAGTATTCTTGGCTGCATGTTTTTCTCATTTAGTACTCTGAATATATCATGCCAGCTCTTTCTGGCCTGCCAGGTCTCTGTGGATAAGTCTGCTGCCAATCTAATATTTTTACCATTGTACGTTACAGACTTCTTTTCCCGGGCTGCTTTCAGGATCTTTTCTTTGTCACTAAGACTTGTCAATTTTACTATTAGGTGACGGGGTGTGGACCTATTCTTATTGATTTTGAGGGGGTTCTCTGAACCTCCTGAATTTTGATGCTTGTTCCCTTTGCCATATTGGGGAAATTCTCTCCAATAATTCTCTCCAATATACCTTCTGTTCCCCTCTCTGTTTCCTCTTCTTCTGGAATCCCAATTATTCTAATGTTGTTTCGTCTTATGGTGTCACTTATCTCTCGAATTCTCCCCTCGTGGTCCAGTAGCTGTTTGTCCCTCTTTTGCTCAGCTTCTTTATTCTCTGTCATTTGGTCTTCTATATCGCTAATTCTTTCTTCTGCCTCATTTATCCTAGCAGTGAGAGTCTCCATTTTTGATTGCACCTCATTAATAGGTTTTTTGATTTCAACTTGGTTAGATTTTAGTTCTTTTATTTCTCCAGAAAGGGCTTTTATATCTCCCGAGAGGGTTGCTTTAATATCTTCCATGCCTTTTTCAAGCCTGGCTAGAACCTTGAGAATCGTCATTCTGAACTCTATATCTGATATATTACCAATGTCTGTATTGATTAGGTCCCTAGCCTTTGGTACTGCTTCTTGTTCTTTTTTTTGTTGTGAATTTTTCCGCCATGTCATTTTGTCCAGATAAGAGTTTATGAAGGAGCAAGTAAAATACTAAAAGGGTGGCAAGAACCCCAGGAAAATATGCTTTAGCCAAATCAGAAGAGATCCCAAATTGTGAGGGGGGAGAAAGGGGATAAAAAGGGGTTCAGAAAGAAAAAAAAAAAAGAAACTATTAAAAAAAAGAAAGCCGATAAAAAAAATATAAAAAGAGGAAAAAAATATATCTATATTAGATAAACTATTTAAAAAACGTTAAAAAAGAAAACGTTAAAAGTTAAAAAAATTTAGCAGAAGAAGAGAAAAAGAAAAAAAAATTGAAAAAGAAAAAAAAATTAAATTAACTGCAAGGCTAAAAAATCATGGGGAGAAAGCCATGAGTTCCGTGTTTTGCTTTCTTCTCCTCTGGAATTCCGCCGCTCTCCTTGGTATTGAAACTGCACTCCTTGGTAGGGGAACTTGGTCCTGGCTGGGTTTCTCGTTGATCTTCTGGGGGAGGGGCCTGTTGTAGTGATTCTCAAGCGTCTTTGCCCCAGGCGGAGTTGCACCGCCCCTACCCGGGGCCGCGCTGAGTAATCCGCTTGGGTTTGCTTTCCGGAGCTTTTGTTCCCTGAGCGCTTTCCATAGAGTTCCGGAGGACGGGAATGAAGATGGCGGCCTCCCGTTCTCCGGCCCGGAGGAGCCGAGAGCCCGGGGCCCCACTCCTCAGTGCGCCCTCAGAGAACAGCGCCCAATGACTCCTGTCACCCTGGCCTCTGGCCGCGCTCCAAGCTGACCGAGCCTGCGACCGGTTCAAGGCAACCCCGAGCTGAGAGTCACTCCTCAGCTCTGACTCTGTAGCCGGCTTCCCCGTTCTAATACCGGTAAGCTCTGCGACACTCAGACACCCCCGATCCTTCTGCGACCCTGTGGGACCTGAGGCCGCGCTGACCCCGCCCGGGCTTCACCCCAGTTAAGCCTCTGGAGCGATGTCCCTCAGCGGAACAGACTTTTAAAAGTCCTGATTTTGCTCCGTTGCTCCGCTGCTCGCTGGGAGCCGGCCCCTCCCCCCGCAGTCTATCTTCCAGTCGCTTTGGATTCACTTCTCCGCCAGTCCTACCTTGCAGAAAGTGGTTGATTTTCTGTTCTAGAGTTGCTGTTCTTCTTCTCTTCGATCTCCCGTTGGATTTGTAGGTGTTTGCAATCTTTAGATAAGCTATTTAGCTGATCTCCCGCTACCTGAAGTAGTCTCAGCCTGCTACTTCTCCGCCATCTTGACTCCTCCCTCCTTGGTTTTAGTTTATGCTTCTTTGGCTACTATCATATGACCGAAGTTTGGATTACTGATTTGAGATATTTTTTTTTTATAAATACAAGCATTATAGCTCTTTCCCTCTGATTACTGCTTTTGTTGAGTCTCAAGTTGTGGGATGTTGTGTTTTATCTCAAATTATTTTGTAACTTACCTCATGATTTCTTCTTTGATCTAGTTGTTGTTTAGATGCACTTTGTTTAATTTTTATGTATCTATGAATTCTCAAATTTCCTTCCGTTATTATGACTTTAATTTCATTCTATTGTGGACAAAGAACAGTTTGTGTGATTGCATGCTTTTAAATTTATTGAGATTTGTGTTATGTCTTCCTAACATAAAGTCCATCCTTGAGGATGTTCCACGTGTACTTGAGAAAAAGATCTACTTTCATGTTGTTGACTGGAGTCTTCTATAGATACGTGTTACATTTAATAGGTTTATAGTGTTCAAGTTTTCTATTTCCTTGTTGATCTTGTGCCAAGTTGTTCTACCCAGTACTGAAAGTGGGTTATTGAAGTTTCCAAATATCATTTTTGAATTATCTATTTCTCCCTTTAACTTATGTATCTTATTTCATGTTTTGGAGGCCTCTGTTGTTAGGTGCATTGTGTTTATAATTGTTTTGTATTTCTAATGGATTCTCTCTCTTATTACTACTTTTTTTTTTTTTTTTTGGTTTCTAAGAACAAATTTTGTCTTTATTTTGTCTCTCTTTTGTATACCGGTTGCATGGTATATATTTTTCTTTTTACATCACACTTATTTGTATCTTTGAGTCTAGTGTGTCTCTCAGATAGTATGTAGTTGGATCAAGTTTGCTTTCTTCTACCATTCTCTGCCTTTCAACTGGAGAGAGACACATTCTTATTGGAAGAATGGTGCCATCATTATTTCATAAGCTGTACAATCATTCCTCTATTACATATTGGTTAATGAGAACTAGCATATTGATTCATCTTTTACAATTTATGAACATGGATTATTTATACTAGATCTATATTATTTTAATCTTGACTACTTTTCATAACCTTACAGGATTCATTTTGTAATTTATTTCTCAATGTTTTTGTAATATTACAATGCTTATTAGCACATTTATTTGAACTAAAAAGATAAAGGCAGAATTTTTCTGAAAGAAAGTGTAATTTAGCTTATTGGTTTGCCAGTAAGATATATGATGGACAATTTTCATAAAATGAGCTAAATATGCAGCTCCGCAGTTTTGATTTCATGTATATGTATAAAATCCAAGGAAAAAGTATAAGGGAAATGTGAGTTCAAAGAGAAAAAGGAAAGGTCTAAAATTTGCAAAAAAACCTTAAATATATTTTTAATAGCTGGTCATGGGTATTAGCTTATTATAATATTCAAATTTCATTGGATATATTTAAAATGATATAGTCATTATATTTAAATATATGCTTAAATGACATCTTTTGCTCTGATAAAAATGATAAAAATGATAAAAATTGAACTTTGAACTTATGATAAAAATTTTTAGATGACTTGAAATGTACAAGACACTTAAAACTATTTAAATATAGAGGATTTTTTAAATGTTCAAAATTTCTCTAGGTGATTCTTGAAAAATGATCAGACTAGGCACAGAGAGCAAAGGTATTCCAAATTCATCATCTCTGGTTGCCTTATTTACTGCTATATTCCCAGAGCCAATCAGATCCCCATGATTGAATGAATGAGTGAATGAATGAATAAATGAATGAATGAATACCCTGAATAGTAACATTACACATTATATACTTTCTGCTTTAAAGAAGGATGGCCCTGGAGGTAGATTTTTCCTTATCTGGGTTAGGTAGTTATTAGTTGGTAGGTAGAGAGAGCAGGGTCCTGATGGAAAATGGGGAAAAAAAACCCCTTCATTCCTAACTTGAGAAAACAGCCCTGAGTGACTAGCTTTACCCCTGTCAAGCCTCAGGAACCTGAGAGAAAGACTGAGACCAAGATTTAAGGGAGGCTAACAAAGTATTATGATCCATACATAGCAGTCACCTTGAATTCTTTAAATATTTTATAAGCATCTACTTCTTGTCTGGCAATGGGGAAGAAGACAGGGTGCATGAGGAATACATTTAAATTAAGAAGTCTAATGAAATGGGATAAATGCTATAAGAGGAAGAATATATTAAATTACTGCTATTTGACCACTTTTGACTTACCAAAAACTGCTAATTCGTTTGGTTGGACCTACAAGGAAGTATAAATCCAGATGAAAGAACAATAGATCTTGAGGGATTTACTAATCAGGGAAGTGATATGCGGTCAGTGGCATTTGGGCTCAACACTGAAGGATGAGAAAGAAGATGAGTGGATGAATAGATGGCAGATAGGACATTCAAAACAGCAGGATCAACAAGAGTAGAAGTGGAGAGGTATAGGGTGTACAGATCCGTTCTGGAAAGGTGCCTTGTAATTTTTTGTGTGTTGAGGTCTGAGAAATATGGAAAAAAAGTAGAAAGGAGCCTGAGACTTATGTTAAAAGTCTCTTAGGCCTAAGAAGATACTGTTGGATCAGCAATAGGAAGCCACTGAAGACTTCCTAGAGGGATTATTGTGAACAGATACCAGCTTTAGAATAACTCAGGTGGGGCGCCTGGGTGGCTCAGCGGGTTAAAGCCTCTGCCTTCAGCTCAGGTCATGATCCCAGTGTCCTGGGATCGAGTCCCGCATCGGGCTCTCTGCTCAGCGGGGAGCCTGCTTCCTCCTCTCTCTCTGCCTTCCTCTCTGCCTGCTTGTGATCTCTGTCTGTCAAAAAAAAAAAAAAAAAAAAAAGAATAACTCAGGTGGCTGAATGGGGAGAGAGTTGGGGGGGGGGGGGTTGAGACTAGAGGTACCAAGATGCTGAGGAAACTCTGTAATAGTCAAGATGAGTATAGGTGTGTATAGGAGTCGTGAAGTGGGCCATAACATTTCTCTGATAAAATCATCATAGTTTGGTCAATGATGAGGTTGAAGGGTTAGTTGAAATAGGTACAGGGTCAGGTACAGGGGAAAGAAAGTAAGCTACATGGAGGTATCCTGCAGTGAGAGTGGAATTCTGGGCTAGGGGTCTTGACTCTGTTCATGCACTGTTGGTAGGTGAAGCCATGACAGTCAATGCAGTTATCAAGACATTCTCTCTTGGAAAAGCGGGGGGAAACTGAGTAAGAGCAAAAGGACAGAGCAGGGAGTTAGGAGTGAGTCTGTGCCCTAAGCTTTACCCCCTTTTCCTCCATCATAACACTTGTTTACTTGAGTGTCCACCCTTCGCAAGTCTGTGAAACCTCCAAAGGTGGCATGTAGATCTTATTCATTCCTCAGCATCCTACAAGCTCACACACAGTCAAGGGGTAGCCACTTAAAAAAAAATCCTTTCTGGATCATACCCAAACTTTTATGGAATGCTGTCTAAGTTCTAGGGCATTGTTCTAAGTGCCATGCTGGTGCCCTTCCATTTCATATTTCACAAATGAGGAAACTTATTCAAGGTCACAGTGAGTGGGAGCCTGGATTTAAACTCAGGTGGTCTAACACAAGAGGCCACCTGCACCTAACTCCCATGATATAGAATGAGTGGAATCAGAGTGACATTTGCGTGTCACTTTTTAGCTTAGAATTGTCTACACAGCAATGCTTCCTAGAAAATTCTAACATCCTCAGAGTAACACTTTGTGAGATGGAGGAAAAGCACAATATTTTATTGAGTAAATGAAAGCTAAAGTTAACTGAATTCATGAGGAAACACAACTAGGAAATGGCAAAACCAAGCCAAACCCCTGTCTTCTGAGTTACACTTCATGTCCTGTTTCAGTCTTGCTCCCTGTGAGTTCAGTTGTTTCCCCTATCCCTCAAGAAGATGGAATGCCTCAGCAGATGTCCAGAGGAATCTGAAGAGAGGGGTTGTGGAAAAAAGCAAGAAAATTCTTTGGCTAACAGTTTCTATTCCCTTGAGGGACTTAGGAACTTGGTTCTGGTAAGACCGTGAGATGTCTGTGGGTCTAACTTGCTTGTGAATACTAGCATAGTCTCACTTTTATTAATAATCATGAATGTTCAAATTTAGGCACAACCCACATGTAAAAAATTTTGGTTTGTTGACTTTAAATGTAAATGAAGGATGATCTATTGACTTGTTACTTATTCATCCTTCTTGGGGACATAATGGAATCTCTCCATGGTGAAACATCAGGCATCCCTTGACAGTCTAAAGGCCCCACCCTCTTTAGAGCCTTCTGTGGTTCATTTATTAAGGAGGGTAAGTATGGCCTCTTAATAAGAGAATGGAAAGGCCTCTTAATAGGATACCAAATTTCTGTAAGCATTTGTTTAACCTAATCCCCTATGGCACATCGACTCTTCTCTGATGGCTGGTCTCCTTAGATAGGGAAGACTCACAAAAAGATTTCAAAGGAACTGAAAATGAGATCGATAATAAGCTTTATACTTTTGTTCCACTTAGTCCAGTTTAGAAAAAAAAAATGTCCTGGTGCATCTGACCGATATTGCTTTGTTTAAATTTTATGAATCATAGGCAAGGTTGCTCTGCCATTTCTCTGCCATTATAGAAGATTGGCTAACTTGCCAAGTTTCACCATTGCCAATGTAGACTCTGAAGCAGCAAATACCTCAGAGGATTCAAAGATGAAAAACCTCCTGTTTTGTAAGTTATGTGTGGACATATTTATAAAGAAAGTGAAACTATATCCTCTATGTAGCCAGTATATTTAATCCCATGACTTCTAAAATAAGCAATGTTATGATAATTAAAATAGAGGAACCTACATTCTTCCTATTTAAGGAAGGATGGAATGAAGAAAATGAATTCAGTAGTTCTTGTCTATATGTTAACTAACATAATTTTAACTGTTAACAACTTATAATATTAAATATTAACATTTACCTTGTACTCTCTTACATGCAAAGTACTATTCTAAACATTTAATCCACTTTACAACTCTATGGTAAAATTCCATTATTGTCCTCATTTCACACGTGAAAACTGAGGCACAGAAGTGTTAAGCAGCTTGCCTAAAACCACAGAGCTAATAGTAAAGTCAGAGTCTCAGAACTCCTACTCTTAATCTGCTGGGCTAAAATTGTTGTGAATCCAATGACTTTGTCCCTATTGAACTGAAAAGACTTCTAAGAAGTGATGGGACTTTAGAAAATCTTTCAAAGATGGGAACAAATTTAGAAAAATGGAAAGCTAGAAAATTTACAGTGTTTGTAAGTAAACCCTCCCTTCTGTAGCTCTGAGGGATTCTTCTACTTACTCAGATAACTGAGTCTCATTGAAATCTGGAGCAAGGTCTTACTTTGCAGCAGAGTCATGATGGTGTCTCAGGTCTATGAGAAACTGATGGCTTTGTGCTGGGATAGTTTTCCTGTTGATCTTATTGAAATGGGAGCCATCGATTCCCATGAATGCATTCTTGCTCACTGATGGCACCCCTGAAACATTGTACAAATGGTTGTCATTCCTTCTTTCTTCCCTTCCTCCCTTCCATTCCTGTAAGTCAATGAAATTACTTAAAATAGCCAGATTCTATGCCAAGGGCCAATAATTAAATAAATACATATGTAAATAAATAAGGCAAGGGTTCATGGCCTTTATGAAAACTCAAACATGGTTTTAAAAATGTCCATCTGAGGGGCACCCGGGTGGCTCAGTGGGTTAAGCCTCTGTCTTCAGCTCAGGTCATGATCTCAGGGTAGTGGGATCGAGCCCCACATTGGGCTCTCTGGTCAGCTGGGAACCTGCTTCCCCCTCCCCCTCTGCTTGCCTCTCTGCCTAATTGTGATCTCTCTCTCTCTCTGTGTCAAATAAATAAATAAAATTAAAAAAAATGTCCATCTGAGAAAGAAAAGGGGTGCCTTGATTTTGACTCAGATTGTGATCTTAGGGTTGTGAGATTGAGCCCCACATCAGTTCTTCACTGGGTGCAGAGGCTGCTTAGGATTCTCTCTCTCCCTTTGCCCCTCCCCCTCTCCTTTCTCTCTCTCTCCTTGTCTAAAAAAATGGCCATCTGTTCATGGTATGAGCAGGTGCAAAAGCGGAAATGGTTATTTCAAATTGGGACATTGGGAAAGACTTCATAGAAGAGTTTGTACTTGAACTAAGACTTAAAGATATGTAGCATGGGGGTGGGGTGATCAGAACAGAATGAGAATAGTACTCCAAGAAGAGGGATCAGCAAGAGCAGCAAAGGACTGAAGGAGTAAAA
Organism: Lutra lutra; assembly: GCF_902655055.1. Classification (NCBI taxonomy): domain Eukaryota; kingdom Metazoa; phylum Chordata; class Mammalia; order Carnivora; family Mustelidae; genus Lutra; species Lutra lutra. The sequence goes on along the minus strand of NC_062279.1, from coordinate 151,966,976 downwards.
CAGTAGGGCATGTTGGAGGAAATGGAGAGAAGGTTGCCTGAATGGGGGAAGGTTGCCTGAATGAGGTGCAGCTGGTAAAACAAGGTTGGAGAAGCAGGCAAAGGCCAGACAAGGAGAGACAAAGAGGCATTTCATCACTGAAAATTCACTTCCAGGACCTAAACATCAACGCAGTGCCTGTTCATGGTGATCGTGTTTTAAAAATTACCTACATGTCATCATATAATATCTGAGCTTCAAGATTTCAGGAATACTGGATGCTTTTATGAACATTATGATAGCCTCCTAACTGGTCTGTTTCCTCAGTTCCACTCCTGCCATTTTATAACCCTTTCTTCTATGGTGTTTGTTGCATCTAGGTCCATCCTTTAGTTGCTTATGATCTTTCAGTGTTTTCCTTGCCTTGGCCAAAAGGTGCTGCATAATCCATGGTGAACTTGTACCACTCTCCCCCTCTCCCACATGCTCATCCACACTGGTCTTTCAGGTTCCCAAATATATCCTGATGTCCCCTGGCCCAGCAAACTCTTCTCCCAACTTCATGGCTGGCTTATCCTCTCTAAGTCTCTTAAGTCTCATCTAAATGTGATTTCCTCATAGAGCTCTTCATGGACCATCTGCCCCAATGTACCTCTCTCCTCAGGCCATCCTTTATATACTTAATAACACTTATCACCAATCCATAAAATTAAATTAATTGATTAATTTTATTATCTGTTTATTTCACAGAATGAAAGATCCATGATAGATTAATGCATGCCTTGTTTTGACTTATCCCTGGCTGGTTCCTTAGCACATAGAACAGAATATACTCTCAAAAGAACAGTTCTGTGTTAAATGAATGTAAAAATTATGAATCTTTGGTATGTGGTTAAAAAAAATGATAATGATCTTTTCCTTCTTTCCCTGCAGAAGAGAAAAGGCTAGGGGGTCCTGGGTGACTCAATTGGTTGAGCATCAGACTCTTGATTTCCGCTCAAGTCGTGATCTCAGGGTCCTGAGATTAAGCCCTGAGTCTGGCTTTGTGCTCAAAGCAGAGTCTGCTTGAGATGTTCTTTCTCTCTCTCCCCCTCCTCCTGCTCATGTATGCTCTTCCTCTCTAAATAAATAAATAAAATCTTAAAAAAAAAGACTAGATTAGTGGTTCCCAAACTGTATTAAAATTAAATTAAAATTTAAAAAATTTTAAAAAGGAACCAAATCAGGTTGCCAAGACTTTACTATTAAGTAAGTCTACATATGAACAACATAAAAAAAAAATGCACTTTCTCCCCTCTCTTCCTTGCTGCTGCCTGTGGAGGTGACAACCATCTCTTATTTGGCATCATGGTCACCCTCAGAACTCCAGTGATGAGTAAGATCATTAAACCGAAGGTCAAGAAGTTTATCCAGCACCAGTCAGACCAATGTGTCAAAATTAAGAGCAACTGATGGAAACCCAGGAGCACTGACAATAGGGTGTGCAGAACATTCAAGGTCCAGATCTTGACACCCAACACTGGTTACAGGAGCAACAAGAAAACAAAGCACATGCTGCCCAGTGGCTTCCAGAAGTTCCTAGTCCACAATGTAAAGGAGCTTGAAATGCTGCTGACGTGCAACAAATCTCTCTGTACAGAGGTTGCTTTCAATGTCTCCTCCAGAGACCACAAAACCATTGTGGAAGCAGCAGCCTGGATGGCCATCAAAGTCAGCAATCCCAATGCCAAGCTATTTAGTGAAGAAAATGATTAGCAGCTTATGTACATGTAGTATTTGTGTTAATAAAACCATAAAACTAGCAAAAATTGCATACTTGCTACGCCTATCATCATTTACCAGACAAAGAGGTAGAGAGCTAAGGCATTCCAGTATGATGGCTTTGAACAAAATCAATAAAATTGTTAGAGGAGAGTAACCAATAAATAATTTGAAGAATTTGGAAGGTTTAGACAATGGAGAGTTTCATGTGCTATGCAAAAAGATTCAGACTTAATAGTACAGGGGATGAGGAGCCCTATGGGATAAAAGAGCTATAGGCAGGCAAGATGCATGGTTCCATCTGTATGTAAAAATTATCATCTGTGGCCAGTGTAGGAAATGGCTTGGAGGGAAATGAGATACAAATCAGGGAATCAACTTAGAAAGTTGTTACAACAACCCGCAAGTGAGGTGTTGGATCAGGGATGGCACTGAGGAAGAAAGGAAAGGAATGGGTTTTTGCTATTAAATCTTGGAATGATTTCTCTGAAACTTTAACAAAGTCTTGCTTCCAGTTTTGGCTTGTATCATCTACCTAGGGGCTTTCAAATAAATTTTCATATTATTTATCTGTTGGCCTCTGAGAGACCTTTTTTGACGACCATATTTTTTTAAAAAATCACTAAACTATAGAGCTTTCATTGTGAGGATAAAAAGAATAAGTGGATGTGAAAGCATTTTGCAAAGTATTACACAAATGGAAACTATTTTTATTCCCAGTAAGTCAATTTAGTTTACAAAGGGAAAAAAATCACTTCCCTACATGTAAGCTCCCATAAGCAAACTCCCCAGGCAGAATGAATCACTCTTATAACCATAGCACTTTTTTGTACTTCTATCATAACACCTCCATTAATTATAAATTGTTTATGCATTGGTTTTTCCTTGTAGCATATAAATCCTTTAGAGGCAGAGAGAGAGTCTTATGAATCTTTGCAACCTGGTTTGTGGTAGACAGTAAGTGCTCAGTAAATGTTAATTGCATGCATGAATGAATGATTAGTTCCCAGGAAAGGATAAAGGCAGGTTGTAGGGAGCTGATGGGGACTTCAAAAGTAAAATAAATAATAGAGTAAATGTGTTAAAGTGAGAAGATTCAGGGTGATTTGTGATCATATATTTTATTTTAGTCTAGAAGTTATACATAGATTTACTAAACTGCCAAAATATGGTATCAACTTGCTCTCAGTAAAGCTAAATATTTTGTAACACTGATAATTAAACATCCTTTTGCAGTATTGTATACTTTACCCATTCATTTAGCAAATTCTTTTCCAGTGGCTGATAAGTATAGGACACTGTGCTATGGTTTATAAATCGTCATATTCCTGTCCTCATGAAGTTTGTTATCCAGTGGGGGAGGGGAGGGAAGACAACTGGCTCCAAACCATATTTTATAATAATTACCATATATCATTTCTTATATTTATGACGACCTTATCAGGTAAGCGTTATTATGCTCATTTTCCAAAAAGAACCCTAAGCTAAGGGAATTTTATTAATTTACCTGGGCTCACTGAACTAGGAAGGGACTGAACCATATCGACTGATCACAGGGAAAAGCATCAAAGGTTATTTTTTCATTTTAGAATCTAGATTTTCTGGCAGTCACTGAGATTAATTCAACAAATACTAATAGAATGTCAACAAGGACAGATATGTAAAATGATAATGAGTTATAATGATAAAGTTACCATCCTCATGGAGTTTTTGGTTTGGGGGAAGGGTTTAGAAAAATGAACATAATCATAAAGTGGGATTTTAACCAAGACTGACAGATCTTGGAGGGGGTGGGATATGGTTCTCAGGAGCTAAGCAGTATTGTGGTGCGGTGTGAAAAGTGTCCTGGGCTTGGGGGTTAAAGGCCACTATTTAAGACCCCACTCTAATTCTCCTGCTTGGGGGACTGAGGGTGAAACACTTAACATTCTGGGCCTGACTGTCTTTTTTTTTTTTTCCAAGATTTTTATTTATTTATTTGACAGAGAGAGATCAAAAGTAGGCAGAGAGGCAGGCAGAGTGGGGGGCGGGTTGGGGGGGAGAAGCAGGCTCCCTGCTGAGCAGAGAGCCTGATGCAGGGCTCAATCCCAGGACCTGGGATCATGACCTGAGCCTAAGGCAGAGGCTTTAACCCACTGAGCCACCAAAGCACCCCGACCTTACTGTCTTTGTTTATTAAACATGAGCAACAATGAGTGAGGTTTCTACCTCATTTCAAGAATTAATGGGTTGAGATAAGGGAAAGCAGTTTCTAAAGTGCAGTACAGATGAATGATAAAGAAAGCCAATTTCCTAGAAGCATCTCCTTGGTGTAAGAGCCATCAAATAAGAGAAAACATAGAGAAGTGATTTATATATTCCTATCCCTAGTACATAATCTGGTGCCTGTCACATAGTAAGTGCTTAATAAATACTTACTGAGCTTAGCTCCTGAATTGGCTTCAAGAAAACAGAGAGGACCAAATCTTTCCTCCAGCTAGTGGGGGGGAACATATTGTACCCAACTTCACGGCACCTTCTGAAAACACCAAGCAGCTGTCAACAAATACATTAGTTATAATCCAAAGTGCCATTTAAATTGGGTATTTTTGTTTGTTCATTTGGTTGTTTTTTTTAGAGGTTATATATGTGGCTGTGTCTGTGTGTCTAAAAGAACATATTTGGGGGGGTTGTGATGACCAGTCTTCATATCTATTTGGTTCTGTTAAGTATCTATTTGCTCCTCTCTAGTGGTAAATTCTCACAGCATGCAGCACTATTGAGGTCTAGAATAGTACCATATATTCTCCATGGATGTCTATATTTCAACAGGTATTATAGACATAAGCTAGGGGATAAAGCTTAAGCCTGGTAATGCTATGCACTAGCCAGAGAAAGGATTTATTTGAGGAAGGTTGGATTACTTAGCAGCATCAAACCACACACCCAGAGGCAGTTATCTATCTGCTTATGAAGACTAGCTTTTTAGTTTGGATCATTGACCAGACACATACATGCCTTTGCTATAGATATGAACAAATAAATACCACCTGCAAGTCTTAATCTTGTGTGTGATTACAATGTTAATATTAATAAAATCATCTAGACTTCTTTTTTCTAGCTTTTGCATTTTATTTAATGTGACTTGAAACTTTTTATAATAAAATTTTAGTAAAGATTCATAACTTCAACTTCCATGAAGATAGATGATTTTTCTCTCTTCCTCCCACTGAGTACAACTAATAACCCCAGACATCATATATAAAGCAAACACAGAATATCTGTTAGGTGAGAGAAGAGGGCAAACTGTCTAGGGACCTTGGAACCCAAGGAATGAGTTAATGAGGTCCTTGGATTTTCTTTTTGCCTTGCATGTACCAAAATTGGAATTGGAGAAGTTAGAACACTGGAAAGCTAATAGGTGCAGAGAAAATAAAGCCCCAGCAAAAGCCTGCTCTCTGAAACCAAAAGACCAAGAAAAAGGTAGTCTCATATCACAGATAATTTCTAGATAGTAGCTGCTCTACTCTAGCCAAACACAAGAGATAGATTGTGGCCACCCCCACCCCCTAGCCATGTCAGCAAACACCAAGGGTAGCCTAGGGCTGCACCCTAGCTTGGATATTACAAGGCACCCTTCTACTCACTGGATGGCATTAGAGAAGGACTTTCAATCCTGCTAAGTAGTCATGAACCCCTGTCCGCCCCCCATTCCAACCACAGTGTCATGTGTTAAACTTAGACTTGTACCCACACCCTGCAATAATGAGGTTCACCTACCTCTCCTCTCCTCAGTTAAAATGTCACTCCAATTCCCCTAGTTGTAGGACTGTGGAAAGACACTTAGAGGGCTCTTTCAGAGGAGCTAGTGGATCGAGTTTACCAGTGTCTAATGGTAATGAGGCCATAGAACCTCTGTGGTGACTTTGGAAGGTGTGTGGAGAGTATTTATGAAGCTCTCTTACTCCTTCCCCCTGGGGAGAATTGGGGGAGGCCTACTGGGAAGTTGGATATCCCACTTTTTCCCAGTGGTATCATGGAGTCTCCTGCCCTGTCCTCCTCAAGTGTCAGAGGCCAAGTGAGGACCTAGTCTATCTCAACCTGGCAATACTGAGGCAACAACCCCACCTTCCTCTACCAGAACGATACCAAAGAAAGCTCACAAAAACAGAAAGCTGAAGTAAAATCTGGAGTTTCTTAACACAATACTAAGAATGTTCAGGTTTCATCTGAAAATAATTTATAGTACCAAGGAACAGGAAAATCTCAACATCAATGAATAAAGACAATGAGTGCTAACACCAAGATGACAGAGATGTTAGAATTTGGGAAGTCTTCATGTATTATTTCTTTCAGCTTTCTTTTCTTTTCTCTCTTCCATATTCTGGTGATAGAAATGTTAGAACATTTGCCAGGTCCCTGAATGTCTGTCTCTTTTTTTCCATTTATTCTCTTTGTTGTTCAGATTGGTAAATTTGCATTCTTCTTTCTTCTAGTTCACAAATTTTTTTCTGTTCCTTCTGTTCAGTTGAAATTTTAAAGCAGCCATCATAAAAATGCTTCAATGAGCAATTATAAACATGTTTGAAACAAATTAAAAAATGAAAGTCTCAGCAAAGAAACAGAAGCTATAAAGAAACCTAACTTCAGAAATTCAAAATACAGTAACCAAAATAGAAAGCTCAGCGGATGGACTCAACAGCTGAATGAAGGTATCAGAGGAAAGAATCAGCAAATCCAAAGAAAAAAAATAGAAATTACTCAATCTTGACATAGAGAGAAGATAAAGTAAAAGTGATCAGAGACTCAGGAATCTGTAAGACAAAAACGAGGGACCTAGTATCTCTGTCACCAGAGCACTGCCAAAAGAGGAGAAAGGGGATGAGAATGCAAAGTGTTTGAAGAAATAGTGGCTTCCCAAGTTTGGCAAAAGACATAAACCCTAGAGATTCAAGAAGTGGAGTGAACTCCAAACAGGATGAACTAAGAAAAAAATCCACACCAAGACACATTATGATCATACATCTAAAAGTCGAAGAAAAACTCCTAAAGCAGTGAGAGAAATAACACCGTCAACTATACAAGAAACACCATTCAAAGGACAGCATACTCCTCATTTGATATCACAGAGGCCAGAAGAAAATGGCATGACATTTTTTAACCGCTGAAAGAAAAGAACTATTAATCCAGAATTCTAGATCTGTAAGAATATGCTTCAGGAATAAAAGGGAGATATTCTAAGAGAAAGGAATTTGTCACAGGAGAACTACTCTAAAAGAATGGACAAAGAAGGTCTTTAAACAAACAAAAAAAATCTTGAAACATAGGGAAGGAAGAAGGAATGTGATAAACACAGATAAGGGCATCTTTTGAGTTTTAAAATTATACTTGACGTTTGTAACAGAAATAGTAATACTGTCTGATATGGTGCTAATGGTATGAGGAAATATTTAAGGCAATTGTATTTTGAGTATAGTAGGGTAAAGAGACATAAAAGGAGTAAAATTTCTGTACTTCATTCTAACAGGTAAAATGTTGACACCAGTAAATTGTGATAAGTTCTGTAATCTATCACATAGAGCAGCCACTAAAAAACTGTGCAAAAAGATATACTCAAAGACACCATAGATAAATCAAAATTGAGATGTGAAAGTGTTTCAGTAGACCACAGGAAGGCAAGAAAAGAAAACAGAAACAAGAAACAGAACAAACAAAAGATGAAATTAAATGGCAAGCCTAAGTCCCAACATATCAGTAATTATTTTACAGAAAGCAAAACTCATAGAACTAAACAAAGAAATCTAAAAATCCGCAGTCATACCTGGAGACTTTAACATTCCTCTTTCAACAACTGATATAATGGCTAGACTGAAAATCACCAATGACATAGGAGAACTCCACACCATCAATCATATACAATAACAAACCACACCACCCCAAAACAGAATACATGTTCTTTTCAAGCACATATGAGAAGTATACTAAGTTACTAACCATTTCCTGGGCCATAAAACAAACCACAGCAAATTTATGAGAATGAGAATTATTCAGAGCATGTTCTCTGACCACATGGAATCAAACTAGAAAACATTAACAGAAAAGTAACAAGAAAATCTCCATTTAACAATTAGAGAACACATTTTTAAATAACCCATGAATCAAAGACAAATGCTCAAGGGAAATTAAAAAAAAATAGATTGATGGGGCACCTGGCTCAGTTGGTTGAGCATCCAACTCTTGATTTCTTTAGGCTCAGGTCATGATCTCAGGGTTGTGAGATGGAACACTGGATGGGGCTCCACGCTCGGCGGGAAGCTCGGCGGGAAGCCTACTTGAAATTCTCTCCCTCTGACCCTGTCCCTGCTCACACGCTTTCTCTTTCTCTCTCTCTCTCTCTAAACAAATAAATCTTTAAAAAACATATTGAACTGAAACAAAATGAAAGTAAAATATATCCAAATTTGTGAAGTGCAGCTAAAATAGTGCAGAGAGGAAAATTTATAACGCTAACTGCTTACATTAGAACATAGGACAAATTCAAATTAATCTAAGCTCACACATCAGGAAATTAAAGGATGAGAGAAATAAACTCAGAGTGAACAGATGGAAGAAAACAATAATGGTGAAAGCAGAAATTAATAAAATTGAAAACAGAAAATTAGAGAAAATCAATGAACAAAGAGCTGGCTCTTATGAAGGATCAATATAGGGGCACCTGGGTGGCTCAGTGGGTTAAGGCCTCTGCTTTCGGCTCAGGTCATGATTCCAGGGTCCTGGGATTGAGCCCCGAATCTGGCTTTCTGCTCAGTGGGGAACCTGCTTCCCTTCCTCTCTCTCTGCCTGCCTATCTGCCTACTTGTGATCTCAGTCTGTCAAGTAAATAAATAAAAATCTTAAGTCAAGCAGAGAGAGTCAATTATCATATGGTTTCACTTATTTGTGGAGCATAACAAATAACATGGAGGACAAGGGGAGTTAGAGAGGAGAAGGGAGTTGGGGGAAATTGGAAGGGGAGGTGGACCATGAGAGACTATGGACTCTGAAAAACAATCTGAGGGGTTTGAAGCAGCCGGGGGTGGGAGGTTGGGGGATCCAGGTGATGGGTATTGGAGAGGGCACGGATTGCATGGAGCACTGGGTGTGGTGCAAAAACAAGGAATACTGTTATGCTGAAAAAAAAAAGAAGTTAAAAACAAACAAACAAAAAAACAAGGATCAATATAATTGGCAAGCCACTAACACACCTAACAAAAACAGAAAGGTGATTTAGATTGCCCATATAAAGGATGAATTAGAGGATATTGCTATAGATCCTGCAGGCATTTAAAAGATAATAAGTGGAGGACCCCATGCACAAAAATTTGCCAACTTCAAAGGAATGTACCAACTGCTCAAAAAGCACAAACCATCAATTAATTCAGTAAGAGAGATAATCTGAATAGCCCAACAACACTTAAAGAGATTGCATTGGTAATTTAAAAACTGTCAAAAAAGAAATCTCCAGGCCCAGATGGTCTCACTGGATTATTCTACCAAACAGTTGAAGAATAATTAAAATCCATTCTAGGGATGCATGGGTGGTGCAGTAGGTTCAGCTTCCCACTCTTGGTTTTAGATTGGGTCATGGTCTTGGGGTTGTGGGATCAAGCCCCGTGGAGTCTGCATGAGATTCTCTCTCCCTCTTTCTCTAAAGTAAATAAATAGATCTTTAAAAACAAATATGTTCCACACAACCTCTTCCTGAAAAAAATTAGAAGGTAACACTTACTTATTTATTTTCTGAAGTTAATATTAACTCTGAAATGAAAACTCAAAAAAGACAGTACAGAAAAAGAAAACTATAGATGAATATTCCTCATGAACATAAACATAAAAATTTTAAAAATATTAAATCTCTAACAAAATATTTAACAAAATATATTCAACATAATAATAAAAGATACAAAAAATCTTTAATAAAGTGTTTAATGTATATTAAAAATAAATAGAATTAAGCAATGTGTATGAAAAATTATGCTTCATGATCAAATGATATTTATCAAAGAATGCAAGACTTGTTCAATATTGAAAAATCAATAAGTGTAACTCACTATATTGACAGGTAAGGAAGAAAAATTATATGATCTTGTCAACCAATGCAAAAAAAGCATTTGACAAAACTCAATACCTGTTCATGATTAAATTTTTTTCAGAAAAATAGGTATACCAGAGAACCCTCAACTTGATGAAAAGAACCTACAAAATATCTATAGTTACCATTATATTTAGTGTTGAATGACTGAATGATTTCCCTTTAAAATTGGGAAAAAGACATGGATGTTAGCTCTCATCACATTTAATCAGTATAATGCTGAAGTTCCAGATGGTGCAAATAAGACAAGAAAAGAAATAAAAGGCACACAGTTCAGGAAGGAAGAAATAAAACTCTCATTTGCAGATGATACGATTGCCTACATAGAAAATTTTAAGACATCTACAAAAAGCAAATAATAAAACCCAAAACCCCTATAATCTCTCCTAGAACTTGAAAGTTCAGAAAGGTGATAGGATATAAGATAACCATACAGCAATTGTTTTTCTATTTATTTATTTACTGATATATAATTGACATATAACTTTGTATTCATTTCAGGAGTAGAACATAATGATCTGATATTTGTATACACTGTGAAGTGATCATCACAGTAAGTCTTATCCTCTGTCCTCCTACAAAAATATAATTTTTTTCTTGTGATGAGAACTTTCAAGACCTAGTCTTATAAATTCCAAATATGCCATACAATATTGTTTATTATAGCCATTATGCTGTACATTACATCCCTATGACATTTATTTTCTAACTTGAAGTTTGAACCTCTTGTTCCCCTTCATCTGTTTTGCCCACAACTCCAACCTCTGTCCCCTCTGGCTACCAACAATCTGTCCTCTATATTTATGAGTTTTTTTGTTCATTTGTTTTGATTTTTAGATTCCACATGTAAGTGAAATCATACAGCATTTATGTTTCTCTGTCAAACCTATTTCATTTATCATAATATCCTCAAGTTCTATCATGTCACAAATGGCATTATTTCATTGTTTTTTATGGCTGAGTAGTATTCCATCATGTGTATGTGTGTGTGTGTGTGTGTGTGTGTGTGTGTGTGTATCACATTTTCTTTATCTGTTTATCTATCAATGGGCACTTAGCTTGTTTCCATATCTTGGCTATTGCAACTAATGCTGCAGTGATTATAAGGGTACATATATCTCTTGAATTAGTGTTTTTATTTTCTTTGGATGAATACCCAGAAGTGGAATAGCTAGATCATGTGGTATTAATATTTTTATTTTTTTTTTTATTGAGCCTCCATACTGTTTACCACAGTGGCTGCACCAATTTGCATTCCTAGTGCACAGGACCCTCTTTCTTCCACATCCTCACCAACACTTGTTATTTCTTGTCCCTTTGATACTGGCGATTCTGACAGGTGTGAGATATGATCTCATTATGGTTTTGATTTGCATTTCCCTGACTGTAAGTGATGTTGAACAGTATGTCTTCTTTGGAAAAATGTCTCTTCAGATCCTCTGCCCATTTTGAAATAACCAAAAAACCGAACCCATGTTGGGTTATTTTTGTTTTTCGGTTGTGCAATCTTTTGTGGTTACATGTAAATTTTCAGTTTGTTCTACTTATGTGAAAAAAGGCATTAGAGTCCATAATAGCCAAAATACAGAAAGAGCCTACATGTCTATTAACAGAAGAATGGATAAAGAAGATGTGGTGTATATATATGCAACAGAATACTATGCAGCCATCAAAAACCTGAAATCTTGACATTTGCAAAGATGTGGATAGAACTAGAGGGTGTTGTGCTAAGTGAAATAAGTCAGTCAGAGAAAGACAATTATCACATGATAATTGAAAAATGAAACAAGATGAAACCAGGGAGGGAGACAAACCATAAGAAACTCTTAATCTCAGGAAACAAACTGAGGGTTGCTGGAGGGGAGGAGGTGGCAGGTATGGGGTGGCTGGGTGATGGACATTGGGGAGGGTGTGTGCTATGATGACTGCTGCGAATTGTGTAGGACTGATGAATCACAGACTTGTATCCCTGAAACAAATAATACATCATATGTTAATAAAAAATGCCATTGGAATTTTGATAGGAATTGCACGGAATCTGTAAATGGTTTTGGGTAACATGAACATTGGAATGATATTGAATTTTCTAAACCATGAGCCCATAGGAACAGTGCAGAGGAGTGGGGGAGGAGTGGGAGGGTGTGCTGCCCAGGAACAGGGGTCAGGCTCCAACAGGAGGGATGGGGACAGGCAGGCTGGTCAATAGGGCTGGCCAGCAGGGAGGGGAGAGTGTGAAGAGGGCTGCCACTCATACTGGTGTTTCAAGCTAGAGGGGGAACACCCAGAATGGGGCCTGCTGGTTCCTCCATCCCCAGAGAGAGTCCTAACAGGCTTCTGCTCCCCTTAGATGCCTTAAGGTTGGCAAGTGAATCTAGTTTAGATGTGATCTAAATGCTGCTTTTGCTCAGGGTCCCTGAGTGAATGGGTCTGCACATGAGCTCTCTAAGAGTAGACTCTCCATTCCCTCCAGCCCTGTGTTTCTCCTGAATGCAAGCCCTGTTGGTCTTTGAAGCCAAATGTTTTGGGGGCTCATCTTTCCAGTATAGATCCCAGGGGTTAGGTGCCTGATGTATGAGATCTCTGGTGACTCTTCCCGACTGTGGGTTGCCAGTGGCAGAGGTGGGATTTTTGGTGATATTGTCTCTGCCTCTCCTACCCCTCTAGATGTGGTCTTTGTAGCCTTTGCTGTGGAGGATCTGTTCAGCTAGTTTTCAGGCTTTTCTCAAAAATATTTTTTGTGTATGTACCTGTAGATTTGTTGTATCTGAGGGAGGGGCTCAGGATCCTCCTAAGCTGTGTTATATCCTCATTGAACTGCCTCATGTTTTTATAAACTAGCAATGGACACACAGACAACACAATTAAAACATAATACCATTTGCAATTGCTTACAAAATTGGTTAAGTGTAAATAAAACAAATATGTACAGGACATGAATGTTGAAATATTATAGGACAAAATACTGATGAAAGAAATCAAGTAAGAGCTAAATACATGAAGAGGAATCCCATGTTCATGGATTGGAAGAATCAGTATAGTAAAAATGTCAATTCTTCCCCTAACTGATACAGTGATTTAATGAAATTCGTATCAAAATCTCAACAATATTTTTTGTAGATAATATTATTCTAAAATAAGGAACTAGGATAGCTAAATTAGAAATTTGCTGTGGGAATGACATTATTAAGGGGAGGCAAAGGTGAGATGCAGATTGGGAGAGAATATTTGCAAGCCACTTATCTGACAAAGGACTAATATCTAGACTATATAAAGAATTCTCAAAACTCAACAGCAAAGAAATGACCTGGTTAGAAAATAGGCAAAAGTCATGTCACAATAAAAATTAAAAAATAAAAAAATAAAAACAAAAATAAATCTTTAAAAAATAAAAGAAAAAGTAATGAATAGACATTTCACCAAAGAGGATAAACAGTTGGAAAATAAGCACATGGAAATTGTATAGCATCATTAGCATTAGGGAAATGCAAATTAAAATCATGAGATATTGCTATACAGGTATCAGAATGGCTCGAATAAAAGAGAGTGACAGAACCAAATGCTGGTAATTGTATAGACACTCTTGAGAACACTGGCAAGTTCTTTATAAATGGAAACATGGAACAACCATTTAATCCACTCTGGAGCATTCATCTCAGAAAATGAAAGCTTATGTTCACACAAAAAACCTATATATGAGTGTTCAAAGAAGCTTTATTTATAATTGGCCTTATTGATAATTGGACACAACTCAGATAACCCTTAAAAGATGAGTAGAACAGAATAGGTGTACACACTGTGGTATATCCATATACTTAATCAGCATCTACTTGGTGTTAGGATTAAATGCATCTGAGACTAAAAATCTTGGAAAGTTAATATTTTTTTTAAAGATTTTATTTATTTATTTGACAGACAAAGATCACAAGTAGGCAGAGAGGCAGGCAGGGAGAGAGGAGGAAGCAGGTTCCCTCCCAGAAAGCCCAATGCGGGTCTCGATCCCAGGACCCTGGGACCATGACCTGAGCTGAAGGCAGAGGCTTTAACCCACTGAGCCACCCAGGCAACCTGGAAAGTTAATATTTTTATCATAATTCTGTAGATTAGAAACTTGAGTTTAGGTAAATTAAATGGCCTACTTAAGGTTATTCAGGGCAAAGGCTGGAATTTGCAACCAGGGTTTTTTGATAATCCAAAACCCATTTGTTTTCCACTGTAGAAGGCTGTCATAAAGGTTAGGTGAGGGGCTCTGTGTTGTTTGTTATTCTTGGTAATCTAGAAGGATGTAACTAATGGGCTTTTATCTTGTTTAAGGATTGGTTCAGTCAGCAGACCTTTAGTACAAGGTTATTGCCTAAGAACAGATTTACCTTTTCTTTTGTGCACCTCTGTTGCTTTTACCCAGGCATCTGCAAAGTCATGTCCTAGCTTCTGGGTCTTACTTCTGTACAAAGGACCGTGGGCTCAAACAAGTTTTCTTCTGTTGACTCACTGTATCATGTAAAATAATTACTTCTTGTCCTTTGTCATAAGTCTGCAACTTGTGGAGCCTATCACACTCAGTTGCTCACAGAACCACCTGAAATGACTTTGTTTTGCAATGTGTATCCCTGCCCTTCAGAGTCAACCTAAACACAACCCTTGATGTTCACAATTATTCAGCAGGCGTGGCTGAAAAAGTTGATGCACCATCACATTTCAGAGCCAGAAGGGATCAGCATTCAATTAGAGTAATCACCTCATTTCATAGAGAGGTAGTGACTTGTCTAAGTCACACATATAAGTTTAAAATGAAAACATGAGTCTTAGATCTCTTGGGAGGCTCAGATCTGACTGTTACCAACATTGCCTTCTGTACCCCATAGCTCTAGTTGCTATCGGTTCCCAGGTTTTGTTCATATTTTATGAATTGACCATCAAGAAAATATTGATTTATTTCAGAACAAAAAAGCAAAAAACTCCAAAGTTCTTAAACTGAGAAGTAATGGAAGCTACAAAGTATAATGGGAATGCATAAAACCTTATGATTAGATGATTCTAGAAATTGCTAACATCATGTGACTGGAAAAATACAAGAATTGGAATTAGCAGTTCTAGGTTAGATGACTTGCTATGTGACCTAAGTGGCTCTGCGTCCTTAGTGGTGCCTCTTAATTTTGATTCCTCCAACAAACTCTTATTTGGTGCCTGTTTTATACTTTGCATTTTGCTTGGCTCTGGAGATTCAGTACTGATCAAATAATAATAATGCCTGCCTCTATCTAAGTCACAGTGTTGGTTATGAGAGAAATGAGATAGTAAATGTGAAAGCTCTTTGTAAAGTGTGCGATTCCATAAAAATCAGACATAACCTGATACCATTTCCAACTGCAAGTGTATGTGGTATCACAAATGGAGCTTTGAAGATAATGAAAACTCCCTGAGCATAAATTGAAAATACATTTATATTGTGAGATTGTGAAGTCTAGAAATCGAAACTGGACAGAATGCTTAATAATAAACAATTGCAATGTGCCAATCACTTGCTTATCATCTGTGTTCCCCACTCAAATATAAATGCAGAAACTTTTCTCTCTTACTACTATTATTTCAGCTCTTTAAACACTGCAGGCACACAACACGCACAACATATTTGTTGAATAAATTAATAATTTAATGAACCTCTTTTTGTGTATAAATGTTAATTTTTTAGGGTAAATGACAAGAAGTAGAACTAGGGGCATGAGGTTGTATGCGTTTATTCTTGATAGTGCTAAATATTTCTGATCAACTACTAATTCATCTTTTAATTGCTTAATTAATTTAAAAAGATATTTTATGCCTGTATGTTTTGACCACTTTTATATCTGGCTAGCATATATATATATATATATATATATATATATATATGTATATATGTGTGTGTGTGTGTGTGTGTGTGTGTGTGTGTGTGTGTTTGGGGGGGGGATAGCATTCCCCTCTTTTAGGAATTATGCCTTCTCTTACTCTTCTGGTGGGAGTTGTCAAGTTTAATATACTTATCTTCTGTTGCAATACGTTGCATCAGGAGTTGGCCCAGACTCAAGCTGGGCCAGTCTGGAATCCTCTCTCTTAGGTTATCAGTTATTGGTCCAGGTTTAGTCTTTGGTTCTAATTAGGGGCAGTGAGTCCCTTTCTTGAACTTGAAACTTGAATTAGTCATTTTCTGTTGGTTGAAGCCATGAGACATAAAATTCAGAATTTGCTGGTTGCCATGTTTTTCACCAAATGGAGAATACCAGTCGACACCAAAAAAGGGAAATCTGAAGCCAACATGGAGAGAGGATCAGAAAGGATGAGTCCAAATGCAGTCGAACTACATGAACAGCTTTGAGATTTGAAATATCACAATTTCTTTTTATTTTTTATTTATTTTTTTTTAAAAGATTTTATTTATTTATTTGACAGACAGAGATCACAGTAGGCAGAGAGGCAGGTAGAGAGAGAGAGGAGGAAGCAGGCTCCCTGCTGAGCAGAGAGCCCGATGCGGGACTCGATCTCAGGACCCTGAGATCATGACCCGAGCCGAAGGCAGAGGCCCAACCCACTGAGCCACCCAGGCGCCCCACAATTTCTTTCTAATGATTAAAATAATTTCCTTTTTTGTTTGTTTGTTCAAGTTATTTCAATCTGGCTTTCCCCCATATTTAGAGCCAAGAGTCATAATAGTGAAGGCTGATGCACAGTATCTTGACTCCTACTATCTCATATGTGGCAACATATAAAAGTACCCATTTTCCCATTTATCTGTCTATGAGGTATGTTACCAATATTGGAGATTTCTTGTCAATATGGTTGGTAAAAACAATGATACCATCTCATTATTTAAATCTATGTTCCCTAAAAACTAGCTAAGTTGGGAATGTTGTCACATCTTGATTGGTTATTTGTAATTCTTCTGTGAATTGTTCATGTGTAATGACCAATGTAGTTGGTCATTTTTCTGTGGGGTTGTATTCTTCTTATTAATTTGAAGGAATTCACTAAATACTATAGCTATTGATCTTTGTAAGTTATGTACATTGCAATTATTTTTTCCAATTTGTTATAGGTTTTTCAAGAATTTTTTTCATATATATGTTATCATATAGAGGTTAATAATCTGTATGTATTCAAATCTATTATACTTTTCCTTTATGATTTCTTAATTTTTTTTTGACTTTTTAGGAGGTCTTGTCCTACCTCCAGATTATTTTTAAAAATCAAAATTCTTGGGATGCCTGGGTGGCTCAGTTGGTTAAGTGTCTGCCTTTGGCTCAGGTCATGATCTCGGGGTCCTGGGAATGAGTCCCTCATCGGGCTACTTGCTCAGTGAGGAGCCTGCTTCTCCCTCTCCTGTTGCTTGCCCTGCTTGTGCCTGCTCTCTCTCTGACAAATAAATAAAATCTTGAAAAAAATTCCCTTTTTTTTTTTGCAGGTCTGTACATTTATTTTCTACATTTTATTTTACTCTAATCAAATCACTATACTTTGCCTTTTGCAAAAAATAACACTTTGCAAGATAGCTGTTGCTATCTCTACTTTTCATATTATGAGAGGGCAAATGAGGTTCAGAAGGTTGTCCAGGTCATCCACAGTAAATGCTGAGATTCTGACACTAGGGTCATGCTCTTTCAACCTGTGATGCCATCTCTGCAAACCATAGCTGAGAAAAACCAGTCATTTATAATTACTGGAACTTATCCTCTTTATCTTTTCATTCATTCTCAAAGTGATTTGAGTGGCTAATATTGCAAATTAATATAAGAGTACAGATATGTATTGTGTAAGGGAGCTGATGTGAGCACAAACTATGATCTAAATGAATTCTGTGCCTAATTATGTCCTTGATTAAGGATGGATGGATGGATGGATGGATGGGTGAATGAATGATAGCATCACTTAGGGACTGAGGGTGGCAAGGATCACACTGACCCCATCTGTGCTGGGAGATCCAAAGTTAAGCAAAAGCCAAGATTTGGATTAAGATGAGGAAAAAGCTGGCTGTCAGCTATGTGCAGCAGCCTGTCAAGGCAGAGCTGGCTGTCTAGAGGTTTCAGCTAATCACTGCTGTTCCCATAATCATGGCTCACTTTTCTGAATTCCCAAAGCACCTCCAAAGGCCTCTCATAGCTCTTTGTCCTTCTCTGTTTGCCCAATAGTCTACGTCCTCCCAAGTTTGGCACTGAGCCTCTGTGTTCCATGCCCCTTTGCCCTTGCAGAGCAAGGTATTTAGAACAGAGCTGTGGTCAGCCCACAGGTTGAGGGTCAACTGGGGTTGCTGACCTTTAGGATGTGGTTTGTGAGCTCATTTCAAGAGGGAAAAATTAGAAAATCACCATATTATTGATGCTTTTCAAAGAAGTCTCAATATTATAATTTTGGTGGCTAAAACCAATGCTACATTTCTTAGTGAAAACCTTCTATTCAATAAAGTGGGTAGGTAATTAAAGTTTCAAGAATGTTTTTTGTTGTTGTTGTTTTGTTTTGTTTTTGGTGAAAATTAATATAGCTATTTTCCTTTTGAGTGGAAGAAACATGGCCTCTCAGTAATACATACACACACACACACACACACACACACACACACACCCCATACCCACATACCCATATGCGCGCGCATGCGCGCGCGCACACACACACACACACACATTATGCCTAAAGTTGCCTTCACACAAAAGGGCGTTGCTCAACACTGGAGTCCAAGCTCAGCAAATGCCTAATCCAGTAAGGATTCAATGCATTATTTTCCAGACATATTCAACCAGCAGTATACCAACTTTTCCTATTGATGGATCCCACCAGAGGGCCAACACTGGCCTCATTGCTTCCTCCTCGCTGGCCCCTCAGGAGCAGAAATGCATGCAGTAATGCCTGCTGTCTGCCCAGTACAGTGTCAACTTCTCAGCAGTGTTCCTTAAATGATGGCCTAACCAAAAATTGCTCAGCAGACATTGCATCCCATGTGTATTTTGTTCATATAAATGGAGTCCCAGGGACTGTGGTGGCTGTGACCTGGATCTCTCTTCAAGCGAACCTGCTGTGGGGAGCTCAGATGAGAGCAGCGGTTGCACTGTTTCCATCTTAATGGTGCTAAGGCCGTGTTTGACTTATATTCCTCCTAGCCAACATCTGAGCATGGCTGGGGCACCAGAGCCAGGCCTTTCCTGCCTGATATGGGATTCCTTCAACAGGCAATATTAGCTTGTGGACTCCCCCACTGCCCTGGCTGAGACTTTCTGAGAATCAGACAGTGGTCTGAGGCTCTTACCAGTCAATTCTCCTTCCTTACCTCTCTCCGACAGGTGTTTTACATGTGTCATGGTCTGAATGCTCTCCCTGTTCACCTCTGCTCCTTTCTCCTTTATCCAATAGGTGTTTCTCCCAATAAACTCTTGTGTCTACTCTTGGTCTCTAAGAGAGCCTGAACTCATACACTAGCTCATCAAAGAAAAACAAAAGGAATTTTTGTTCAATAAATATGTTCAATAAATATTTTGTAGCATTTATGTCATGTCAGGCATAGTTCCAAGCATTTTACACATACCCAATTGTTTAGTCCTCCCATCAGCCCTGTAGTGAATTATTATTTCCATTTTGCAGATGAAAACACTGAGGCACAGAGAGATTATGTAAACTTGTCCAATGTCACAGAATGATTATAGCAGGGCTGGAATTTATTTCCACTGCACTATGTTCTCTTACGTTAGGAGTCCTTTGCTGTGCTGAGATTGCAATATTTAAAGATAAGTTTTTCTTTTAAGTTTTTGTTTAAATTCCAGTTAGTTAACATACAGTGTGATATTAGTTTCAGGTGTACAATATAGTGATTCAACACTTCCATAAAGCTGGTGCTCATCACAGGTGTACTCCTTAATCCCATTACCTATTTAACCCATCACTCCACCTACCTCCCCTCTGGTTTGTTCTTTTTTTTTTTTTTTCTTTTTTAAAGATTTGATTTATTCACTTGACAGAAACATAGCAAGAGAGGGGACACAAGCAGGGAGAGCAGGAGGCTTCTCATGGAGCAGGGAGCCTGATGTGGGGCTCAATCCCAGGACCCTGGGATCATGAGCTGAGCAGATACTTAATGACTGAGCCACCCAGGCGCCCCCTCTGGTTTGTTCTCATAGTTAAGAGTTTGTTTTTTGGCATGCATCTCTCTTCTTTCTCTCTTCAATATATCCTCTAAATTTTGGTCAATTACCTTGGATTAGCAGCTAAAGAAATAAGACATTTTCCCCCAATACTAAAAGTAAACTGTCTGCACTGAATTTGCTGAGAAAGAAAGTCTTCAGTGTGGCAATTTCCTATTTCCAGGAAGATTTTCCAGAATTTTGACTCATTTTCTAACATTAGAACATACCCCTACTCTCTTACCCTGCGACTTAACTGAAAAACTTAGCCTGAATGAAGCAAAGTCTGTGAATTGTCATTCTAAACAGCTAACTTCTTCAGACTACTGGGGGTTAATTAGCAAGAAAATGCTCTTCTCTAGAAAATGTGCTAGGTAATGTGCATACTTCTAATAATTTAAACCTCTGGGCCACCTGTCAAACTGCTGCCCATTTTAGAAAGAAAAAAAAAACTGAACTGGACATGTTGAATAAATTGCCCAAAGTCAGAGCTAGAAAGTAGCTGAGTCATATGGAAACCAATACTTATCCATTAACTTATGGTTTTCCTTTACTTGTATTTGTTTACATCTCTTTAAACTTTACCAGCTGACTAGAATCTATCTTTCTTGAGTCCCAAACTGTAAATCAGAAATAGCCTTGCCTTGCTGGACTGTCTTCACTATGGCAGTCATACCAAGTTTAACCTTTTCATGATGTCACAGGGATATCTTTATGAATCATAATTACTTTAATGTTGACATTTATGAAGTTATTTATGATTTTAGATGAGCACATCTGTTATTCAGTTTTTTAATTCAGCAGGTATTTGTGGAATACCCTCTGTAGTAGGCAGATTTCTAAAATGGGCACCAAGATTCCCTGCCCCTGGTGTACATGTTTCAAATAATCCCCAGGACTATAAATATGATAGATTTTGCTCCTGTAATTGGATTATATTACTTGGCAAGTTGACCTTAAGATCTGGAGATTATCCAGGTAGGCCTCACTGAATCACATGACTCCTTTGAAACAGAGTTTTCCAGCTGGCTAGAGAAGAGGAAGTCAGATATTCAAAGCACAGGAAGGATTTAACATGCAATTGCTGCTTAGAGATGGAGGAGGCCACATGGTAAGGAATATGGTTAGACTCTAGGAGCTAAGAATGGGCCCTGTTGACAGTCAGCAGGGGAATGAAGACCTCAATCTTACAGCATCATGGAGCTGGAATTTGCCAAAAGTCTGAATGAACTTGGAAGCAGATTCTTCTACAGAATACCCATCACACTGGCTAACACCTTGATTTCAGCTTTTAATGCGCTGCCCAGGTTGTAGAACCTAGTCATCCTGAGCCTGGACCCCTGACCTGCAGAACTATGAAATAATAAATGGTGTGTTGGCTTAAGGTACTAAAATGACAGTAATTTGTTTTGCAGCAATAATAAACTAATATACCCTCTGTGTGCCAGGCACAGTTCTTAGTGCTGGGGATATAACATGGCCTCTGCACTCATAGAATTTATGTTTTGGGAAGAGGATGGAAGATGGAGATGCAATGAAGAAAAACCAATACATAAACATAGAGTGAAAGATCAGATTGTGGTTATTGCTGTGGGGAGAATTATAACAATGTGATTATGATCAAGAATGTGTGGGAAAGAGCCAAGATGCCCTTCAACAGACAAATGGGTAAAGAAGATGTGGTCCATACACACAATGGAATATTACTCAGCCATCAGAAAGGATGAATACCCAACTTTTACATCAACATAGGTAGGACTGGAGGAGATTATTCTGAGCGAAGTAAGTCAAACAGAGAAAGTCAATTATCTCATGGTTTCACTTATTTGTAGAACATAAGGAATAGCATGGAGGACATTAAGAAAAGGAAGAGAAAAATGAAGGGGGAGAAATCAGAGTGGGAGATAAGCCATGAGAGACTATGGACTCTGGGAAACAAACCGAGGGGTTTAGAGGGGAGGGGGGAGGTGGATGGGTGAACCTGGTGATGGGTATTAAGGAGGGCACGTATCGCATGGAACACTGGGTGTTATACACAAACAATGAATCGTGGAACACTACATCAAAAACTAATGATGTGGAGTGCCTGGGTGGCTCAGAGGGTAAAGCCTCTACCTTCAGCTCAGGTCATGGTCTCAGGGTCCTGGGATCAAGTCCCACATCATGCTCTCTGCTCAGCAGGGGGCCTGCTTCCCCCTCTCTCTCTGCTTGCCTCTCTGCCTACTTGTGATCTCTCTCTCTCTCTCTCTCTGCCAAATAAATAAATAAAATCTTAACCACTATATATATAGAGTACTATATGGTGACTAACATAACAACAACAAGAAAGAATATCTGGGTTGTTCCTTCAGATCACTTTGGTCAAGGGAAGTCTCTTTGAGGCTACCATATCTGGAAAGGCTTGTGTGACAAGATTCTGGGGGAAAAAGTTGCCCACATGTAGAAGGGACCATGGCAAGGGGCTTCATGTGGAAAAGAACATGTGGTTGGCAGAGAAAAGGGAAGCATGTCTGGGACTTGGATAATAAGACTGCAAGCAGAGGAGGTTGGAGAGATGGTTAGAGGACAGCTAAGGCAGGACTTTGTGGGTCTTGGGAATTTGAATTTGATTCTAAATGTGTTGGTAAGCCATTGGAGGACTTTAAACAGGTTATGATATGATTTACATTTTCAAGATATTGTACTGTGTGGAGGCAAGTAGAAACACTCCAATTAAAATCAGAAATAGAGCAGGACTTTTTTTTTCATGAAACTGAAATATTTTGCTAGCTGTTTATGCATAAAATATATTTAAATTTTTAATGCATTCTTGGGCTCAGGGATATTTCCCTTTTAACTTATCGTTCTTTATCCTCCCTTGTATGTGTTTATGCTCTTTTTATTGAGAACATTAGAAAAAATTTACAGAGAACAATATCCAAATATCCAACTATAAATTCACATTTTAACATACCATTCATTCAACATAGTGTTCATTTCAAGTTCCTATGTTTTTTACCAAAATAAAGAAACAGTATGTATAAAAGTAAAGCCCATTTTGTCCTTCATTCCTATCCTATTTTCTTTCTAAGAAGTTAAATGCATTATAGATGTTGTGTGTATCCTTGTAGGCCTTTGTTCAGTTTTTATTTTTTTTACATACACATGTGTATTTTTAAAAATTCTGTATTATATGCATTGTTTATGTGTCATACATTTATATAAAAGTTATAATAAATGTAAAAAGATTGCAGAGGGCATTTGGTAAACTGGGCAACTATTTCAGAATCGACTATAAACATTCAGATGAGTAAAGATGGTGGCTTGGACCATGACAGTTGTGGTGGAAGTAGAAATAAGTGTACAGATATGAGGTATGTTTCAGAGATAGTGTTGCTAGATCTTGCTGATGGACTTGATGTGAGAGAAGAGAGAAAGTGTAGACTCAAGGTATCTCCTTTAGTGTTAGCAATTGAGTGGATAACACTGACTAAAATAAGGAGGATCAGGGGTGCCTGGGTGGCTCAGTCAGTTAAGGGTCTTTGGATCAAGCACCAGATCAAGCTCTCTGCTCAGTGGGGAGTCTGCTTCTCCTTCTCCCTCTGTGCTCTCTCTCTCTCTCTCTCTCTCTTTCTCCCCCTCCCTCCCTCTTGCTCTTCTCTCTCTCTCAAGTAAATAAACAAAATCTTTTTAAAAAATAGGGAGGACTGGGTTGGATGATGGACAATCAATAGTTCTATTTTGGCCATATAAAGTTTGAAATACCTATTAGACATCAAGTGGAGATGTCAAGATAGTTGGGTTCATAAGTTTGGTGCTCAGAAAGGAAGTTAGGACTGGAAATATAAATGTGGAGATAACCAGCAAAATGAATCATGCTTAAAGCTTTGAGATTACCTAGGGAGAGACTGCAAATAGAAAAGTGAAAAAGAAGGAGGACTGGCCTCTGGGGTACTCCAACATTTAGAGATCAGAAAGAGGAACCAGCATGAGAGGCTGAGCAGGACAGGCCAACAAGTGAGAAGACAACAGGACAGTCTGGGGTCCTGGAAGCTGAGAAGAGAAAGGACAGGTCAAGTTGTGAAATCATGTCAGTGACCCCATCCAGCTCTGTTACTTTTGATCTCCACCACAAGCCCGCACAGTAAGCAGTGACAGAATCACTGTTTTCGTTTTAGAGATAAAGAACAGCTTTGAGAGAGTAAATTACTGTTCTCAAGAGACCTGTCTAATCAGGGGTCCTTCAGAGTATATGGTTCCTGACACTGGCCCTTCAAGGAAACTCTGCAGCTGCCCTATTTTTTTCCCATTGGGTTGTATTAGAGTAATGTCCTGAGCCTCTGGTACATTTAACCCTCTGTGCCTCTACAAAAAACAGATGACAGGTTTTTATAGGCTTATGACCAATTTTTGTGGTTTTCCTGGCTCCCTTGTTTGTTGCAAGGATGCCAACTAGCAGTTCTCCTTGCCCAAAACGCCCCTGCCTTGAGGGACCCTGGCTTGCCTTCTCTTATTTTAAATTTGTTGAACACTTAATGATTTACACCTGAATTTAAAATGTGCGGCAGATAATCGAATGCACCCTAGATGATGCTAAGTATGTATTAGTAGAACTCTTTAATGTTTACATCGTGATTGACCCCGTTTAATAATTGTATATAAGGTGATAGTAAGTGAAACATAATGCTAACCTGGGGCTTTGGTATTCTTGCAAAGAAGTTTAGGGCTTGGAGTAATAATAGTACTGAATTTTCTCTTTTCTTTCATGGCAAATTAATTTGTACCAAAATCATCTCTTTATTACTAGTTCTGGGAAAGGATGTTAGTTTACATTTGGCTTTAATCTTTAGGAGGTAATCACTGGAATCAAACAGGCTCAAACCCGTGATTGAGAATGCTATTCATTTTGGTCTCTGCTCAGTTTAAGGAACACTCAGCTACTGAGAAGAAAATAATTAAAGAACAAATATCACACAGAGTAAGGCACTAGGAAAAAAGCATATTTGCAAGATATGGAGGTTGAGTTTACATATACAATGATTTGGTTGGTTTGGTAGTGTGTAATGAAATTAAAAATACTTGTTTTATGTGTAAACCTCAGCCAAAGTTTATAAGGAAACTCAATGGACCGGGATTGTTTTTAATGAAAAATTTTAAAATACTATTTTGGATGTTTAGTTCATAATAATTTAGTTCTTTCCAAAATAAAATGACACTTATTTGTCATCTTTTTACTCAAACCGTCTCCTTGATTTTCTGCCTAATGTGGGAGGTAGTCAGATTATAATATGAAAAGAGTAAGATGTCTTAAAATTGTAAAGTATTTAGAAGCCCTCTTCCTCCTTCTGCGGGGAAATATGTAATTTCGTTTATAGAGGCAGTGAGACAGCAAGGAAGGAGACTTATAATTTTGGAGTCCTATTACCTATGTGGCACCATCTGAGGAGTTTCTATGGGCAGTACTTCGGTTTTGATTTAGGTATATTATATCATTTCTTCCTTACGATGAAGAAACAGAGGTTGATCATCTGGCCCCAAGATACAGAGCTAGTTAACATTAGGACTCATATATAAACAAGGTGGCCATGTAAATCCGTCAGATACAGGGCTTGTTCTGGAGCACACCTCCATCTTCCAAAACAGGCTTTGCCTTGTCACTACAACTACGGCTTCAGAGGAAGGCAATGTCATCCTCGCTGTCCTTGCAAAGGACTTGATTTCCTCAAATGCCCTTTTGGAAGAAATGTATTCATGGAGGAGACAGCCATCTGAAGTATCTGAAAATCAGTGTGTGAGTTTGCTAGGGCTGCCATAACGAAAAACTGTAAAGGGAGTGGCTTCAACAACTGAAAGTCATTGTCTCGAAGTTCTGGAGGCCGGAAGTCCGAGAGCTATGTGTCAGCAGTGTTGGTTCCTTCTGCGGGCCCGTGAGGGAAGAAACCATTCTAGGGCTTTCTCCTTGGCTCTGTCTTCACAGCGTCTTCCCTCTGCGCATGTCTCTTTCCAAATTCCCCCTATTTATAAGGACACCAGTAATACTGGATTAGGGCCCACCCTAATGACCTAATTTTAGCTTGATTAACTCTGTAAAGACCATCTCCAAATAAAGTCATATTCAGAAGCACTGGGGGTTGGGAGTTTTTATGAATTCGTGGAGGAAACAATTCAACCCAGAGCAACTGGGTATCTTTAGCTCATTAATATATTAATTTATTGATCCTTCACACCAGACCAGACCCTGTGCCAGGAATCAAAGTGTCAAGGCAGCCAGTCCCTTACTCTCTATCAGGGAAGATGGATATTAATGAAGTCCCTGCAATAAAATGTGAAGAGTGATTTAATGGGAGGACTATCAGAAGCTGTAAGAGGTGATTAGGAATTGGCCAGAGGAGGGAATGCAGGGGAAAGTGTTTTCAAGCCTCCCCTTCAACAAACCACAGGGGGAAAAGAGCATGATAGCATCCTTCCAGGGGTTAGGGCATGTAAACCTAGGGCTGTACATACAAGTGGGATATTCCTTTCACTGAGGTTTCCTGATCCCTCTTTCAAAGCATGGACGCATTTATATTCTATTATGTATAGATCCATGGTGACTTTAAAAATACATAATCAGTGTTTTAAATCCTGCACTACCAAGGAAAAAGCCAGACCTAAATTGCTTCCAACCTATCACCAGGAAGATACACCATTTTTATGTCCTGTTGTATCTCCCAGGGTACTCATTTTATCCCAGTTTGAGAAACATGGCTTTGATCAGGGTAAACTTCATGCTTGGATTAATCCCAGGTTCTCAAGGGTTTGGCTTTGCTTTGGTTTGGGTTAAAAATCTCAGAGCAGCTTACATTAAATTTGAATTGGTGTTGATAGATGATTTAAAAATGCACTGTTATATATTCTAAAAGGATGTTACTGATAGTTCCATAATATCATTTAGTGGTCCTTTAATGAAAAACCACAGGAAAAATATTTTCTCTGAGGACTCTGGGCCAGAAATAGCTTTGCTTTTCCAAAGTATACTACAATTCTTTTTTTTTTTTAAAGATTTTATTTATTTATTTGACAGACAGAGATCACAAGTAGGCAGAGAAGCAGGCAGAGAGAGAGAGGGAAGCAGGCTATCTGCCAAGCAGAGAGCCCGATGTGGGGCTCGATCCCAGGACCCTGGGATCATGACCTGAGCCGAAGGCAGAGGCTTTAACCCACTGAGCCACCCAGGCGCCCCACTACAGTTCTTTTTAATTGATCAAAATTCCTTCTTTGCTTTGGCTGCTGGGAAATTCTAAACTAAATTACCATTTCGTCTTCAATATTTGTTTGGGGACTTGTGCTGTTTGGAACCTGTCTAGTGACACTATCACTGTTTACATCTTACCTTTATTATCCCTTCACCTTAATTTTTAATTTATAACGTATTGCCATTTTGTATTATTATATAGTATATATGATTATATATACTATAAGATAATATTGTAATAACATGATTGTATGACATCACGGTATCTATATGATTTTTTAATGCATTCTAAGTGCAGCAGACATTTGGACATTGCTGTTTATGTATCTTATATCCACCCTTTTCTTCATCGTTATAAACTATCTCAGTGTGCATTCACTGAAGCATCCTTTCCCATCACAGCCTGTGGTTTCAGGGAGGCTGGCTCCATCCTCAGCTCCAGGGGTGGATACCAGCAGTCTGGAGATAATCCCTCCAACCTCTCACAGTGGGTCAGGAATGCTGGCTCTAAGACAGTCAGCAGCTGGCAGGTCCTTGGACTTGAGGGCCAATTCATGAATGGGCATGTGACCTACTTCAGGCCAGAGAGACAAGAGGGGTAGTTTCTTGGGCCAGACATTTTCTGTCTCCACATAGGAAACTACTGGAGTTGGAGGGAAGTAAAAACACCGAGGAAAGTATGATCCCAAAACTGTGTGAAGCTGAGCTAGTGTTTCTCAGTTAATAAATCCTAAGTCTCACTGGTCTCTAGGCTTTTTCTTTGCTGCTCAGGAAAATTAATAATAAAAATAAAAATAAAAATAGATGTCTACCACAGAGTCTATTCAACATACTGGGATTTTTTAAAAAAATGCTAGAAAAGGCTAATATTATTTCAAAAATTATAGATTTGTATGTTTGTGTGTGTGTGTGTGTGTGTGTGTGTGTGCCTGTGTGTGTGTATCAAAATGTATAAACTAAAAAGTTTGCCGCCTTGTTATTTCTCACTGCCCCTTTTCTGAACCAGATATAGTTCCCTATTGTTTAAGCCATTCTGAATTGTTGTTTTGTCATTTGTTTGTTTGTTTGTTTCTGTTCTCACTTAAACCACCTCGAATCCTTTTGGGAACAAGATAGAAGATGAATAAGTAAAACAAGACTAAAATGGCCCCAAAAGGAGTTATTCACAGTGGGATCTCATCCCACTTTCTCATTCTAACCTCTTAGAATCTTTTGCTATATCTCTTTTTTTTCCACCAGGTTTGTCCCAGGTCTGGAAGGACGGACTTGTTCTCTGGATGCATCATGCCTTCTTGACTGTGCATTTGCTATTCATTGTTACAATGTCTTTCTCCTGTAGGTTAACAAGAGTCAATCTAAACATTACTGCTTAAGGAAGACAGACCGGAGCTTGCTTTTTAAAATACTTTCCTAGCACCTTATCCATCCCCTCTCCATTACTGAAGCCATGACATAGCTTTGTAGCCACTTATTTGCCTCCAATGGGTAGGAAGTCTCTTGAGGGTAGGCACGAGATTACCTCAGCTTTGAATCATTACTGTGTGGTACAGTGCCTGACAAATAGCAGGTACTCAGTTCCTTTGTAAATAGTTCATTGTCCTTCAAGGTAAGCAACTGGAAATTGAGGAACAGAGATACATTGGGTTCTTTAGTAATAAAAGAGGTTTAATCCCAGAGGATAAGCTACCTTGTCCTATACTGTGGAAAGAGCTCAAAAAGTCCAGGTTGGAATCTATAATTTCAGAATATTAAATTTGGGAGGGTTCTTAGGTTAACTTCTCATTCTTCAAATAAGAAAGCTGAGACTCAGAGGGATAAAGTAGTTTGCCCAAGGTTGCATAGCTTATTAGACTCACAGCCAGGAGCCAGGAGGAGAACCCAGGTCTCCTGCCCCAAACTACTGCTCATCCAGCTACTTTTCTACCATGCTGTGTGCTCTCAATACCTTGTCTGACCTTGACTTGAGTCACCTAAACCTTCCTGAGTCCTTGTTTTTCCATTGCAAAAATGGAATTTTATTCTCACTGGACAGAGTTGGCTAGAACCAAATGATATAAATACATGAAAACACTTTGAGAACTATAAATGCACCTTCAAAGCATGAGGTTTCATCATAGGATGCTTCTCAACCCCAGATACTCTGCAGAAAAAGTCTCT
This sequence comes from Lutra lutra, assembly GCF_902655055.1. Taxonomy (NCBI): domain Eukaryota; kingdom Metazoa; phylum Chordata; class Mammalia; order Carnivora; family Mustelidae; genus Lutra; species Lutra lutra. The sequence continues at coordinate 151,937,623 of NC_062279.1, read as the reverse complement.
CATTCCCTTTGGTGTCAGGAAACATTGTTGAGTCCTACAATTTGGGATCTATAAAGAGTAAAATTCAAGACATTACAGAGAGCATCTTTGCCCCATTTATTTTAACAAGCATTGTTTCATTTTAATAATCTGTGACAAAATGTCTAGCTAATAAGAAAAGCATGCTAAATGCATGAGGTAAAAAGGAATACAGTCAACACTGCAAGCTTTTCCCGAAACACTTTGCTATTATTTCTTCCATCCTGTGGGAGATCAGTGCTGCCAGGTAAGCTCATGTGGGATTTGCCAACCTTGGAGATTTGTGAAAAGAGCAGAGTCAAATTAGGTTGCTGACTTAGGTGCCACTCAATGTGCCTAGTTTATGCATAAAAACTTTGTTAAAAATAAGTCTGGATATAGTATATTTTGGGGCAGGAGCATTAAATGAAAGTCGTGGTAAACCAGCTATTTTCAATCCATCCTATCACCCGACACTGTTCTTAAAAATGTATATGTAGAGGGGTGCCTGGTTGGTATAATTGGCTAAGTGACTGACTCTTGGTTTTGGCTCAGGTCATGATCTCAGGGCTGTAGGCTCAGCGCTCAGTGCAGAGTCTCCTTGGGACTCTCTCTCCCTCTTCCTCCCCTGCCTTTCTCTCTCTCTCTCAAATAAATAAATAAATCTTTAAAACTTGTTTATGTAGAAAATTTAACCATTTGTCATGTATTATCAAAACCTATTGTGTCTGGATACTTGTTAGGTACTGGGAAGTAGAGGAGAATTAGACCCACTGGGTGTGTCCCACTTACAGCTATAGTCTCTTGAGGAAAAGGGATGAGAAGTAATTAGAGGTAATGAGAGGTATTAAGGCAAATACAAGAACCTGGAGGGGAACACAGTGGGGCTTCTCATTATTACCAGGAATTGACTGGCATATCAGAGCATCTCAAGGACAGATTTTTAAGGCTGACAGTCAATCTGCTTTTCAACATAATCCCACTTCCCATTTCTGAACTTTCAAGGTGCCTTATTTGTCTCATTCTTACTGCATTTAACAATAATGATAACAAAATAGCTACCACTTAGTAAGTATCTTATGTGAGAGGTTTCTACATAACACCGTGCACAAATACTCATGTTTAGTTTGACCCTTCAAATAACTAGTTTCTGTCAGGAAACAGAATCCAATGTAAGGCTTTCATAACTCCATCACTGACTTTTCATACAAGTTTATTTTCTGCTTATCTAAATTATTTTTACCAGTCTCTTAAGCCAAATTTTCTCCATTAAAGTGTATTTGTGTAGTTATATGCCACTGCTGCTGACAATAGTTGATGTTTTTTTTCGTGCTTATTATTGTGCTAGACGTGGTGCTAAGCTCTTCACAAAGCATCATTTCCTTTAATTGGCTTAATAAAGTAATGAGGTAGGTCCAATTGTTCTCTGTATTTGACAGATGAAGAAATGGAGGTCCAGAGAGGTTAAATTTTCCCAATAGGTATACAGCTACTAAGTAAGAGACCTGGGACAAAGTGTATATCAGATGAAGTGTATATACTTCCAGATCTTGAGCTTAAACATTGAGTGCTATGCTACTTCAATGTCTTTTCTGGAACAGTCTGAAGACCTTATCTGTAAGTAGATTATTTCATATATCTTCTAGAAGACCATCATTTAGAAATCTACCTGGACTGCTCCTTCTACTCCCTCCACTTGCATAATTCAAGTGTTCCTTTGAAATCGACATTAGGCTTCCAGTAAACCATAGCACATTGTCCCCACAGGCTTATCTCTTCTTCCCTTAGCCCATGAAGTAGTGGCAGAAGTGTAGATACCCACAAAAACAACAGGAGAGACAATAATGAATAGAATGGTTCAATGAATTTTCTGAAGATAGGAAACAGATACTGGCATGGCAAACAACTTAGAAGAGTAAACAAAGTTCCCACTTATATACTGGCAGGTGACTTGCTATGGAGGGTTTAAGAGGTTCTACAAGAAGCGTACCAGTAGCACTGGAAGTTTGTGAGGCACAGGTGAAAACTGGGTGACTGGCAGATGCCTAGGTCCTTCCATAATCCTTCATAGCCAGAAGGTAGATTCTTTCTTGCCTTTGGAGAATTAAACTAGTGAGACTCTGGTCTCAGGGTCACCAGGATCAGAGAAGAACAAGGTGGTGTGGAATAGGGCTACAACAGAGGATTAAGTATGATCTATATAACAAACTGTGAGATCCTCAGCACCTTTCCCCTATTGCTTTGGAAGACTAGCATCCAAGCATATATCCTTTTCCTGAACCTCCCTAGCAGCAGATTGGAAGATCATTTTGTAGAGAAAAGAAGTAACTCCAGAGAAAAAATTTCCAGAGACAGACACATGGACATATTTCAGATAAAATTCAGACATATTTCAGATCAAACATTTGGTACTTTACACTTAAAAAACTAATGGACAACCCAGGATAACTAGGTATTTGAGGAAGACCTTCCATAGGAAGTGAGGAAAACACACAAAAACCAACTAACCAAAGAAACAAATAATCCAACAGAACAAAAATGAAAAAGGAACTCAGCAAAGTTGAGATGGCAGCAGACAAAGACTTCAAAAAATCTGCAACTAATATTTTCAGAAAGGTAAGAAAATTTGTTGCATTGATAGAATTTCAATAGGATGCTTGGGAAAAGAAAATATCAGAAAAATAAAGAACTCTTGGGGGGAGAAAAGATGATATTTTAATTTCATACTCCCTCTCTCCAAAATTAAAATGTCCATAAAACATGGAAAAATGCCTTCTTGCCCAACAAAGGAAAAATGATGGACAAGAAAGAAGAAAAGAGGGACGCCTGGGTGGCTCAGTTGGTTGGACGACTGCCTTCGGCTCAGGTCATGATCCGGGAGTCCCGGGATCGAGTCCCGCATCGGGCTCCCAGCTCCATGGGGAGTCTGCTTCTCTCTCTGACCTTCTCCTCGCTCATGCTCTCTCTCACTGTCTCTCTCTCAAATAAATAAATTAAAAAAAAAATCTTTAAAAAAAAAAAAAGAAAGAAGAAAAGATAGGAAAATTAAAAGCTTAATCAAGGGATTCCCACATGGATACAGTAGGATATTTAGAAGAAGATGAGAGAGAAAAATAAAATAATGAAATTATCAAAGAAATAATGTAAGAATGTCTTCTGTAACTGAAGTGTGAGAGCTTCCACATTGATAGGCCCCTTGACTGCTTCTTATAGGCAAAAAGACTTTCCTCCAGCCAGGCACATTATATTGAAATTTTAGAACAATTTGGAATGAATATGAGAGAGAAAGAGAGGTAGAGAGAGACAAAAAAAAGGAGACAGAGATAGACTGAAGCAAGATTTGGAATTCAAAATGGCTTCAAGCTTAACCCTAGCAGTGCTGGATGCTAGAACAGAAGAGCAATATTTTAAAAATTCAAGGTGATAATTATATTCAACCTATTGTTCTGTACTCAACCAAATTATTGATTGAGGGTGTAAGGGAGTATACAGATATTTTCTGACATGAACGTCTCAAACCTTGTACCCACAATACATCTTCTCTTAGGAAGCTAATAAAGGATGTGCTTTATAAAAAGAGGAGTCAGTCAAGAAAAAGAAAGGCATGGACTTTAAAAAACAAGGTGTTTGATGCTTGGGGTAGAGGAGTGGAAAAAGGAAGGCAAAGAATGAAAGCTATATAGCAGGCCTGGAGATCAATGGGTCCAGACAGGAACAGAGGACTGAGGGTCCCTGGGAAAGAGGATTCCAGATGGATGAATGGAAGAAGAAAGAGCAAGCAGCAGAAATGGATGAAGTATTTGCAACTGTTGTTGAACATTTGTAAAAATTGTAAAAAGCTCTATTAGGGTACTTGGGGAAAAATGGCTAAAATAAAAAACACAAGGAACAGCAAGGGTGATGAGGATGTGGAGAAAATGGAAATTTTATGCACTGTTGTTGGGAATGCAAACTGCTGCAGCCTTTATAGAAAACCATATGGAGTTTCCTCGAGATGTCATAAATAGATCTACCCTATGAGCCAACAATCACACTACTGGATATTTACCCCCAAAATACAGAAACACTAACTCAAAGGGGTACATGCACACCTATGTTTACAGTATCAGTATTTTTAACAGCCAAATTATGGAAATAGCCCAAGTATCCATGAATAGATAAAGGATAAACACACACACATATGTGTGTCTATATCTATATCTATCTATCTATATTCAGCCACAAGAAAAGAGTGAAATATTGCCATTTGCAGTGACGTAGATGGAGCTTGAGAGTATAATGCCAAGCAAAATAAATCAGAGAAAGACAAATACCGTATGATTTCATTCACATATGGAATTCAAGAAACAAAACAAATGAGCACAGAAAAAAAAAAAGAGAGAGAGAGAGAGATACAAACCAAGAAACAGACTTTCCACTACAGAGAACAAACTGATGGTCACCAGAGGGGAGGTGAGTGGGCGGATGGGTAAAACAGGGGATAGGGATTAAGAAGTGCACTTGTAATGAGCTTCAGGTGATATGTGGAACTGTTAAATCACTATATTGTACCTGAAACTATCACACTATATATTAACTATACTGGAATTAAGATAAAAACTTAATGAAAAAAATGGTGATAAGTACTATTAATTTGAAAAAGTTAACTCCGGGAAAAGCTTTAAGTTCAATAAGAAAGGGTATGAAATCACAGTATTTGATATATAATTAAATATGTTTGATATATAATTAAGAAGTTAAGGATGGTGTAAAAAAGCTAAATGCTTAACTTCCATAATAGGAATTCAATATAAATGGTCTTAAATTTATAAAACAAGATATAGCAGTTTAAGCCTCTTACTTAGAGATAGGGAAATGATTACCAGGAGAAGTAGATAAAGTGGTTGAAAGAGGTTGGCTCCAAGGAGTAGGACTGGGGATATGATGGTGAATGGGGCAATAGATTATCATTTTTCAGTATAAACCATTTTATTTGATTAAAAAAGGGCATTTACTATTTAGATTAAATAAAGCAACCAACCTTAGCAGTTCTTCACATGCAGTTTTTCTTGATGCCTCCCATATGATCTAAATGACTTGTCTTTCCATCTCTTTGCCCCTGAATTCCCCTCCCCTATTTTGTGCTCATTTGCATTGTATGTTTGTTATACAAGTTTTTTTTTTTTTAATTATTTATGGTCTGGGTTTTGCCACTAGATGATGAGCTTTTTGTCTGTAGGGACTATGTGAGAGGTTCCCCCAAATCTCTTGGTTCATGTTGCCCTTTCTTTCTCAATCATTTCTTTATTGGGTCCCTAGCCTAAAAGAAATAGCAACTCAGTTTATTGTCTAATTAGGTCAAAATAATTTTAAGATAACTTTTATAGATCTAAGTGTTTCGGGAAGGAGCATCAGGGGCTTATAGGCATGGTTTTCATACTGGAAAAGCCCCAGTTTGTGTCCGTTAAAGCAGGAGCAGGAGTTAACGTCATCACTACACAGATTGCTGAAACAGCTAGCCACAATAATAATGGAAATGGAAAATTAAAAAAGAAAAAGACTAACCTGGAGTTCTGCCCCTCATATAACCATTTGTTTTCATTGATCTGTTCCTATCTAATCCTTGTCTATACATAGACCTATTTTTATATACAATCAGCAAAGGTGTATTGTGATTTATTCACCCATTTAAGATTTTATCCCATGTTGTTTTCCTTGCTCTGGTGCTTGACTTTTGTAGTGTTGTTTTAATCAGCTATACATTTCATCACACTGTATTTATTTAACCATATCCCAGGGCATGGATATATTGATTGTATTTTTCTTACTCTGCAATTCACATCTTTCTACACTTATCTTCATTATTCTTTTTGATTATTTACATAAAATAATTCCTTAGTAGAGGCTAAAATGGACATGAAGTTTCAGAATTTTAGAATCTTAGAACTGGGAAAAAGTTGCTACATCAAATCTCAAATTCAAGGCAGAGATGACTTGTAAAGCAACATGCCTTTTCCTGACTCCTCCCAATAAACCTCATTTTCTCATGTGGCAGTTCATCTGATTTGTTTATTTACAAAACAAAAATTTGAAAATGCTTACTTTTTTGAGCCCCAAATAGCAACATTTATTCTACTTATGGGTCTCGATTCTGCCCTCAGGAGCTGCACAAAATGGGTGTGTTCTCTCTTTCCACATGGCAGCCCTTCAAATATTTGAGGTTGATGATTGTGGACAAGTGACCTGTGCACGGTGCTTCAAATAAAATATTCTTCATCCGTGACTCTGAATCTTCCTACTCTCTCACCTTTGCCATTTTCTGCCCCAATTACCCAAACATCCTTCTCTCCTTGCCAAGGTCTGTGCCACTGTATTGTGTTAAGTATGTGTGCAATGCCATCATTGCTATTGTGTATCACTAAGCAACAGACAAAAACCATTGCCAATTAAATTTTGACCTGTCATCAATTATAAGGCACACTTCGTTTTCAGAAATGTTAAAGATGAAAAAATATTTTAGATTCAGTGAAATATAGCAAGGGAATTGTTTCTGTCTACTTACTAAAAAGCTGGAGTCATTGTTTTTAAACTATGCTTCAACTTTACCATTCATGGACTCTCCGATATGAGGATATTGGAACTCTTATACTTGCCAACACACACACATCTTCCCTTCACCTCTCACTCTGTATTTGTTAAGTTATTACTATGGCATTGTCAAAATCTGTGTCATCTGTATTTGGAGCTATGACCATAAATTCAACAGGTTTTCAGACTTAATCTGTTTTTAATCTGGTTTGATATTTGTAACCAGTACTTTGAGTGGAGTTTCTCCGTACTTGGACTTTGACTTTGCAATAAAGTGGCTTGATGCTATTGTTCCTATTATTCTTATTATTAGTGACTACTAGAATAGAACTGTATTGCTATCCTTAGGGCATGGGAGATGCCTTTATAATTCACACACACACACACACACACACACACACACACACACCAAACACACACACACATGCAGGCACACATATCTAAGCTACATCACACATGACAAATCCCCTGTCCCTGCCCAAGCAGGCTCTCTTACAAGGGTATAAACTGGGAAAGCAACCAATATCAGAGAAAGCCAGCTACCATGGGAAAACTATTTCCAGGTCCAGGAGCCACACTGCATGGCACATATTGGTAATCCAAAACTTTCCCAGAAAGAAACCTTTCACATGGGGGGAAGCCCTCCTTAATGCCCATCACCCAGCTATCCCATCCCCCTACCCACCTCCCCTACAGCAACCCTCAGTTTGAGGGTTACATTACCTTTTATACAGTTATTCCATTTGAGAATGTCACTCATGGAAATAATCACAAAAAGTTTATTAACATTATTATAATTATCAACATGTAAATGAACCCTACTGACTATCCATGAGACTTCAGAAGAAAGAAATACAGTTTTTGTAAGTCATGTAATTTTTTTTATAATTTTTTTTATTTTTTATAAACATATATTTTTATCCCCAGGGGTACAGGTCTGCGAATCGCCAGGTTTACACACTTCACAGCACTCACCATAGCACATACCCTCCCCAATATCCATAACCCCACCCCCCCTCTCCCAACCCCCTCCCCCCATCAACCCTCAGTTTGTTTTGTGAGATTAAGAGTCACTTATGGTTTGTCTCCCTCCCAATCCCATCTTGTTTCATTTACTCTTCTCCTACCCCCTCAACCCCCCATGTTGCATCTCCTCTCCCTCATATCAGGGAGATCACATGATAGTTGTCTTTCTCCGATTGACTTATTTCGCTAAGCATGATACCCTCTAGTTCCATCCACGTCGTCGCAAATGGCAAGATTTCATTTCTTTTGATGGCTGCATAGTATTCCATTGTGTATATATACCACATCTTCTTTATCCATTCGTCTGTTGATGGACATCTAGGTTCTTTCCATAGTTTGGCTATTGTAGACATTGCTGCTATAAACATTCGGGTGCACGTGCCCCTTCGGATCACTACGTTTGTATCTTTAGGGTAAATACCCAGCAGTGCAATTGCAGGGTCATAGGGTAGTTCTATTTTCAACATTTTGAGGAACCACCATACTGTTTTCCAGAGTGGTTGCACCAGCTTGCATTCCCACCAACAGTGTAGGAGGGTTCCCCTTTCTCCGCATCCTCGCCAGCATCTGTCATTTCCTGACTTGTTCATTTTAGCCATTCTGACTGGTGTGAGGTGATATCTCATTGTGGTTTTGATTTGTATTTCCCTGATGCCGAGTGATGTGGAGCACTTTTTCATGTGTCTGTTGGCCATCTGGATGTCTTCTTTGCAGAAATGTCTGTTCATGTCCTCTGCCCATTTCTTGATTGGATTATTTGTTCTTTGGGTGTTGAGTTTGCTAAGTTCTTTATAGATTTTGGACACTAGCCCTTTATCTGATATGTCATTTGTGAATATCTTCTCCCATTCTGTCAGTTGTCTTTTGGTTTTGTTAACTGTTTCCTTTGCTGTGCAAAAGCTTTTGATCTTGATAAAATCCCAATAGTTCATTTTTGCCCTTACTTCCCATGCCTTTGGTGATGTTCCTAGGAAGATGTTGCTGCGGCTGAGGTCGAAGAGGTTGCTGCCTGTGTTCTCCTCAAGGATTTTGATGGATTCCTTTCTCACATTGAGATCCTTCATCCATTTTGAATCTATTTTCATGTGTGGTGTACGGAAATGATCCAATTTCATTTTTCTGCATGTGGCTGTCCAATTTTCCCAACACCATTTATTGAAGAGGCTGTCTTTTTTCCATTGGACATTCTTTCCTGCTTTGTCGAAGATGAGTTGACCATAGAGTTGAGGGTCTATTTCTGGGCTCTCTATTCTGTTCCATTGATCTATGTGTCTGTTTTTGTGCCAGTACCATGCTGTCTTGATGATGACAGCTTTGTAATAGAGCTTGAAGTCCGGAATTGTGATGCCACCAACTTTGGCTTTCTTTTTCAATATTGCTTTGGCTATTCGAGGTCTTTTCTGGTTCCATATGAATTTTAGGATTATTTGTTCCATTTCTTTGAAAAAAATGGATGGTACTTTGATAGGAATTGCATTAAATGTGTAGATTGCTTTAGGTAGCATAGACATTTTCACAATATTTATTCTTCCAATCCAGGAGCATGGAACATTTTTCCATTTCTGTGTGTCTTCCTCAATTTCTTTCATGAGTACTTTATAGTTTTCTGAGTATAGATTCTTAGTCTCTTTGGTTAGGTTTATTCCTAGGTATCTTATAGTTTTGGGTGCATTTGTAAATGGGATGGACTCCTTAATTTCTCTTTCTTCTGTCTTGTTGTTGGTGTAGAGAAATGCAACTGATTTCTGTGCATTGATTTTATATCCTGACACTTTACTGAATTCCTGTACAAGTTCTAGCAGTTTTGGAGTGGAGTCTTTTGGGTTTTCCACATATAGTATCATATCATCTACGAAGAGTGATAGTTTGACTGCTTCGTTGCCGATTTGGATGCCTTTAATTTCCTTTTGTTGTCTGATTGCTGAGGCTAGGACTTCTAGTACTATGTTGAATAGCAGTGGTGATAACGGACATCCCTGCCGTGTTCCTGACCTTAGTGGAAAAGCTTTCAGTTTTTCTCCATTGAGAATGATATTTGCGGTGGGTTTTTCATAGATGGCTTTGATAATATTGAGGTATGTGCCGTCTATCCCTACACTTTGAAGAGTTTTGATCAGGAAGGGATGCTGTACTTTGTCAAATGCTTTTTCAGCATCTATGGAGAGTATCATATGGTTCTTGTTCTTTCTTTTATTAATGTGTTGTATCACATTGATTGATTTGCGGATGTTGAACCAACCTTGCAGCCCTGGAATAAATCCCACTTGGTCGTGGTGAATAATCCTTTTAATGTACTGTTGAATCCTATTGGCTAGTATTTTGGCGAGAATTTTTGCATCTGTGTTCATCAAGGATATTGGTCTGTAGTTCTCTTTTTTGATGGGATCCTTGTCTGGTTTTGGGATCAAGGTGATGCTGGCCTCATAAAATGAGTTTGGAAGTTTTCCTTCCATTTCTTTTTTTTGGAACAGTTTCAGGAGAATAGGAATTAGTTCTTCTTTAAATGTTTGGTAGAATTCCCCCGGGAAGCCGTCTGGCCCTGGGCTTTTGTTTGTTTGGAGATTTTTGATGACTGTTTCAATCTCCTTACTGGTTATGTGTCTGTTGAGGCTTTCTATTTCTTCCTGGTTCAGTTGTGGTAGTTTATATGTCTCTAGGAATGCATCCATTTCTTCCAGATTGTCAAATTTGTTGGCGTAGAGTTGCTCATAGTATGTTCTTATAATTCTCTGTATTTCTTTGGTGTTCGTTGTGACTCTCCACTTTCATTCATGATTTTATTTATTTGGGTCCTTTCTCTTTTCTTTTTGATAAGTCTGGCCAGGGGTTTATCAATCTTATTAATTCTTTCAAAGAGCCAGCTCCTAGTTTCGTTGATTTGTTCTATTGTTTTTTTTGGTTTCTATTTCATTGATTTCTGCTCTGATCTTTATGATTTTTCTTCTCCTGCTGGGTTTAGGGTTTCTTTCTTGTTCTTTCTCCAGCTCCTTTAGGTGTAGGGTTAGGTTGTGTACCTGAGACCTTTCTTGTTTCTTGAGAATGGCTTGTACCGCTATATATTTTCCTCTCAGGACTGCCTTTGTTGTGTCCCACAGATTCTGAACTGTTGTGTTTTCATTATCATTTGTTTCCATGAATTTTTTCAATTCTTCTTTAATTTCCTGGTTGACCCATTCATTCTTTAGAAGGATGCTGTTTAGTCTCCATGTATTTGGGTTCTTTCCAAATTTCCTCTTGTGATTGAGTTCTAGCTTCAGAGCATTGTGGTCTGAAAATATGCAGGGAATGATCCCAATCTTTTGATACCGGTTGAGGCTTGATTTAGGACCAAGAATGTGATCTATTCTGGAGAATGTTCCATGTGCACTAGAGAAGAATGTGTATTCTGTTGCTTTGGGATGAAATGTTCTGAATATATCTGTGATGTCCATCTGGTTCAGTGTGTCATTTAAGGCCTTGATTTCCTTGTTGATCTTTTGCTTGGATGATCGGTCCATTTCAGTGAGGGGAGTGTTAAAATCCCCTACTATTATTGTATTCTTGTCGATGTGTTTCTTTGATTTTGTTATTAATTGGTTTATATAGTTGGCTGCTCCCACGTTAGGATCATAGATATTTAAAATTGTTAGATCTTGTTGGATAGTTCCTTTGAGTATGATATAGTGTCCTTCCTCATCTCTTATTGTAGTCTTTGGCTTAAAATCTAATTGATCTGATATAAGGGTTGCCACTTCTGCTTTCTTCTGATGTCCATTAGCATGGTAAATTCTTTTCTACCCCCTCACTTTAAACCTGGAGGTGTCTTCGGGTTTAAGATGAGTTTCTTGTAGGCAACATATAGATGGGTTTTGTTTTTTTATCCATTCTGATACCCTGTGTCTTTTGATTGGGGCATTTAGCCCATTAACATTCAGGGTAAGTATTGAGAGATATGAATTTAGTGCCATTGTATTGCCTGTAAGGTGACTGTTATTGTATATTGTCTCTGTTTCTTTCTGATCTACTTCTTTTAGGGTCTCTCTTTGCTTAGAGGACCCCTTTCAATATTTCCTGTAGAGCTGGTTTGGTATTTGCAAATTCTTTCAGTTTTTGTTTGTCCTGGAAGCTTTTAATCTCTCTTTCGATTTTCAATGATAGCCTAGCTGGATATAGTATTCTTGGCTGCATGTTTTTCTCATTTAGTACTCTGAATATATCATGCCAGCCCTTTCTGGCCTGCCAGGTCTCTGTGGATAAGTCTGCTGCCAATCTAATATTTTTACCATTGTACGTTACAGACTTCTTTTCCTGGGCTGCTTTCAGGATCTTTTCTTTGTCTCTAAGACTTGTCAATTTTACTATTAGGTGACGGGGTGTGGACCTATTCTTATTGATTTTGAGGGGGGTTCTCTGAACCTCCTGAATTTTGATGCTTGTTCCCTTTGCCATATTGGGGAAATTCTCTCCAATAATTCTCTCCAACATACCTTCTGCTCCCCTCTCTGTTTCCTCTTCTTCTGGAATCCCAATTATTCTAATGTTGTTTCGTCTTATGGTGTCACTTATCTCTCGAATTCTCCCCTCGTGGTCCAGTAGCTGTTTGTCCCTCTTTTGCTCAGCTTCTTTATTCTCTGTCATTTGGTCTTCTATATCGCTAATTCTTTCTTCTGCCTCATTTATCCTAGCAGTGAGAGCCTCCATTTTTTATTGCACCTCATTAATAGCTTTTTTGATTTCAACTTGGTTAGATTTTAGTTCTTTTATTTCTCCAGAGAGGGCTTTTATATCTCCCGAGAGGGTTGCTTTAATATCTTCCATGCCTTTTTCAAGCCCGGCTAGAACCTTGAGAATCGTCATTCTGAACTCTATATCTGATATATTACCAATGTCTGTATTGATTAGGTCCCTAGCCTTTGGTACTGCTTCTTGTTCTTTTTTTTGTTGTGAATTTTTCCGCCTTGTCATTTTGTCCAGATAAGAGTTTATGAAGGAGCAAGTAAAATACTAAAAGGGTGGCAAGAACCCCAGGAAAATATGCTTTAGCCAAATCAGAAGAGATCCCAAATTGTGAGGGGGGAGAAAGGGGATAAAAAGGGGTTCAGAAGGAAAAAAAAAAGAAACTATTAAAAAAAGAAAGCTGATAAAGAAAAAATATAAAAAGAGGAAAAAAATATATATATCTTAGATAAAGTATTAAAAAACGTTAAAAAAGAAAACGTTAAAAATTAAAAAAATTTAGCAGAAGAAGAGAAAAAGAAAAAAAAATTGAAAAAGAAAAAAAATTAAATTAACTGCAAGGCTAAAAAATCATGGGGAGAAAGCCATGAGTTCCGTGCTTTGCTTTCTTCTCCTTAGAATTTCGCCGCTCTCCTTGGTATTGAAACTGCACTCCTTGGTAGGTGAACTTGGTCCTGGCTGGGTTTCCCGTTGATCTTCTGGGGGAGGGGCCTGTTGTAGTGATTCTCAAGCGTCTTTGCCCCAGGCGGAGTTGCACAGAGCTTACCCGGGGCCGGGCTGAATAATCCGCTCGGGTTTGCTGGGTTTGCTTTCGGGAGCTTTTGTTCCCTGAGTGCTTTCCGTCGTGTTCCGGAGGATGGGAATGAAGATGGCGGCCTCCCGGTCTCCGGCCCGGAGGTGCTGAGACCCCAGGGCCCCATTCCTCAGTGCGCCCTCAGAGAACAGCGCCCAATGACTCCCGTCACCCTGGCCTCTGGCCGTGCTCCGAGCTGACCGAGCCTGCGACCGGTTCAAGGCAACCCCGAGCTGAGAGTCACTCCTCGGCTCTCTCTCTGTAGCCGGCTTCCCCGTTCTAATACCGGTAAGCTCTGTGACACTCAGACACCCCCGATCCTTCTGCGACCCTGCGGGACCTGAGGCTGTGCTGACCCCGCCTGGGCTTCACCCCAGTTAAGCCTCTGGAGCGATGTCCCTCAGCGGAATAGGCTTTTAAAAGTCCTGATTTTGCTCTGTTGCTCCGCCGCTTGCTGGGAGCCAGCTCCTCCCCCCGCGATCTATCTTCCCGTCTCTTTGGATTCACTTCTCCACCAGTCCTACCTTGCAGATAGTGGTTGATTTTCTGTTTCTAGAATTGCTGTTCTTCTTCTCTTCAATCTCCCGTTGGATTTGTAGGTGTTTGCAATGTTTAGATAAGCTATTTAGCTGATCTCCCGCTACCCGAAGTAGTCTCAGCCTGCTACTTCTCCGCCATCTTGACTCCTCCTCGTAAGTCATGTTCTTAAGGAGGTAGAATTATAAGCAAACTTTATTTAAAAAAAATATTTTGGGTGCTGCCTGGGTGGCTCAGTGGGTTAAGCCTCTGCCTTCAGCTCAGATCATGATCTCAGGGTCCTGGGATCGAGTCCCACATTGGGCTCTCTGCTAGGCGGGGAGCCTACTTCCTCCTCTCTCTCTCTCTACTTGTGATCTCTCTCTCTGTCAAATAAATAAAATCTTTAAAAAAAATATTTTGAAGGGTGCCTGGGGGGCTCAGTGGGTTAAGCCTCTGCCTTCACCTCAGGTCATGGTGTCAGGGTTCTGGGATCAAGCCCTGCGTCGGTTCTTCTGCTCAGCAGGGAGCTAGCTTCTCTCTCTCTACCTACTTCTCTGCCTGCTTGTGATCTCTGTCTCTCAAATAAATAAAGAAATAAAATCTTAAAAAAAATAAAAATAAAAAAATATTTTGATGGAGGGTTGATAATATCTATAGTAAATGTGTATTTATAAGAGGAGAAAAAAGAAAAATAGATATTATTTAGGAAAAATACTTGGTCCCTCAAGAAAGCATAATCCTCAATGGTATAATTTACATAAATGCAGACACCCATGTTTTTTGTCTTTTTTTTTTTTTTTTGAGGACCTTGTATTGGTTGAAATGCTCATACACATTGCCTCATTTAAAGTAATTTACATTATAACCTTATGAGGCACGTTTAATTATCTTCAATTTATGGATGACACTACCTAGATTCAGAGAGATTATACATAAACCCTAAGGGCCACCAGTTAATAGTCAGGGACAGAGTCAGGACATAAACTTTCTGATTCTAAACTACAAATGCCAGTGTCAGAGTTATGAGGCCATTGTCCTGTAGACACCAGCAGAACAATCTGCTATTTTTTTATTTAAGAAAAAAGTGAAATTATTATTTCAATAATCTATCTCATTTAATCCTTACAGCAAATGATTGAGTAAATGATAGTATTACTATTATCGTCCTTTGTGTTACTATTACAAATTATTTCAATCAGAATATGTGATGTTCAGTATATCATTCATTCCTTGAACCAACATATTCCAGATGCCTACAACATGCCAACCACTATTTTAGGTACTGGTGAATCCACAATTAACCAAAATCCTGCCATCATGCAGTTTTCATTCTTCTTTCAGAAACACAGATAACAAAAATGCTAATATATGATATGGAAAATGATTATAAATGCTTGGAATAAAAGCATATGTGGGAAGGGGCTTTCCCCATGTCATGATCCTTCTCTATGTCTGGGTTCTGATCGTTGAACTGTGTGTGGTTACTCTGTCCTAAGGTGGAGAAGCTGGGAGTGTAGAAGTTTTGGGGAGCAGAGTGTATAGAAAATGAAGATCTTAAGTTTGAGATGCCTATTAGACACCTAATCAAGTGGGCAGTTATAGGAGTTTGAAGTTTAGATGAGATACCATGGCTGGAGATGTAAATTTGGGAGGCATTGGCTTATAGATGGTGTTACTTAAAGGCATGGAATTAGATGCAATTACCTAGGAAGACAGAGCACACCAATATTTAAAGAAGAGAGGAAGACTGGAAGGCACCAAAGGAGAATGAAAAAAAAGAGGAAGGTAGAAGAAAACCAGGGAACCATGGTGATTTAGAAAACCAGGGAACCATGGTGTTCTTGAAATCATTTATTGAAAAATCTCCAGATTAGAGTATAGTTCTTCTGACTCCTAGTGTTGTTTTATTCCCAGTTACTGAAGAGTTTTATATTGCTTTTCTTTGCTTTTTATGCTTATCATTTTTTGTCCCTAAAAGAGTAATTTAAATAATAATTGAAGTGGTAGATTTGCCAGATGGTAATTGCTAAAATGACTTCCTCTACTTTTTAAGTCTTTTGGGCACCATTCCAGTTTTCTATAACCGTCAAACATATGTGTAAATAGTTCAGCGAGTTCATTATCTAACTCCCTGAACAGCAAAGCATGATATCATCCAAAATCCAATTTTCACTCCCATAAAATGGAGCAATGAACCATTTACCTTAAAAGACCTTCACGAGAGGGTTCATATACTTATGTGGTCCTTCAAAATTCATGCTTTGCTATTTATTTTTATTTTTACGTTTTTTCCATCCCATAGAGGTACAGCCTTTGTATAATAAATTGAACTAATTTTAAGCTCAATGAATTTCTACACCTGTATATGCCCATCTACCCACATACAGATCAAGATTTAGAAACTTTTTAGCACACAGAAGCCTCCATCATGTCCTGTCCCAGTCAATACCCATAGTCTGTCTTCCCCCCTCACTATTCTGACTTACATTAAGATTGGGTAGTTTTGCCTGTCCTTGAACACAATATAAATGTGTATATGTTATAGAATTATAGAATTATAGAATAAATTCTATTATAGAATTATAGAATATTTTCTCTTCATGCCTGATTCCTTTTATGCAACATAATGTCTGTGAGAGGCATCCATATCATTGCATGTAGTAGTCATTCTTTTTAAATTTCTCTCTAGTGTTTCATTTTATGAATACACTGAATTGATTTATACATTCTATGTGGTGGACATTTGTGTTGTTTCCAGTGTTTGGGTATTATGATCAAAACTCCTGGGACGCCTGGGTGGCTCAGTTGGTTGGACGACTGCCTTCGGCTCAGGTCATGATCCCCGGGTCCCGGGATCGAGTCCCGCATCGGGCTCCCAGCTCCATGGGGAGTCTGCTTCTCCCTCTGACCTTCTCCTCTCTCATGCTCTCTCTCACTGTCTCTCTCTCAAATAAATAAATAAAATCTTTAAAAAAAAAAAAAAACTCCTGTGGTACACACACACACATGTTTCTCTTAAGTATTTCTTTGGAGTGAATTGGGTCATAGCATATATATATATAAGCCATATATATATATATATTTATATTTGTATAAAATTCTATATATATAGAATTGAATATATATACATATAGAATTGAATGTATATATAGAATATATGAATTGGTGGGTCATAGCATATATATATAAGACATACATACATATATATATATAGTCATATTTATATATATACATATATATAAAATTCTAGCCTCTAAGAAATGCAAATTAAAATAATGAAGTATCATTTATTGCTTATGAAATTAGAATATATTTTAGTGTATAGAGTAGCCACTACATTCCATTCTCACTTTCATACATTGCTGGTGGGTGTATAAACTGGTATGTCCTTTTTGGAAAATATTTTGTTAGTAGATAGCCATAATGTCCTTTAAAAATTTTTTTTTTATCCTTTAAAATTTTTATTGCACTTGAATTAGAAGTCCTTCCATTTTTTTTCTTTTTTCTGTTTGAAATATATCCTAAGGAAATAATCTTAAATACTGTTAAAAGTTTATGAGCCAAGGTATCTACTGAAGAACTATTTGTAGTGAAAAACACAATGGAAATGAACTATGTCCAACAATAGGAAACACTGGAAGTAAATTATATAACAATCTTTCAGTGGGATATATGGTGTTTTGTCTATGAAGAGTTTATAATGGTATAGGGACATGGTTTGCTACAATGACAAATTTAAAAAGCAGAACATGTATTTAAGTTTGAATATAACTTTGAGAAAAATAATATATAACACAAAGAGAATAAAGCTTTAGGAGGAAATAGCAACACAATGTTAATGCTCACCAACTAAATGGTAGATTACTGGGTGATTATTTTCTCTCTTTTGAAAATTTTCTGAAATGGTTTGTCTTTGTTTGTTTAAAGATTTTGAAATGTAAGTCTCCATTTGCATTGTCAGTGGCAGGATGGGATACTGGTTAAGTGTATGATTCCAAAAGCCCTATTACCTGGGTGCAAATCCTAGATTCCTGGTTTCATTGCTTACTAGCTGTGTTTTGTTGAGTAAGTCTCAGTTCCATTTAATTCACCAAGTATTTGTTGAATGTCTAGTATGTGCTGGGCAATGTTCAGCAAACAAATGGATAACTTTCCCTGTACTCTTGGAGCTTCCAATCCATTGTGTGACATCTGCAAAACAGTTGCCAGCAGGATGTCTAATCACAAAGTGGTAACAAGCCAACCCTGGAGAAGTGTCTGAAACATGAGCCCTTGAGAAGTGCTAACAGTTCCAAGTGTTACTGTATTTATGGGGTTCTACAATTTCCAACTTCTCTCTCAGCTCAAAAAAAAAAAAAGTACCTCTTTCTGAAGGAATGCATTTGAAATGATGTGCACTTAATCACGTCTGCTGGTCACTTGAGAGCAACACTGATCAGTGCCCCAATTAGCGCTTTTTTGTTCTGTACTCATCACAGATCATGGGTCCTGGCTGTGGGCAAGGTAGAGCCCAGTTTCCCCAATACTTCCTAAAAATTTGTGCTTCCTTGTATTCTTCTCAGTCATAAAATTATTTTTAATTATATTTTGCAATAGTGTGTATCAGCTTGGTGTTTTCTAAACCAGTAGTGTTTTAGTGTTCTAAGTTGTCATAGTGGACACAAATGGGAGGCTTAAACAAGACATTTATTCTCTCACAACTCTGGAGGTCAGAAGTCTAAAATTACGTTGTCAGCAGAGCCTCACTCCCTCCAGAGGCTCTTAGCCTTTTTGGGTAGCTAGTGGCTTCTGGGAGCTGTTGGTTGCCTCTGGCTCTTGCAGATATAACCCCAATCTCTGTGTCCATGTTTTCTTGTGGCCTCTTCTTTGAATTTCTCTCTGTTCATGTCTCTTTTTATAAAAATATCAGTTACTGGATTTAGGTTCAACCCTAAATCCTAGGTGATTTCATTGGAGAACCTTAACTAATTACATTTCGAAAGACCCTATTTCCAACTACGGGCACATTGTGAGATTCTGAGTGAACACGAATTTTGTGTAAATATTCTACAACCCACTCTACAAGTAGCAATAATAATATTATCAACAATACTACTCTTGTGATTTTTAAGACCTTAAACTTAATACAGGTGATAAGTAGAGTAATGGTTTCCTTACATGCGTGCAGTTCGCTGCCTTCTTATAAAAAGTAGATGGAACTCAGGTTTTTTAACAGAGTGGTTTCGAAGAGCATGAGCTGGAAAATGTTATGGAGCACTGGGTGTGGTGCATAAACAATGAATTCTGGAACACTGAAAAGAAATTAAAAATAAATAAATAAAATAAACAAGAAAGGGAGGCAAATCATGAAAGAGACTCTTTTTTTTTTTTAAAGATTTTATTTTTTTATTTGAGAGAGAGAGCAACCAGGAGCAGGGGAAAGTAGCAGAAGGAAAGGGAGAAGCGTGCTTCCCACTGAACATGGAGCCTCACATGGGGCTCAATCCCAGGACCCTGTGATCATGACCTGAGCCAAAGGCAGGTGTTTAATGGACTGAGCCACGCAGGTGCCTCTGAACTTCTTGAAAGAATTTTTTTTAATTAACATATAATGTATTATTTGTTTCAAAGGTACAGGTCTGTGACTCAAGTCACACAATTCATAGCACTCACCATAGCACATACCCTCTACAATGTCCATCACCCAGCCACCCCATCCTTCCCACCCGCCTCCCCTTCAGCAGCCCTCAGTTTGTTTCTTGAGATTAAGAGTCTCTTATGGTTTATCTCCTTCTCTAGTTTTGTCTTGTTTCATTTTTCCTCCCTTTCCCTATTATCCTCTGTCTTGTTTCTTAAATCCCTCATATCAGAGAGATCATATGATAATTGTCTTTCTCTGATTGACTTATTTTGCTTAGCATGATACCTTCTAGTTCCATCCAGGTCATTGCAAATGGCAAGATTTCATTTTTTTTTTTTAAAGATTTTATTTATTTATTTGACAGAGAGAGAGATCACAGGCAGGCAGAGAGAGGAGGAAGCAGGCCCTCTGCAGAGCAGAGAGTCTGATGCGGGGCTCGATCCCAGAATGCTGGGATCATGACCTGAGCCGAAGGCAGAGGCTTTAACCCACTGAGCCACCCAGGCGCCCCTTGTGGGGTTTTTGATGGCTGTGTAGTATTCCATTGTGTGTGTGTACTCACACACCACATCTTTATCCATTCATCTGTTGATGGACATCTGGTTTCTTCCCATAGTTTGGCTATTGTGGACATTGCTGCTATAAACATTTGGGTGCATGTGTCCCTTTGGATCATTACATTTGTATCTTTGGGGTAAATATCCAGTAGTGTGATTGCTGGGTCATAGGGTAGTTCTATCTAGTATATTTAAGAGACTCTTAACTATAGAGAAAAAACTGAGCATGGATGGAGGAAGGTAGATGGGGATGGGTTAAATGTGTGATATACATGGGCACCTGGGTGGCTCAGTGGGTTAAGCCTCTGCCTTCGGCTCAGGTCATGGTCTCAGAGTCCTGGGATTGAGCCCCGAATCAGGCTCTCTGCTCAGCAGGGAGCCTGCTTTCCCCTCTCTCTCTGTCTCTCTGCCTACTTGTGATCTCTCTCTCTGTGTCAAATAAATAAATTTATTTTATTTATTTATTTTTAAAATATTTTATTTATTTATTTGACAGAGAGAGATCACAAGTAGGCAGAGAGGCAGAGAGAGAGAGAGAGGGAAGCAGGCTCCCTGCTGAGCAGAGAGCCCGATGCGGGACTCGATCCCAGGACCCTGAGATCATGACCTGAGCCGAAGGCAGCGGCTTAACCCACTGAGCCACCCAGGCACCCCAAATAAATAAATTAAAAAAAATCTTAAAAAAAAATGTGTGATGTACATTAAGGAGAAGACTTGTTGTAATGAGTACTGGGTGTTATATATAAGTGATTAATCACTAAATTCTACTCCTGAAACCAGTATTACACTATATGTTAACTAATTAAAAGTTTAAAGAAAAACTTCAAGCAAAACAAACAAAAAAGAAGACATTATTGGCATGATCCTGGCAGTTATACCAAGAGATATTTATTCATGAACAAAAAGAGTATACTGAATATAATTTTAAATATTAGGCAGATTGTAGTTTTTGTATTACATGAGGTGAGAAAGTACTGAACACCATTCTAAGTAAATATTTTAATTTCACAAAGGCAAAAAGAATTAAAAAATAAAATGTGATGAATTTAATTAAAGAAAATAATTTGACATATATAATTATATACATGCATATTTGTACATGTAAGTGTTTTAAATTTATAAAATTATATAACCTTTTAATTTTTAATCTTTCACAAATTTGGATGTTATCTTTTTTAAAAGAGCAGAATTTAGGATAGTCAAGAAATAGAAATTTCTAGGTATAATGTAAAATGATCATATGTTATTAAGGGTTTTCTCTTTTTTGTTTAAGTCCCAGATCAGACAAAATATTGTATATTACCACAGGGGAATTGTTCACTGTTATTTGTGATATTTTGAAACTATATTTTAATAAAATTTTATGCCTCAAATTAAAAAAAAAGGAACAGTGCATCCTAAGAACCTTCAGTCACTGATTTTGTAAAGCTTTGGGAAGACTCCTGTATTTCTACAAGAAGTGAGATCTAAAAAGGTTAAGGGCTGTGTTTAATGCAAATTTACAGGAAAAACAGGAAATAAGTGAGGCACCTAAACATTTGGACAGAGATTTTCTTTTTCTTTGTCATTTCTCTTGATGATGTAGACATTCTGAAAATTCATTATTCACACTAAATCTTTCCATATGCCAACCTAGATAAAGGTGGTTCCTTATGATTGTTCTGTTGGTCGTTGGGATGTTTTCCTAGTCATTGAACCTTTTTAAATTTTGACATCTCAGTTGAAGCAATTTCCAAGAGCACTTACTCTAATATGAACATTCAGGGATTAATTTCTGACATTTGTACATTTTACAATGTTTTATAGTTTTGTAAATGAGAAGTAATAAAGGGAGTCTTCAGACTGCAAATGCCTTTACTCAGTTCTGATCAAGTAGCAACACCAGTGTTTAGGACAATGGCATTTATTCAAAAAAAATATTTATTGAATACCTCCTTTGTACCACGCCCTGCCAATGTGTTAGGAATACCACAGTGACCAAAGCTGTGCACCTTCCCTTAGAGAGATCTGTCTATTGGGTCAGATAAACAACGAAACGGGCATTTAGAATATAGAGAAGGAGGTGAGACAGGGAAAAGTTCTAAGATACAAGCAAGCGGAATACTGTAGCTGTTAAGAGAAGGGGCATCTAATTTAATCTAAATTGGTGGGGTATCATAAAATGCTCCTCGGTGGAAGTTCTCAACTAAGCAGAGATCTCTGGAGCCAGGGGGCTCAATTATAGTTGTTCAATAGGTCTTTGTCCGATGGGAGTGAAAGAATGTGCTCACAGCCTGTCATGCTTCCGAGAAGAGGGTCATTTCACTAGAACAACTGTTTGAATCAATAGGGGAGTCCACTGGTGTTTGGACAGGGAATCAGAAATTTAGAGAATCCCCCAGAATTCACAAGCCAATACAGCACAGGTGAGCTAACATCTGGAACATATTCTGTAATGTGTTGTTTAGAAGAAAGCCCGACATAGTTCTCTCCATGTGGTAAGTGTTCAACTAATGCTGGCTAACAGCAATGATGAGGATTTATTAGGCATAGTCAAATGTCAGTAATTAGATGAATTTGAGTTTTATTATAAAAATTAAAATAGCTGGAGTTCCAGGGAGGAAACAATTTGTAGTGAAGCTTGTGTCTTTTAGGTATTGTTCTTTTCTTTTTCCTTTTCTTTTCTTATTTTTTCTTACCTTATCTTTTCTTTTTTCTTTTCTTTTCTTTTTCTTTTTTTAAGTTGCCTGTGTGTATGTGTGTGCTTAGATTGATCTTTTTAAAAATAGAACTGTGGTGAACAATTTAAGCTTTTAAAAATTAACTTCTTTTTTTTTTTAAATTAATGTGAAACATTTAGAGAAAGCAAAAAGGAATGATATGACAATATCCAGAAGCCCACTACCCAGCTTTGTCAAATATTAACATAGCTGACACATTTGCATCAAATAATGCTTCTTAAGAAGTAACCATCACATTGGGATGAGCACCGGGTGATATATAGGAGTATTGATTGGATCACTGTATTTTACATCTAAAACTAATATTACACTGTGTGTTAAGTAACTGGAACTGAAATAAAAAATTTTTAAAAATAGAAAAGAAATAACCATCACAGAAACAGATCAACTCCCTGAATGCTGTCCCATCCCGTTTCCTTTTTCATTAATTAGAGATAACTGCTAAATCCCACTAGAAATGTTATTGTAAGCTGGGTGTTTGCCATTATCTAGTTGCCTACCATAATCCATTCTCCCTTTCTTCCTAGAACAGATGAATCTTGATTTTTATAAGGAAGATTTTGTTGCCTAGTTGCCCTTGCAGTAAGTATACTCTTAGTACTAAGATTTGATCTTTAAGATAAAGCAGTGGTATTTTGTCAACTGCTTGGAAATCTCCTTAAAAATAAGAGAAAACATGTTCTTTGCCTCTTTCTTCATCCTGTTAATGGAATTTAGACATGATAGTTGGAGTTACAACATGTATCTTAGACCCAACAGATCAGAGACATTCTCTGATGATGGAGAAACAGCTGGAAGAAGCCTGGGAATTTAATTACCTCGGAGGTTGGCCATATGAGAAAAACATAGACTGTCAGGCTTGTTGTTATTTCTTCAGTCTTTGTGTCTAATAGTTGAATCTAACTGTAATCTACAGCATATCAATAAAGAATATAAATATATATTTTAAAAGATTTTATTTATTTATTTGACAGAGAGAGATCACAAGTAGGCAGAGAGGCAGGCAGAGAGGGAGAAGCAGGCTCCTTGCTAAGCAGGGAGCCTGATCTGGGGCTCGATCCCAGGACCATGGGATCATGACCTGAGCGAAAGGCAGAGGCTTTAACCCACTGAGCCACCCAGGTGCCCCAACAAAGAATATATTTTTATATTTAATATATTAGCATACTAGTCTTAACATTTGAAAAAAAAGAAAAAAACTGATTTTTTTCTTCAAAGTTATATTTTTGAGATTTAGCCATCTTCATATACTTAGCATTAGATCATTGGTTTTTGGTTTATAATTTCTTAAATAATTTATTTAATTATTTCCTATTGATAAATATTTAAGTGGTTTCTAATATTATCTTGTAATAAATATAAAGTGAACATTTTTTAGCAGTCTTCCTTCTGCACTTATTGTAGAATTTTTTATTGACTTTGGTATGTAGATCTAATATTCAGAAACTTTGCTGAGCTTTCTTTTTAATTCTAAATAGTTGTCCTATAAATTATTGTGGTGTTTCATGAGAAAATTTTGCTGTGTGAAATAAGGACAGATCAACCTCTTCCAATTTCTGCACTTCTTACTTCTTTTTTCTTATCTTATTGCATTGTCTGGGGCCCCCAGTACAGTGCCAAATGGAAGCAGAGAAAGAGGACATCATTATCTTGTTTCTTCAGTTAACTTGAATACTTTTAAAGTAATGTTTACTAGATATTCTGTTTGTAGTTATTTTAGGTTAAATATATTTTTATTTTACTACCAGTTTCTTAAGCATTTTGTCTTGAATGATTTCTGAGTTATATTGCATACTTTTCCTATCTCTACTGAACTTTTTTCTTTAAATTTTTAATTAAAATTAATATGGTATTAATATTTTAATATGGTATATTACATTAATGAATTTTTATATTTTCCCTTAATTTGATTTATCACAATATCACGTGAACATGTTTTTTTTTTTTTAAGATTTTTATTTTTTTGACAGACAGAGAACACAAGTAGGCAGAGTGGCAGGCAGAGAGAGAGGAGGAAGCAGGCTTCCCGCTGAGCAGAGAGCCCGATATGGGGCTCGATCCCAGGACCCTGGGACCATGACCTGAGCCGAAAGCAGAGGTTTTAACCCACTGAGCCACCCAGGCGCCCCACGTGAACATGTTTTAAAAGTCGAATAGTTTTATAGTAGTAGAAACCACTCCTAATTATCAGACTAAAGGAGTAATCTCTTTCAAATCTTTCAGTGTCTCTTTGTATTTACCTACCTCCCCAACTCCTCGGTATTTCTAGATAACATGAATATATCTCTGTTTCTTGGTTTTTCAATTTTAGATATTACTATACTACTATTTTTTCCGTTTTAGGTATTATCTATTTATTTTTTACTTTGGAAGACAAATAATTTGCTTTCTATCTCTCTCTCTTCCAGCATAATCATATTTTTTGTTTAAATGAGTATTTACATTATGGTATGTAAATTTTATTCACCATTGAGCAATGTAGGATACTAAGATTAATTTTCCTTTCTTGTTTACAAGAATATACTTTAGGTATTGTTTTCTCTAGAGTTAATAAATTCCTTATTGCTTAATTTCTTAGTGTACCTGTTATTAATTCATTCTAAAACTCACAAAAGCATAATGAAATCTCTTTTTAGTATATGCAGAAACATTAAGCAGTATATCAGGAGTGTATGGGTGTGTGTACGAGAGAGAGAGAAAGAGAAAGAGAAAATGACTAGACAAAAAAAAAAGAAAAGAAAAGAAAAGAAAAAAGACAGGTGCACCTCTCCTAAAGCCTTATGTCTTTGTGCACTGATCTGTTCTCAGCTATGGACCTGTAGAGCAGCTGTTGCCTGGGATATCCTTTTCTCATCATCATGAGAATTACCTTAGCACCCTTCCTGGGTTGAAGTCCCTACACTTTTGGATCCACTGTTTTCTCTTTGTTAGAACACACCTTTTGTTACCTTTCTGAATCCATGACAAATGAAAGGATGTTGCCAGTTTGGAAAACTCTTTGCTTTACCTCCATATTTGATTGATAGCTTGTACTGGTATAGACTTCTACGTTTAAGATCAATCTCCTTTTAGGATCTTTGGCTGTTCTAAAATTTTACAATTCTATACCTTGGTGTCTTTTTTCATTTATTGCACTGGGATGGAGCTCGGTGCTCAGTGATGCCCTTCAATCTCTACACTCATGTTCTGCAGTTCTGGGAAGTTCTTCTTCTCCTTCTCCTTTTTTTTTTTTTTTAAGATTTATTTATTGGACAGGAGAGAGATCACAAGTAGGCAGAGAAGCAGGCAGAGAGAGGGGGAAGCAGGATCCCTGCTGAGCAGAGAGCCCTATATGGGCCTCCATTTCAGGACCCTGAGATCATGACCTGAGCCGAAGGCAGAGGCTTAACCCACTGAGGCCCCCAGGTGCCCCTGAGAAGTTCTTGTATTATCTCTTTGTTTATTTCCTTCTCTGTGTTTATCTATTCTCCTTTTTCTTCCCCTCTAGATTTCCTAATTTTAGCTGTTGGCCTTCTTAAACAGGTCTTCTTTTTAAATAAATATTTCCTACATTTAGTTCTTTGAATATGGTTCTGGGAGATTGCCTCAGTGTATCTTCCAAATATTATACTGAATTAAAAATATTTGTAGTTATATTTTTAATTTTGATGAGCTCTTTTTTGTTTGTCTTATAACTGTTCTTTTTAAATAGCGCTCATTCCTGTTTCATAGTTTTAATAGCTTTTACTTCTCTGGGATATTTTTATGTTTTTTAAAGGTGATTTCTTCTGATTCCTTTATTTAATCTCTTTCTTTTTTTAATAATTATGTTGGTCTGCTTTTTGTATTTGTACTATTTTTCAAGAAGTTGGTGATTCTTTGCTGTCCATTTATATTGGGGGGAAAAAGGCCTTTAAAATCTCATTGAAAACCCAGTTTGTGGAGTCAGGAGTTGCTGAGTGGTGGGCTTCACTACTAGGCAATTGAGCAGATAACTATTTCCTTGCAGAATTTCTAATTGTCCAATAACTGTAGGTCTTTTCACTTGGGCTTATCTGTCTTCCATGGACATTCCAGTATCCTCTGATCTCTTGTCTGTGGGCACAAACCTGGCAGATGGCTTTCTGAAAACTGAGTGAAAAATGAGTTCTGGGCTTTTATTTTTGGCATTTAGTTCTGCATCTTCCCTCAACTATCCCAGGTGTCCCTGAGTCCAAAGTCTTCTGGTTCAGTGGCTCCAGTGTTATACTTGCAATCTTTTGTGGCCCTGGAGATGAGTGGAATGGGAACATTAGTTATGTCATTTTGGGTATAGGACACCTCTTCTTATACATGTACACACTTTTAACCATTCCTTCTAGTGTCTGTTCCATGGTACCTCCAACTGGAGTAAGTATTTCTAATTCCTGGTTTCTAGTCCATCAGGATTAGGCTAGGAAGGAAAACTCGTGTCCAACTTAGAATTAAAACAGACTTTTACTTCTGTCTCTCTCCATCTGTACTAATCCCACCCTCCCTAATGATTTGATAGTTGCCTTCTCCTTGCTACTAGGCCAGTGTTTAGATCTCTGTGTCCTACCTTAGCATTTCAGGAATCTTGTTTCACACACAACAATAATAGGAATGTTGTAGATCCAGTCACCAAGTCAGCATGTTTCTTGATTTTGTTCCTGGTTGAGCGGTAGTGCCTGTATTCTCTGGGCTTTCTCAGGCCTGAAACTTGCTACAATATATAAATCAGGTATCCCCCTCTCCTTTTCATCCTTTGGAAAATTCTGTGTAGCCATTCACTGGCTGTGAGTCATGAGCCTAGTCCTTGCTCCCCATTTTGGATGGTGGATTAACTTTAATTTTAGTCATGCTGCAGAAGCTGAATCAGCCCTGCTACATTCTCAGAGCTCAGGAGGCTTCTGACTGCAGCCCCTTTCACTCATTTGCCTTTGTTCTATTCCTTATCCAACCAAGAGAGGTAAACTTTTCTTTTCCCATTTATTCCTGGCAACGTCTTTTTTTCATGCTTGTGTGTGTGTTTGTGTGTGTGTATACAAAAATATGTACACGTATTTTTTTTCTTGTCACTTCTATTGGTTTGGAACAGGAACAAAGCATGAACTCAATGTACTCTCTTCACAGCAAGTCGAAATATTGGTTCATTAAAAATTAGCAGAACAGCAGCAACAACACAAGCGAACAACCAACTGAAAACCCATTCCCTTTTTCTTGGTGAAAAGTGGTAAGATTTGATTGGGTGTGACTTGGAAGGACTAAGCAGGATACTGTATATAACTGTGGTCTGTGATAGCTAGAGTCCCTCACACATCTTATTTATTTTACATTTATGTTACCACATCACCTGATTAGGAAATCCTAAGCCCTTCCTTCACCACATGTCTTATTTTCACTTATGTTCCAAACATAAAAGATGAGCTTGCACAGACCTGGAATTTCTCTCTCTCTCAGACATATTTCCCGAACTTCCAATGTAAACAGAAATGCATATTTCTGTCTTTTGAGTTTTTGAACAGTGTTTGGCAGAGAGACATGCAAGATGAGAGTTACAAGGGTATTCTCGGCAGGTTACGTGAGTGAGGATGTCCTCCTTACTATGCGGGTTCTCCAGTCCTGATCCACTGCCCAGAATGCAGAAGTTCACCAGAAAGACAAACAGAGGTTCATGAAACACCTGGACTTTAACTTGCTTCTTGAAATGCCACGCTATTATCTTTTCCTGGCAGAAATTTTTGCTCCTCCTCTAACCTCACAAATTCTAAACTCTAGTCCTACTCTTAGTAGCAGTTTGCCCTGAACTTAATCACTTCAATTCAACAAATATTTATTGGAGTGTGCCAGGCAATGTTAGGTATTGGAGCATAGTGATGAATACAGCACAGTTCCTATCTTCCGTGTCCTCATGGTCTGATGTCTGGGAAGGCAAACAGGCCTGTGAATCAAGAGAATTAGCACAGGTGGCTAACCTTTATACTTAGAGCCCTGGCTGTGGCGTCCAAGTGCCCATGTTCACACCTGCAGGAGCCATTGCTCACTCTGAGACCGTGAATATTTCATTGAGCTGCATTGTGCTTTAGTTTCCTCCTCTGTATAAAGAATATGGTAGTGATGTTATATAGTGTATATACAGTATGTATTATGGTATCTACATATATATCATATTATATGATAATATTTTATAACATATAATAGAAGCTGATATTTGTGATGCTTCCTGTTTGCCTTGCTCAATTATATATATTAACATGTATTGAAGCATTGTAATATTTAACCTTACCATAATGTATAATATATTACATTATATTAATTATATGCTTATAATAATTAGTATATAATGGAATTATAAATAAATATATAATTATAAAATGGCATAATACGTTATAATAGATAGTAACACAAATTAAATATTATAATCCCTCAATACACATTAAATGTATATAATTGAGCCTGGCAAAACAGGAAGCATTCATAAATGTCAACTTCTACTCCTATGTACATTTTAGCTTTGGAACATGAAGGAGAGGCTGAACCAGTAATGAATGGAACGTGATCTTTTTTTTTTTTTTTTTTTTTATTAAATTTTTAATTTTTTTCAGCATAACAGTATTCATTATTTTTGCACCACACCCAGTGCTCCATGCAATCCGTGCCCTCTACAATACCCACCACCTGGTGCCCCCAACCTCCCACCCCCCACCCCTTCAAAATTCTCAGATCGTTTTTCAGAGTCCATAGTCTCTCATGGTTCACCTCCCCTTCCAATTTCCCTCAACTCCCTTCTCCTCTCCATCTCCCCTTGTCCTCCATGCTATTTGTTATGCTCCACAAATAAGTGAAACCATATGATAATTGACTCTCTCTGCTTGACTTATTTCACTCAGCATAATCTCTTCCAGTCCCGTCCATGTTGCTACAAAACTTGGGGATTCATCCTTTCTTTCTTTTTTTTTTTTTTTACAGCTTTATAAACAATGGAACGTGATCTTTAAATATTTTATTTATTTATTTATTTGAGAGCAAGTGAGAGAGAGAGAGAGAAAGAGCGCAAGCAAACATGAGATCATGGGTGGTTAGGGGAGGAGCAGAGGGAGAAAAAGCAGACTCTGCACTGAGTGTGGAGCTGGATGTGGGTCTTAATCTCCCAACCCTGAGATCATGACCTGAGCCAAATCAAGAGTCAGATGCTTAACCAACTGAGTCACCCAGGTATCCTGGAACATGGTCTTTAGAGTCAAACAGACTGAGTTCAAAACCTTGCTTAATAACTTACAACTTTGAATAACCCTGTATGGAAAATACTTAGTTAAAATCAATGCTCAAAAATATTGCTGCTGTTATTATTATTATCATTTTATATCTCTGAAACAAAGCTTCCCAATATCAAAAGGCATGATTGTTCTCTTTCTATTGCAAAAATTCTCTTTATGTTGGAGATAATAAATTTATCATTCTTAGCACAAAAGGGCTCCTTAATTAGTAATCAATATAAGGTGAACATTTTAAATATTATCAGCTCTAACTGTACATTTTGATGTAAAGTGTTCCCTGTGTGCCAGAGTATGGCAGAGGATTCTGTCTCCATCCCAAATTTCTGAGTCTGTCTTCTACAGTATAGAGCTATTTCTGGGAAAGAATGGCCCAGCCAAGGACTGTATCTCCCTTGGCTTTAGGCCAAGTGTCTGTTCTTGTAGTAGACATTGAATATAACTGATGTGTGTCCAGGTAAAGATGATTAGGAAATGTGGCTTTTTTACCCCTTTTTTTTCCTTTCCTGCTACCTGAAAGCAGAGGACTTGGAGATCTTAAGAAATAGAAAGACCAGAGGGAAGGAACTGGGGCCCCTGAATCACCACATGGAAAATAGCTGTCCACTGAGCAGAACTCCCACATTAGATTCCTACCTAAGAAAGAAATTTTTATTGTGTTAGGCCACCACAATTTGAGGCTTTATTGTTAAAGCAGCTAGCATTATCCTAATAAACAGAATATGTTTAAATATGTTAAATGCTGAAGTTACCAGGATGAACCATAAGCAGACAGAATTTAGAGCACAGTCAAAATTAGACCATTTTAAAGGTCCAGTTAAAATTTTGGTGGTATTTTAAGGAGAGGGAATGGGGACCAGAAGAGCCATCACGAGGGAGAAGGATAAGATTTCACCTAAGTCTTGATGGATTTGGACATGTAGCAAAGCTCGGGAAGGCACTGCAGGTAGAGGAGAAGCCAGAGCAAGTGAGGACAGTGTTCCCTGGATAGTGAATCCCTCTTGCATATAGAGTGTAAGAGAAGAAATGGGAATTAAAGACAGAAAGGGAGGCAGAATCCACATTTTGAGGAGGAACTGGAATGAGAAAAAAGTATTTGACTTTTTTCTACCAGCAGGGGAGAACTACTATTAATTTTTGAGTAGAGAAATGATATGATGAGATTTGCATTTGCAGATGATTTATCAGGATGTCTTATGAGAGATGGTCTTGAAGAAAGAATATCTGAAGCCAGGGGAGTAAATGAGAAGACTAATGCAGTAGTCTAGGGGAAAGGTCTCCAGGATTGAGCTAGAAAATTTTGGTGGAAATGAAGTAGATGAGATGCATGGATAGGATAGGATAATATACAAGATATACGTGGGATAATAAGCTGTCAACTGATTGGATTTGTAGAGCAGAGACACAGAAATGAGAAAATAAGAGTCTTAGGTGTGTTAACCTGGGTGATTGGGAGAATAATGGTGGCATTAACAGAAGTGAGGAAGGGAATTTAGGATGGAGGAGGAAATGGGGGATGGTTAAGGTTATTTCATAGATTTAGTAGTAAGATGCCTGTGTAGGATAGACTGTCAATGTTGACCAATAGGTAGTTCTTGCTTTTGGACTAGTGTTGAGGAGAGAACATTAGCCAAATCAGCAGTGTTGCTTCCAAGAGGTGGATTTACAAGGACTATTTTGAATGGAGAGGTCAGAGACTCATTGGTAAATTAATGGACTGGAGACACAGTGTCTTAGTCCACTTGGGCTGCCATAACAAAGTAGCATAGACAGCAGCATGGCTTCAACAACAGACATTTGTTTTCCCACAGTTCTGGGGACCAGAAGCCCATTAATGAGGCACCAGCTGATTTGGTTTCTGGGGAACTCTTTTTTTGGATTGCAGGTGGTTGCCTTCTTACCGTTTCTTCATGTGGTAGATAAGCTCTCTGGTGTCTCTTTTTATAAGGCTATTAATTTCATTCATGAGGGCTCCACTTTCATTGTCTAATTGCCTTCCAAAGGCTTCATCTCCAAATACCACCATGTTGGGGGTTAGGGCTTCAACATGTGGTTCTAGGGGAACATAGACATGTAGACTATCGTGCACAGGAATCTAAGGAGTAAGTAGAGGAAGGAAGGGTAAAGAAAATTCTTACAGAATTTTATTAGAAAAGGCAAAAGTGATTGAAGCTGAAAATTTTCAGGCATTCCCATAATATTAAGAGAATAAGACACATTTAACGTAAGTAATCATTAGGGAGAAGACAGAAATGTAGAAATCCTACCTCTCCAACTTTTGAGATTGAAAGTATCTGCCATAACAAGAATTGAATTTTAGCTTTACATTAACTTCCCATGCATGAGAAAAAAACAGTTTCGAGGCTTTCAACCCAATTATTAGTTTATCCAATTTATAGTTTCTTTGGCATGGTCTCCTTACAAATGGTTGTTTTCATTATCCTGTTCATTTCTTTTGCATTTTTTCATTTAACTTAGTATTATTATTTTTTTCACTCAGGTATCATTAAAATACAGTGATGTATTAGTTCCGGGTGTACAATATAATGATTTGACAATTCCGTACATTACTCAGTTCTCATCACGGTAAGTGTACTCTTAATCCCTTTCATCTATTCCATCTACCCCTCCAACCACCTCTTCTCTGGTGACCATCAGTTTATTTTCTGTATTTTAGAGTCTGTTTTATTGTTGGTCTCTTTTTTCTTTCTTTGTTTTGTTTTCTAAGTTCCACATATGAGTGAAATCATATGGTATTTGTCTTTCTCTGACTGTCTTATTTTATTTAGCATTATTCCCTCTATGTCCATTCATATTGTTATAAACGGTAAGACATTATTCATTTTTATGGCTGAGTAATAGTCCATTGTACCAATATTATACTTTAATCAGCCTCTGAATAGTTGTTACTGGCTTAGGCCACTAACCTTATACTCATCATTGACTCCTCCTTTCCTTTTGGACACCACAGTCAATCCACCAGGAATTTGGTTCCGCCTTCAGAATAGGTCCAGACTCCAGCTACTTCTCATGCCTTCCACAATCATCACCTTGGCCTGAGCTGCTGTTTCTCTCACTATGATTACTGAAATGGTGTCCTGCCGACCATCCTGCCTCCAACCTTATACACTTAAGGTTTGTTCCCACTATGACAGCTGGAGTGATCCCACTGAAACATAAGATAGACCCTGGTATTTCTCTGCTAGAACCTTGTTACAGCCACACACCTCACTCAACAAAGGCAGAAATCCTACCAGGTACACGTGACTCTGTATAGTATACCTCCAGTCTTAATTCTCTTCTTTCTTTCCCTGCCCTCTCTGTGCCTAAATTCGTGGGCTTCTTTATACTTCCTGGGTAGAGCAGGCATGGCCCCACATTAAGATTTGATCTCTAGCTGTTCCCCTATAGGCACAGATTTCCCTCCCCCATCCCATATCTATATGGCTGCCCACACCCTCAACCCTCAATTGTTTCCTATCTCTGCTCATGCTGTCTTCTCAGGAAAGTCTACCTTGACAACCTTGTTTCACACTGCAGTAGAAACTGCCCTGCCCCGTGCTCCCCAGGCCCCTTACCCTGTTCCATATTTTCTTTTTCCTATAGCACTTTCTACCTTCTAGCATCTGAATAATGTATTTTTGATGCTTATTGTTCATTGTCTCTCCAGCCTCCAGCCAATCAATGTCCTTGAGAATAGAGATCTATATTTTTTTCTACTTTTGTTTCCCTAGTTCCTTGAGCAGTGCTGGACACCAAACAGATATTTCTTAAATAAATGAATGAACTTGTTTCTCTCATTTCAAGTCTGTGTTCTTAATGACTAAATTCTATGGTCAAAGAAGTGATAAATTAAATGAATGAATGAATGAACAGAATGAATGACTCTGTTTGGGAGTTTGGGAGTTCATTGAAGGATGGGGTTGTCTCTGTTCTGTAAGTGTGCCTGGAACAAAGCAGGTGCTTAGAAATCCTTGCAGAATTAAATTACATCCTGCAATCACCGATTCTGACATTTGGTAGGTCCTGTTACCACATAAAATACTTCTCTCCTGTTTTGGCCCATCATGACCACAATTACTTCTCTTAGCCAAAAAAGCCCTTTTTCCCTTGGCAGAAGTTCAGACCCTGCTGCTTTCAGTCAGACTGGGCAACAAAAAGGAGCTTCAGAAGGCAGGACAATGGTCACTTTCTTTCTGCAGGATTCCTCCCAAACTGTTTAAGTCTCTTTCTGAATCCCTTGATTTTAAACCTTTTTGCTTTCTTTGCTCTTCAGGATTCCAGCCAACAGTGCAAAGAGGTGACACTGGCTGGAAAGTATAAGGAGAATGGCAATTTTGGGGGTGGAATCCTTCCCCCAGATAATACTGATATATCGTGGATGTTTCCCCCCTGCCTTTTATAAAAGATATTCCAGAGCCCAGATATGGGAACAAAAATCAAAGGAAAAAGCAATGTGGTACTTACAAAACAGCAGTTCTATAGGAGCAAACTTGTCCTTGGCAGGCGAAGTCTGAAGACAAAGCCCTTCTAATATGATGGCACCCCAGTCATTGACCCAAGTCTCTGCCCTTCATGATGGTTTTTCACATGAGCACATGCCAAATGTCAGAAAACTGTAGGTACCAGCACAACCCCTTACCAACTATGTCATTTTAGGCAAGTCACGTAGCTTTTCTGAGCTTCATTATATTATCTATTAAATGGAAATGTTAAATCCTGGCATTCAGAATGTAATGAGAAATAAACAAGGTATTTATTACCTTTGTAGAATCCTTCCTGATTTTCTTTAATTTTTTTTCAAAGATTTTATTTATTTATTTGTCAGAGAGAGAAAAAAAGAGAGTGAATGAGCACAAGCAGGCAGAGTGGCAGGCAGAAGGAGAAGCCGATTTCCCTCTGAGCAGGCAGCCAGAGGTGGGGCTCCATTCCAGGGCCCTGGGATCATGACCTGAGTGGAAGGCAGATGCTTGACCAACTGAGCCACCCAGGTGCCCCTTTCTTGATTTTCTTCAACAGCTAACCTTTATACATGTGATGGTATCTTGTAGTACTAGATACATACACATCCAGGAAGTGAGTAAAAACTGGTGAAATCTGAATAAGATCTGTAATAGAAACTGACCAATGTCAATTTTTTCATTATCTAAGATGTTCCCATTGGGGGAAACTGGGGAGGGGTACATGGGAACCCTCTGCATTATTTAGCTTTTAGTTTAAGTCTAAAGTCATTTCAAACTAAAAAGCTTAGTTCATTTCTATGCTTTTTCCCTCCCTTAATACCATCGAAATGTTTCTGATGGAACTTAGAACAGTTGGATCTGCTTTTCGGAAGGATTCTGTGCTCCCTGAGGGCACAGTTACTTTCTTATCTGTTCTTACTCACTGGCTAACACAGTGCCTGGCATAGAGTTGGTGTTCATAAACGCTTATGGATTCTTTCAGCCCAGAATATCAAGATAAGCAACCTCTCATCTCAGATACTGCTATCTCTGAAAATACTTACAGAAAAGTAATGTTTATTGAGAGCCAATTTTATGCCAGGTACTTTCTGTAAAGTTCTCTTGCTTAATCCCCATAGCAATCTTATGAGGTATAAACTGTAATTCCTATTTTACAAATGAGGGAACTGAGCCTCAGAAAGCTTAACCTACTTGTCCAAGAGAAGAAGCATGGAGGTGGATTCAATCTGAGTTCATTTGGCTCTAGAGTCTGTTTTCCTTCCTTCCTCCCTCCCTCCCTCCCTTCCTTCCTTCAGCAAATGTTTTTTGGAGCACCAGCTATTTGCCAGGCACCATTCTCAGACCTTAGAATATAACCTTGAACAAGCAGACTGTGATAGCTGCCTTTGTGAGGCTGAAATTTTGGTGGGTTTATACAGATAATAAAGGGTAAGCAAGGGGCACCTGGGTGACTCAGTCGGCTAAGCCAAGGGCTCTTGATTTTGGCTCAGGTCATGATCTCAGGGTTGTGATATCAGACCTCACAGTGGCTTTGTGCTCTGTGTGGAATCTGCTTAAGATTCTCCCCTTTTCTTTCTGCTCCTTCCCCCTCCCCGGCTTGTGCTCAGTCTCTCTCTCTCTCTCTCTCTCTCTCTCTCTCTCTCGCGCGCGCGCTAGCTCAAAAAAAAAAAAGTAAACAAAATTAAAAAACAAAAAACAAAAAACAAGTATACACAAATGAGAGCAGGGAAAAAAAATAGAGGCCGTGGGGGTTGGGTGCAAATTCGCAGCATGAAATAAGACGTGCAGGGTAGGCCTTGTTGAATATACAAGATCTGAGTAGGGCAGAACATGAGACTGGGGCGATGGGGTGAACCAAGCAGAACTTTGGGAAAATAACATTCAGTTGGAGGGGGAGGCAGTGCAAGCCCTCAGGCTGTGGACATGGGTCTGGTACGTGTAGATGGGCAAGGTGGCTGATTTGGCTGGAGCCAAGTACCCGCATGAGGAGGTAAGTAGGAGGCATGGTGAAGGGTGGAGGGTGGATCCTAGAAGACCATAAACATCATTGCAAAACTTTGTGAGGACTTTGGTTTTGCTCTCAGATGGCAACCACTGTGGAGTTTGAGCAAAGGAATGACATAAGCTAACTCAAGCCTTTATGGGCTTTCTCTGGCTCCTGTGCCAAGGCTCGGCTAAAGAGGCCACGGTTGGAAGCAGGGAGACCAGTGGAAAGGCTGTTGCAGGAATTCCAGGCTGGAGATGATTGTGGTTTCAACATAGCAGTTGAGCGGAGGAGCTGCCTTTCTCCTAATATGGTTTCTCTCACTAGCCTGTCTTCACACGTGTTTACAGAACCTCAAACAGTTGCTTCCTCATGTTCAAGGTGGTCTTTTCTTCCTTTCTCTCTGCCTTTGGGGCTGAGATCCTTATTCCTTCTGTGCCCCCCACCTCCTTCCTTAGCTTCCCATGTACTCACCCCATGCCTAGCGCTCTGCATTCTACCTTTTTCCTCTTCTGTGGCCCTTTTTGTGCCCTGGGACTTGCTCATACTTCTCTAGGGCTTTCACTGGCCTGTCTGTCCTGGTGGTGGTTATCTTCTCAGACACTTGTTTGCTCTTATCTGTCATTTATTGTGAAGCAGAAGGCTTGAGTATACTAATGGATGAGTTCAGGTACAAAGCATGTTCTCCTCCCATCCACCCCAAAGCCAGAAAGATGGCAAACTGACTGCCAGTTTCCATCACTGCTAGCAGATCATCATCAATGCCTGTCTCAGGGGAACATTGTGCGATCCATGGGGACAACACATGAGGAGTTAGGTGACAACAGGAGTATCACAAAGATCATAGGGAAGAGGAAAGGAATTTTATTCAGTGTGCGCTGATATCAAGCACTTAGGATCCAGGATCTTACGCAGTCCTCACAAGGATTCTGGATAGGTGTATCTTTCCTGCTTTCCAGGTGAGGGACCCCGAAAGTAAAGTATCCTATACCGCATCTGCTGCCAATTATATTATAGGGGTGCAGGAAAGCAGAAAGCAGAAGGGTGTTTTACATCTGGAAGAGAACAGTTCCCTTCTTTAAAAAAAAAATGAAGAAAACAACAATAAAAGGAAAGGCTTGATTGAGTCAATGAGTCAAAGCCACAGAGTCTTCAGTGCCTCAATCAGTTCCATGCCCTAGAGATGTGGACACCCAAGCCAGGGTTTCCCACAGCCTGTTCTGGGTGCTTCCCTATGGCCGACAGAGAGAAGGGGTGTGTAAATTCTTTCCCATGACACTAAAATGCTGCTAAGCAGAAAGGACACGTGACTCAGGGCCGAAAAAAGACATTTATGACAACCTGGTAATGGAATCTATTAGCCTAGTCCAACTAGGTGTGACAAGTTGGGGCAAGAGTTGCATCTAATGGTAAAATCACTCCTTTTCATTGTACATAGTTAGATCTTCCCCACTCCCCAAAGCCTGTAGGGCTCATAGGCCAGTGGATTGTGCCTGGGGTGCAGGAATGCTCTGAGAAGGTGGTGCCCAGGTAGCCCTGCCCCATGTGCATTAATTATCCAGTTAGAAGGCCATTTGCAGGACTTTGCACCTTGTCATCATTTAAAAAAAATATATATTATTTATTTATTTATTTGACAGAGAGAGACATAGCAAGAGAGGGAACACAAGCAGGGGGTGCTGCAGAGGAAGAGGGAGAAGCAGGCTCCCCGCTGAGCAGGGAACCTGGTGCAGGTCTCCATCCCAGAACCCAGGGATCATGACCCGAGCCGAAGGCAGAGGCTTAATGACTGAGCCACCCAGGCGCCCCCCGCTTGTCAGCATTTTAAAAACTGGTAATTCTCTCACCCAGAGTCCATTATTTCCACCTTGCCAAATCTGGAAAGGAGGCCAAAGAGGTTGGGCCAAAGGGCCAAAGAAGTTGGGCCAAAAAAGGGCCAAAATCCCTTTTTCTTCTGCTGCAGAAACTTTCTGGATGCTCGTGGACATATGGCTGTGATGGTTCATTTTATGAGTCAACTTGGCTAGGCTATGGTGACCAGTTGCCTCAAGAGCAAAGAGTGCGTTTTCCCAAAGAAGGAATTCTGTCTCCAGACTACAACATAGAATCCACTAGATTTTTCAGCCTTTGGATACAAGTGGCATTGGAGGGGTGTCTGCTGTTTCACTACAGACTTAGAAAGGGAGACTCCCTGCCTTTGCCTGTTGGGGATCAAGCTGGTAGGACAGGGACTCAGCAAAAAGGCTGTAAGGTATATAGCCACTCAGCCTTTTGCAACAAGCTTCTCATTTTTTAGGACAGAACTGATTGAGTGCAAAAGAACATGAGCGTTGGAGTCAGAGTCCAGTGGTATGTCTGTGGGCAGATTCCAGAAATTCTGTGAGACTCAGTGCCATCCTTTGAGAATATTGGATTAAGTTGGAGTGTCCATACTTTTCTCTGTAGAACATTTCCCTTGTTATTTGCTGTTGCCACATAGAACCTATATCTTGAAAGATTTTATTCACCAAACATACTGAGTGTTTTTGCCTTTTGTTAGTTTATATTTATCTTATTAATTAATTTTCTTTTTTTAAATGATGGCATCTTAATTTATTTAACTTTTATTTAAGTAAATCAGAGATTTAAATGCCAATGAGAATAGCTGGCCAGCAGGAGATTACCAGTCTTAACACCTCACTGTGTTGATAAAATCCTGATTAGGGTGCCTGGGTGGCTCAGTAGGTTAAGCATCTGACTCTGGATTTTAGCTCAGGCCTTGATCTCAGGGTTATGGATTCAAGCCCCACATTGGGCTCCATGTGGGGTGTGGAGTTTACTTAAAAAAAATCCTGATCATTAGCAAAGAGGCAATTTTTTAACTAAGTGAACTGATACTGATATTTTTATATATGGTTCTCTTTTTGTCAGCTTTTGCTTGTCATATTATTCTCTAATCTTTTCTTTTTCATTTATATTCTTCTTTAGGAGTGTGCATTATGACACTTTTTTTTAAAAAATTCAGACTCTGTCCTTTAATAGAGGAATTTAACCCATTTGGCCTAGTCCTTGTGCACTGTTGGTGGAAATGCAAAGTGGTGCAGCCACTGAGGAAGACAGTGCTGAGATTTCCCATGTCAGCCTAATTAGAACAATGTTCATATTCTGTAAGTATATCTGAACTATTGAAATAGCTGAGGGATTGCAACAGCTTCCTTTCAGGACTCTTAATTCCTTTAGGATTCTAGAATTCCACAGCACTCTTCATTCGAATGCAAGGATGCTGGAATCCTGCCTTGAGTATTCCTTAAAGTAGGTCCTAGTAAAGAAGCAGGATGCAGCTGAAGAAGGGAATCACAGCCTGTGAGGCTTCCTTTTGGGTACTTGTCCATGCCTTCCTCTTTGCTTCTGGAACTGTCCTGCTTTGCTTCTGAATTTGTTCTTCCAGACCTGGCTACAGTGATGACTGTCTAAGTGATCTATTTTTGTACTACTTTCTAAGGCATAATTACCTCTGAGTAATCCTGTGGTAACATTGCACTAACTCATCCATCTGTCTGTCTGTCCATCCATCCATCCATCCATCCACCCAGCAAATATTTATGCAGTGTCTTCCACTTACCAGTTCTTGCTCTGGGTGC
Organism: Lutra lutra; assembly: GCF_902655055.1. Classification (NCBI taxonomy): domain Eukaryota; kingdom Metazoa; phylum Chordata; class Mammalia; order Carnivora; family Mustelidae; genus Lutra; species Lutra lutra. The sequence continues at coordinate 151,897,788 of NC_062279.1, read as the reverse complement.
AATTAGGGGAGGCCACACAAGTGCACAAAATAAACTATTTTGAAAGTGTGTGGTTTAGAGAAACTACCTACCATTGAGGACTGTAGGTGGCAGTTCTAACCTCCTTTTCTGTAGTGCTTCACCCCTGAAAACCATAGCCTTTTATTCATTCTGGCTTTTCTCTCTGAACACAAGGATATGGTGCGCAGTGCTTGGTGGTTGGCCAACTGTTCTCATCCTTGGCTCCATGTCTTTCTGTTGGTCTGTCTCAACAGTTCAGGGGCTCAAGGTCCTTAGAGAGTGTCCACTGTGGGTTTCGTTCACTTCATCCTCTCTTTCTTCCCTACAATTATGTGTCTGGCAGTGAGAATTCATTTTGACTCCTCAGCTTCTGTGAGCTTCCACCATCTGATCATGACTATTTTCCTCCTAGTCATTGAAGATCTCTTCTTCAGGTGTGAACTTTGTAAGAACTCAGCTTAGCCTGGAAGCCCTTGGGGACATTCAGGAAAGGTGCCTCCAATGGACACACACTGGTCTCCAGAGTGGCTTTGCCCCTGGACTTCACTGCTCACACTTCACCCTTGGGCAGAGGCTCTTGCTGCTGATATACCATTATGGCCCACATGCACGTTGTTGGGGGTAACACTAGCCAAGTTCCTGGTCCTTAACTTCCCTTCTGAATGTGACTTCATGTCTTCTGATTGGGAGATTGATGGGAAAATAAAAATTAAAATAGTGTAATGAGCACTATGAAGAGGAAGCAGTAGTGTTCAGAATCACCTCTTGAGTCTGAGGTGGTGGGCTGTGTCAGCTTCAGCAAAAGCTTCCTCGCAGAGGAGTATGTAGTATGAGGCCCAGGTGGTCGAAAGGAATTGGCTGTAAAATGGAGTTTTAGGCAGAGTTAACACCTTGACAGGTGGTCAGGTTCACTGTGAATCCATTCACTGAGCCAGAAACACTGGGTATGAAGGAAGAAGTGATATGAGAATGCAGGATAGGTAAGCTGGGGCTATGACAAAGGAGCGATTTCTCATTCTCATTCCTGGGGTATCCCCACTCACGTGGGAAGGAGGCACCTGTATCAGCAATCCTACCGTCAGAGAAGTGAATTTCCTCTAAGGCATACTTTGGTACCCTGGCAGGTGGATGGGGTCATTTGTTATTTTCCTACCCCACCTTATAGAATAACCCAGCTCCTAAAAAATCATGTTGCAAAATCAGTGGATGCTCTGTAAAAGCAACCATGTGAGGAATAAAAGGCTGGAAAGCATGTATGCAAAAGTCAGTAACTGCTAAGGTGATGTGTTTGACGGTGGATCTTATTCTTGCCTTTACATTATGTGTTTTCTTTGGTTTTATTTTACTAACTTGAAAATTATATTTAGAAAGAATTATATTTGAATTATATTAAAAAAAAATCTCTGATAGATAGCCATGGCCTCATTTCTGGGTCACAGCATGAGATGCTCATCTCCCAGGTGGCATTGGTCTTAGTCTGTAATATATTAGCAGAGGCTCTATTAGGAAATGATAAAGCCACATACCGAGGTCTCTAAAATGTAGGTGATTTCTCTGCCACGGCAAGGAGTGTTATCCTGTATCAGCCTAATGAATTTGCTCTTTTCATATTTATGGCACCCATTAGGGTGTCTCATTTGTGGTGTTGCTATTTCAGAAAATGGGAGGAAATTCAGCAACGCTGTTTGTGATGTGGCTGCAGAATTCCCTGCTGGCTGCTGGTCCCAGAGAGCTGTGTGTCCAGCATACAATATCCTTTGTTCCAGCATCTGCGTCTTTTCCTCACACAGGCAATCAGTGCAAGGAGGCAATCACGTTCCCCACGCTCGTGCAGCCCAGGGATCGAAGCACAATTTGGCGTCTTTGTCATTTTCAAAACTCAAATCTGTCTAGGGACCAAGTTCCAACAGCAGCTGTTTTTGCTTTATGTTTTATTTAAAGACATTTAATTTCGAGCTTTGCATGTTTCCAATTTTTTTTTTTTTCCAGAGCAGACTGTGTGCATGTATAGAATACCATTGATTTGTGTAGCATAGTCCTTTTATTAGGGGTAAGTGCTTTTTAGGATAAAATCAGATTAAAATTATTATAGTTATTCATGCTTTTTAAAATTGTTTTACTTAAAATAATAGAAACTATACGCCAAATGCACAAAATACTCTTTGGCAGGCTTTGTGCCAAGTGGTTTATATACTTTTTTTTCAGTAAGCCTTACTAGAATCTTATGAAGTAGACAGAGAAGTTAATGCCCATTTTTATGGGTGAAATCTCAGAGTGGTAATGACTTGGGCAAGTTCTCACAACCAATGAATAGGAAGCTGGGACTTTAACCACATAATGCACATGAAATACAATATTTGTGATGTCACATATGTGTATAACATACCTGTATACCATATTATCTCTACATGATGCTCAGACTTTCAAATGACATTTTCTTTCTCTTTTTCCCTTTTCTCTTTCAATTTTTCTATCTCTCGACCTCTTTGCTCCTTCTGATTGTTGACTAGTCCTGCTTGTGGGTCAAAGACTGTGATCTGGGTGGGCAGAGCATCAGATGCCCCAGGTGCCAGGAGGACAAAGCTTCTGATTGTCATACAAGACAGCCTGGGTTTCTCTCTTGCTTCTGCTCTGTGGTAGCTGCATGTTGTTGGGTGAGTCCTGCAGCTTCTCAGAGCCACAGCTTCCTCATTTTGCATGCTGGTTGGTGCCAACAATGGTTGGTGGTCTGGGTGCCCACAGGAGCTGTTGTGAGGATGAAATATGAGAAGGCTATGAAAGCCCTTTATAAGCTACGAAGTGTCACACTCACTCTGCCATGTTCTTTGGGTCCTCTGTGAGGAAAATTTGTCTCTCATAAGAGATAGCAAAGTAAGTAGAGACAGGAACCGCTACCAAGTCAGAGGTCCAGAAGATCAGGAGACAGAAAAGGTCATATGGGATCCAGCACAACTCCAGGAGCCAGAATTAGTCACCATCCCAAGGCAGACATATTTGTTTTTTCCTGCTCCAGGAATTGGTCATGAAAACAACCTTACCACCCTCTGCCTCTATTTCTACCAAACCTGCCACTCCTGATGAACTGATTTCTACTCCTATCTCTCTGCCTTATGGCTTTGGCTATGTTATGTCTTCTTGTTCATAGCCTTCTCTTCTGAGTTATTTTGCTTTTGTTTCTGTTAAGGACCACTAACTCCTTCTGTAGGTATCACACACAAACTGCCAAGGGAGAAGATTCAGTGTATTAGCAGCACTGGTGTGCTGGTTAATGTTCAACAACTGGCTGTCTGTTGGGAGGTTTGAGGTAGGGGGAAGCCCTGATTTGTAATATTTACCAATTTCCATGGTGCAAATAATCCCACTACTGTTGATTTCAGGTGACCAAAGTAATGTCACCTGACTCCTCAAATCCTGAAAATGAAACAGTTGGATCCTGTGAATCAGCATGAGTCAGCTCCTGGACATCACCATCACCCCTGTCTGCCACTGTATAGTTTCTGGTCAATTTAAGGATCAGCTTGTCTTGAACTGGGTTCCCATCCTGGTCCAGGTCCATGTAGCTGTGACCCAAAAGTAGCAGGTTCAGATGTTTAATCTTTCTTGGAAAGTCCTGTGACATGCAGGGTTCCCAGTTCATAATAAACTCTCTAATATAAATATTATTTAACTCTCAATTTATGTATCATGAAGAGGAAAGGTGTAAAATGAAGATAAACACAAGTTAGAAGAGGACTAATGATGGAAGACAGGTGTAAAAAAATAAGCAGTGGGAGTTCAGAGATAAGAAATGTTACTTCCTGGTGGGAGAAAACCAAGAAGATTTTTTGGATTATGTAGCACTTGGACTGAGCCTTCAAGGATGACAAACTTGGAAGTTGTAGAAATAGAAAAACATTCAAGATATAGAGAATAGGGGCGCCTGGGTGGCTCAGTGGATTAAGCCCCTGCCTTTGGCTCGGGTCATGATCTCAGGGTCCTGGGATCGAGCCCCACATCGGGCTCTCTGCTCAGCAGGGAGTCTGCTTCCTCCTCTCTCTCTGCCTGCCTCTCTGCCTACTTGTGATCTCTCTCTCTGTCATAAATAAATAAAAATCTTTTAAAAAAAAGATACAGAGAATAAGAGCTGGAAGAAAAATGTGGACTGGAGAAGGCATGGAATAGGTATGGTCAGTGCACATCATTTACTTGGAGCAAAAGGTGTGTGAAGGGGAGGACAAGATGATCATATCATCAAGGAGAGCTGTAGAGGACCTTGGATGTCAAAATAAAGTGGGTGGGATATATTACACTGCTTTACTCTGTTGCTGTTACTAAATGGAAGTGAAGTGTAAGTTTGTTAAGGCTATCATCTGTATCATAACATGAGTCAATTGGAGTAGACTTCTGATAAAGTCACATAAATTGGTTCTTTCCCCTCTCCATCCTTTTTAAATAGCTAATGCTATTATTTATATTAACTTTTTGCACTGAGTGGTATCAGCAAGATGAGACAGATCACCAGGGAGTATCAGGCTGGGATAAATCTGGAGACCTGGGTTCTAGTCTCTCTGCTTTGTCTCCAACTCAAAGAGTGACTTGGGGAAAGTCACTTTTTTGCTGATCTTGGTCTGTCCTCACATCTGTAATCTTGCAGAGTGGTTATTGATGGTAAGTTTCTTATCTTTTCCAAGTCTATAATTACGTACACATGACCTCTCCAGATCATTTAAAATAAAGTCATTCATTATTTGGGTGCTAGCAAAGGGCAAAGAACTCCATGACCTCGGCACAGATAATTTTCCTTTGGGAAACAGCTACTGCTGGGAAACAGCTATTGCCAAAATTCATATGTGATAGAGGATGGGCATTCTGGTTAATTGAGTTTTCCTATTAAAGTGAAGAGTTGTGAAACTTATTTAAATCCTTTCTGTTGGCAATATATCCCAAGTGTTCTAACTGGTGTTTTTTACCTAAGAAACACAACTTCTAAAAGTAGGAAGCTAATTATTAAGGAATATATATACATGATGGTCACTCAATAATAAAAAATAATAATAATGGCTATAATTTATAGAACATTTATTCTCTGCCAGATACCGATCTAAGAGCCTTATATGCATAATCTCTTTCAATATTGCCAAGAAATATAAGAGCCAGGCAAAGTATTACAGCCCCTTATAGTGGGTTAAATCATGGTCCCCAAAAGATGTCTATATTCTAATCATTGGAACTTTTATGGATGTAAATGAATGTGATCTTACTTGGAGAAAGGTCTTTGCAGATGTAATTAAGCTAAAGATCTTGAGATAAAACATCATCTGGATTTTCACAATAGGCCCTAAACCCAATGACAGATGTCCTTATAAAAGAGACACAGAGGAGAGACATATAAAGAAGAGGAAAATGCCATGTGGCAATGGGGGTAGAGATTTCAGTGATGTGTCCATGAGCCAAGGAACACCTACAGCCACCAGAACCTGGAGAAAGCAGGGAAAAGATTGTCTCCTACTACTTTCAGAGGGAGCACAGTCCTACTGACACCTCGAGATTAGACTTTGGGCCTTCAGAACTGTGAGAACAGAAATTTTTCTTCTTTAAGCCACAAAGTTTGTGGTAATTTGTTATAGCAGTCATAAGAAATGAATACACACTTTTTTACAAAAACAAAATGAGGCACCGGTTAAAGTGACCTCAGATTCCATGTTTGGTAAGTGATATTGCATGAGACTTACATAGGCAGCTTTAGAGCTTGCTTTCAGTCTTAATAGAATGTTGTACCTTTTAACTCTATTTTCATAGAGATATAGAAACTACCAGTTACAGTACACTCTGGAAAATGCTTTGAGAAAATGGGGCAAACATAAGGTGCTATGGGAGAACAAAGGGGTCACATAAGGCAGCTTTTGAGGGGTATTAGTGAGGGTATCCTAGAATAGATGATGATACTAGGATGAGTTTTAATGATGGAGAAACTTTTCCAGAAAATAAAGTGAGAAGAGTTTTCCAAGCAAGGAGGTCAGCCAAGGAGGGTGAGAAAGAGTGAAACATCTTTAGGGAATTGCAACAGTTAGACGGGTCCTGGGGGTTCCTGGAAGAAGGGCAGGTGATGTGGCAGAAGATCAAAGAAAAGGCCAACTGATGTTAAGTCTTATGTGCCAAGCTAGAGATCATGAACTCCTCAGGCAACTGGAGAGTTGGGGGAGAATGGAGCAGGCTGATTGCATCATCAGATCAGTGTCTTCCAGACTTACAGCAGAGAGCACCGTGCAAGATGGCATAGAGGGAGATGATGCAGAAGCAGATTGGGATGCACATTAGAGCACTGGAGATGGTGATGGAGGGGAGAAGGCACATTTAGCGGAGACTTACATGGTGACATGAATAGAGTGACCAATGGGATGTCAAGAGCAAGAAGAAGGAGAGGCATGGGTTGCCTTGCAGGTGTCAGGTTTGGGGAACTGGGTTGATGGTAGTGACCTCAGCTGGTATAAGAAGTAAAGGAGGCATCCAGTCTGGGGTAGTGACAAGGATGGGATCAGAGACAGGGAGTACAAATAAATATTTCACCGATGGCTGAGAACCTCCTATGTCTTTTTTTTTTTTTTCTGAATATGTGAACTTCTACATATGGCTCATGGCTTTGGAACTGCCGTGGTGGTATATATTGAATTTGCAATGTACTCTAAGAAGAGGAAGAAGGGAGCCAACACTGACTATATATTATTGGTTGGGTGTCTAACTTACATTATTATATTCAGTCCCTAGAGTAAAATGTCCAGGTAAATGTTATCCATATTTCATAAATGAAGAAATATGATTTCTTATACAAATGATTAAGTAACTGGACCAATGTCACAGGGTTAGTCAATGTCTGGGGAGCCCAGATTTTAGATCTCATCTTCTTTCCTGCTGCCTTCTGGTCATAGAGGTAGAGTGCTTTTTGAGTCACATCTTCCCCATTTATTAGCTCTCTGACCTTTGGAAATTTGCTTAACCACTCTATCTTCAATTTTAGCAGCTGTCAAAAGGGGATAAAAATAATAGTGCTTGTTCTCCTTGACTCAAATAAGGGCCTATGACTGAAATCTCTACAAATGGTAAAAGCCTAGGAAAATATGAGTAATTATTTATGTGATTAGCCTAGACTTCTCAAATTTTATTTTTTGAGATAAGTTCTGACTTCAGCAAGTTTTCTTGTGATTTTTCTGATTTCCCCCTAAAAGTTTGGTAGCAGTTTTCTATTTAACCGTGTTTTTAAAATTTGGGCTTCTTTAACTATTCCTATTCAAATCACTCCAAGCAGTTTCTAAGTGTGTTCCTCTAAAAACCTACAAAAACAACCTCACTCCATTGATAATGGATTTTTGTTGGCCATGTGAACACCAGATCTATCCTTGTGCTTCATGAAATGTGTTCAGCAACAGATACACCTTCTGCTAAATTTAGAGGTGAAATGAGAAGAAACAACCAGCATCTCAACTGAGCAAGACAGGTGTAGGTCATTTTATAGTAAATAGTATGGACTGATTCTCAGTCTTTCTGCAAACTCTGTGATCTAGCAGAGGCTGGTGTCTTCAGGGCAGAAAATGTGGGTATTTACTGTTTGCTCTACAATATATAGGGTGGTATTGGTTCATCTCTTATCTGTATCCAATTCTAAGACAAAATTTTTGCCTCAAAAAGCCCAGCATAAGAAAAAAAAAAGAGAACTATAAAAACAGGCACACAGCCACAGATAAAAGCTAGTAGCAGTTTTCAAAGGCATGGGTGTATGTATGTGTAATGTAAAGTAACACCATCTTTTATCATATTTTTTAAAAATTGTGTGAAGCGCTAACAGCAAAAATGTTGAGAGGACAGTTGTATAATTAGCAAAACAAATCTCTTTTCTTAGAAAGGACAGCCTATTCCATTACATAACTCTTCCCCAGTCTTTACAATAGGGAACCAGGAGATAGAATGAATATATATATATATATATATATATATATATATGCATATATATATATATGCATATATATATATATATATATATAGTCTTAAACTCTTAAGGTAGTTGGCATTGGGTTTTAATTACATGCCACTGAAAGATCCCTGTGTCTGCAACATGGGCGTGTAGTGTGGAGGAGAGGTAAAAATAAGTTAGAGTACACTCACATTCTAGATAGAAAAAAAAAAATCAAAATCCTAATGCCTTAGCATAGGTAACTTAATATTTTAAGTAATTTGTATTGGATCTTTTCTGGCCAATTGTCCAAACTTGAACAAATCACCAAGATCAGGGGGATAGAATCCTCATATTAGGTAGGCCTGAGTTATTTGCTCACTCTGGTGGTCAGGGTAAAGGAGTCATCAACTGCTCCTGCTTTGCAGTGAAAAATGGGCTTTGCTTTCAAATGGGGAAATAAGTGGTGGACCAACAGCAACGCATGTCCACTGTACCTTTATTACTTGTTATTCTTAGTGCTACAGGATCCAAGATCATTTTTGTGATTCCCACCAGGTTCTCCCCACTTAGAATCTTCCACTGAGGATCCCATCTTACTCACTCCTGTACCAGTTTGTAAATTCTTTGTCATTGAGAACTCAGCTCCCGTTTCATCATTTCTGAGGCACCTTCCCAGACAATGCTTATCCAGGAAGGCTCTTTTCTCTGATACAGCCCATGCTTTATAATCACCAGTTCACCATAGTCTGTTGAGCCTGAATCTCATCCAATCACTTTTCCAGGCCATTTGCCTCCCTTAATGTATCTCTCATTTCTTTCTTGTCCTCCTCCCTATCACCACCCTAGTTCAGACATTCACTTTTTTCTCACTTGGGTGACTGAGTATATTCTTAACTTATTTGCCTCCAGTCTCCCATTTCCTTCAGGGCAATTTTTCCTGAAGCACACAGCTCTGACCATGTTAACACTGACTTAAAAAACTGACAGGTAATGTGGAAAGGTAGAGCTGAGTGAGAATGAAACCTCATGTGAGTTAGAGGTTCTTTTCTGAACAGCTGTTAGCTCACCTTAAACCCAGTCCAAAAGGTCTAATGAGAAAGTCTGCAGCAAAGTTAGAATCAATTGGCAGTGGTTTCAAGAGCTGCAATAAAGGGAAGGGACCAGAACTGGAGTGGGGAATGGAGGTGGGGATATGCAACTACCAAGATAGATGAGGTAAGAAGAATCCCAAAATAGCAATATTTCAAAGGAAGAAAACACAGGACTTCATATGAGCAGTCATGGTTTGATGAGTTTGAGTTGTTTTTAGAAAAAGAGTCATGGGGGCAGGGTGCCTGGTTGGTGCAGTCAGTTGAGTGTCTGACTCTTGGTTTTGGCTCAGGTTGTGATCTCAGGGTTGTGAGATTGAACTCCATGTCAGTGGGAAGGCTGCTTGGGGTTCTTTCTCTCTCTCCTTCTGCCTCCTTTTATTCCTCTCTGTAAAATAAATAAATAAGTCTTTAAAAAGAAAAAAGAAAGAATCATGGCCCTGCCCACTGGGACTGTGGTGTACTGTGATTGTGTTTGGGTATCCAGGTAGACCTATTTATTTATTCACTAGGCAAATATTTGTTGAATAGCTACCATTTGCCAAGGACTGTGTATCAAAGAATGCACATGGAAACCTTGGAGTCTGATTATGGTTGACCCGAGTGGTCGTGGGTAGAAAGATAAGAGACATTTTTTGTGTTTTCAGTTCATCCAGCTGTGTGCCTTCACCCAGTGGGTATTCAAAATTCAATTCAAATTGAAAACCAGTTCATGCCACTAAAGAGTGTTCCATGGATTCATAAAAACTAGGGAAGGAGTAATAAGCATCTTTAGTGAGGTAACAGTATATTCATGGCCAAAAAATACAACTTTGGGTTTGTTCTACTTTGCTCCGTCTTGCTTATTAACTAGAAGATAAAATCCCTAGATGTGCCTTTTTTCTTCCTCTTTCCCCTTCTTACTTTCCTCATTTTTCTCTCTGCACACTTCTCATTAACACATTTTAATGAGTATAAATGAGGACTTCATGTCCCAAGAAAGAGAAAAGCCAAGCAGCGTGCACAGAGAGAGATGGAAAATAAGCAATTATCGCTGTGGGTTTTTATATTTCTGGGCCATCCTTGAATCTCATGTTGCTTGCCAAGTCGGCAGAAGATGACTCCTAATTGCATGAGAAAGATGAGATTGGTGATAAAAGCACAGATATAAATATAGATACGATGTAGATAAGGATATCAATGTAGATATAAATATAACCTCTCTGTTGTATCTTCAAGTCTGTGCCATTCATTTGACTTCTCTTTGTTCTCCTCTTATGTCATTTTCATATATATATATAATATTTTAAACTCAGTCCATAAGAGATTCCTAAAGCCATTTTCCTGTCACCCAATGTGAGGTCCTGGACTTAGAAAATATTGACTTTGAGGGTTAAATCTCTCCCAACAGTTCTAGAATGCTAACATATAGGCAGTTCTGGCTTATCCAACAACTGATTGGGACTATGAAAAGAGACTTTGCATAGTCCCCAACCCATCTCTGTCATTGGGGCTGTTCTTTTTTTTTTTTTCCAGAGCCCCCCCCCACCCCCCCAGTCCCAGTGAGGTCTTGCTGTCATCTAGGGCACAGGTGGGCTGACCCTTCTGGACCTACAGGGATCCTCTTCCATTTTCTCTTAATCATTACTGAAGCCCTGTGAGGTAGAAATGGATCTCCTTAGGCCAGTAGTTTATAGTCTTTTTTTTTTTTTTGATTTGCCCAAATGGATTTATTCCTACCCTGAGGGACCCTTGGTAAAAAGTGTCAGAACAGCTAAAGGGTTCCAGTATGTATGCCATTTTTCTACACAGGAGATGTATTTTTTTTTTAATTTTTTTATTTTTTTCAGCATAACAGTATTCATTATTTTTGCACCACACCCAGTGCTCCATGCAATCCGTGCCCTCTACAATACCCACCACCTGGTGCCCCCAACCTCCCACCCCCCACCCCTTCAAAATTCTCAGATTGTTTTTCAGAGTCCATAGTCTCTCATGGTTCACCTCCCCTTCCAATTTCCCTCAACTCCCTTCTCCTCTCCATCTCCCCTTGTCCTCCATGCTATTTGTTATGCTCCACAAATAAGTGAAACCATATGATAATTGACTCTCTCTGCTTGACTTATTTCACTCAGCATAATCTCTTCCAGTCCCGTCCATGTTGCTACAAAACATGGGGATTCATCCTTTCTTTCTTTCTTTTTTTTTTTTTTTTTTACAGCTTTATAAACATATATTTTTATCCCCAGGGGTACAGGTCTGCGAATCGCCAGGTTTACACACTTCACAACACTCACCATAGCACATACCCTCCCCGATATCCATAACCCCACCCCCTCTGCCAACCCCCTCCCCCCATCAACCCTCAGTTTGTTTTGTGAGATTAAGAGTCACTTATGGTTTGTCTCCCTCCCAATCCCATCTTGTTTCATTTACTCTTCTCCTACCCCCTCGACCCCCCATGTTGCATCTCCTCTCCCTCATATCAGGGAGATCATATGATAGTTGTCTTTCTCCGATTGACTTATTTCACTAAGCATGATACCCTCTAGTTCCATCCACGTCGTCACAAATGGCAAGATTTCATTTCTTTTGATGGCTGCATAGTATTCCATTGTGTATATATACCACATCTTCTTTATCCATTCGTCTGTAGATGGACATCTAGGTTCTTTCCATAGTTTGGCTATTGTAGACATTGCTGCTATAAACATTCGGGTGCACGTGCCCCTTCGGATCACTACGTTTGTATCTTTAGGGTAAATACCCAGCAGTGCAATTGCAGGGTCATAGGGTAGTTCTATTTTCAACATTTTGAGGAACCTCCATGCTCTTTTCCAGAGGGGTTGCACCAGCTTGCATTCCCACCAACAGTGTAGGAGGGTTCCCCTACTCCGCATCCTCGCCAGCATCTGTCATTTCCTGACTTGTTCATTTTAGCCATTCTGACTGGTGTGAGATGATATCTCATGGTGGTTTTGATTTGTATTTCCCTGATGCCGAGTGATATGGAGCACTTTTTCATGTGTCTGTTGGCCATCTGGATGTCTTCTTTGCAGAAATGTCTGTACATGTCCTCTGCCCATTTCTTGATTGGATTTTTGTTCTTTGGGTGTTGAGTTTGCTAAGTTCTTTATAGATTTTGGACACTAGCCCTTTATCTGATATGTCGTTTGCAAATATCTTCTCCCATTCTGTCAGTTGTCTTTTGGTTTTGTTAACTGTTTCCTTTGCTGTGCAAAAGCTTTTGATCTTGATAAAATCCCAAAAGTTCATTTTTGCCCTTGCTTCCCTTGCCTTTGGTGATGTTCCTAGGAAGATGTTGCTGCGGCTGAGGTCGAAGAGGTTGCTGCCTGTGTTCTCCTCAAGGATTTTGATAGATTCCTTACTCACATTGAGATCCTTCATCCATTTTGAGTCTATTTTCGTGTGTGGTGTAAGGAAATGATCCAATTTCATTTTTCTGCATGTGGCTGTCCAATTTTCCCAACACCATTTATTGAAGAGGCTGTCTTTTTTCCATTGGACATTCTTTCCTGCTTTGTCGAAGATTAGTTGACCATAGAGTTGAGGGTCTATTTCTGGGCTCTCTATTCTGTTCCATTGATCTATGTGTCTGTTTTTGTGCCAGTACCATGCTGTCTTGATGATGACAGCTTTGTAATAGAGCCTGAAGTCCGGAATTCTGATGCCACCAACTTTGGCTTTCTTTTTCAATATTGCTTTGGCTATTCGAGGTCTTTTCTGGTTCCATATAAATTTTAGGATTATTTGTTCCATTTCTTTGAAAAAAATGGATGGTACTTTGATAGGAATTGCATTAAATGTGTAGATTGCTTTAGGTAGCATAGACATTTTCACAATATTTATTCTTCCAATCCAGGAGCATGGAACATTTTTCCATTTCTTTGTGTCTTCCTCAATTTCTTTCATGAGTACTTTATAGTTTTCTGTGTATAGATTCTTAGTCTCTTTGGTTAGGTTTATTCCTAGGTATCTTATAGTTTTGGGTGCAATTGTAAATGGGATGGACTCCTTAATTTCTCTTTCTTCTGTCTTGTTGTTGGTGTAGAGAAATGCAACTGATTTCTGTGCATTGATTTTATATCCTGACACTTTACTGAATTCCGGTACAAGTTCTAGCACTTTTGGAGTGGAGTTTTTTGGGTTTTCCACATATAGTATCATATCATCTGCAGAGAGTGATAGTTTGACTTCTTCTTTGCCAATTTGGATGCCTTTAATTTCCTTTTGTTGTCTGATTGCTGAGGCTAGGACTTCTAGTACTATGTTGAATAGCAGTGGTGATAACGGACATCCCTGCCGTGTTCCTGACCTTAGCGGAAAAGGTTTCATTTTTTCTCCATTGAGAATGATATCTGCGGTGGGTTTTTCATAGATAGCTTTGATAATATTGAGGTATGTGCCCTCTATCCCTACACTTTGAAGAGTTTTGATCAGGAAGGGATGCTGTACTTTGTCAAATGCTTTTTCAGCATCTATGGAGAGTATCATATGGTTCTTGTTCTTTCTTTTATTAATGTGTTGTATCACATTGATTGATTTGCGGATGTTGATCCAGCCTTGCAGCCCTAGAATAAATCCCACTTGGTCGTGGTGAATAATCCTTTTAATGTACTGTTGAATCCTATTGGCTAGTATTTTGGCGAGAATTTTTGCATTTGTGTTCATCAAGGATATTGGTCTGTAGTTCTCTTTTTTGTTGGGATCCTTGTCTGGTTTTGGGATCAAGGTGATGCTGGCCTCATAAAATGAGTTTGGAAGTTTTCCTTCCATTTCTTTTTTTTGGAACAGTTTCAGGAGAATAGGAATTAGTTCCTCTTTAAATGTTTGGTAGAATTCCCCCGGGAAGCCGTCTGGCCCTGGGCTTTTGTTTGTTTGGAGATTTTTGATGACTGTTTCAATCTCCTTACTGGTTATGTGTCTGTTGAGGCTTTCTATTTCTTCCTGGTTCAGTTGTGGTAGTTTATATGTCTCTAGGAATGCATCCATTTCTTCCAGATTGTCAAATTTGTTGGCGTAGAGTTGCTCATAGTATGTTCTTACAATTGTCTCTATTTCTTTGGTGTTCGTTGTGATCTCTCCTCTTTCATTCATGATTTTATTTATTTGGGTCCTTTCTCTTTTCTTTTTGATAAGTCTGGCCAGGGTTTATCAATCTTATTAATTCTTTCAAAGAGCCAGCTCCTAGTTTCGTTGATTTGTTCTATTATTTTTTTTGGTTTCTATTTCATTGATTTCTGCTCTGATCTTTATGATTTTTCTTCTCCTGCTGGGTTTAGGGTTTCTTTCTTGTTCTTTCTCCAGCTCCTTTAGGTGTAGGGTTAGGTTGTGTACCTGAGACCTTTCTTGTTTCTTGAGAAAGGCTTGTACCGCTATATATTTTCCTCTCAGGACTGCCTTTGTTGTGTCCCACAGATTCTGAACTGTTGTGTTTTCATTATCATTTGTTTCCATGAATTTTTTCAATTCTTCTTTAATTTCCTGGTTGACCCATTCATTCTTTAGAACGATGCTGTTTAGTCTCCATGTATTTGGGTTCTTTCCAAATTTCCTCTTGTTATTGAGTTCTAGCTTTAGAGCATTGTGATCTGAAAATATGAAGAGAATGATCCCAATCTTTTGATACCAGTTGAGACTTGATTTAGGACCAAGAATGTGATCTATTCTGGAGAATGTTCCATGTGCACTAGAGAAGAATGTGTATTCTGTTGCTTTGGGATGAAATGTTCTGAATATATCTGTGATGTCCATCAGGTCCAGTGTGTCATTTAAGGCCTTGATTTCCTTGTTGATCTTTTGCTTGGATGATCTGTCCATTTCAGTGAGGGGAGTGTTAAAATCCCCTACTATTATTGTATTCTTGTCGATGTGTTTCTTTGATTTTGTTATTAATTGGTTTATATAGTTGGCTGCTCCCACGTTGGGGGCATAGATATTTAAAATTGTTAGATCTTCTTGTTGGACAGTTCCTTTGAGTATGATATAGTGTCCTTCCTCATCTCTTATTATAGTCTTTGGCTTAATATCTAATTGATCTGATATAAGGAATGCCAGTCCTGCTTTCTTCTGATGTCCATTAGCATGGTAAATTCTTTTCCACCCCCTCACTTTAAATCTGGAGGTGTCTTCGGGTTTAAGATGAGTTTCTTGTAGGCAACATATAGATGGGTTTTGTTTTTTTATCCATTCTGATACCCTGTGTCTTTTGATTGGGGCATTTAGCCCATTAACATTCAGGGTAAGTATTGAGAGATATGAATTTAGTGCCATTGTATTGCCTGTAAGGTGACTGTTATTGTATATTGTCTCTGTTTCTTTCTGATCTACTTCTTTTAGGGTCTCTCTTTGCTTAGAGGACCCCTTTCAATATTTCCTGTAGAGCTGGTTTGGTATTTGCAAATTCTTTCAGTTTTTGTTTGTCCTAGAAGCTTTTAATCTCTCCTTCTATTTTCAATGATAGCCTAGCTGGATAAAGTATTCTTGGCTGCATGTTTTTCTCATTTAGTACTCTGAATATATCATGCCAGCCCTTTCTGGCCTGCCAGGTCTCTGTGGATAAGTCTGCTGCCAATCTAATATTTTTACCATTGTACGTTACAGACTTCTTTCCCGGGCTGCTTTCAGGATCTTTTCTTTGTCACTAATACTTGTCAATTTTACTATTAGGTGACGGGGTGTGGACCTATTCTTATTGATTTTGAGGGGGGTTCTCTGAACCTCCTGAATTTTGATGCTTGTTCCCTTTGCCATATTGGGGAAATTCTCTCCAATAATTCTCTCCAACATACCTTCTGCTCCCCTCTCTGTTTCCTCTTCTTCTGGATTCCCAATTATTCTAATGTTGTTTCGTCTTATGGTGTCACTTATCTCTCGATTCTCCCCTCGTGGTCCAGTAGCTGTTTGTCCCTCTTTTGCTCAGCTTCTTTATTCTCTGTCATTTGGTCTTCTATATCGCTAATTCTTTCTTCTGCTTCATTTATCCTAGCAGTGAGAGCCTCCATTTTTTATTGCACCTCATTAATAGCTTTTTTGATTTCAACTTGGTTAGATTTTAGTTCTTTTATTTCTCCAGAAAGGGCTTTTATATCTCCCGAGAGGGTTGCTTTAATATCTTCCATGCCTTTTTCAAGCCCGGCTAGAACCTTGAGAATCGTCATTCTGAACTCTATATCTGACATATTACCAATATCTGTATTGATTAGGTCCCTAGCCTTTGGTACTGCTTCTTGTTCTTTTTTTTTGTTGTGAATTTTTCTGCCTTGTCATTTTGTCCAGATAATAGTATATGAAGGAGCAAGTAAAATACTAAAAGGGTGGCAACAACCCCAGGAAAATATACTTTAGCCAAATCAGAAGGATCCCAAATTGTGAGGGGGGAGAAAGGGGATAAAAAGGGGTTCAGAAAGAAAAAAAAAAAAAAAGAAACTATTAAAAAAAGAAAGCCGATAAAAAATATAAAAAGAAAAAAAAGTATATATATTTAGATAAACTATTTAAAAAACGTTAAAAAAGAAAACGGTAAGGGGCGCCTGGGTGGCTCAGTGGGTTAAGCCGCTGCCTTCGGCTCAGGTCATGATCTCAGCGTCCTGGGATCGAGTCCCACATCCGGTTCTCTGCTCGGCAGAGATCCTGCTTCCCTCTCTCTCTCTCTCTCTGCCTGCCTCTCCATCTACGTGTGGTCTTTCTCTGTCAAATAAATAAATAAAATCTTAAAAAAAAAAAAAAAAAGAAAACGGTAAAAGTTAAAAAAATTTAGCAGAAGAAGAGAAAAAAAATTGAAAAAGAAAAAAAAATTAGGGGGCACCTGGGTGGCTCAGTGGTTGCGCCTCTGCCTTCAGCTCAGGTCATGATCTCAGGGTCCTGGGATGGAATCCCACATCGGGCTCTCTGCTCTGAAGGGAGCCTGCTTCCTGCTTCCACTCTCTCTCTCTGCCTGCCTCTCTGCCCACTTGTGATCTCTCTCTGTCAAATAAATAAAATCTTAAAAAAAAAATTAAATTAACTGCAAGGCTAAAGAATCATGGGGAGAAAGCCATGAGTTCCGTGCTTTGCTTTCTTCTCCTCTGGAATTCTCCCGCTCTCCTTGGTATTGAAATTGCACTCCTTTGTAGGTGAACTTGGTCCTGGCTGGGTTTCTCGTTGATCTTCTGGGGGAGGGGCCTGTTGTATTGATTCTCAAGCATCTTTGCCCCAGGCGGAGTTGCACCGCCCTTACCCAGGGCCGGGCTGAGTAATACGCTCGGGTTTGCTGGGTTTGCTTTCGGGAGCTTTTGTTCCCTGAGCACTTTCCATAGAGTTCTGGAAGACGGGAATGAAGATGGCGGCCTCCCGGTCTCCGGCCCGGAGCAGCCGAGAGCCCGGGGTCCCACTCCTCAGTGCGCCCTCAGAGAACAGCGCCCAATGACTCCCGTCACCCTGGCCTCCGGCCGCGCTCTGAGCTGACCGAGCCTGCGACCCGTTCAAGGTAACCCCGAGCTTAGAGCTTACTCCTCTGCTCTGTCTCTGTAGCTGGCTTCCCTGTTCTAATACCGGTAAGCTCTGCGACACTCAGACACCCCCGATCCTTCTGTGACCCTGTGGGACCTGAGGCCGCGCTGACCCCACCTGGGCTTCACCCCAGTTAAGCCTCTGGAGCGATGTCCCTCAGCGGAACAGACTTTTAAAAGTCCTGATTTTGTGCTCCGTTGCTCCGCCGCTCGCCGGGAGCCGGCCCCTCCCCCCGCGGTCTATCTTCCAGTCGCTTTGGATTCACTTCTCCGCCAGTCCTACCTTTCAGATAGTGGTTGATTTTCTGTTTCTAGAATTGCTGTTCTTCTTCTCTTCAATCTCCTGTTGGATTTGTAGGTGTTTGCAATCTTTAGATAAGCTATTTAGCTGATCTCCCACTACCTGAAGTAGTCTCAGCCTGCTACTTCTCCACCATCTTGACTCCTTGCTCCATGATGTAAAGTTTTAAAAAGTGTCTCATCTTAGTGAATCAAGTCTTTGTTTTCTGGCATCAGTGATCTCTTAAAATTTTTTACTGAGAATTGTATTTTTTTATTTGCGAAAATAAGGCATTCACAGCAGGAGGGATCTTTGTGGTGATGAAAATGCTCTGTGTCTTGACTGCATCAATGTCAGTGCCTTAGTTGTGATCTTATACCATAGTTTTGCAAGATGTTATCACTGGGGAAACTGGCTAAAGGGAAAATGTAGGATCTGTCTGTATTATTTCTTACAACTGCGTGTAAATCTAAAATTGCCTCAAAATAAAAGCTTTTTTAAAAGACATGCTTATGGTGAAAAAAATAAACATTACAGAAAATTCACCTTTTCATCAGAACCCCAAATCCAGCTCACCTGAAGTGGAACTAATATTTTGATAGATGTACATACATACATACACAATATGATTTTATACACACACACACACACACACACACACACACACATACAATGTGATTGCCTATAAAAATATAAACAAAAAAAATTTATTTCAACAGACATTTTTGCAACATATCTTTTCACACAATAGTATATACAAGCAACTTTCCATGCAGAATGACATCTGTTATTTTTGTGAGTCTATGGCCACCTCATTTTTTCAGACCTTTTTCCTTCCCTGTAGGCTGTGAACTCACTGGAAGATAGGACTATTTTTCATTTCTGAATCTTCAGCACCTAGCAACATGTCCCCTACATGATGCATCCCAGTACATGTGTGTAGGATATCAGGGAGACCATGTTGTCCAAAAAGAACAGTGAGCATCGCAATGTGTGGTAATATCTCACTGAGGGCAAGTTCTAAGATGTCCAGGAACCAGGGTTTCAATTTGACTTTGGAGGGGGTGTCTGAAGATTTCACTGCCCTACCTAGCTGGCATGTTCTGTCCATTTCTTCAGTGTATCTCCCTGACTCATTATTGCACTAGCCTTCAGGAGCATACTCCCTATATCTCTTTGGCTCAACAAATGCCTGACCCCCATCAGTCTTGCAATTAGGTTGCATTGTTGCTGGTCCTTGAAGTTTAATTTCAGAAAGTGAGAAGCTAATGTCAAAGATATCTCTTTATTTTGGCAAAATTCCACAAAAATTTTCTCAAATAAATACATTCAATCACTGGTAAAAAATTAAGCATTTTATGAGCACAAAAGAGACTTAAAGCACTTTGGGCCATTCCAGGTAAGTAAGATATATTCCCTGCCCTTTCATAAGTTAAAATTTCCTGGAGAAGGTAAAAGCAGATTACTGAAAATCTTGAAATAAAATAGCATCAGCAGTTTGAAGGTGCAAACATTATGTTTGGGAAATATTGTGGTGGTAACAATTTTGATCATCAGAGTCCCTTTGCAGAAACAAATGATTTAAAGCATTATAAGATAACTAAGCATGTGTGTGTTTGTATGTGTGTGTGTATACACACATATATGCTATGAAGAGCAACATGCCATTCTATCTATCTATCTATCAGCTATCTATCTATCTCTCTATCATCTATCTCATTATAGCACAGAGGAAAAGGAGGTTAATTTCTCTTAATCTGGGAGTAGCAGAGACAATTTGCTTCAAGGTAAATGTAGGGTTTGCAGAGCTGTAATCAACGGACACAGTTCACTAGGGAGACTGGAGGTGCTGGGAGAAGAGCATGTGATAAAGCAAAGTGGGGTATCATACAGATGGTATTTGGGAAAATCAAGTTTCTAAGGTTATTGGAGCAAGAATGTGAACTTCAAATTAAATAGCAAACTTCAAAAACATGCTCTGTCAGAAAAATTACTTATTCCTCCATTCTATATATATATATATATATTTTTTTTTTTTTTTTTGAGAGCCTTCTCTAGTTGGGATAACAAACACTCATGCAGAGTTTAACACATACTTGGTACTTTTCTAAGTGTTTTAATATATTAAATTATCTAATCCTCACAGCATGCTCAATATACTACCCTACTGTACTTGATTATTTCCATTTTACATACACAGAGATGAAGGCACAAGGAGGTTAAATGGTTTAGTCACACAACGGTAAGCACAGGGGTGATTTCAATTCAGAGGGCCTAGCAGTGATATCTTCTCTTAACCATGACACTATACTGCTATATTCAAAGGGGTATACCATGGGCTGGAGACAGAGAGGTGGCCATGGGCGTGGTTTTACTCTGCTGTCTAGAGCTCACGTTCTTGGGGAAGGTATTAAATAAACATCAATAGGCACAAAATTAGTATAAATCAGTGGACTTTGACGTAGCTGGAGTAGGAATGAGGCTGAAGCTCAGGACAGGTATATGTGAGCAGGTGACAGTTGTTTTGTGGCCTGCAGGATGATTAGGAATTGTTCAGGTAGAGAGGATGGAAGATGTGAGGGGAAGTCTGTTCCTACACTAGGAATCCTCCTTTGTGCAAGTCTTGAGGCAATAAGGTGTAGATCTCTTATCAATAGAGAAGCAGAAGGAAGGCTGGTTAGGACAGTGTTAGAGGAATGCCTTCAGTCAAAGTGGTGAGGAAAGGATACTGCTGGGCCTCTATTAGGATTTTGATTTTTATCCTAAGGGTAATAGGAAATGAGAGTCCTCTGAGTGGTTCTAAGCAGAGGGTTGGCATGAAATGTATTTACAAAAGCTCGCTCAGGCTGCTATTTGAGGAAGTGTGTGTGTGTGTGTGTGTGTGCGCGCGCGTGCGCGCGCATGTGTGGTGGCATGAGCAGGAAATGAACAAGAGTGGCTCTTGGGAACCCTCTTGGAAGACTAATGAAGTTATGATGGTGGCTTGGCTACCAGTGGTGGCTGTGGAGATGGAGACATATGAAGATCCAAGAGACATTTTGGAGATAGAATCCATATGGTATGATGACTGATTGGACATGGGGACTGAAAAAAACAGCTTTTCCTGAGATGACTCCCAAATTTCATGACTGTCTAGAGCAATGGTTGGCAAACTTTTCCAGCAAAAGGCCAGATGATAAATATTCTAGGCTTTGTGGACCATATGGTCTCCTGCAACTCCTCAACTCTGCTGTTCTCCAAAAGCAGCCACAGACAACAGTAGCAAAAGGCATGGCTCTGTACTTGTGAGACCTTATTTAACACAGGAAATAGGCCAGAGTTAGTTGTTGGCCATATTTTGCCAACTCCTGGTCTGGAGAATGTGAAGGTCATGGAGATGCAGTACTCTGGAGGAAGATGGGCTAGGCAAACAATTTCTTATAACACTTCATTTCCTTCTCATGAAATCCCATGAAGTAGCTGCAGTTATTCTCTTCGTGAGAGAAAACAATCTACACTTTGGCACTGTTAATTCACTTATCCAATGTCACACAGCGGGGAAAAGGCAAAGTCAATATTTGAATTCAGATCTTTTACTTCCGAGCCCATGAAAGACTTTCCTGTTACCCCATGCTATCTCTGTTCCTTTTTCCCTGCAACTATTCCATGATGGTGGCAAAACTTTGTTTTGAAAGATTTTCTTAGTTTCCCTCAAGGGCACTTTTCTTCTTTGAATGATTTTTTAAAAAGCCAAATAGAAAGGGACAGTGAGTTTCTAAATGTACCATCGTTGCTTTTGTTCAGTACAATAGACTTTATATTGCTTTGTCCAGTCCCTACAAAATGGGACATAGGAGGTTTGTTTTCAAGAAATTAGCATTGTATTTTCATTCTTTCTCTCTCTCTCTCTCTCTTTTTTTTTTTTTTTTTTTACTCCCAACACAATTTTATCTTGGGGATAAACAGTGTTATTTTCATTTTCTCCATTTGAGCCCCACATTGAATGTTTTCTATTAAAATTTAAATAAGCCTCTTCAGAGAGAGATGAAGATGTGAGGCTAAAATGAGCTGATTCACTAGAATTTGTTCCTGAGAATATAACTTATTTTCTCTTATAGCTTATGCAACTCAGTTTCATAATAGAAGTTTTAAGTGGGCCAGCATTGTGTTGTTATAGTCATTTCCTCCAACTTTTCCACCCAGAGTAGCCAACTGCAACGGGGGTAATGAAGGCCACAAATTCTCTCTTCCCCCACCCCATAGAGAGCCAATTATTATTCTAGGAAATTGCTGGAAGCTGAAACTTTTTTGAAGATACATTGGGTTCCATTTGTATGATCCTCAGTTGGTACACATTTGCTGCTGGCTGATTGTCCATATTGGTCTTTTTTCTTTGATTGAAGTTGGACACAGGCTCTGCCAAGGTGGGGATGCATGTGTCGGGTGTCTGAGAGGTGCCAACGGGAGACAACAGTGAGACCAGAAAGTAGGATGAGTGCTGAGGGGGAACAAAGAAGATGTTGAAAACTGATTGGTGGGCAAAGATCCAACGCACCTAGAAGAGACTAGAAGACTTCTAAATTAGAGATCAACAGTCAGGGCACAGAGCAAAGGAATCAGGACCAAACGGGTGAGATAAGTATAAGCAAAGTGTTGGAGGAGTTGAGTAGTGTGAGAGAAATTCCGAATGATTACAGAGAACAATATTTTCCAACATATGTTTTTTATAAATCAGTGTTCTAAGAGAAAAAAGATTCTTTTGTTGAGTAGTTTTGAAAATATGTAATGTGATTCTTGGAGAGATATATCGATAGAAATAATAATAAAAATAATGATAATAATAAAAAATAGACATATAGATGATTGCTGCCATAAACCTTACTGCTACTCACCAGTACCCCATCTTCCTCCACTTTTGAGCATACCTAAAGAATGAATATCTCTTTGCCATTGAAGTTAAGCACAGACACTTGACTTGCTTGGGCCAATGAGATGTGAATAGTTCTTACTTCTGCAGTTTAATTTTCTCCCTGTCTCTATGACTGGTGGCATTCTTTCAATGAAAATGACCCCCTACTCCAACACCAACATATGATGGACATGTAGAAATATGTCCATGTCTACATGTAGAAACATGAAGTAACTTTTCATTGCCGTTGAGATTTTGGGGTTGGATCTCCTTACTGATAAAATAGCTAGAATTTAATGAGTTCTTACTATGTGCCAGATGTCTTTCAAGATGTTTACATGTGTTAACACTTTGATATGTCCAGAGGTGAATGAATATTTACCAGAGGTAAAGAAACCCGTGTACGATTTTCCAAGTGTGTAGAACAATAGAAACTCCTCATTTCTACTTTTCTTATTTTTGGCATAGAATACCTATTGACACCTTGTGAAACACAACCAGATAACACGTTAGAAAACTCAAGCTCCACTATCTATAGCTTGAGATGGAGGACAATGGACCACAGGGAGAATAGAAGCCTTACATATTTGGCAAACAGAGATAAAGAGCTAAACATGCTGACATCTTTCCCTACCCTTCTTTCCACAGCAAAACCTGAGATGATTAGTAGTTCTTCATTAAAGCATGATTCTATCAGCTAACATTTAGTACCCAAGAAGAGGTGGGAGATCAAGCAATGAGGAAGAAAAGGTCTTGTTATTTTGGTAGGTTGATCTTAAAAGAAAATTGCCAGGGTGGTACTTCTTATCTCTTAATCGAAACCCCAGGGAAAGAGAAAATTTTCCACCTATTGGGACTAAGAGCAAGAAATAAGTAAGTATTGGGGCGCCTGGGTGGCTCAGTGGGTTAAGCCGCTGCCTTCGGCTCAGGTCATGATCCCAGGTCCTGGGTTCGAGCCCCACATCAGGCTTTCTGCTCAGCAGGGAGCTTGCTTCCTCCTCTCTCTCTGCCTGCCTCTCTGCCTACTTGTGATTTCTCTCTGTCAAATAAATAAATAAAATCTTTAAAAAAAAAAAAAAAGAAATAAGTAAGTATGGCCTCAGAAAAGTGAAGGTCATGAGCCTAATGCGTCCATTACTGATGTTGCTTTATTAGTCATAATAATATGACTAAAATGTCATGTGATGGAGAATGTATGACAAAGAAGACAGTGTGATGACTAATTTTATGTGTCAACTTTATTGGGCCAAAGGATGCCTAGATTAAACATTATTTATGGGTGTGTATGTGAGGGTGTTTCTGGATGTATTAGCACTTAGATCAGTGGACTCAGTAAAGTAAATTGCCCTTCCCCGTGTGGGTGGGCATCATCTGGTCCACTGAGGTCTTGAATAGGTCATTTTCTCCTGTACTCAGACTAGGATTTGCACCATTGACTTCCCTGATTCTCAGGGCTTTGGACTTGGACTAAAATGACACCTTCACTTTTCCTGGGTCTGTAGCTTTCAGATGGCAGATTTTGGGACTTCTTATTTCCCATAGTCACATGCATCAGTTCTTCATAATAAATGTCTTCCTATATATATAAATCGTATTGGTTCTCTTTCTCTGGAGAATGCTAATACACTTGGTAACCATGGCACTATTCTTAAAATCACTGGTTAGTCTGAGCTCTGCCCTTTGGAGCACGTGGCTGAAGAGACAGTACAACCTTAAGCCTGGATGTAGAAGCTGCATAAGAAGAACTTAGGGCTTTTGTGTTCATTGTTTCTGTTGCTTGGGACACTCTTCTTCCAGACCTTTACATTTCTGGCTCCTTCTCATCATTCAGGCCTCCCCCAAAATGTCATCTCCTCAGAGGAGACTTTACTAATCTCTCAGCTTTTCAGGCGCAAGTCACTATCACATCACTCTGTTTTACTTATACTCCATCACTTCTCACTGATACTTTTCTTATTGGTTTATTTGTTTATCATTTGTCTCCCCTTAGCAAGTGTCATGGGAGCAGAGACCTTATTACATTCAATAAGAAACTCCCAGTGCCCAGCACAGTCTCTGACATCTAATAGAAGCTCAATAAATATTTCAGAATGATTACTACATGGTTGAATTACTGAATGAATAACAAGTGCAACAGAAACTAATATAGCTTATACAGTGAAATATGCAGAAGATGGACAGAGAGAAACCCTAGGATGGTAGCATGTAACTAATAGCAGCAGACAAAGTAGAGAAGCATTGACTCTATGTCTATACATGGCCTAGGACAGGACCACAAGTCAGGGTTGCTGGGTTGCCGGGTTGCCTTACTCTAGAAAGTACTCTTTCTACCTAACTCTATTAAGACTGGGTTTGTAGAACCTACTGGGTGCTTCCACATCCCCCGTGGGTTAACTGTAGAAAAGTGCTTATAATTTAGGATTGTGATTGTTTTTTAACTTACCTACCTTGATAACTAACCCACATCCTCCAAGAAAGATTGTCTTATTCATGACAGCGTTCAGCACATAGTGAGAATATTTAACAAAAAATTTGTCGAGTGGGTAAAGAAATAAATAATTAGACAGATAATCCCTTTATCACTTCAGCCCAATTGTTTACTCTCATAAAAATGTATACTACTTGCAGCTTGAATCTACCAGACTTTGGGTCCATCATAGCAAATAGATTTCATCTCAATATATCATACTGGCTACTCTTAGTGGCTATTTACAGGACTATGATGAGAAGGATCTCAAGGCTGGTTCTAGTTTCAAGTGGACATGGGTACCATGATTGATCAGTAATGTTTGCACCAGAAAAGGGACAGAGGGCTGGTATGAGTTCCATGTATTTTCTAATCCAAACTTGTGGCCTCCTCATTAGTGAATAGTGACTAAAACTTGACTCCACCTTGTGCAACCATCTCTTTGTAGTGAAACATACAGTCAAATGTTTCAACCAAATGCATACATCATTCCTCCTTTAATTATCTTCATTATTAAGGGCTATTTAACATTTTAAACCACAGGGACAACAGACATGCAGAAGAAAGAGGCATAAGGAGGAATGAAAGAGGGACAAATGACAGGAGGAGAAAGTGGATGCAAAGGGGAAAGAAGTAAGGACAAGAGAAAAAAAGAGAAACTCTTGAATGTTTATAAGTTGTAAACAGCACAACACAGGAGAGAAAGAGAAGGGAGTATAGGTTAAGAGAATGGCCAAAGAAAAAGAAAGAATGGAATTAAATTCTTGGGTGCTAGTTCCAAACATGAAACTATAAAATAGGCCTAATAATACCCAGCCCCTCTGAAATGTGTTGCTGAAAATAAATGCTCAATTGAGATTGTGTTGGCTTCATAGGTTAATGAGTCTCTGGATTAATTTTTCTTTTTCTTGATTCTTATTTCCTCTCCTTTCCTGTTCTTTCCTCCTATTTCTTATTTTCTCTCTGTCCCTTTCCCCATCTTTTTCTTCCTTCATTCCTGCCTTCTTTTTTTCCTTTCCTTCCTTCTCTTCTTCTTTTCTTCTCATCTTTTTTCTTTCCTCCCTCTGTCTCTGTTTTTCTACCTCCTTCTCATCCTTTCTTCCTCCCTCCCTTCTTTTTAAAATTTCTTTTCTTGGTTCATCCATCTTATGAGAAGAATACTGTTCCATTGCTGAAAATAATATAGAAGAACAAGAGATCAATTTCTTAACCTCCACTAATTCTCAGTTCATTTGGGGGGACTTGATTGGAAGCAGTCTATAGCATAGAGCTTTAAGTGTTTTGGGGGTTAAAGAGACATTTTTAGTCCTGCTTCTGCCACTGGTTGTTTTGTGACTTTACCTTCATGAACCTTAGTTTCTTCATCTATAGGACAAGGGATAATAATAGCACCTTCTCCATGGGATAGCTGTGAGGAATGTATGAGATAATGTTATATATAAAATCTTAATGAAAAAAAGACAGTTATATTATTATTATAAAATGAAAACTTCTGGATCTCCACTACTAGAATGAGATGTTTCATCTTATGTCTGTTTAGAATGCTCAGCTCATCCTCTTTACCTCTGCCACAACATCACATTAAAAAAATTTTTTTAGATATTTATTTAAAATCAATTAATTAACATATAGTGTATTATTAGTTTCAGAGGTAGAGTTTAGTGATGTATCAGTTGCATATAATACCCAAGGCTTATTCCATCAAGTGCCCTCCTGAATGCCCATCAGCCTGTTACCCCATCCTCCACCCCCACCCCTCCAGCAACCCTCCATTTGTTTCCTATGATTAAGAGTCTCTTATGTTTGTCTCCCACTCTGACTTCATCTTATTTTACTTTTCCTCCTTCCCCTATGTTCATCTATTTTGTTTCTTAAATTCCACATATGAGTGAAATCATATGACATTTTTCTTTCTCTGACTTATTTTGCTTAGCATAATACCCTCTACTTTTAGCCATGTCATTGCAAATGGCAAGATTACAACATAACATTTTATCCTTGTATTCTCTTTTCCTGTATGTGCAATGTGTTATATTCTGCTTTAAGGAGACAATGTTTCATAATCATGTATTGATTAGGATACTCTTAGCTATAAAGTAAAAATAAAAATTCAAATGAAAGTAGTTTAAACATTGGTAAAACTTCATTGTCCAACATAAAGAAAAGTTAGAAGGTACGAGTTTCCAGTTGTGTTAATCCAATGGTGCAAGGTGTCAGTATGGACATAGATATTCCCATCACTTCTTGCCATTTGCAGCCTGTTGGCATCACCCAGGACATGGCCCTCATGATATCAAGATGGCTGCTATAATGCCAGGCCTCAAATTTTCATACAAGTGTTTCAAGAAGAAAACAAGTTTATTCTCTACCTATCACTTTTTAAAAGAAAGGAAAACCTCCAATGAATTTCCCATTTATGTCTCATGGGTCAGGTTTGCATAACATGGCCTTGCTTAAATCAAGGCTGTCAAAAGAAGGAATTGCCTCTATTGGCTTGGACTGATAATTATTCATTCCTTGGGCCTTGCCTGGAGCCATCTTCCTTGAGCACATAAGAAGATTAACATGAAAAAAAAATCAGGAATTTCCCATCAATGATGAAGGAAACAGAGTAGGGGGGTTAGTTGTGCAATCAAGAAAGCCTGCTATAATTCACATATATATCTCAAACTCCAGCAGACCACCAACCACTTAATAGGTCTTTTGAAATAGTTGTGGCAAGAAAACCTCATTATTTCTTATACTTCTAACTGCCTATTCAGTATCTCCACTTGGATTTCCATCAAACAACCAAGAGCTAGGGAAAAGACATAGCACGGATTCTTCCTCAAAACTCTCAGAAGGAAGCAACACTACAGAAACCTGGATCCCAGACTTCCTGCCTCCCGAGCTGTGAGACAATACATTTCTGCTATTTAAGCCACTGGCTTGTGGTACATTGTTGGAACAATCCTAGCAAACTGACATACTTCCCATTGCCTACTATGTAAAATCCCTCTTCCTTATCATGATGTACAAGGTCATCCACGACCCAGTTCTGACCTGTTTTCGAGCATCTCCCACCATTCTGTTCTCTAGAGACACTTTAGATAGGATCTAGACCCTTCTCAGGGTTCTTGGAATATGATTTTGGGTGTTGCATGTATTCCTTCATTTCTGGTTACATCACATTCTCCCTTTGAGAGTCAGCTCAACTGTCATCTTTTTGGAGAGGCCTTAGCAATCCTGTCTCTTAGAGGGAGTTTCCTCTCTTCTGTTTCCCCTTTATATTGTGTGCCAAACTGCACTAAAGCACTATTTCCATTGGATTATTTTGTCTTTGTTTTATGGCTGTGTCTCTCTGTCTAGATTGAGAAGACATTCAGAGAGGAAATGGCTTCCTATTCCCTTTTTTCCTTTTAGTTTCAAGCCCAGGGATGTGGTTTATGTGACCCAACAATCCTTGCTAGGATGTTACTAATCAACCGAAGACTTGAGTATGGCCCCGTGGAAAGTGGCTGGACCAGGGTTAGTAAGAACTTGGTTTTGTCTTTACTCCACTGCTTACTTGCTGGACTATCTTGGGCAGATTCCTTAACCATTCTGGGTCTCTGGATTCCTACCTTCAAAGTGAAGTGATTGGTTGGATACCCTCTAAGGAGTCCTTAATGGTATCCCATGGGAATCTCCTCCCAAAGATATTCTTTTGTGGGATTCTCAAAGGAAGCCAAATTGAAATTGTAAATGTTAAATGAAAGAATGTCAGGCAGATTTAGGTCAAAGAGCAATGTTTCCTAACTGAAGTGTTTGCTCAAGTCTCCCACTTGTCCTCATGGAGCTATCCCCTTCTTTTGCCTCCTGGCAAGTCTGACTGTAACCCAAGGCCACAATGGTTGGGAATTAAGTTACAGGTTTAGTTTTAAAATGAAAGGCCATTAACTTGTGGTGACCAGACTTTTTAGGACCACCTTCCCTCTTTCTGGCTGGGATTTCAGAGGCAGTTAAAACGAGATTGCTTAAGGAAATACACCAGCTACCAAGGACTTACCTGCAAAACCTGAATGGGAAAGCGCCCCCAGGGTAGAAGGTGGAGATTCCAAGTGCACTCTGGTCCCTCCTCCTCTTTTCTCAGCACGTGAATTCTCTCCTGGAGCATTAAAAGGCTCATTTGAAGAGAGAGAGGATCTAGTCATGGTGGAGCAACCTGAGCTGTGGTTCTCTAATGGAGAAACAGGGCTGGACTGTTGGTGAGCTTAATTTTATGATAGAAAAAGACAAAAATCCTTTCCTCCTCCTCCTTCTCCTCCTTCTTCTTCTTCTCCTTTGCAATGGCACCAATTGTGTTAGTTACTGATTAGTTCTCAGATGGGAAATTCTTGGCTGGTTTTGACTTTTCTGAAAGCTCCCTTCATTTCAACACAATTCTTTGAGAGATTCCTATCTTGACAGCCTGGAGTAGCTGTAGAAAATGTTCCCATGGTCTTTGTAACTAATTTGTCTGAGATATTTTGTATAATATTTGATTCACAACTTGTTAGCTTGTACAAATTGCTAGGCCCCCATGGTACATGGTAGTCTTTCTGTAAAATGGGTATACCCGTGCCTTTATTATCCCCTACATTTTATTTCTAAAAAAAAAAAAAAAACATTCATTTATCTCATGTAAAGTCGTAAGTCAATGATGTTACCCCCAGTTTTAAGATAGACAATTTGTTCTCTTCAACATCGGCCACAGCAACTTCTTTCAAGATATGTCTCCAAAGGTAAAGGAAACAAAAGTGAAAATGAACTTTTGGGACTTCATCAAGATCAAAAAGTTCTGCACAGCAAAGGAAACAGTCAACAAAACAAAGAGACAACCCACGGAATGGGAGAAGATATTCACAAATGACACTACAGACAAAGGGCTGTTATCCAAGATCTATGAAGAACTCCTCAAACTCAACATGCACAAAACAGATAATCATGTCAGAAAATGGGCAGAACACAGGAACAGACACTTCTCCAATGAAGACATACAAATGGCTATCAGATACATGAAAAAGTGTTCATCATCACTAGCCATTAGGGAGATTCAAATAAAAACCACAATGAGATACCACCTTACACCAGTTAGAATGGGCAAAATTAACAAGACAGTAAACAACAAGTGTTGGAGAGGATGTGGAGAAAGGGGAACCCTCTTACACTGTTGGTGGGAATGCAAATTTGTGCGCTACTTTGGAAAACAGTGTGGAGATTCCTTAATAAATTAAAAATAGAGCTTCCCTATGACCCTGCAATTGCACTACTGGGTCTTTACCCCAAAGATACAGATGTAGTGAAAAGAAGGGCCATCTGTACCCCAATGTTCATAGTAGCAAGGGCCACAGTCACCAAACTGTGGAAAGAACCAATATATACTTCAATGGAAGAATGGATAAAGAAGATGTGGTCCATATATACTATGGAGTATTATGCCTCCATCAGAAAGGATGAATACCCAACTTTTGTATCAACATGGGCTGAACTGGAGGGGATTATGCTGAGTGAAATAAGTCAAGCAGAGAGTCAATTATCACATGGTTTTGCTTATTTGTGGAGCATAAGGAGTAACACGGAGGACATGGGGAGATGAAGAGAGGAAGGGAGTTGGGGGAAATTGGAAGGGGAGATGAACCATGAAAGACTGTGGACTCTGAGGAACTAACTGAGGATTTTAGAGGGGAGGGGGTGGGAGGTTAGGTGAGTCTGCTGGTGGGTATTGTGGAGGGCATGTATTGCATGGAGCACTGGGTGTGGTGCATAAACAATGAATTCTGGAACACTGAAAAGAAATTAAAAACAAATAAAAATTAAAAAATAAATAAAAGTCACTTTAGTTTTGCAAAAGAACACTTACTTAATTGACTTCAGAAGAGGAAAGGAAATCCTTATTGAATTCTGCATTGTCATAGGTATGGTACTGACAGCGTTGGGTTCTTCAAAGGCTCTGGTATGAATAATTTTAGTGACATTTCTTTCTCAGCTGTACCACTGCATTTTTTCCCTTTATATTTGTGATTTCATTCCCCACCCCCAATAACCAAGGAAGCTGATGTTATCATGTCCACCTACCGGATAAGAGAATTGTAAGTGGAGGAGAGCAGTAGTTCCAAGGTCACCTAATGGCAAGAAGCAATCAATACCTAGAACTAAATCTTCTGACTCCACCTTCAGTGCTCTTCCCACCACAGAGATTAGTCATGTCTTGGAGTTAATTAATGCTTTACCTTAACCCAAAGTGAAAAAGCATATTAGGTGTCTGCTATTAACCAGGCTTTCTGATAAAAGTTGTTTAACTCCCAATCCTTGTCTAAAAGCTCACAATTGAGTCGTCAAGATAAGATTCCTACACTAATAGGCCCACAGGAAAGCAGAATATGGATTGCCCAGGAGTGAGAAAGTGCTCAGCTCTTGGAGGGCATTTGAATATGTAGCTAAGGAGTTTTGAATTTATTGATAGGCCATGGGGAACCACAGAAAGTCTTTGTTGAGTGTCCTGTGTTCAATAAGCTCTTCTTAAACACAACACAACAAAACACAACAACAACAACAACAATAACATGGAAAGAATTTAGAGCAAGAATTTGCATCTCTACTCCTCCCCATTTCTTTAACACAACAGAACAAAACAACAACAACAACAATGTAGGAAGAATTTAGAGCAAGAATTTGCATCTCCTCTCCTCCCCACTGGAAGAAAAATAGAGCAGGACAAGCAAGGTGCAAAGGTCTGTTTAAGTCACAATGAATGAGAGAGAACTGGGACTCCCAACCAGGTCACTCCTCTACCATGTCCTTTCCTTAATTTCTATTGCACAGACATAGTAGAACTTGGCTGGGTAGGAAGAGCTGGTAGACCTCAGGGATTGCCCTAGCTTTCATCCTCTTCTCTGGGCCACTACATTCAAGTCTGTTGGCTCTTAGAAGCTATTTTAATCTTGCCTCTTTTCTGCATGGCCCTTTGAGAGCTGCCTTATCCCTGTGACATTTTTGGGTAGTTAGCAGACCTGATACACATAGTGTCTTGAAATGGCCTTCCATTCTGGGCTTTGCTCTCTCATCCCCCATTGTCACCATGTGAACATCTTCAGGTTAGCTCCAAGTGAGACGGAACCACAAAGCTGAAAGTCAGAGAGAGTTGGTACAGGGTAGGGGGAGAACTGGGACTGTCATTGTAACTCACCAGCATTCATCTATCCCCTCACTTACTTTTCACACAACACCACACTCTACCTATAGCACCTATGCTGAATCCCATCCATGTCATTCAGGGCTACATGAATGAGTTGACCAACCCCTTGATCCAGTTGTCCTTCCTTTAAGTGTTGTCCTAATAACACCTCTTTCAGGAGACCCTGAGCACTTCTAAACATACTAGTGTTGTTGTTTTTTTTTTCGCCCCTCTGGGTGCCTAGAGTAAATAAAAATTAGGACTCTGATGAATACATTGTCTTTTGAAAGACTGTTTTATTTGAATGCCTCCTTCAAGGAAATATATAGCAGACACGGATTCTGGGGTACAGGCAGAGAGACGTTTGGGGT
Source organism: Lutra lutra (assembly GCF_902655055.1). Classification (NCBI taxonomy): domain Eukaryota; kingdom Metazoa; phylum Chordata; class Mammalia; order Carnivora; family Mustelidae; genus Lutra; species Lutra lutra. The sequence continues at coordinate 151,865,104 of NC_062279.1, read as the reverse complement.
TCCAAGTAGCCAAAAACTCTTAAGGTAGAGAAGAATCCCCACAGACACCTAGAGCATCTCCAAAGTTGGCTTCTTAGAAACTTCAGGAAAAGCTCTTATCCAGACAGGCAGCATGGAGGTCAGGCCTGGGAGCCTCATGCATAGGCCAGAGGATGAGAGAGGCAATTGTGGGTAGATATTTGGTGAATGGGAACTTGAGTTTGTGGGCAACCAGGGCACTGTGTCATTGTCAAAACTGTAATATGGGAGCACCTGGGTGGCTCAGGTCGGCTCGGGTCGTGGTCTCAGGGTCCTGGGATCGAGCCCCATGTCAGGCTCTTTGCTCAGTGGAGAGCCTGCTTCCCCCTCTCTCTCTGCCTGCCTCTCTGCCTGCTTGTGATCTCTCTCTAAAAAAATAAAAAAATAAAAAATTAAAAAACAAAAAACAAACAAAAAAACCCCTGTAATATGTGCAGGTCTTCTTTACTTGTTATCTGCTTTGTGCCTTCCCAGTGGATGCTATAATTCCCATTTAACAGAAGAAATACAGTTCAAACCCAGGCCTGCTTAGCCCAGAGCCCAGCACTTTTCTGCTCTGCCTCTTCCAAGCACAATTGTCATTTCCAGCCATGAAATTGTCAGTACAATTGTCATTTCCAGCCATGAAACTATCTCATCTAATTAGACTAGGCTCTCCTCCATGGGACCAAACCACTGGTGGGAAAGGTAGTTGTGGAGAAGGGTCCTCAGGGACCTTGTCTGTAATCTTGTGGAGAGAAGAGTACCTGTTTCCATATGCCTCACTTTCTACATCTCCCACCTGTCCCAGCTGGCTGGAGCATTGGGTACTGGAACACAGTGGTACTTACTGGGGAAGAAGGAACTGAGATTCTAGCTCTGGCTTTGCTGTGTGACTCTAAACAAGTCACAAAATTACCTTGGTTAGAGTTACTTTGACTATAAAATGAGGGATTTGGTCAATAATCAGTCCAAAATACAACTATTTGGCATCTAGTAGGGCTAGTGAATGAATCATAGTAAAAAGAGACACAGAGAGGAGTGAGTCCCAGCCTCCGAGGAGCGCAAAAACCATGTCGTTTCCTTTGACACAAGTCAGGCTGTAGCGAGAACTAGGGCAGAGGTGTGGTCAAACTGTGGGGGCAACAAAGAAGGAGAGACCTGTAGGGAGCGTGGGAGGGCAAGGTCTTCCCAGAAGGGGACAGACAGGAAGCTTCAGGAATTAATGTGGGTCTTTTTTTTTTAAAGGGATAGATAAGGGTCTCATTTCATCTAAGGATGTCTAATATCTGTCAAAGTGCCCATGACATTGTGGGTCTTGATGCCTGCTTACTGACTAAATGAAGAAAGGAGGCTGAATAAATGAATGACCATTTTGGCCATAGACATGGTCATTTCCATTGTCTATATGCTCAGCAGGGCAGCAAAAAATAGTTTTTTGGTATTTTATAATCTGGCCAAACAGTCTGCCATACATGGAAAAAACACCGTACTTTTTTTTTTTTTTTAGTTTAAGAACAATGCTTATTATAAACATTTGGAATGTTGGGGGATATTATAAAGGTTTGGCTAATCTTATTACCCAAGGATGATCAGTCTTAACATTTGGTATATATTCTCCTAATCCTTTCTCAGTGTGTACACACACACACACACACACACACACATTGTAACATTTTTTAAAAAATCCATACATAGAATGTAAATATGTTCAGACAGGAAACAAAATGAGAGAATGTATATTGAATAGTCCTGTGATTTTTTATATGAAATGGAACCCATGGTAAAATCAAAAGTGCGTCATCAAGCATTTTAGGCTAATACTTGAAATATGAAAATCATTTCCTTTTTTCTTAATATACCCTTTAGTTTCTTTGCAAAACAATGATGATATTAGTGAAAGTGATAGTAATCACCATTCACTAACCACCTCCCACCACAAGCCAAGCAGTATGCAAAGTACTTCACACATTTTTTAAAAAAGATTTTATTTATTTATTTATTTATTACACACACACACACACACACACACACACACACACACAGAGACACACAGAACACAAGCAGAGGGAGAGGGAGAAGCAGGCTCTCTGCTGAGGACGGAGCCTAATGCAGGGCTCAATTCCAGGACCCTGGGATCATGGCCTGAGCTAAAGGCAGATGCTTAACCAACTGAGCCATCCAGGAGCCTCATACTTCACACTTTATTAACCTTTTTTCACATCACCACAACTTTGCAAGTTAGGTAATGCTGTCTCCATTTTAAAGAGGATATTTTGAAGGCACATATTGCATGGAGCACTGGGTATGGTGCATAAACAATGAGTTTTGGAACACTGAAAAAAATAAAATTAAATCTTTAAAAAAAGCGGGGGGGATTTAGAAGGCTTCCAGATTTACTCAACTGGGAACACAGTCTTGTTCAACTCAAAGCCAAATGCTTGAAAGCCAAGGATGTCAGAAGCGGTGTTCCAGAGGTCTCTACACAGGAGTGAGCAGCAGACTTTGAAATGTCATAGGACCCTTCCCTAAGTTTGCTGTAGACTTTGTAATGGAGCTGGCAGTTGGTTGTTCCAGCCAGGTGTTGGTTGCTGTGCCTATTAAAGTCCCTAGGCTTACTTCTCTGACAGCATTGACTATCTGAGTTGCTACAAAGTGTCCTGGTCAACAGTCTCTCTGATCTCCTTGCCAATAGCCTGTATCAGTTGCCAGCTATGTGAATAATCCATCTTGGATCTACAACTCAGACAAGATTTTTGATCAGTATAGGCCAGCTACCAATAGACTGCTGTCACTCAGAGACTGAGAAACTCAATGGGAGAATGAACCAGCTGAGCCCAGTCAACTCATAGGACCATGAGAGATAATAATAATTTACACCTTTATTTGGGGGATATTTTGTTACACAGCAATAGATAATCATAGCAGTGACATTGAGTTGGGTGGAAATTCAGACCTAAAGGAAGTTTTCCAGGAAATTTTTTCCAGTAAGTGGATTTTTGTCTTTAAAATAAATTCATATGTGAGAAAGGTTGTTTTTGACTATTATACAACTGGTCACTTCCATTAACTGTTGGCAGTGAGGGATTTTTATGTATCTATATTGGCAAGAATCTCTGTGTAGACAGACATTTCAATAGATTATGGTTTGGTAAAACAATTAGTGTATTTAAAAAATGAAAGAACATAGTGTTCCGAGCCAAATAACTTATAAAGATTACTGAAAAAATCATGAAAAACTCTAAGTTTTTCTGAGAGTAGAGTAGGCTACTGAATAACTGTGATACAGGGTTTTAATAGACAGACCTTGTTGATCTATTCTAACTTTCTTATATGGTAACATTCTAGGCCTGTAGATTGCATTCCTGAGCTAATTTGCACTTGGCCATGTTATATTACTCTTTTAAAGGACCATGGTAAAGCAACCTAATGCCTTACCTAGAGTTTATATGGATACTCTTTACTGAAATTCTGTAATTTTTTTTACTTTTTTTTTCAGGTTCTGATAGTAATTTATTAACTCCATGAAGGAATTTTTAAGTTTGTTTTAATGATCTGGGCATTTTAAACAGTCTTTGAAGGCTTGTTAGAATCTTCTTGTGAAACTCAGCCTAGAGATGTGTGTGTGTGTGTGTGTGTGTGTGTTTCAGGGGGGTATGAAGGAGAAGAGGAGTCGGTGATGACTTCTAGAATTCTAGCTTACACATTTGTTTGAATAGTGCCATTGCCTAAAACAGGGAGCTCTAGAAGAAGGTCAGAATTAAGTGAAAATCTCATGAATTTCATTTTAAAGCTTTGTTCACTTTCAGATTTTGGCTGAAGAGGAGACTACGGGTGGTCATATACTTGCCTAAAAGGATGCCTAGAAGAAGTGTATGAAGCTATATTAATTTACCTGGGCTTCTATAACAAAGTACCACACACTAGGTGGTTTAAACAATGGATATTTATTATCTCATAGTTCTGGAGGTTAGCAGTCTGAATTTAAGGTGTTGGCTGAGTTGGTTCCTTCAGATAGCTCTAAGGAAGAATCTTTTACAGACTCTTCTCCAGACTTCTGGTAGTTCCTTGGCTTGTAGTACCATAAATCCAGTCTTCCCACATCAGTCTTCCTGCATGTGTCTGTGTGTTCTTATGAGGATGCCACTTATACTGCATTAGAACTCACTCTAATGACCTAATTTTAATTTTATACCTCTATAAAGACCCTTCCTCCAAATGAACTCATTTTCTGGGTTATTGGGGTTTAGGACTCCAATATATGAATTTTGAAGGGAGGAGTACAATTCAATCCATAAGAAATATCAAGCATGCTGTTCTAACTTAGATTTTATGTTTATTTGAGAGTATTTTATGGGGTAGGGTTAATAAAGAACAAATACAGAAATGTGCTCCCCCTCAGCCATTCCTGTTGACACTAATTTGCTCACTAAATATGAGTCTGAGATGACTTCAAGATAGCCAAAAGGACATTTTAGATTTTATGTATTTATGAGTTCACATAAGACTACATAGTGGATGACTCCGTTTATATTAAATTTATGAATGGGCAAATCCATAGAGACAAATTAGTCATTGTCTAGGACTGGGTCTGTGGGTAGGTGACAGACTGACTGCAAATGAGTACAGGGTTTCTTCTTGGGGTGACCAAAATATTCTAAAATTTAATTATGGTGACACACACACACAACTCTGTGAATATTCTAAAAACCATTGAGTTGTAACTCTAAGTGAGTGAATCGTATGTTTTCTGACTCATCTCTCAATAAAGCTATTTTTAAAAAGCAAATGTTAAGTCAGCATTGGATGTAAGGGTGTTGGGTGGATTTCAAAGTCGTAAGATTTTCAGTCATGAGATTCTAAGACCCTATCTCCCTTTAACTCTCTCGATCTGCTTTATCCTTTGTAAAATGAGGATACTGAAGTCTATAATAGATGATCCCTCTATGATTCAACTACAAGCATTACCTGATACCCTTCTTTTACCTATAGACTAGCAGACTAGACTAGAGCAGACTAGTTTTTAGAGCATGGACTTTGGAGCAACAAATCTCAATTTGCATCCACCTCTTCCATCTGCTAACTCTGCAACTTGGGGCAAATTATCGTACCTTTCTGAAGGGTGATCTCCAAATAGGGCTATGGAATGGAAATAGTATAGTAATTCTCTCCTCATGGGACTCTCAAGAGGATTTAATATGATAATATTCTAAAGGGATTAACAAGCATCTGGCACGTGGTCAGTCAATAAAAGGCAATAGACAGGTATTATTATCAGCATGAATTTCCTAGGATCAAGACTAATGACTTTACCAAAATTGGCCAGATGATTCTTTTCTAACAGGAGTTGAGTTGTCCTTTCATGTTTGATGCTCCATCAGTTACACATCCTACACAATTTTTAATTTTTAAATAATTTGACACAGTAGCATCTGTGTTAGTCCAGAACATATTTTTCCTCACACTCCTCCCACAGTCTGGTAAGATCTTTGTGTTATCAAATAATCAGTTTATCTCTGTTTTCAAGAGGCACCAAATGTCATGTAGAATGTGACAAATTTGGGATCATTAATGGCAATCTTGATTGAAGAAAATATATCTATTTAGTATTTATTGAGCACCTATTTTGTTCAAAACAATATGCCAAGCACAGAGAGGGGCACGAAGATGACCAATATAAGGATGCCACTCTCATGAATCCCGTGGTTTAGTGGGGGAGATACTCCTATGTATCTAGTCATGCATCAAGTATTTTCTGAGTTCACAAGGCAGATGGAAAGATATACCTGCAATTAATAGATGTATGAACTGATGACACTGTTAGAAGAGAGTGATTAACTCAATATGGAGAGGACACACATGCCAGATGGTCAGGTGGAAGAGTGGCATTCTGGACTGAAATTGGGGAACACAGTGAACTTCTCACTATTCTACATGCCCATTTACAACTTGCATTTCCAACTCAGAGACCGGGACAGGATTCATGTGCAGGTAGAGGTGCTTCTGAAATGAAGAGCAGGATTTGGAGATTAGTGCAGGGACCAGGGAGGCTGACTACAGGGAGGGATTGGGGCTGGGTTATAAAAGAACTTTATGCTAAGAGAAGACAAGAAAAACTCTTTTTAAAAAAAATATTTTATTTATTTGTTTGACAGAGATCACAAGTAGGCAGAGGGGCAGGCAGAGAGAAAGAGAGGGGGAAGCAGGCCCTTTGCCAAAGAGGGAGCCTGATGTGGGGCTCAATCCCAGGACCCTGTGATCATGACTTGAGCTGAAGGCAGAGCCTTAACCCGCTGAGCCACCCAGGCACCCCAAGACAAGAAAAACTCTTAAAAGGGAATGACAAGCCCAGAATTATGCCCAAGAATAAGCGTGTGTGTATACGTGTGCATGTGTGTATGTTATGTGCTGGAGTTATAAGAGGCTGCCCTTTTCCTACTCTTTACTTGGTGTTTTCAATGCCAAATTTTGTATGCATTGATCAAGAAATTGCTTCTTTTTTCAGTATTTGAGCAATAGAGGGTGTGTAGTTTCAACATCAAGCTCTCTGCTGACTCATTTTTCTCTTGGCAACTGAGATTTTTTCATTGTCAATAACGTTAATTACACCCATCATTCATTCTAAAATGACCTTTATTATTCCCCCCCCACCTGCCCTTATAACATTCTCTCCACACAGTCTTGCATTTGGGGGGCTGGAGACTAGTGACTATAGCCCTGAGTTTTCCCCATCTGTACTCTGGAAGTACAAGTCAGACTCTTGGGCTTTCCTGTGGCTCTGCCTCCTACCTTATGTCCCCAGAACTGAATTCATAAACCATTTTCTGCTTTCAGGATGCAAGGAAGTATATTTGCTGTTTACAAAAAAATTCTTCATTTCAAAGGGTTGAGGCGAGGTTTGTAGAAAAGGAGCGAGCAGGAAGAAACAAACCTTATGCTATCATTGAACCAGAGCCTGGACCTTGGGTTCCAAAGACCCATATCTAAATCCCAGGTCTGCCACCTACTTGCTGGGTAACTTGAGCAAATCACTCTTCTGCTCTGAGTCTGAACTTCCTCCTCCTCTACAAAATTAGGATGGTAATATTTACAAGTTGCAGAAGGTTGAACATGAGGTTCTGTATATAAAGCAGACATTCCAGACTCTGGCTCAAGGTTGGCCCCTATTCTATATGTCCCAAGAGAAATGGAGACTTTAGAAAATCAGTGCATAAAGGGAGATAAAGAGTAAAGTCCACCATTGAAGATTGAACTAGGATAGCCTCTATGGTTTTATAGAGATATGAAGATTTCTTCTGGTTAGTGGACAAAATAAACAAAAGAAAAGGTAAATAAACATCTATTTGTATGTTGCAATCATATTTATCATAGAACAACATGTTCATTGTATTAGAAGTACATCAGGGGTACCTGGGTGACTCAGTTGTTAAGTGTCTGCCTTTGGCTCAGGTCATGATCCCAGAGTCCTTGGATGGAGCCCCGCATCGGGCTCCCTGTTTCATGGGAAGCCTGCTTCTCCCTCTCCCACCACCCCCCTGCTTGCATTCCCTCTCTTGCTGTGCCTCTCTCTGTCAAATAAATACATAAAATCTTAAAAAAATAGAAGTACATCCGTACCAAGAACCATTGAGAGGATAGGAATGCACCCATCTCCAGGGCTGGCTTTCTTGGTGTGCATCCTGTATGGTTATGCAGAGTCTCCTGCTGGAAGGCTCAGGGCTCTGTTGTTACCATCTTAAAAATCCTAATTTTTAAACAAGGGCCCTCTCAATTTTATTTTTCTCTAGACCCCACAAATTATGGAGTCACTCCTGATAATATCTTTACATTATCACTTCCAGTACTCCTTAATTCCATCTGGTATAGTTGAATTCACAGAATATAAATGTTTACATGATATGTCACTGTCTGAATAGCTATTAGAAGCAGTACCTTAGTGCAGTCTCAAGTGCACCCTGGGAGGTTGGTATAACTGTCCCCATAGGATACTTGTATAATTTGCTCAGGGTCACACCATCAGTAAGGGTGCTGATCATGACTGGTATGTCTGTTTACTCTTGCTACTCTATCATGATGGATGAGAAAACACAAACACACACACACACACACACACACACACACACACACACACACACATATAAAAGGAAAGTAATTCCAGTTCAAAAATAACACAGAGTGGCAAAACCCCATAGAAGGATGTTTGGACTAAACTGATGTGCCAGCCCACACTGGACCCAGCAACACATAATTTATTTATGTTAAATTTCCCCAGTTATGTGCTTGCGTCCTGGCACAGAATCTGTGGAACTTTACTCATCACTGTAGTCCCAGCATACATGGCATACATTGGCATGTAGAAGATGCTCAATAAATATTTGCTGAATGAATAATATGCCCGCCAAGTTCTTCTTCACTCAGCATTTATTTCGACTTCTTTTTCGCAGGTTCATACCTTTGCCCTCTTTTCTGAGAACTGTTTGACACAAGAAGATTCATTAGCAACTTAATGTCTGATATATGAAGGAAAAGCTTCAAAATCATAACAAACAGAAACTTGAATGACAACTCTTCCTGTAAAACTTTGCTGTTTTATAATGTATTTTAATGCTGTTGGAACTTTCCAGTTACCAGTTTTATTCTCCACTGTCTGAGAGTGTCTCAGAAAAGGCCTTAGGAAGGAAGACTCCTTTCCCAATATGTATATATTTTAGAACTACTTTATTGAGGCATAATTGCCATGCAAAAAGCTGTACATACTTAATGTATACAACTGGTAGACTGGAGCTAGATATCCACCCATGAAGCTATCATCAGAGTCTATGCAATAAACATCTAGTTCCCTAAAGTATTTCCCCTTACCCTCTTTATTTGTTATGATTATTATTTTTTTTTTTGTGATAGAAACCCCACATAAGATCTATCCTCTTAACAAATCTTGAAGTACATAACACAGTATTGTTAACTATAGACACTATTTTTCACCCAAGTTATCAACATCTCCCCACACCACCTGGGGACTAACATACTCCTTCAGTGTCATTCTTCACTCATAGCTTTCTCTGCCCCTTGCTCAATATGTCATGATTCTTTCTCCTAAATATCTCAACACTACTCTTCCTCACCATAACCTCCCACTTCTCCAGCTAGGATCTCACCTGTCTCCTTCCTGGATTGATCCAATGTCTTCCTGGCAGGTCTCTTTGCCTCCTTGAAGTGTAGCTACTGTATGGCAGCTGGAGAGCCCTTGCCAACACAGGTCTCTAACCTCAGCACCCTCGGCTTAAAAGGCCTTCCTGGTTTCTAACTGCCTGCAGGAAGAGTTGACCCTACTTGGCCTAGCATTAGAGGTCCTCACCTTCCAGCTGCAAATTCACTTTCTTGTTGGTTACCATGTATAAACCCACTCTGGTAGCCTTACCCAGGTACACTGATACAGAATTCAGTGCTCAGGTGAGATCAACTCCTTTGGTAGTGTAGGGAGGGAGCAGTTAAGCTGTGATGATGCAGGGCCCTACTGGGAGCACTGGTGGCCTCTGTTAACCTTACCAGGAGTACTGTTGGTCTCTGATAGTCCCACTGGGAGCATTGAAGCTAAAAAGCTGCCAGAATTGTCCCTTGCTGGTCCAAAATAGCAGCCTTTATACCCCTTTCCCAGCCAGTCCTTGGGAGAATGACTGTGGGCCAGGCAGCTCTCCAAAGCAGAGATCACCCCAAAGGAGGTGACAGCTGGAGGTGTATTTCAAGAAAGCTGGAGGTGTATTTACTCAGTACACCCCATAGCTGGGGCAATGAGACCTTCCCTTCCAGAGGGAGGATTGGGAGCACACCTCTATGTGTCCTTCATTTACCCTCCTTTTGCTCCGCAGAACTTTTGCTCCTTTTTTTTGTCACTTCATGCTTTTGTCTTCTGTCTTCTGTTGGAAATGCCCTATGCCTACTATTTTCTCCCTTTGATCTGATACTTTCAGGTTCCCTTTGTGACTGATGTCAATTGTGACTCCTCTGGAAGCCCCCACTCACTCTTCCAGGCAGAGTCAGTTGGTATTTCATGTGCTCAATGAGGATGTTCCCCCTCTTTTGTGGCCTGGCAGTACTTAATAAAATTCATTATTTTATTATAGCATTTACCATGTTGCTTATTTATTCACCTACTTGATCATTCAAGTAGGGGATGGCCAGGAGAAGTGATAATTGTGATACAGCCTAGAGAAAGAAGAGAGGAGAAGCCTTTTGGATAGATAGTCCAGAATGCACAAGCCCAGTGGAAAGAGAGGAATGAGAAGACAGGAAAGAACTTTGGTGAGGCTGGAGTTCATAGGACCAAGAGAACAGTAGACATGATGCTATTGTGATTGGTAATGATAGTGTGAAAATTTTTTGCCTGCCTTCGATGCTTGGTGGGAGTCATGAGAAGGTTTTGAGCAAAGGATTGAAGGGATCATATTACATATCTGAAAACACACGCCCGGCTTCCCTCTGGAGCAGTTTGGAAGAAGGTGAGGAGGCAAGGGAAGACTATGAAGAGGCTGTTTTTAGTCAAACATTGGGGTAGTGCAACTTGGGGCAAGTCCCCTTGTCCCCTCGGAAGGGGACAGATCTAGAGCAGTTCAAGAGAAAAACTGGTAAGCCTTGGTGATTGGTTGCATGTGGCTGGGGATGATTGAAAGGGAGATGTTAGAGCTACCTTTGGATTCTGATTGATCTCTATCTTTTTGAATTTAGAATCCCTTGAGAATGATAGACCACTCAGGAGAGTGGTCTCTATATGTATGCATATGTATGTACACAGCATTTTGCCTATCACTTCAGAGAGATACATAGAACTTCTAAAGCTCATTTATGAGTCCCAGCCGGGAAAAGAAATTATATCTTGTCCCTTGCTAAACTTCTAGATTCTACTCTAGGAAACAGCATAGAGTCTGGCACTTGGTACTTGTTTGTTGAAGCAATTAGTAAGGGTAAGAAAAGATAGAGGGTACTGAGAGGCTCCTGATGGTTAATTCTCTGCTTGTTCTGCTGCAACGTGGATGTAGATTTAATAGAAGAGCTGCAACTTCTCTGTCTATGAACCAACTGCTCATTAGCTTGCAAGGAAGCATTAGGTGGAAAAGTCCACAAATGGACTCATGAACCTCCAGGTGGTAGAGAGGAATACATTTTAAAGTATTAAAACTCCAAAGACCCAAGATTTGTCTGCAGCAGATGTCTCTCCACAATGCTAAGTGCTTTGGACTGAAGAATAAAACTGTCTGCTTTTATTTTATGTGGGGGAGTGCATCATTTGGAGATGAAGCCAGTCTGCCTATGGCTGGGTGGATAAGTTAAGTTAATGTCTTGCATCTCATGATTCATTTTTACCTTGTGGAAGAAGCAGAAATGGTAATTGTGTTCATAGACAAAGATTTAGAACAGAATCATGCCTTTGCAGATAAGCCATTTCAGGAGGTCAATAAAGATAAGCAGGAAGGAGATGCATAGGGAAAGTTTTAAGAAAGATTTACCTATACACATTAACCTAGGCTGGGCTGGGGTTTTCTGTTTGTGTCCTGGGTGGCCACGTACTTGGGGTAGGGAGAACTGCCACCTGAACCATGGACTCTTCAAGGGGTCTTAATCGTCATCTGGTTCAACTTTGTATAATCAGGAATTCCCTCCACAGAGCCCTTTGCAGATAATCTGTGTTTCCTCTTGCAGCTGCCCTAATGACATTCCCTTGTTAATAACTGATATAAAGTCCTGCCCTGAATTTTCAGTGGATATCAGGAGTGGCACATAGGCTTAAATTTGTATAATAGTTCTAATTACTTGACAGTACCTGCCTAGAGTGGGAGGATTCCAAGGCTGAGTCTGGATTAAAAGAAAACAGCAAAAATAGCAACAACAACAACAACAACCAGTAATTGATTGTTAATATCTGTGACAAGGGAAGGAGGATGAGGAGTGTTACCCTATAAGCCAAAAATGTTCTGAACTTGTCATCCTTGGGTTTGATTCTTCAGCTACTTAAGTTAACTTTTATTTATTGAGCATTTACTATGTATCAGTTGTGGTCCTAGGATCTGTGGGTGTGAATGCAGTGCTTATTTCTCAATCCCCATTTTTTCTGCCCTCTCTGCAAAATGAGCCGGGGCTGGCCACTTTTTCATTCTTCCTCCCCCTTGGTCTGGCTTCCCTAAAACCATATTCTATTTCCTCCCATCTCACAGGCTGTATTGCTCAGTTTTCTCCTCTTCTTCTCTATCTTAAAATGGTGAAGGACCACAAGATTTGGTCCCAAAACTCCTTTTCTCCTCTGTCTCACTCTACTTAGTACAGTCCCATCCATGTCTCTAAATGCCTAGTGTATGCTAATGACAGTCAGGTTTATGAAGGGCACTATTGATTTCCCCTATTGTCTCCGACCTTCCCCACCCAAAGATAACTTCATTCATTTGCCAGTCTTTGCATCTCAGGAATTGCCTCTGTTTCCAACACTTCTCACCAGTCTGCCCACACCATTCTAACCCTTGACCACAGTCCTAATCCCAGGCCACCCTCATTCTTGCCTGGAATTCATCAGTAGATTCCCATCTGCTCTCTCTGCTTTGACTCTTGCCCCCTTCAGTTCACTGCCTTCACAATAAGGAGAAGTTTTAAAAGTAAATATCAAGAAGATCATGTAAGTTGTTTGTTTAAAATGCTCCCAGAACTTCCATGTGAAGAGAATTCAAGAACCTTCCCTCAGTTTACAGGGTTGACTTTAGCTTGTGTGCATTTCAGACCTCACCACTCTTACTTTATTCAGCCACTCACTAACCCTCTTTCTCTTCCTCCAAAAATCTATGCATGTTTCCTCCTCAAGGACTCTACATTGCTTGTTTCTCTTGCTAGAATATTCTTCTTCCTGATCTTTCGGCAGTTGGTTCTTCCTTGTCTCTTAGGTCTTAGCTTCAATTGTACCTTGCAGCATATCTTTATCGGCTCTTGACTGGATGACTGAAGGCACCTCCCTGCTGGGTTCTGCCTCTGTCTTCCACTCCCATCCCCTCTCCACACTCACAGATTTCAGCCTGGTTGATTCAGCCTCCTGTGGTCTAGCCCCTGCCCAGCCCTCGAGCCTCATCCTCACAGGATTCCTTGCTTCACAGGTTACGTTGCCCTCCTTTGCTAAGTTGTGGAATGCTTCTGAATTTTTTCACATGGTGCTTTTCTGCCTGTATTCTCTGCCTCCCTTTCTTCTAGATAGCCTCTACTCCTTCTCTCTGACACCAGTTAGGAAGGCACCACCTTCACTGGAAATGCTTATTTGAGTCTCTCCTTACCTGAACTTCCTTTACTGGGCTTATGAAACTGTGTAGGGCTGTTTAGTTTTGTCGCTGTCTGTTTTCTGGTTTCTTTTCTGATGGCTGTCTTAGAAGCAGGGATTTGTATGTATAGCCTTATCTTTATCCCCAGCACCTAGGACAGAACTTTGCACCATTATAAGCATTACATAAAGCTTTCCTGACAGGATTTCTGGAAGACAGCAGTGAGATGGCTTTCTGCTGGGTGGATCATAGCCAGTGTTATACCCAACTTCAGAATTCATGAGTTCTAAGTGAGGGATGACCTCTGGGGATAGAATGAATGATGTCATCCTCAGGGAGAAGTTACTAGAGAATACATTGTAGAAAATCAAATTTGGCTCTCTTGGTACAGTTCAGCTATGAGTTTTGCATCCTGCAGCAGTTCAGTTTCCAGTGTTTGACACGGGGGCCTAGGAAAGGACAGCATCAGTAGAAGGTGGAAATGAGTTGGAAGGACAGGAGAGGCTCAGGGCCCCCAGGAAGTATTGTGTCCAGACCTGGTATGGCTGCCCCCTTCTCTGGGATTTACCTTTCACAGGCAATGGAGTCTAACTGGCCATGTTTCTATTTTAGTGAACCTGCCCATCTGGCCATACATGATCGAGCCAGGAATATGCATTCAATGCCACCTTGACCAATGGGATTCTCCGTCTTCTAGAATTTAATATTCAAAATGGAAAAACAGAGTCTGGAAGATGGTTGTACTGACTCAGGCTAATGGCAACATCCTAGAAAGAAAAGCTACAAACTCCTGCTGTTGGGATATGTCCATTTTCTTTCCCTTCCTGAGCCAGATCTTCTTGATTCTGTGATCTAGCCCAGTAAATAGATGGGGGAGGTGGAGCTGGGTTGAGAGAGACCAGATGCTTCCTGGAGAGTGGGCCAGTCTTCCAGGAGTGAAGGATGCAATGAGCAAAGAGCCAGGAGTAGATCTCAAATTAACATTTTGAACAGAGCAAGTGTCTATTCCCTATGGCAAAATTAAGGACTTCCAGAAAGGCAGAGCTGGAAGCGTTTTACTCATGAGGACATTGTGACCCAGAACAGTGTCCTGACTTGATGAAGCTCCTGTAATCAGTTAATGGTTAGGTCAGATCCCAGCCCAGTGCTCTTCCCACCATTTCAGTTATCTTCAGTCTGTTGAGCTGTGCTTAGCTCATCTGTCCACATGGATTCCTTGTGCTCCCTTTCTTCATCAGCTGCAGCTGATTACCTGTAAGGTCCAGGAGCTCACGGTTAACCCTGGCTGTGTGGTTACAAGGGGAGTAGGTTTATCTAGGGCATCTGCTAACCTAAGGATCCAAGGTACCATCCCTTAAGATTGTGGGGCTGAGAACTATAAAATGATAATCACATGGCAGGACACTGGCATGGAGGAACATCCATCTTAATAACATGATGTGATGTGAGCAGCGTGGGGGGGGGCACCTGCAAGCTGCCCCACCCACACACGCCCTGCTAGGCCTGCAGCATTCTAGCATGGCTGCATTCCTGGCTTCAGACGTAACACTGGTTATATTGCTTCCAAATTTGGTTGGATGCACTAATTGTATTCTTCTTTCCAACCAAGTCAGTTTGTCGAAGGTGGGAGGACGTCTATTCTCTCGCATCAGGCAGATTCCCATGGAGACCTTTAAACAGGCAGTGCTCCTGTTTGACTTCCATAGTTGGTGTGAAGTCATTGTCCTCAAAGTATGATCTGAAGTTTGCTTGAATCAGAATCTCTTGGTGTGATTATGAGAATGTGGATAATTAGGCCTCTTGCAGACCTACTGAATCATCACCTCTACATTTTTAAAGGTTCCTTGGACGATGAGGGCTGCTGGTCTCAGGAGTTCACTGGGGTTGGGAAAAGTCGTGAGTTTAGGCTGGGGAGATAGTAATTTCCCGCCCTTGCTGCAGCACTTCCTAGCTGGGTAATTTTCACATGTCACTCACCATCCCTGAGTATCCTTTGAAAGGAAGGAATGTGTCTTATTTATATTTACCTCTATTCAGTACCCAGGACATAGGTGACCCTTAACTAGTGTTGAATGAATGCATGCATGAGTGAAGATCTTAACCCACCTTGCACCTGTTGAATGAACTAACTCAGAGAAGACACCTGTGCAGAGTCCTACATCCAGTAGTTGCTCAGCAACTGCAATTTCCTTCCATGGCCCTGAGGACAGTGGCTTATCATCTGCAGGTAACTTGAGTGGAGACACAGTAGAAGTGTGGAGAAGACAGGTGCTTAGAGACCTTTCTGAGACTCAGAGGTGATAGGTGCTTCCCAGGAAAATCAATACTTCCCTTCTTATTCTGATCTCTGTGGCCCTCTGTCCACTGTCCTGGGAATAACCAAACCAGTGAAGTTTGACCAAGTCCCATCACCAAGGAGATGGCCATAGCTGCCAGTGTGTCATCTTGGGACTGGGTAGGCTACCCAGGTGGATGCCAGGTTTGTGTCCAAAGGTAGAAGAGCATCATGGTTGTAGTCAGCTGCTCAGGGTAGTGGGCATTTAGATGGATGATTAAGTTGGTGATTTGAGGTCCTGGGAATGAATAAATTAATCCTGGTCTTAACAGGTGATATCATTAGGCAAAACAGCTGATTTCTTCTAGACTTACTGAGTTTATCTGAGAAAGAGTTATAATGTACCTTCCCTAAGTACTTCCAGCATTTTTGTGAGAATCAAATGAGGTAATGAAGATATAATTATTGTCTTCATATAGGCCATATAGTCATGCTTTCTCCTCAAAGTATTGTTCCCATACCGGTAGTATTGACCTCATTCAGGAGCTTATTAGACACGCACAATCTTAAGCTCTACCCCAGACTTACTGAATCAGAATCTCATTTTTATATGATCCGTAGGTGATTTTAAATACGCATTGATGCTTAAGAAGCAAAAAGTAAATGATTTTAAGAAAGTTTGAGTTCTCCAAACACCTTTTTTTTTTTTTTTTTTTTTTTTTTAAAGAGAGCTCCTCTGGAGAAAGGGAATGTGTCTTGTTTATCTCTGTTTAGTACCTAGAATATGATTGACCAGGGTCGAATAAATGAATAAATGAATGAATGAATGCATGAAGATCTTACTCTCACTCACTACCTGGAGCTCTTTACCCAGTATTTCTCCTGCTGTAATAGCAGGACCTGTACACGGTGAATGTAGCTGCCTTACAACCACGGATGCCAACCACAGATGCAGGCATTTTAGTATGTGATTAAGGACAGAGTAATCCACTTAATGTGGGTTATGGGAGATATTTCGCAGGAACCAAGGGACAGGGGTTGAATTTTAGTTTCCAAAGATAATGTCTTTCCCAATTATTTAAAGCCCTCAGTTCCTTGGATCACACCCAGACAGAAATAAGCCTCCTTAACTCAGGATTGTGTAAACAGCTCTCTTGCTCACATTTTCAGCAGAATCCTGACTCTAGTAGTCTGTTCAGGTGCTTATGTAACAGGACACTGTGGGGTTGTCCAGCTGGATCTTTGTTGAGTAGAGACCAACTCAACTTCTCCATCTGTAATGGAGAAGTGCTTTTCGTTTACTAGATTTTTGCCACCAGCTAAGTTAATTAAAGGATTAATCTATCCCATCATTCAACAAATGTGCTTGGCTTGGGTTTACCATAGTGCTAGCAATCCTTGCTTCTATCAAGTCATTGCTGCCTAGTGAGGTTGGAATATGAAGCAAGCTATTATAGTGAGGTTTCAGGAAGTACAGACTGATATGGGAGAGTGTGGCAAGTGAACTTAGCCTAGAGGAGTAGAGGTGATGGACAGAAGTGACCTATATGTTGATACCCAGGGGATGAGCAGGAGCTAAACATTTGGGATAGGAAGGAAGAAATGAAGCTGGCACAAAGAACAGCATGGATCAAGGCCTAGAAGCAAGAGATAATATGCTCTACTGAAGGAAGAGAAGCAGTGAGTGTTTGGATAGGTGGAGTGCCTTTGTGGGCTGCTTGTGGGTATATACGTGGGATGGAGTATGATGGAAAATGGGGCTAAAGAGGCAAGCAAGGGTGGGACCCCCATAGGGGGGTGTGAATCTTCCTAGGAAATTTGCATTTATCCCCAGGTCACTTGAGGAAGTCTTTGAAAGTATTGGTGGGTCTGATACATTTTCCAGTTTCCTTCTATCATAGACCAGTGAACTCCCTCATCACTATGTGTGTGCCTTATCCTGATCTAGCATGTCTCTGAGCAAAGTGCCAGCTTCTTACTTTGTATCCTTTAATGCTAACCACAGGAGGGTCCTAAGTGTTGTTTTATGTACTTCTTCAAAGAATAGTATTTTTCTACCAAGACTTCATCAGTTAAACTCTCCTGGTCACTCTGCTTCAAACCTCATGCAAGGGTCTACTCATTATATAGTGTCTTCATCTGGGTTCTTCCTGCCTAGAGCTGCAAATGCAGCCTGAGCTGAGAATAGCTGCCCTGCTGGGCCTCACCAGTGGTATCACAGTGGCAATCACCCCAGCAGCCATGGGTCAAGCCATTATTATGTACTTGTTCTAGTCCCATTAGTATATTGGCTACATTTATACTTCAGTGCCAAGGCTCTTACCATGAGCTGTCACTCTTGGAAGGCTTTTGAGGGGCAGTGTGGCTAGAACATGGGATTGAGGGTCAAAGGAGCTGGTCTGAATCATGGCCCCTTCCTGCCCTCTTTTTGTGACCTTGGGTGAGTCACCTGAATCTTAGTTTCCACAGCTGAAAACGAGGACAAACAAGAGCACCTGCCCTGTCTGTTTTCAGGGCGGTGGTAAGATCAAAGAAGATCATGCGTGGGAAAGTGCTTTGTAAAGTTCTATGAAAGAGTGGGTTTTCATTGGCACTCTGGGCATTGCTGGCCTCATCGCTGGCTACGCCGCCCCTTTCTGGCACATCTGAAGGTAGATAGGGCTCAGGAGTTGTGCATTTCTCACCTTCCACAGCTAATCACTGCCTTCCTGTCTGAGGCTTGCCAATTAGGTTTCATTTTTCTCGTGACTTTTGCACCCAAACACTAATGGATAACCCAATTAGAAACCATTCGTCCCGATGTAAATATTATTTTAGGTCAAAATTGTTGAGAGCAAATAACTTTGTCGACACAATCCACTTTAAAACACTTTCTGGTGGACCTGTGGTGTACACACCCGATCTGCTTCCCTTGTATGTAATTATGTTCTCAAGCTTCTGTTGGCATTTTCTGAAATGTTAATGGAATGATATTAAATTCTAGTTCCTGTTTTCCTCTAAAAAGTTTTTGTCAGGAAATCTTTAAAAATAGATGGATGGATGGATAGATAGAGATAGATAGATAGATATAGATTGATAGATAAAGCAGAAGAAAAAAGATTGTCCCTCTTCAAATAATTGCCCTCTAAAATCCAAAACACTGACATGACAGCACAAAGGGGAGATTAAAGGTTTGAAGCATTAGGATAAACATGAAATTTAGAGATTTTTAATCTTCTAATCTTATCCTCAAAAGGGATTCTCACTGTGTCCTATTCCCATCCATTATACATGCTGGGAGTTCCTCTCCTGGCAACAATGGACCATAGAATGTCCAGGCATTTCTATCTAGGTCACCCTAAAGAGAGCACAAGGGGCCCTTCAGAAGAGATGGAACCCTCACAGGGCATGTCCTCCCTAAAATCTTCCTCGAGCATTTCCCTCCCTGTCAGCTGCAGAGGGTGCTTCTCTCTCCTTGTTTCCAAGGGGTCCCTATTCCTTTTCCCATTATTCTGCATTGACTGCACATCCTTAGTTATCTCTCTGCCTCCCCACAGTAGACTGTAGCTTCTGGCAGTCAGTAGGATTCATTCACCTCACACACTGAATGACTAGCTTCTGGATAGAATGCATTTCACAAGTCATGCAGGGCCACTACCTCAAACACTCAGCAGCCTTCACTAGGGTGACTCTAATGGTCTTCTAACTTGTTTTTCTGACTTTACCTAATCTCTACATCACTCTCCCCATGGGAGCCAGGAAAGACTTTAAGATGTAAATCAGATCAGTCCTACCCCTGCTTAAAACCCATCCATGAGTACTCTTGTCCTCCTGGTACATCCATACTCCTTCACCTGGCTTAGGGGACCTTTCAACACTTGGGCCTGGCTTAACTCTCCAACCTTATCTGCACAACTTCTCTGCTCCACTCACAAAGAAATCTCCACCTGCCACTGAACCACAGTAACTCCCTGAAACATCACACCCTCTCACGTGATTGTAGTAACTGATATTTACTGAACATTTGCTATGCCAGGTACTTTCTCTTTGCTCAATCTGCATTCCTTATTTTTTTTTAATTAAGATTTTTACTGTTAAGTAATCTCTGCACCCAACATGGAGCTTGAACTCATGACCCCAAGATCAAGAATCACATGTTTCACCGACTGAGCCACCCAGGAGCCCCTCAATCTGCATTATTTTCTTTCTTTCTTTTTTTTTTTTTATGCTACTATAGCTTTTATTTTTTTTTAATTTTTAAATATATTTTTTTAAATTTCTTTTCAGCATAACAGTATTCATTGTTTTTGCACCACACCCAGTGCTCCATGCAATCCGTGCCCTCTACAATACCCACCACCTGGTTCTCCCAACCTCCTACCACCAGCCCCTTCAAGACCCTCAGATTGTTTTTCAGAGTCCATAGTCTCTCATGGTTCACCTCCCCTTCCAATTTCCTTCAACTCCCTTCTCCTCTCCATCTCCCCATGTCCTCCGTGTTATTTGTTATGCTCCACAAATAAGTGAAACCATATGATAATTGACTCTCTCTGCTTGACTTATTTCACTCAGCATAATCTCTTCCAGTCCCGTCCATGTTGCTACAAAAGTTGGGTATTCAACCTTTCTGATGGAGGCATAATACTCCATAGTGTATATGGACCACATCTTCCTTATTCATTCGTTTGTTGAAGGGCATTCTTAATAAACCCCATAGTAACCTCATATCATAGTTATTATTATGCCCCTTTTGCAGATAAGAAAACTGACACCTGGAAAGGAAAGGAAATTAGCTCCACGCCAGACAATTAAAGGCAGTTAAAGGGTTAGAATTAGGTCTGTGACTCCAGGGTCTGAGATTTTGCCTACCATGTTTTGTCAAAGATGTGGTTCTTAGGCGGAAAGAACTTATATCTCCCTGAGATGATTGTGCCCAGAGAGATGAGTGTCACTGAAGAGAGATCTGCTAAGTGTCCTATCCAAAGTAAATTTCAAAGGTGCTGTAGGAAGTCAGAAACAGCACAGCAATTTCAATTTCAAGGATCCAAGAAGGCTTCACTGTTACATTTCAGAGGATAAAAAAAAACATTTGCACCTAGAGAGAGGAGAGCCCATTCTGAGCAAGGGCATCACTAGAGTAGGGTTGGCAGAAGGGAAGGAAGGCCTCAGGTATGTCAGCAGGGGAGAGAAAGCCTCCCTCTGGCTCTGGCGGAAGAAGAGAATCTGGGTGGAGGCCTGTTGGAAGAACGTGGAAAGGGCTGGGAATGTTGGGGGGAGGTCAGTTACAAGAGGCTCTCCAAAGCCGGGCTGAGAAGCATCTGGTGGATGGTCTGAGAGATACTGATCACCTTCCAGCAAAGAGCTGGTCTGATTCTGTGTTCTTTGGGGGAAAAAAAATACAAAATTTGGGGTGGGTGACCAGGGGGAAGGAACACCCAGTGAGGATGCTTTTACAAAAATTCTGACTTGGGACAGGAGCAGGGGCAGTATAATTGTAAAGCAAAGGCCTGGTCCTACAGGTATTTAAAGCCACCTTGGGCTACAATTTGCGTTTTAATGACATTGCTGATTCTGCTGTTACTGATGTCTGGGGACCTCAGAGGCACTTCCCAGTGCCTGGGTGACCAGAGGGCTCTGTGGTACTTAAAGAGCCCTCTGTTAGGCTCAGGAACCTCAGGTCTCAGACCAGGCCTTGCCCCACTGGTGGGATAGCTGTGGGCACCTCTTACAGCTTCCTGGGGCAGCTTTCTGCCTGGGCTTTTTTCTGTTTGTCATACCCAATGACTGGCTCATGGAGCCCACCCAATCAAACAAGAGTTTTAATAGCATGGAAATACTCTTTGAGGACATTTGAGTGCCTACCATGTACACAGTGCTGTGGGTAACAGTGAGGTAAGATCCAGGGCACCTGGGTGGCTCATGGGTTAAGCGTCTTTCTTTGGCTTGGGTCATGATCTTGGGGTCCTGGGATTGAGCTCACTGGGCTCTCTGCTTGGCAGAGAGCCTGCTTCTCCCTGTCCCTCTGCCTGCTGCTCCTCCTGCTGTGGTCTCTCTCTCTCACTCTCTCTCTCTGTCAAATAAGTGAATAAAATCTTAACAACAACAACAACAACAAAACACTGGGATAAGATCATGCCACTCATCACTGCTCCCACTGGAATTAGAGTGGTGTGCGTGTGTAGTAAAGGCTTTACTTAAAAGCAGAGAGGAGAGAGAGGGGCATCTGATGAGCATCCTGGCCAACAGCAGGGGTGAGTCAGTTTCCACAACAGCACCTGAAAGAAAAAGCCCTCTCGATGCTGATTTGCTCTTCAGGTCCTTTGTACTAGTACACTCCACCTGTTCAAAACAAGTCAGGGGCCTCCATAGCCTTTAGCCAGGAAGAGAAGGAATTAGAATCTTCCATGGGAGGATTTGATCTAAGTGGATCTGACAGCACAAAACAAAAACACATAGTAGAACTTCACCAAATACCAACAGAATCAATCTGAAAAAATTCAGCTATTTTTTCTTTTCTTAACTTTCATTCACTTACTCATTTACTCTACATTTTATAAGCAGTCACTCCCAATGTGGGTTTACTTGATTGTTGAATTGAATAGATGAAGACATAGCTCTGGTTCATCCATGGATCAGTAGGGCTGCCCTAAGCAATGGTGCAGGACTGAAGGAGGAGAGCGCGTGCAGCTGAATGAGTCAGGGCTGAAATCGAGCCTCTGCTTTGCTGATCCAGAGCGGCTTGAACCTGGAGGACTTTGTCCTTAAAAAGCACAAGGGTCCTGTCTGTGTGTAAAGTTGCAGCCCAATGAACTGTGTGTTTCCAGAGGAAGCCTGTTTTCTAATTATGCAGGTCAAAGGAACAGTATTCTATGCTATGTGTTCTTTAAAAAAAAAAAAAAAAAGATGTATTTGTTATTAGAGAGAGAGTGAGGGGAAGGGGCAGAGGGAGAGAGAGCATCTCAAGCAGACTCCCCACTGAACACAGAGCCTGACACAGGGCTCAATCTCACGACCCTGAGCTCATGACCTGAGCCAAAATCACGAGTCAGATACTCAACTGACTGAGCCACCCAGGGGCTGCACATGTGTTTGTTCTTTTTTTTTTTTTTTCTTTTAAGATTTTATTTATTTATTTGACAGAGAGATCACAAGTAGGCAGAGAGACAGGCAGAGAGAGAGGGGGAAGCAGGCTCCCCGCTGAGCAGAGAGCCTGATTCGAGGCTTCATCCCAGGATACCAGGATCATGACCCGAGTGAAGGCAGAGGCTTAATCCTCTGAGCCACCTAGATGCCCCATGTATGTTCTTTCTGCTATCAGGAGCCATGTGTATTATGGGTCTGATGTGGCATTGCTCTAGCTGCGTACTGGGTGTACTATTTAGTCCTTCCCCATCACTGAAAGACATATATTTTTTTTAAGATTTTATTTATTTATTTGACAGAGATCACAAATAGGCAGAGAGACAGGCAGAGAGAGAGGAGGAAGCAGGCTCCCTGCTGAGCAGAGAGCCCAATGCGGGGCTCGATCCCAAGACCCCGAGATCATGACCTGAGCCGAAGGCAGAGGTTTAACCCTCTGAGCCACCCAGGCGCGCCCCCATCCCTGAAAGACAAATAGGGCAAAATGCTGACTCCCAGTCTCATCAGTCATTTAGGTAAATGTATGTTAAAGGCACATGTGCAGAGAGAAGGGACACCTCCTCCATGCAGGGTAGTGAGGGAAGGTTTCCAGGAAGCAACTCCTGAAGTTTTGAAAGATGAGTAGGGTTTGCCCAGAAGTGGAAGCGTGGGAACATATTCCAGCTCAGGACTAGAAACCTGCCTGGACATGATGGAAGTTGGGGAACTAGAGGACGTGTGGGCGTGAGAGGAACCTGAGCCCATAGCCTTCAAGATACAGGTGAGATGCATCTTTCCTGGGAGGTCTTCCAGAATCCTGGCTGAAGATGGGACTTGCGATTTCTTCTTTACTGCCTCTGGACCTGTGATCAGCTCCCACTGTTGTATTTGCCACCCAACACAGCACACACTTCTAATTCAGGACTTGCCCCCATCAGTGGGGAATACATCCCCCAAACCCCTGTGGATGTCTGAAACTGCAGGTGGTACCAAACACTACACATACTATGTTTGTTCCCATACATACAGACCTAGGATCAAGTTTAATTCAAACATTAGGCACAGTAAGAAATTAACAATAACTAATTATAAAATAGAACAATTATAATGTACTGTAATAAAAGGTATGTGAATGTGATCACTGTCTTAAAATATCCTTCTTGTGATGATGTGAGATGACCATGCATGTTGAAATGAAAGGGGGTGAGTTTTGCAGGTGCTGTGAGGTAGTGGTAGGTGACTATTGACCTTCTTACATTAATTATGTCAGGAGGATCATCTGCTTCCTGGCAGCCGCTGACTGTGGGGACCTGAAACCTCTGTTCATGGGGGGCTACTGGATAAACAATTCCATGATAGACCAGAAGCTTGCTGAGACCAGAGAGCCTGTGTCTTCTTCATTTTGCTTCCTCAGTAAATAGCATAGGCCCTGGAATAGCATAGATGCTTAAAGCATATTTGCTCAAGTGAGTTCACAGATGGAGAAGGTGCCTACCTCTTTAGAACTGATCTTGGGGACTAATTATATCTATTACATTGATTTATTATTATCTTTTAAAAAGATTTTATTTATTTATTTGTCAGAGAGAGAGAGAGAGCAAGCAAGGGGAGCAGCAGAGGCAGAGGGAGAAGCAGTCTCCCTGCTGAAAAAGGAGCCCGATGTGGGACTTGATGCCAGGACCCCAGCATCACAACCTGAGCCAAAGGCAGACACCTGACCGACTGAGCCACCCAGGCATCCTGATATATCTATTACATTTAAGGACTCTAAAAAGTTTCTTGAATTTTCTCATAAAGACATTTGTACCTAATCATATGATCATGTATGGACATATAGATATATGTGTGTGCATATATACATATATATGTAGGTATACATATACTGGAAGAATTAATATTAATGACTTCTGGGGAGTGGATTCAGAAGTGTATGGGGATGCTATTTCAGGACGATTGAATATGGCTGTCCATGCTATACACTGAACAATTCTAGGGGACCATTCATTTAGATGTGAATCTGTACTTTATAAATTTAAACGAAGAGTAACAAAGATGGAGAAATTATGACACTGTAAGTGATATTTTCTTTCTTTCCAGGATTTTTCTGTATTTTGCCAATATGTTCAAAATGGGTGGGCATGGCTTTCATATTCAAATATTGCTAAAACTATTGAGCTGTGGACTATTTCAAATGCTGAAAGTATAAAGAAGAAAATAAAAATGAGCCACATTTGCTAACCAGAGTGAGCTACAGTTAACATTTTACTTCATAAAGTTTTATTATATAATTTTTTAAAATTTTAAAGTGGTGTTTGTTCTTTGAATAATTTTGGATAATTCAGAAATGTACAAAGAAGAAAGTTAAAATCATTTCTACCTCATCACCCGGAGATGATCCCTTATTAACATTTTGTATGTTTTCTTCCACCATTTTTCTTTCTCTCTCTTTTTTTTAAGATTTTATTTATTTATTTGACGGAGAAAGAGACATTGAGAGAGGGAACACAGGAGAGGGGGTGGGAGAGGGAGAAGCAGGCGTCCTGCCAATGTGGGGTTCAATTCTAGGACCCTGGGATCATAACCTGAGATGAAGGTAGATGCTTAACCGACTGAGCCACCCAGGTGCCCCATATTTCACCATTTTATGATTGATACAATCATAACTCCCATTTGGTGTTTCATTTGAGCCAAGCAATGTGCTGAGTGGTTGGCAGACATTATCTCATTTAATTCCGACATAAACCTGAGGTGGGAATTGTCAGCTTCATCTCACAGAAGATATAAACGAAAGGTTAAGAAACTTGGATCAGTTGTAATTTGAACCTAATGTTGCTTGACTCCAAAGCAAACATTCTTCATGATTCTCTCTTCTCTTTCAAAGTCATGTGTGTAGTTATACACTCACACACTCGTGCGGGTGTATACATATACACCCCTATATATACATGCTACACTCACAGACACAAACAAGTTGTGATTACACTGTGTCTTCCATTTTGGTGTCTTTTATTTATCTATCTATTTATTTATTTTAAAGATTTTTTTAAAAAGATTTTATTTATTTATTTGACAGATAGAGATCACAGGTAGGCAGAGAGGCAGGCAGAGAGAGAGAGGAGGAAGCAGGTTCCCTGCTGAGGAGAAAGCCCGATTCGGGGCTCGATCCTGGGATCATGACCTGAGCCGAAAGCAGAGGCTTTAACCCACTGAGCCACCGAGGCGCCCTTATTTTTTAATTTAATATTATATGGTGAGCATTTTATGATGTTAGTAAAAATGCTTTTAGAAAGTATTTGATAAACTTTACTTTTTTTTTTTTTAAGTTAAATCTTAAGCAAATCAGTCTTGAAGCTCCATTTTCACTGACTGCTGGCCTTTGTCATCTGGCCTCCAGACCACCTCCCTGTGCAGTCCTCATGGTCCCACTGGGACTTATCCTTTAGTTTTTCCTCATCCATTTCTTCCTCATCAACCTGGGAGTAGAGAAAGCTAGGTATGCTGTGGTCACTGGGCTCAGAAGCTGCAGAAGAAACAAAGTGTCACAATGCTTCATTTCATGGTGGAACCTCATACAAGCATTACTCCACGGTCTGAGAGCCTTCCTTGCATGTATGTGTGTTTGTGTGTGTGTGTGTGTGTGTGTGTGTGTGTGTGTGTGTGTGGTTTCATGTGAATAACTGTCTGGCTGAGAAGGCATTTTTCAAATCAAGAAATTTATGGACAGGTTAAGCAATCGGGATGATATAAAATCTTCAGTGAGGGTTGCAACAAAAACTAGGGCATAAAGCACCAAACTTTTAGTAGAGTGCAAACTGTTCACTTCTAAAGTGGAACAGATCACTGCAGGCTTCCGCAGTTCCGATATGCTAATGATATATTGGCATTCCCAGGGGGATGCCGAGTATGGAGTGATTCTCACCACTGGAATAAGTGGAATTCTTATTCCACTGAGAACCTGTTGGTGTGGAGGCAGCCTCTTTAGCTGAGTGTTGTTCTGTGCTACAGTTTGGGAAATACTATTTTATAGGGTTTTTTGGTGCAATGTTAATTCGGTAATTTAATGTCATTCAATAACTAACTAGTTCCTTGCTACATAAAGTATCGTCCATGGACTGGTGGCATCAGCTTCTAGGCACACCTTAGGAATACAGACTCTGCTCTCCCCTGCTCCTCCCCCCACTCCAATCCACAGGTTTGGAATCTGCCCTGTGATAAGATTCCCAGGTCATACACAAGAGTATTCAAGTTTGAGATAGATGCCCTGCTATGAAGGACACTAAGTTCTTAATGAAAGGGAATTTGCCTTACAGAGTTTCTCTGATGTCATAAAGTGTGTTTTATGGACGCGTTAATTTAAGGTGCGTGAACACAGGAAATAGAACATGTATTTGAATACTGCCGGCCATGGACAATGGCCTTGGCAGGCATGTGCTGATGCCCTTTCAACAAGGACCCCAAACAACTGTGAGCCCCCTGGTTTCTAAGCCCTTTTTCTTTTCCTTTTTAGGAGAGCATGCATCCATCCCCTAGCATGTCCACATTTGGAATCAGAGCGATCTATGCAGCCACATCCCATTTAGCTAATAGCGAGGCCCCTAGAGAGGGGTTTCAGCTGGGAACACACAGCTAAAGCCCCTTTAATGGCCCAGTCAGCTGTCAGGGCTGTAAACACATTTCTTCCCATTCAGAGCCATTTGCCCCTCTCTGTGACCTCTTGTGGCTCTCGGACCCCGGCCACGTGGCCCAGATGGCATAATCCATCAGGCCAAAGCAGGTGACAGTGGAGCTTGCTGTTAGGTAATCAGTGACTATAATTAGCTGGGGTGGAAGCGATAATGGGACCAACTGCAGGCTGGGGCCGGGGGAGCCCTGGGTGGGTGGAGTAGCGGCAGAGAGAAAGGCTTGCTTGCTCCACTCCCCTGTCTTCCTTTCCCCCTCCAGATGATGTTTACAGCACATGGAGTGGGTGCATGTTTGGGCGAGGCAGACACTTCATCCTCAGTGATGAAGGTCAGGGCTGAGCGCTAGCAATTTAGTAAGTGAGTCTGGCAGCTGATCAATTTTATTTCAAAGAAGCCATTTCAGAAATCTATGTTTCAGTTTGATAATTACTTGGCTACAAGGACCTTGTGGGACCAAGGGCAAGGGAGGTTTGTAGAGGACTGGAACATGAGTCTTGGGGGTCAGACACAGGCATTCTGATCCTGCTTAGCCACCCACCAGCTGGGAAGCCTCAGGCTGATCAACCAGCCTCTCTCTGCCTCCAGCAGAGCAGGTCACACCTATCCCCTTGTGGGTCCTTTGTTGGGGTTAAGTAAATATCACTGTCAACACAATATGGTCTGAAACACACCTGACACATCACCTGACACGTGGTTGGCACTCTGAAAATAGTTTTCTTCTCCTCTCCTTCTCAATAGGTATGACTGTGTACGTGATGTCAGTAAAATAGAACCAACCAACTAAAAAAAATCACTCATAACAAGCCAAATAAGGCCTCTTTGATAATAGATGACATTTAGTTATGTTTATCAAAAAAGCAGCTGATAAGTGAAATTGGCTTTGGTTGGAACTTCTATCAGGAGAACAGTCCCTGTATTTTGTAAATCAAAATGAAAGAGATGGGGGAGGGCGGTCAACTAAGAAACACTGAAGCATTGTTTGTTGTTTGCCATTGTGTTGCTGGTAGCTGGTGGCTGCTTTCTGACACAGCACATCTTGTGGGGTTTACCGGAAACTAAAACATCCTGGAAGCTTCTTCACTTTGGGTTAGTTGAAGTCATAAAATAAAATGTCTACATCTGTCATCTATCCTACCCCTTCCCCAGAATTATTGTTTTCTTCTTTTCCCTCCCTTTATGAAAAGAAAAAAAATATATATATATATCCCCAGAGAGGCAAAAAGGAAATAAAACCACCTATAATTCCAAAAATGACCAGTTAATCATTTGGATATCTGTTCTTCTACATCCCTCTAAACACATATACACATATATCATTTTTTTCATCAAAATAGGTCACCTGGTCTCCTGGGACATGGTTTTTTCTTCCCGACTTGATATTTTGAATCTTATTCTATACGTATAGCTATTAATCTATGTCAATAGGCATAGTTCTAGAACATAATTTTTTCCCAGATTTTCTATTAGTGACTCAATTAGCAAAGAATTCTACTCATCTTTTTCTATTACCTTTTTTTTAATTGGGATAATTCACATACTATGAAATTCACCCTTTTAAAGTGTACAATTAATTCAGTGGTATTTAGCAACAAGTTTGGACAATCCTGTTTCTGATTCAAGAACACTTCCATCACCCCCCAAAGAACTCTCTTTATTCGTTTGCAGTGACTCCCTGTGCCCTCCTTCCTCTAGCCCCTGGCTGGTAATAAGTAGCTAGTACTGTAGAGATGGCATAAGTGATTGAACCGCTTCCTCATCATTGCATTTATACATTGCTTATGACTACATATGACTTCAGACAATACTGTAATGATCACTCTGGAAATTTTGGTCCAATTAAATTATATTTCTGGGCTATGTTAGAAGTAATATACAGACACTATTTTAATTTGAAAATGAGTGTTACATTTTTGGATGATGTGGTTTTGGGAAAATTTAGAATTAAATCTCAAAATCTGCCGAATTTATAAACATTCTTTGGGGATTTCCCGAGTGTGGTCATTGCAAAACTGCTTTTGCAAATACTGCCTGTGGAGTTTGCCAGTCGTTGGAAGTTGTGAAATTCTATTACTCCGCAGTTTCACAGCAGAGGCTGATTCCTGACTCCCCCTCCTAGAGTGACAAAGCTGTGTTTTGTTTTGTGTCTCTCTGAGCAGCATTAGGACCTTGTAGAAAGAGGGCAGGCAGAAGAGCATGGGCTGGAACCAAGTCTGTTCTCAGTTTCTAGGAGGGATTTTAAAAATTTGATTTAAAAAAATAGAACTTAATCTGATATAAAAGGAATTTGGAAACTATATTTTAAAAACCTTACATACATTTGTATAGTATACCATATTTAAAAATTCAAAATTCATCCAGTAACAATAATGATAATTATTATAATGACTCCCATGAATTAGGAAGTCATGCGTCTTTGAGGACCAGGTGCGGTGCTAAGTATTTCATATGCATTATTTCATTCAACAACTTGTGAAATCATCCATAGGATTGTTTAAAAAATGGAGGTTGGAAGTATTACACAACCTAACGATGGTCAAGCAACAAGTTATTCTGGAATCAGTTTGGCCGGTCCATTGTCCCTCAGTAATTTATCCCTTCCCAGAGCTTGACTCACACTCCCTGCACAACCTGCCCCACCCTGTCTCAACGCCAAAGCCAAGTTCTGCAGATCTTTCCTGAGATCCTACGCTTAGAAACAACCAGGGGAGTCCTGTGCCTTAGTGGAGAGAATGTTGTTTGGGTCTTGGTTCTGCCACTTACCTTGCCACTATGGGCAAGTTACTTAACCACTCTGTGGCTCAGTTTCCCCATTGCATGAAGTATGAAATGAAGCTGTTAAGTGTGCTCAGTGCTTCAAGATTGCCATGGAAGAGTTGGTTCAGCCTTGAGGTGACAGCACTGAGCCTGTCCCCTGAGGTCTTTACAGAAGAGGCAGTGGTGTTCAGCTAACCCTACCCCATTATTTTACACTGGGGAAAACAGAGGACTAGAAAGAGGAAACACATGCCAGCAACAGAATCTTTATAGTGATTTTACAAAATGATCTGTTTGGTTTCTGGTTGTTTATCCAAAGCAGAGACTATGATGTGTAGTAAGCAAGCCTCCAAGCCTCTTTCCCTGCAGTCCGTGCTCACTGGATTCCTTTATTTAGTCCTTGGTCTCATCCCTAGCACAGGAATTACTGGGATCCACTGTGTGTCTGAGCCCCAGCTAGTCAGGCACTGTATTCTCAGTACGTTCTGAAAATTGTCTTGCAAGGGATACCGACTCTTACTCATTCTACAGATGTGGAGAGTGAGACAGAAAAAAAGAAGCCATGCCGAAACCCAGACATATATGAAGGGACAGAATTGAGGAAAATTGCATCATGGTCAAGAGCTCTGCCATTAGCTCATGGCGTAGCCTTGGGCCCGTTCCTTAACCTCCTCCTGTCTCCATTACTCCAAAATGGGGAGTAATGACAGGAACTACCCTAAAAGGATGTGGCAAGAGTTATTAATGCTTGTAAAGTGCTTCAGAGAACGTCTGGCACATAGTATGAGCTCAATAAATGTCAGCCTTACACAAAACTAAACAAAACACGGTATGGTTTCATCAGCTTCCAAACCTTGTGTTCTCTGCTACTCCCAGATGCATCAAAAGAAACTGGGGGAATTGAATTCATACTAAGAAACTCCAAAACGATTCAGGATTGCAGGGCATTCGAAAGTGTGGCCTAGTTAGAAAGCACACTCACCCACATACACACACATAGTTACTTTTAATAGCTGGTAAGAGCCAGAGAAAATCCAATTACAGATGAATCAATCGATTAAAAAGAAAGGGGGCTGAAGAAAGGAAAGAAAGCTGGAGAGACACAGAGCCAAATTACAGCTGGGTAATAGAATTACGGGTCTGTAGAAGGAACTGGGAGAAATCACAAAGGCATAAGGGCTGAGGACTCCTCCACAGCTCTGTAATGATTTCATTCTTTCTGGACCCCTTGACTCCAAAGACCCCTGACTGGGCCAGCACCCCCAACAATGAAGCGCATAGGAAATCACCAGAATTGTATTTGGCAAATCATATTTTTGCAAAGATATAAACCGTGTGTGGCCTCTGGAACAAGAGGATTATGTTTGGGTTAAACAGATGTTCAGGGTTAAGGATGAAAGCACAGAACCCAGATATCACAGTCCTGGGAGGGGAAGGTGAGAGCTGTGTCTTTGGTTTGGTAAAGATGTAGCCTTTGCTCCCGATTTTCTGTTTCCTAAGAAATTTTGTCTTTGCTCTCAAAGAAACATCTCATTGTTAACAGAATTTCCCTCTTGCATGCAAACACTTAAAAAAAAAAAAAGAATCCCACGTGCATTTTAAACTTTATTTTCTATTTTGGTGGGAGGGGGTGCAGAGAGGGAGGTGGGACTGTTAATCCAGCAACAATCTCTACAGCTGTGTCTATTATTGGTGGGTTCTAGAATAACATCCGTTTCTATGTATTTATGGAAAGGCGTCCTTAACTAGGCCACATAAAGAGCCAACGCATCTATAAATAAATTAAGGCGGCTGCAAGGCGCGGGCGGCTGCCCCTCTGGCTGGCTCCGCTAGGCCAACCAGCGCAGGTGACCAGGCCGCAGTCCGTTCATGGGAGCAAGGTGCACCCAGCGCCGGCTCAGGCTGTATTTAACAGATGGTGGTGTTGAGATTGGGGGTGGGGCAAAGGGCGGGGGATGGTACAAAACAACTCAACTCCAACCACAAAATAACCCCGGATTTGTAAAATTAAATGGTGGGAGGAGTCATGGGAATAAGGAGAACTTTTTCCAGAATTTGGCAGCCCCATCCTTTCTTCCTACCCTAGGATGCGTACTCCTACCAGGCTACTCCCTCCCAACAGACATGAAGAACATAGAGTTATAGGGGCAGGTTTTTCCTGTGCACTCACTTGGAGACTGGAAAAGAAGAAGAAAGCAATCCTTGTCACAAGAGAAATGAAGCAAAGAGCTTCTATTTACTTGGTAATCCTTTGTGGATTTCCTGGGAATCTTGTGCTGGGAATGACCTCACCGAAAGCACCAGTCCTTGGACCTGCAACGACAGTAATTCCTGTTCAAAAAGCAGAATCTCAGGTTCTCCAGCTCCACTGAATCAGAAGCTGCTGCAATTCAGGATTCCCAAGGGGTTATATGCACAAGCCATTTGAAAAGCTGTGGTCCACTGGTTCTTACCCCAGCTGTGCATTAGAATCACCTGGAGTTATGGGTTGAATTGTGTCCTTGAAAAAGATCTTGAAAGTCCTAACCCCCAGTACCTGTGACTGAGAACTTGTTTGGAGATAGGGTCTTTGCACATGGTCAGTGTCATTAGGGTGGGCATTAATCTAATATGACTTATAAAAAGGGGGCATTTGGACACAGAGGCAGACATGCATACAGGCATAATGCTGTGCGATGATGAAGGCAGAGATTGGAGTGATACATCTATAAGAAAAGGCATGATAAATATTGTCAGTAAACCATTAGAAGTTCAGAGAGAGTCATGAAGATTCGTCCTAACACCCTCAGTAGAAACCAACCTTACTAATACCTCCATCTCAGATTTCTGGGATCCAGAAATGGGAGACAATGAGTTTCTTTTCGGTTAACCCATACAGTTTGTGTTACTTTGTTATGGCAGCCCTAACAAACGGACATACCTGGATACTTGTAAGACAAATCCAGGTTTCTGAGCTATATCTGACATGTTTGCAGTCAGAATACACAGGGGTGGAGCTAAAGGACCTGCATTTTTCTTTTTTCTTTTTTTCAAGATTTTATTTATTTATTTGACAGAGACAGAGATCACAAGTAGGCAGAGGCAGGCAGAGACAGAGGAGAAAGCAGGCTCCCTGCTGAGCAGAGAGCCTGATGCAGGAATCGATCCCAGGACCCTGGGATCATGACCTGAGCTGAAGACAGAGGCTTTAACTCCCTGAGCCACCCAGGTGCCCCCGGACCTGCATTTTTTAAACGTCCCTTGGATAATTCTGATGTAGTTGGTAGTGTGGGAATGAGTGGGTGTGCCCATATATCTTGTAGTAGTTGCTTCATTCTTATAGCATCCTTCCCAAGAGTAGATGCTTGTGTGTACCAGTCTGCTTGTAAACTTCTGGTGATGGGGAGCTTATTACCTGACAGGGCAGGCTGGTCCATCATGGAAAGTTTCAATTGTTCAGAGAAATCTTTAAATAGAGCTAAAATCTCCTCTGATTTTCTCTATTATAAAACCCGAATGGAACCCCTGAGAGATTGAGTAACTTTCCCAAGGCCATATAATCAGTATGGGACCTATGTGGATTTGAATCTAAGCAGTTACCAGAGTTCATCCTTCTGTGATCACTTCAATGACTCAGATGGCCCAAAGGCTTATGAAGGGCCATGACAGCTGTGGTGGTAGCAAGACCTCCGCCAATCCTGAGAGACTCAGAGACCCAGTGTCCCTCCCTGATCCTGACACCTAAGATGGGAAGGTGGGATATGAGGTTAGAGGAGGGAATTGGCTTATGGGATTTGCTATATGTATATCCAGAACCTAGGCGAATTGAGTGGGGAGGCCAGGGTGTGGATTTCATTCTTATGTCAGGGCCTACTTCTGATCCTAACTCCCTGCATGACCTTGGGCATGTCTAGTGCTCTCTGGCCCTTAGTGTTCACATGTGTGAAATGGGGATAATAGATGATGCCTTTTCTACTTTGAAGCAGCCTTGAGGGGTTCCAGTAGGATCACACACAGGAAAATGCCTTATGAAGCATAGATGTGATTATTATTAGCATGAGAAGAGAAGTTAGGTGTTTCCATGAAAGACTTTTCTCACTAGGGCAACTTTGGCAGTTGCTCTTCTTAATCAACCATTTGACTTCTGCTCAGTTTCTAACAAGCCATATCTAGGCTTGAGTGGAAGTGTGTGTAGGGAGGATTATTCAAAGGTAAGGCCTTGTAGAGAGCCATAAGTCTGGCCATATATTTCCCTTTTCCTGGATGTATCCCATAATGGACCCATTTTCCAAAACCAAGAATGGCATCTCCTTCTCTTTTCAAGACATTGCAACTGAGTGGCATTTTCTTGGGGTCAGGGCTGCCTGTCCCTTTCCCTAGAAATCTAGATTACCCCCACTGTCTGGACCTGGCTCATTGATCATGGTTCAGTAGTCTTGATACTGTTATTTTTCTCATCCCCAGTTTTTCTCATCGATTTCTTTGTCAGTTGTTTCTGCAAATATTCCCTTAGTGCTTACTTTGGCCCAGACTTGCTTCTGGGCACTGGGAATATGGAATGGATTAATATGAGTTCTGTGTTCCAGGAACTCAAAAGCAATCCCATCTAAGGTCTGTATGTGGTTCGGCTTCCCAAAGCTGTTCACAGGGCCTCACAGTGAACCTTTCCCTCCTTCTCCAATTCCTTTGCAATATGGTAGACCAGGAAGAGATCACTGCTGAGGCAGAAGCTCTGTTTGCCTCCTTGCTCTGTGACTTTGGGCAAGTCACAGCTTCTGTAAACCTGTTTGGTCTTCTGTAAAATGAGTTCAACAATAGCAATGTGAAATAAGATTCAGTAAGAATTTATTATGAGCCAGAGACCATTCTAAGTGCTTAACTTATATCAACAATTAACAACTATAAGAGGTAAATGTTATTGGTGTCTTCATTTTTCACATGGGGCCACTGAGGCACAAAATCTTTACTAATTTCCTAGGTCAAAAAACTAATTCTTTGCAGAGCCAAGAGATAAGTACAGGTTCTCTGGTTCAGGAGGTCGAGTTCTTAACCACTGTCCTATCCTGTCTCCCTAAGCTGACCATCATCAGACTTTGCCTGAGGGAGCATGTGAATAGGCATAGCACTCTGTAAAGTGCTACCCAAATGAACACAGGATGAGGTGAAAGTGAAGAAGATGATGATGATGATGGAGAAAAATAGACTTTTTCTTCAGTGAAGGAATGAAATTTCTTACAGGGTCTTATCTATCCACAGATGGATTGAGGGAGGGAGAGAGAGAATTACACACAGATGACATAGTCCTGTATAACACAAATTGGTATGCCAGTACAAAGTTGAGGAAATGATGCTGCCATGTCTGTTTTCACCCCATCAAAAGTCTAAGGTTTTATTCTCTGGAGAGGTCTCTGAATTTCAGCATACCAGGCATATACCCTAACCTTAGCCCTAACACGGACACTAACCCTAGATCTGAGAGTAAAAAAAGTTCGATGTGGCATGCATATATAGAATGGGATGTTGGAATATTCCTCAGTCATATAAAACTGAAATCTTGCCATTTGCCATGACATGGGTGGGGCTAGAGAGTATTACATTAAATGAAATAAGTCAGTCAGAGAAAGAAAAATACCACATGATTTCACTCATATGTGGAAATTAAGAAACAAAACAAATGAGCAAAGGGACAAAAACAAGGAGAGAGAGAGGCAAACCAAGAAACTGACTCTTAACTCTCTTTTTTTGTTGTTAAAGATTTTATTCATTTATTTGAGAAAGAGAGAGGGAGAGAATGAAAGAGAGAGAGCATGAAAGGAGAGAGGTCAGCAGGAGAAGCAGACTCCCTGCTGATCAGGGAGCCCGATGTGGGACTCAATCCTGGGACTCCACGATCATGACCCAAGCCAAAGGCAGTCACTTAACCAATTGAGCCACCCAGGCACCTGAAACTGACTGTTAACTCTTGAGAACTCACTGCTGGTTACCAGAGGGGAGGCAGGTGTGGGGTGGGGGAAATAGGTGAAGGGGTTTAAGGAGGGCACTTGTGATGAGTACCGGCTGATACATTGAAGTGTTGAATCAGTATATTGCACACTCAAAACTCATATTACACTGTAGGTTAACTATCTGGAATTTAAATAAAAGTTAAAAAAAAAAGGTGAGGGAATGTAGGCTGCGAGAGGTAATGTGCCTTGTCCAAGGTCAGTCAGTGACAGAGCTTGGATTTCACCCAAGGACTGTCTGATTTTGAAGCCAGTGCTCTTCTGACATCTCTCTACTCCAGGGCAGACAGAAGTCAGCAGTTCTGACTTTAGTTGAAATTCAGTCCTCTCTCCTGTTTCTGCCTCCATTTGTCAGCTAATTGGGAAGCAATTTCTAAACTCATGGAGAATTCAGCAAGGACAAGGCCATAATTCCTTCCTTTAGGGAGCTGAAGCCTTAAAGTATTATATAATCTTATCTCCTGTGAGGAACAAGACATACCTAAGGAGTCCCCACTTTCAAAGAGAAGGAGAAGCTTCTCTTCTCTTCCCCAATCCCACTCTCCTGTTTGCTAGAATCCGGATTTAAGGGTGGCTTCCACCAAATGGACTTGATCTGTACAACCCGAAGGTCAATTTAGCAAAGCCAGACAGGCTGTCTCCTTTCAACCTCAAGGTCTCAGAGGAATAGGTAAAGTAAACATAATGTTATTCCCAATTTCTTTGTTGCTGAAGCAGATTGGCTTTACACTATTATGTCCTGGGCTAGTTCTAAGACGTCACATGTTATAAATCAGAATCAGGCTGGTGTGTGTGAAGTGAATGATGGTGGAAAACAAAATGCACATCAAACAGGTCAGTATAATAGTGATCAAAATAAAAGGGATTTTTTCCTCCCAAGGGGGACATGTACAGATTTAACTAAACTCAACCAAACATGTCCAGGGAAAATTTAGGGCTCAAGATAGTCAGGCAAGCTTCATTAGAGAGTAAAAGGAAAACAGGACCTATTCATCCCTATGTTGTGCTAGGCAGTGAGGCTAGACCCTACCCCTGCATCATCTCATTTAATCCTCCTGGCAACCCTAAAATGAATATATTATTATAAAACAGAGATGAGGATTATTTGAGAGGATGTATGTAAGACACCTGGTCCATTGCCTGCTCAAGCCCATTACTTGTTCAGCAGTGATGGGCGTTATTACTTCTGCTTAAATTCATTTGACAGACAAGGAAGCTAAGGCTTGGAGAGATTTGGAAAACTGTCTGTAAAATTATGAGGGTAAGGAGTGGTAGGCAGGAGTCCGACACAGACCTATTGGGTCCCAAGGATCACTCCAACTCTTCCTGCAGTGCAT
This sequence comes from Lutra lutra, assembly GCF_902655055.1. Classification (NCBI taxonomy): domain Eukaryota; kingdom Metazoa; phylum Chordata; class Mammalia; order Carnivora; family Mustelidae; genus Lutra; species Lutra lutra. Next base: position 151,827,694 of record NC_062279.1, on the reverse strand, counting down.
GGTGCCACCAAGCTGCATTTTTTTGGAGGAAGGACAAAAACAAGATATTTCTTTTATTAACTTTTCTAAAAAAGACCTGCAGTTCTGATTCCCGTGGTCTAGCTCTGTTCCTGACCTGTGTTTTTCTTTTCTCCTCTGATTATCTAGTCTCAATTAGAAGCCACCATGTAGTTTCTTTTGTGATCCCTGGTTAGCTCCAGTCTTAAAGGAAACCAGAAGACCCCATCACTCTCAACCATTGTCATTATCATCTGCTACATGGCTTTTCTCAATCCCCAAGCTAAGTGGGTCCTTCTCTCCATTGTGACTCATACCTGTCACCTGTCCCTCGCCCTGGGGCCAAACAGGGTTATGAGTCATTCTGGCTTCTGACAGTCTGGAAAGAACTATAAATTTAAGTCCAATCTTTCAAGGTCAAGTAGCACCATTCTTTTTTAAGCCACACCATTGTGGTTGGCACACGCCTTCTCCTTCAGCCAAGGAGAGCTCCATGCCTCTATGGGTTTTTTCTTTTTTAGATAATTGCTCCCTCTTTGTCCCACCCTGAGATAATCCTCAGTAAGTCAAGGGGACACTCCTGGATCAGAGGTCAGGTCACAGATGTTCTAGGGCTGAGATCACAGGTGTTTTCTGGGTGTTGGAGAAGAATTAGAGACTGGAAACCAAGTCATATGTCAAGTGCAGCTTATTAGGAGTACCAGCAAAAGCAGGGACTCCCTTAGTGCTGGGTCATTACAGGCCATTGGCCCTGTGGCTTCACAGACAGGTTATAATTAGCAGACAGCTCATCCTGGAGGAAAGCAGAGAATGAGACTCAGAACCGGTCCTCCAGCCTCTGGTTTGGCATCCCTCCAGCCTGCCCCATTGTCATGTCACTCTCATGCTTAGGATCTTTAATAACTTCCCTTTAACATCTATTTAACAAGAGGAAGAATATTTTTATGGTTTAAATGGAATGGAAAACGCGCACACACACGCGCACACACACACACACACACACACACACACACCTTCTTTCCCCCTCTGCCTCCCTGCTTCATCTGACCCACTTCTCTTGGTCTCTAAGGTTCAACTCTGCTGTTGTCTCTTCTGATTTCCCAGGCTGAGCTAGGTGCCTGCTCTGTGTATTCCTCACGCACTCTGGGCTTCCTGCTAGTCCAGCCCTCACTGCACTTCCTTGCACTTTGCTTTTCTATTTAATCATCTATCTTCTCAACATTGCAGTAAGCTTTTCAAAGGACAAGATTCTGCACAAACCACATAGTAGGTGTTAGAAATGATGGGTGATATCACATAGTAGGATGATGGCGAAAGTTACCTGTGTCTCTTTTTATGCCACTGTAGATTTCATTAAAAATGAAGGAAAGATGTCCCTTTCTGTGTTATTGAAGATCTGAATTTTCTTTACCCTTAATGAAGGTAATAAATAGATTTTTTGGGCTTCAGGGCTAAAAAAAATAAAGCGGGCATGCCCTTCTTTAACTCAGTGTCATGAAATTTAGTTGAAGGTACAGACCCATTGAAGTATAGTCTAAAGTGGAGAAGGATTTCTTCAAGGTTCGAAGAGAGTGGAAGCCCAATCAATATGATGGTTTTGTCTTCTCAGATATTGTCAAGGCCAGGGTTGTGGGCATGTTCGGTGAATTGCTCCAACTAAAAGACAGTTGATGGCCTTCATGGTGATCGGAGGCCTGAACGTTAGAGCAGTGGTCTCAGGAGCCCTGGCAATATTCCTTGTGATTGGGGTGGTGTAGAGGGAGAGTGGCTACTTGCCCAACCACCACTTTCTGGTGGGTCCATGATAGTTGATCAAAGAGTTACAAATAGTAGCACTAGAAATTGGAAATGAAGCTGTGGTGTCCTTACCAGCCCACTCTCTGCCCACCATTTTCTTGGGTCTAGTAAGCTCATTATCCAAATGAAAGAGATTGATTGAAGGTGGGAATGACTGAGATTGAATTTCATTGAAAAGTAAGGGTTTTTATGGGGGTATTTTTGGATCACAAAGAATCCTCATGAACAAAGAAAGCGAACCACTAGTCTTGCAAATGAATCAGCTGGAATGATCCAGTCCAGTAGGCATATATAGAACACTGGCTTTAGGTTTGGGGCTAGGAATATCATGGTGGATAAGCCATGGCCCCTTTTCATGGTGTTCACTTACAGTCTATGGAGTAGACTAGATGGCCACACAATCAGGGATTTCACTATAACTTGGTCTAAGTTGAGGAAGAGAGAAGCACTGAAGGGAGGAAGGCTTATCCTGGGCTAAAGAAGCAAGGATGGTTTTCTGAAGTATATGGTATTTGAACTGATCCTCTGAGGTAAAAATGAACTAAATTTGTGATAAAAAATAAGGAGGGTATTCCAAGCATCAGGGTGACAGAAAGAGATGGAAATGTGATTGAACTATCCTCAGTATGAGGAGATCTATATGTAGTTGGATGTTGCTGGAAGATGAAATGTGTGAGCTTAATGGTGAAAGATGAGATTAGAAAGTTGACGGGTCCTGAGTCAGATAACCCTGTTCTAGATCCCAAGGATGATGAGCAGAAATCACAGAGGGTTTTAAGCAGGTCACATTTCCGCTTTAGAAAGATAGATCAATTAATGCAATGCTGTGTTCTATTACAGATAAATCCTAAAACCTCAGTGGTTTAAACAAGATTATTTCTCAGAAGTGTGTAAGCCAATTGGTGGCAGTAAGGAGTCTGCTAAGGGTCTCAGGTTGACACTGAATCTGCCCTTCTTAACAGAAGGGTCCCAAAGCCATTAACAATGGCTTCCAAGTCATTAACATCATTTCCAGCAGACTGAGGAAGGAAGCTGAGAAGGTTTTTGCAGAAAGTTTTTAAGGATTAGGCCAGGCATCACTCCCATCCATATTTCACTCTCCAGCACCCAGTTAGCTCAGTCACATCTCAGCAGCTCACAACAAGGCAGCCAGGCAGGTGTTACCAAAGTTTTGCCCTGGAGGAAGGGATACCAGTTTGGTGAATGGCTAGTTCATCTCTGCTCCAAAGCATCTCTTCGGATCAGCAAAAAATTGATTTAAAGACACCAAACAAAGACTGTTGCATTCACCCTTGTTACAGAGGATTTTAGAGGGGTAGAAATAGAGATTAGAGAGATGGTATAAGAATCCTTATAGAGACAGAACTGCCAGGCCTAGAAGTGTGGACTGGGGAGGAAGGAAGAGAAAGAGGAAGGAGGTGACCCTGGGATTTCTGGTCTGGTTGATGATGCATTCTGGAAAGACCAGGAGTTACAGGAGGAGGGAGGTGTGGAAGTGGGTGGAGGGATGGAAGTGAGTGGAGATGGCAAATATGGTTTTAGGCATGTTGAGTATGTATAGTTCATGGAACGTGTAAGTGGCCATCTGAATGACAAGCTGGGTTCAGAGAAAAGACCAAATTAGGGAGAGGGAGGAGTAGGAAAGGTTAACATATACAAAGTCAAATTAATATGGGTTCCTCTACTAAGGCAGGGAAGAGACAAAAAGAAATGGCAGACAGGGAGAAGAACAGAAGAACAGATTCTCCAAAAGATCCAAACCATATAAACATTCTGGACAATGTCACATGTATTTCTCCTATAGAGTGTCTTTACTTGAGTACATGTGTGTTAGTCCTTGCCAGGGGCCAGGAGCTATGCTTTGTGCTCTCAAGGAGCTCAAGATTTGCTGAAGGCAAATGGTTGGTCTCTCATAGATGGATCATCCCCACAAACAGGGAAAAGTTTCCTAACCAAGGTCAACTATGGGTCACCAAAGGGACATTTCCTTAGTGTCTGGAATTCCACAATAGCAAACTCACAGTTTTTTAATAAGCTGTTTGCCTTTTCTTTTGGGGAGACACATGATGTAGTAGAAAGAAGACAGGCTTCAGAGGCAAGAAGTAAAATATGCTACCTAATAGTGATAGGCCTTGGGTGATAATATAGATTCTCTGAGCTTTGCTTCTTTATTTATTAAACAAGAACAATACGGGTAACATTGGGTACACTAGGGGTAGCCTGCAATAATGGGAGTTATTGATATTAAATATGCAGTGTTCCATAATAATGGCAAGATGATGATGATGATGATGATGATGATTGCAGCTAATAGTGGCTACTATGTGTTAGGACTATCTAAGCGCTTTACAAATACTCTGCTAATCCTCTTAACAACCCTATGAGATAGAATTATTTTTTTTTTTTCTTTTGACAAGTAAGAAAACTGAAGCAGAAGAGGCATCGGGCTTGAAGATATAACTCCTTCTGGATGGGCAACATTGAACACATCTCTGAGAATAAACAACTGTAGGGGATGGGGGGTGGATCAGAAAGCACTCACTGTCCACTGGAAAGGAGCCTGGAAACAGAAAATGATGTGAGGTGTTAAAGTGTGTGGAAATGGGTGGGAAAGAAGTAGGAGACAAATGTCACTACTCAATATTTGGTCAGGGATGGCACAGACACCAAATGGCTCATGTGTTCATTCAGCTATTCACTGTCCTCTTATTGATCATAACTCTGTGTCAGGCCATGGGTTGGGCTCAAGAATGCCCCCCACCCCCGACTTCCAGAAGCTTCTAGTTGATTCCAGGAAGGGCAGAGTGATGGGTGGGCAGAAATCTATAAGAGCTTTTCTTTTCTTTCTATCCACTCTATAATGGATGCATAAGTAGTTTTTGTTTGTTTGTTTGTCCAACATCCATTTTCTTTCTTTTGATTTTTTAAAAATATTTTATTTATTTATTTGACAGAGAGAACAAGAGAGCACAAGCAGGTAGAACAGCAGAGGGAGGGGGAGAAGAAGACTGCCCACTCAACAGGGAGCCCGATGTGGGGCTCGATCCTAGGACCCTGGGATCATGACCTGAGCCAAAGGCAGTCACCCAACCAGCTGAACCACCCAGGTGCCCCTTGATTTTTCTTTAGGGAATTACTCCTCAGCCATGCTGTGTAGACTCATAGGGTTGGCCAGATAACTCTCTCTAAAATTTCCTTTTGAATGGAGTGACATGGTGATGAGATGAGTCTGCACCTCCTTCCTCTAGACTTTGAAGAGACTTTCCTTTTGTTCTTGGAGCTTCAAGGCCCTGAACTGCCCATTTTCCTTTCTACATTGTGTGTTTACTCATATCACATCTCTATGTATACAGGTATATGTAACATACACACACACACACACACACACACACACACACACACACACATTTTTTTCCCTTATATTGGACAATTGCTTTCTATTGCTTACAACCAAAGGCATTTAACTAATATACCCTTTTCTGACCATCTTTCAGCCTCGGTTTTCCATCTATAAAATAGGAATAGTGAAACTTGCTACTTACCCTCTGGAGGTTGTATAGATTAAAGGTGTATGTCAATAAAATGCTTTCAGATGCTTGGATAAAAGTTGCTGGGGAACTACAAAGTCTCCATTCCCATTTTAGCTGCACTTTGAAACGGGGACTTTCTTTATACATCATAAGACAGCTTTTACCCCGAGAGGATATGTTCCTCATTTTACTGTCTCTGTAAACAGTTCAAGGATTGCTCCATACTTGCTGCGTTTCCAAAGCTACCACTGGAGATGAAAGCCCAGCTTTATTGAGCAAGAGAGGTTGCTATATGCTATGGGGAGGAAATGTTTTCATTATTGCTATTGTATTAGTTAGTGATAAGGAAGTTGGCTCAAATTTTCAGGTTGTTGCTCTGTTAGTTCTTTAGGGTAAATATTTACATTCTTTCCTCAAATTAAAAAAATGTAAAAACCCCACCAATTTTAGAACAGAAAGAGCTGTATCATCTTAGAGTACTTGACAATTCTGAAAGTATATAACATTTATACAAAACCATAACACATTATAAATTGTATGATATTTTATGATTTTCAAAACCCTTATACTTTCCCTTGGACTGGTCTTGATTCTAGAGTATCCAACAGATGCCAACTACATATAAGACTCCTGAATAATTAGTTTTTTTTTTTTTTAAATTTTTTTTATTTTTTTTTCAGCATAACAGTATTCATTATTTTTGCACCACACCCAGTGCTCCATGCAATTCGTGCCCTCTACAATACCCACCACCTGGTGCCCCCAACCTCCCACCCCCCACCCCTTCAAAATTCTCAGATCGTTTTTCAGAGTCCATAGTCTCTCATGGTTCACCTCCCCTTCCAATTTCCCTCAACTCCCTTCTCCTCTCCAACTCTCCTTGTCCTCCATGCTATTTGTTATGCTCCACAAATAAGTGAAACCATATAATAATTGACTCTCTCTGCTTGACTTATTTCACTCAGCATAATCTCTTCCAGTCCCGTCCATGTTGCTACAAAACTTGGGGATTCATCCTTTCTTTCTTTCTTTTTTTTTTTTTTTACAGCTTTATAAACATATATTTTTATCCCCAGGGGTACAGGTCTGCGAATCGCCAGGTTTACACACTTCACAACACTCACCATAGCATACACCCTCCCCGATATCCATAACCCCACCCCCTCTCCCAACACCCTCCCCCCATCAACCCTCAGTTTGTTTTGTGAGATTAAGAGTCACTTATGGTTTGTCTCCCTCCCAATCCCATCTTGTTTCATTTACTCTTCTCCTACCCCCTCGACCCCCCCATGTTGCATCTCCTCTCCCTCATATCAAGGAGATCATATGATAGTTGTCTTTCTCCGATTGACTTATTTCGCTAAGCATGATACCCTCTAGTTCCATCCACGTCGTCGCAAATGGCAAGATTTCATTTCTTTTGATGGCTGCATAGTATTCCATTGTGTATATATACCACATCTTCTTTATCCATTCGTCTGTTGATGGACATCTAGGTTCTTTCCATAGTTTGGCTATTGTAGACATTGCTGCTATAAACATTCGGGTGCATGTGCCCCTTCGGATCACTATGTTTGTATCTTTAGGGTAAATACCCAGCAGTGCAATTGCAGGGTCATAGGGTAGTTCTATTTTCAACATTTTGAGGAACCTCCATGCTGTTTTCCAGAGTGGTCGCACCAGCTTGCATTCCCACCAACAGTGTAGGAGGGTTCCCCTTTCTCCGCATCCTCGCCAGCATCTGTCATTTCCTGACTTGTTAATTTTAGCCATTCTGACTGGTGTGAGGTGATATCTCATGGTGGTTTTGATTTGTATTTCCCTGATGCCGAGTGATATGGAGCACTTTTTCATGTGTCTGTTGGCCATCTGGATGTCTTCTTTGCAGAAATGTCTGTTCATGTCCTCTGCCCATTTCTTGATTGGATTATTTGTTCTTTGGGTGTTGAGTTTGCTAAGTTCTTTATAGATTTTGGACACTAGCCCTTTATCTGATATGTCGTTTGCAAATATCTTCTCCCATTCTGTCAGTTGTCTTTTGGTTTTGTTCACTGTTTCCTTTGCTGTGCAAAAGCTTTTGATCTTGATAAAATCCCAAAAGTTCATTTTTGCCCTTGCTTCCCTTGCCTTTGGTGATGTTCCTAGGAAGATGTTGCTGCGGCTGACGTCGAAGAGGTTGCTGCCTGTGTTTTCCTCGAGGATTTTGATGGATTCCTTTCTCACATTGAGATCCTTTATCCATTTTGAGTCTATTTTCGTATGTGGTGTAAGGAAATGATCCAATTTCATTTTTCTGCATGTGGCTGTCCAATTTTCCCAACACCATTTATTGAAGAGGCTGTCTTTGTTCCATTGGACATTCTTTCCTGCTTTGTCGAAGATGAGTTGACCATAGAGTTGAGGGTCCATTTCTGGGCTCTCTATTCTGTTCCATTGATCTATGTGTCTGTTTTTGTGCCAGTACCATGCTGTCTTGATGTTGACAGCTTTGTAATAGAGCTTGAAGTCCGGAATTGTGATGCCACCAACTTTGGCTTTCTTTTTCAATATTCCTTTGGCTATTCGAGGTCTTTTCTGGTTCCATATAAATTTTAGGATTATTTGTTCCATTTCTTTGAAAAAAATGGATGGTACTTTGATAGGAATTGCATTAAATGTGTAGATTGCTTTAGGTAGCATAGACATTTTCACAATATTTATTCTTCCAATCCAGGAGCATGGAACATTTTTCCATTTCTGTGTGTCTTCCTCAATTTCTTTCATGAGTACTTTATATTTTTCTGAGTATAGATTCTTAGTCTCTTTGGTTAGGTTTATTCCTAGGTATCTTATAGTTTTGGGTGCAATTGTAAATGGGATGGACTCCTTAATTTCTCTTTCTTCTGTCTTGTTGTTGGTGTAGAGAAGTGCAACTGATTTCTGTGCATTGATTTTATATCCTGACACTTTACTGAATTCCTGTACAAGTTCTAGCAGTTTTGGAGTGGAGTCTTTTGGGTTTTCCACATAGAGTATCATATCATCTGCGAAGAGTGATAGTATGACTTCTTCTTTGCCGATTTGGATGCCTTTAATTTCCTTTTGTTGTCTGATTGCTGAGGCTAGGACTTCTAGTACTATGTTGAATAGCAGTGGTGATAACGGACATCCCTGCCGTGTTCCTGACCTTAGCGGAAAAGCTTTCAGTTTTTCTCCATTGAGAATGATATTTGCGGTGGGTTTTTCATAGATGGCTTTGATAATATTGAGGTATGTGCCGTCTATCCCTACACTTTGAAGAGTTTTGATCAGGAAGGGATGCTGTACTTTGTCAAATGCTTTTTCAGCATCTATGGAGAGTATCATATGGTTCTTGTTCTTTCTTTTATTAATGTGTTGTATCACATTGATTGATTTGCGGATGTTGAACCAGCCTTGCAGCCCTGGAATAAATCCCACTTGGTCGTGGTGAATAATCCTTTTAACGTACTGTTGAATCCTATTGGCTAGTATTTTGGCGAGAATTTTCGCATCTGTGTTCATCAAGGATATTGGTCTGTAGTTCTCTTTTTTGTTGGGATCCTTGTCTGGTTTTGGGATCAAGGTGATGCTGGCCTCATAAAATGAGTTTGGAAGTTTTCCTTCTATTGCTATTTTTTGGAACAGTTTCAGGAGAATAGGAATTAGTTCTTCTTTAAATGTTTGGTAGAATTCCCCCGGGAAGCCGTCTGGCCCTGGGCTTTTGTTTGTTTGGAGATTTTTGATGACTGTTTCAATCTCCTTACTGGTTATGGGTCTGTTCAGGCTTTCTATTTCTTCCTGGTTCAGTTGTGGTAGTTTATATGTCTCTAGGAATGCATCCATTTCTTCCAGATTGTCCAATTTGTTGGCGTAGAGTTGCTCATAGTATGTTCTTATAATTGTCTGTATTTCTTTGGTGTTCGTTGTGATCTCTCCTCTTTCATTCATGATTTTATTTATTTGGGTCCTCTCTCTTTTCTTTTTGATAAGTCTGGCCAGGGGTTTATCAATCTTATTAATTCTTTCAAAGAACCAGCTCCTAGTTTCGTTGATTTGTTCTATTGTTTTTTTGGTTTCTATTTCATTGATTTCTGCTCTGATCTTTATGATTTCTCTTCTCCTGCTGGGTTTAGGGTTTCTTTCTTGTTCTTTCTCCAGCTCCTTTAGGTGTAGGGTTAGGTTGTGTACCTGAGACCTTTCTTGTTTCTTGAGAAAGGCTTGTACCGCTATATATTTTCCTCTCAGGACTGCCTTTGTTGTGTCCCACAGATTCTGAACTGTTGTGTTTTCATTATCATTTGTTTCCATAATTTTTTTCAATTCTTCTTTGATTTCCTGGTTGACCCATTCATTCTTTAGAAGGATGCTGTTTAGTCTCCATGTATTTGGGTTCTTTCCAAATTTCCTCTTGTTATTGAGTTCTAGCTTTAGAGCAGTGTGGTCTGAAAATATGCAGGGAATGATCCCAATCTTTTGATACCGGTTGAGACTTGATTTAGGACCAAGAATGTGATCTATTCTGGAGAACGTTCCATGTGCACTAGAGAAGAATGTGTATTCTGTTGCTTTGGGATGAAATGTTCTGAATATATCTGTGATGTCCATCTGGTCCAGTGTGTCATTTAAGGCCTTGATTTCCTTGTTGATCTTTTGCTTGGATGATCTGTCCATTTCAGTGAGGGGAGTGTTAAAATCCCCTACTATTATTGTATTCTTGTCGATGTGTTTCTTTGATTTTGTTATTAATTGGTTTATATAGTTGGCTGCTCCCACGTTAGGGGCATAGATATTTAAAATTGTTAGATCTTCTTGTTGGACAGTTCCTTTGAGTATGATATAGTGTCCTTCCTCATCTCTTATTATAATCTTTGGCTTAAAATCTAATTGATCTGATATAAGGATTGCCACTCCTGCTTTCTTCTGATGTCCATTAGCATGGTAAATTCTTTTCCACCCCCTCACTTTAAACCTGGAGGTGTCTTCGGGTGTAAGATGAGTTTCTTGTAGGCAACATATAGATGGTTTTTGTTTTTTTATCCATTCTGATACCCTGTGTCTTTTGATTGGGGCATTTAGCCCATTAACATTCAGGGTAAGTATTGAGAGATATGAATTTAGTGCCATTGAATTGCCTGTAAGGTGACTGTTATTGTATATTGTCTCTGTTTCTTTCTGATCTACTACTTTGAGGGTCTCTCTTTGCTTAGAGGACCCCTTTCAATATTTCCTGTAGAGCTGGTTTGGTATTTGCAAATTCTTTCAGTTTTTGTTTGTCCTGGAAGCTTTTAATCTCTCCGTCTATTTTCAATGATAGCCTAGCTGGATATAGTATTCTTGGCTGCATGTTTTTCTCATTTAGTACTCTGAATATATCATGCCAGCTCTCTCTGGCCTGCCAGGTCTCTGTGGATAAGTCTGCTGCCAATCTAATATTTTTACCATTGTACGTTACAGACTTCTTTTCCCGGGCTGCCTTCAGGATCTTTTCTTTGTCACTAAGACTTGTCAATTTTACTATTAGGTGACGGGGTGTAGACCTATTCTTATTGATTTTGAGGGGGGTTCTCTGAACCTCCTGGATTTTGATGCTTGTTCCCTTTGCCATATTGGGGAAATTCTCTCCAATAATTCTCTCCAATATACCTTCTGCTCCCCTCTCTGTTTCCTCTTCTTCTGGAATCCCAATTATTCTAATGTTGTTTCGTCTTATGGTGTCACTTATCTCTCGAATTCTCCCCTCGTGGTCCAGTAGCTGTTTGTCCCTCTTTTGCTCAGCTTCTTTATTCTCTGTCATTTGGTCTTCTATATCGCTAATTCTTTCTTCTGCCTCATTTATCCTAGCAGTGAGAGCCTCCATTTTTGATTGCACCTCATTAATAGCTTTTTTGATTTCAACTTGGTTAGATTTTAGTTCTTTTATTTCTCCAGAAAGGGCTTTTATATCTCCCGAGAGGGTTGCTTTAATATCTTCCATGCCTTTTTCAAGTCTGGCTAGAACCTTGAGTATCATCATTCTGAACTCTATATCTGACATATTACCAATGTCTGTATTGATTAGGTCCCTAGCCTTTGGTATTGCCTCTTGTTCTTTTTTTTGTTGTGAATTTTTCCGCCTTGTCATTTTGTCCAGATAAGAGTTTATGAAGGAGCAAGTAAAATACTAAAAGGGTGGCAACAACCCCAGGAAAATATGCTTTAGCCAAATCAGAAGAGATCCTGAATTGTGAGGGGGGAGAAAGGGGATAAAAAGGGGTTCAGAAAGAAAGAAAGAAAAAAACTATTAAAAAAAAGAAAGCCGATAAAGAAAAAAATATAAAAAGAGGAAAAAATATATATATATTAGATAAACTATTTAAAAAACGTTAAAAAAATGGTAAAAGTTAAAAAAAATTTAGCAGAAGAAGAGAAAAAGAAAAAAAATTGAAAAAGAAAAAAAAAATTAAATTAACTGCAAGGCTAAAAAATCATGGGGAGAAAGCCATGAGTTCCGTGCTTTGCTTTCTTCTCCTCTGGAATTCCGCCGTTCTCCTTGGTAGGTGAACTTGGTCCTGGCTGAGTTTCCCGTAGATCTTCTGGGGGAGGGGCCCGTTGTAGTGATTCTCAAGCGTCTTTGCCCCAGGCGGAGTTGCACCGCCCTTACCCGGGGCCGCGGTGAGTCATCCGCTCGGGTTCGCTTTCGGGAGCTTTTGTTCCCTGAGCGCTTTCCGTAGAGTCCGGAGGACGGGAATAAAGATGGCGGCCTCCCGGTCTCCGGCCCGGAGGAGCCGAGAGCCCGGGGCCCCACTCCTCAGTGCGCCCTCAGAGAACAGTGCCAAATGACTCTCGTCACCCTGGCCTCCGGCCGCGCTCCGAGCCGACCGAGCCTGCGACCGGTTCAAGGCAACCCTGAGCTGAGAGTCACTCCTCGGCTCTGTCTCTGCAGCCGGCCTCCCCGTTCTAATACCGGTAAGCTCTGCGACACTGAGACACCCCCGATCCTTCTGCGACCCTGCGGGACCTGAGGCCGCGCTTACCCCGCCTGGGCTTCACCCCAGTTAAGCCTCTGGAGCGATGTCCCTCAGCAGAACAGACTTTTAAAAGTCCTGATTTTGCTCCGTTGCTCCGCCGCTCGCCGGGAGCCGGCCCCTCCCCCCGCGGTCTATCTTCCCGTCGCTTTGGATTCACTTCTCCGCCAGTCCTACCTTGCAGAAAGTGGTTGATTTTCTGTTTCTGGAATTGCTGTTCTTCTCTTCAATCTCCCGTTGGATTTGTAGGTGTTTGCAATCTTTAGATAAGCTATTTAGCTGATCTCCCGCTACCCGAAGTAGTCTCAGCCTGCTACTTCTCCGCCATCTTGACTCCTCCCTCCCTGAATAATTAGTTTTAAGTGAACCATTTTTACAACATGCCAACATGAAAGTTGTACATTCTCATCAGAAAAAATTTGGAAATGCAGAAAGGTAGAAAGATAAAGAAAAATATATCAATATTTCAATGGGTTTGCTGCCCTAAAACAACCATTCATTAAATTTTCATGTGTACAATTTTCCTTTTTTTTTTGTCACAATAATTTTATAAGTATTTCATGTTAGTTGATAAATTTGATATTCTGTGGCTTTTTTTCCTTTTATATAACATCATAACTCTAGCAGTTTTCTATTGCCACCCCAAGACTCATCAGATTAAAATAAGAACCGTCTATGACTGCTAATGAGTTCAGAGGTTAGCTGGAAGGCTCTTCAGGTCTGCTCGCATGTGGGCTTACCCATAGGTCTGTCATCAGGTGATTGTGGTGGAGTAATCTAACTTCTTTGGGGGTTCACAGCTACCTTACACTTGGTCTGTCATCCTGTAGGAGGCCAGCCTAGATTTGAATGTGTGGTAGTGGCAAGATTCCAAGAGAAAGAGAGAGAGACAGAGAGAGACAGAAAGAGCACAGAAGAGTGAGAGGTAGGTACAGTTTGTTGCTGCTGACATAAGTCATGAGGCCAGCCTGGATTCAGAAGCAGGGAAGAAAGCCCCTGCCTCTAAGGGGATCCCTTGCCATTTGCAATGGTCAGAGATACAGGAAGTGCTGAAGAACCGTATCGAGAGTTTGCAGTCAACCCCCCGTAATAACAGAAGCATAATTCTATATTACTTCATAGACTTTTTAATGACTTTGTAGTATTACAAATGCCATCTGTGATGGCACCATCACAGATAATTTGAACATTTCCATAGTTTAAGACATTTTGGACTTATTTTGTTTTCCTGTGTGTACAACACACAGGTTTGTAGAGAGAAAAACCTTTCCACTTGAGCTTATTAATTAAAAAAATCCCAATATAGAATCATAGAAATTAATATATTGTTTAAGAGTTTATAAATATTTTTATCCCTTTTTCCTTCATTATTGCAAAACATTTTGTGAGGGGCTTATACACATTACAGTCCACATCAGTAGTATACAAGTGCTCATTTCCCTGGCCGGCCACCAGGATTGAATACTTAAACCAAAAAAACTCTGCTAAAACAAATAAAGAACTTCTCCACCCCCAGCATTTTATTGATGTAAATAATGATGGCATTTATTTAATTGCTAATAAAAGTTAAGAGGAGGAGAGCCCGAGAGAGAGAGAAAGAGAGAGAAACAGATTTCTCTACTCAAACAAGCTTAGGAAATGCTGTGTCGTGCTCCCATCTTCATTATTCACAGTGGACATGCTCTGAAGATTCCCACAATAAAATCTCATGTTCAACTTTCATGTCGAGTCACTGTTTTCCTAATTATATTGATCACAGAACATTCATTTTTTGCATAGCTAAAAGCAGCCCCTTGGAAAAACCTTTAGGGGGATATTTCCTGAAGAAATGTTGCCTTAATAAAATAGAGTAAGTTTTCTTCATGGTGAGAATTTGAGAGACCATGGAAAAGCAGGAGTGGTACTAGACACCAGCTTTTGGTCAATTCTATAATCATGCTAAACTTCACAAAAGAGAAATGAAACTTGTCAACAAAAATATTCAGCTTCTCCTTCCTCCTGCTTGTTCTTTTTGTAGTGATAACCTCAAGAGCTTTCAGGCTTTGTTTTAAGAGATGCATTCTTTTCCGGAAATAGCAGGCTAGCATTTTTCTCCTCTTCACATTTCTACAGCTGGACGTATCTGACAAGTGGTGCAGAGCCTAAGGAGCTGGCCCTTTTCTGGGACTTCGGTGCTCCAGGTGTGGTCTGCAGAGAGGAACAGCCTCTGTACCACTTGGAAGCTTGGTAAAAATGTAGGATCTCAGGCCCCACTCTGATCTCCTGCATCAGAGGCAAAACAAAGAGAAAGGAAGGAAGGGAGTAAGGGAGGAAAGGAAAAAAGAAAATAAAAGGATTGAACCACGTGTGGGAGGCATGATGCTGTTTCCTGCTCCTGTTCCAACCCTTGTCCTTGTCTTGGGTTCCAGATTCCCAAACCTTGATCCATCCCTAATTCTGCCTTGGGAGTCTCGCCCTCTAGTCCCAAATGGTTGGTATAGCAGCCCAGGCTCCTTTCGTGTCCTGGTCACCTCTTTTTTCCTGACTCTTCAGTCCTATTGCTTCCTGGAAAGAACCATCTCACAGTATACTGGCACCTGCCCCCCTTTGGCTTAATAGAGGGAGACAGACCTGAAATGTCTTGGTCATTTTGTGGTCCAGAACCAGAGACCTGTGTACCCCAGGACAGGAGACTATCCCAGGCTCCGTCTGCTTTCTCATTTCTTGTCTCTTTCCCAGAATATTCCTGTCAGGTATTCCCTCCCCCTGCTGTCCTTGAAAAAGAGACTCTGCCTCAGTCCAACTTACAGAGCAGTGAGTTTATTGTGCCAGGTCCCTTGCTCTAATCATAGTATGACAAAGGCACTGTATTCAAGAATCATATGCATTTACAATATGGGGTGATTTCTTAATAGCTTCTGGGCTATTAGCCTGAGGATGGCAGGATATGGAAGCCAGTCAGAGTTATAAAGTACCAACTGATGGCTTTTAAGTGAATTATCTCACTAACATACCATACAGAAGTAGTTAAAAGCATAGGTCATTGTTCTGACACTAACTAGCTATGTGACCTTGGGGAAGTTACTGAAACTTTCTGTGCCATAATTTCTTCCTCTGTAAAAGGAGGATAAAGGTAATTCCCATTTCTTAGAGACAGCATTGGCTGCAAAATTTGTAGGACCCAGTACTAATTGAAAATATTGGACCCCTTGTTCAAAAGTTGTTGAGAATTTCAAGATGGCCCTTCTGTGTGCAGGGACCTAGGCAAGTTGAGGCTGTCTCTCCTCAAATTATTAGCATAATTGCTGTGCCCAGGATATAGTAAGAATTAAGTGAACTCCAGTTATCAATAAAGCTTTGAGAAACATATATTACTTTTCCTATTTTGCAATTGAAAGAATGGAGGCTCTGGATAGTGAAACAACTTACCGGACAAGATCAGACAGCCCAGTGGCTGAGCTGAAACTCACCTGGGGTCTGCTTTCAACAGGAATGAGCAGGAATCCCTGTGAGGAATCTCCAGTGCTGGAGAGGAAGAGCGCCCGGGGCCCAGGAACCCACCCACTGCCCTCAGTGTCAAAAGGAGAGAGAGTTACATATTTTACTTCTATGGCACCTGGGCACACTTACTAATCAAAAGGAGGACTGAGAGCCTTTGACCCAGGTTGGGCTGTTTATGACATCCCAGCAGAACTTTTAGCTTATGTTGGTCAGAAACTGAAGACCAAGCACCATTTCTCAGGCCTGTGGTTTACTAAGTCCTTGAATGAGGCCATCCTACATAGAGAACCAGCTTTGTTCCCCCGCCTCCCCCATTAGGTAGAAATGTTTCCTGTCTTTGAACTGCAATAGTTCCTGGCCTCCAAAAAGGGAAGAATAACCTGAAAAACTCCCTTGAGCTCAGGATTCCAGAAATCTGGCTGATTAGCCTGGTCAAGAATTATTGTGTGTCCAACCAGGAGCCCCAGTGTAGGTGATATATCCTGAGCCAGCACATGGGGGTGTCTCGTATGATTTATCTCTACTTGGTGGGAGTGCATTCACCAATAGAAGTTGATTGTTTGCTCTGGCCCAGAAAATGTGTTCAGCACTTTACACATGAGCTCTTTTAATTCATCTGCTAGGCCTAAGGGGCAGGCATGACCATTCTCACTTTACAGATGAAGACACCACAGGCAGAGAGGATGGCCACATGCCTTAGTCCCATGACCTAGGAAGGGGTAGAGTCAAGTTTGCATGCGGGTCTCTCTGGTCAGACCATACCATACTATACCATTCTATACCATACTTCCACTTTTAACCACTGTACAGTGAGATTTTACAATTAGGATGGTTAATTTTACGTGTCATTTTGACTCGAGTACCCGGATGTTTGATCAAATATGGTTCTTGATGTTTCTGTGAGGGTGTTTTTGGATGAGTTTAACATTTAACTCAGTGGCCTGAATAAAGCAGGTTGCCCTTTCCCATGTGGGTGTGTCTCATCCAATGAGTTGAAGGCCTGAGTAGAGGAAAATGCCTGACCCTCCTCAAATAAAAGATAATTTTCCTGCCTATAGGCATGAACTGAAACATTGGCTATTCCTGGGTCTTCACCTGGGGGTCTTCAGACTGGAACTGAAACTTTAGCTCCCCTGGGTCTGCTGCTCTATGACTCACCCCATATATCCTGAGACTTGCCAGTCTCCATAAAAGCCAGTTCCTTACAATGTATAAATCTATACCCTACTGGTTCTGTTTCTCTGATTCTTTCATACAATAATATTGATATTGTAGGAACTGTGCTCAGCACTTTGGAAATACAGGGGCACAGCAAAGACAAGAAGACAAGCGTTCCTATTTTCAAGGCACTCACGGTGTGGGGAAGAAAGTTAACAGCCCAGCCGATGGATGTATTGCTGTTGGGCAATGAGAAGAAGTTGGTGGAGCAGAGGAGCTAGGAGATGGGGTTTTAGGCAAAAGGACCAATGAGGTTAAAGGCAACAAGGCAAAAGGGCACAATTGGTTTGGGTGCATTTGTGAAAAATTCTGGAAGGCTGAAATTGACAGTATCCATCAGGTTCCAGTCAGGAAAACAGAAATCACATTCATTATTTTAACAGCAAGCCTCCACTTAGGAAGACTGGTTGAAGCAGGTATTGGAGGGCTAACAAAGTAAAACCAAATCCCTGAGGTAGCAGAGATAGTTAAGTATGGGAAGCAGCAACCACATCTTTGGCTGCAGGGCAAGGGTGGAATTTGGGATAACCAGAAGTTATAAGCTTAAAGATGTTTCTTAGGGGCTTCTGGGTGGCTCAGTCAGTTAAGCATCTGAGTCTTGATTTCTGTTTGGACTCAAGAAACAATGGCAGAAAAACACAGGGACCCAGACTTCTGATCTTTAGGAAGCACTTTTGTGTAGGGGAGGTTAAGAATTCTGGCCTTAAAATAGTCCAAAGGGGCCAGGGTTCAGATGTTGACTTTGCCAGCTACTTCAAGAACTGTGACCTTGAGTAAGACATTTAAGCTCTCTGCTTTACTTCCTTCCTTTATGTAATCAGGATAATCATGATATCCAGTAGAAAGGGTTAAATGTGAAAAATGGCTATATGATAAATATCTTGGGGCACCTGGGTGGCTCAGTCAGCTAAGTGTCTAACTTCTGCTCAAGTCATGATCTCAGGGTCGTGGGATGAAGGCCCATGTGAACTCCATGCTCAACAAGGAGTCTGCTTGTCCCTCTGCCCCTCCTAGTGCTAGTGCGCTCTTTTTCTCTCTCTTTTCTCAAATAAATAAATAAAATCTTAGAAAAAAAAAGAGAAATCCTTACCTTCTCTATCAAATCTTTGCTCAGGTATCCACCTCTCAGTGCAGATTTTCCTTATCACTATTTCAGATCATACTCTCTTCATCCCTGCACTCACCATTCATTTTTTCCCCTCACATACCTTTTTCTTCTCTAAACTTTATCATCTTAAAACTTACAATTGAACTTTTCTTGTTTATTGTCGATCTCCCTAAGTGGAATGTGAGCTCCCTGAGAACTGAACATTTGTTCTGATTTACTATCTAATGCATAATTGCTATTCAATAAATATTTATTGTGTGAATGAAAAACCTTGCCTAGCAAATAGTAAGCACAAAGAAATGTTAGCAATCACTAATAAGATGATCATTATTTTACTAGAGTTTTGGCCTTCCATAAACACACTGCCACCATAGGACTGAACTTGGTTCTATAAAAGTGAGATGTTAACCTACTTTGAAAGTCTCTCAAGAGAACTAACTGAGCTAGAGTTCCAGGACCTCAATAATAGCTTGAAAAATTTTAGTTTTTGGACGTGTATCAGGACATCTCTCAAAACTATCCAGTGGGGGAGTGGCACCTGGATGGCTCAGTGGGTTAAGCATCCGACTGCTGATTTCAACTCAGGTCATGATCTCTGGGTCTGGGATCAAGACCTGCATGGGCCCCATGCTCAGTGTGGGAGTCTGCTTGTCCTCCTTCTTCTGGTTATCCCCCTGCTCATATGCTCTCTCTCTTTCTTATTCAGATAAACAAACAAACAAATAAATAAAATCTAAAAAAAAAAAAAAAACACAAGACAAAACCAAAAAACAGGCCAGTTGGGTTGACTCTGTGGCCATGACTGAAGTAAAAACATCCTTCTTGGCCCACTTTCCTTTCAGTTATGATTAAAAAAAAAAAGAACCAGAAAAAGAACTTTCATGGCTAGAACATGCCAAAACGACACTAGTAACATGCTAACACCTCCAGATCAACCTTCTCCATTTGCCCTCCTGTAATTGCCAGGTAGCAGGTTAAAATCTTAGCATTCCAGAGAGAAATTGTAGTACCTTATTATATGGTACATTAATAAAAAATACTACTAACTGCTACTTCTACATGCTTTAATGGATAAAACTAATTTATTATTATTATTTTTATTTATTTATTTATTTATTTTTTTAGCTTAATGAAGAAAACGACCACTTCCCTACCTTGAACTGAGTGTGTGTATTTCTTTTTTTCTCTCAGTGTGGCCAGTGTTGGCCACATCTTGATACATGTTGACTATATGGTCAAGGTTAAACACACCCTCATAGTAGAGAACATTTTGGCATTCCCAGTGTCAACCACCTGGGTTGGCTCCTTAGTCACAAACTAAGAAAGAGGTGGGTGGCTTACATGGACAATGAGTTTACTCTTATTTTCCATTTATAACCTACATGTGAGGCATCCAGCTACCTAGGAGGTCACTCTCAAATAATGGGAGTTAAAGACAGGCTCTGTCGCCTGGGGCTGGTGGGTGCTAATAGTGGTGGTGGCTCACACTGATTGAACATGCCCTGTATGCCCAGGCATTCTGGTCAATGAGTGGTCTCATCAGCTTTCACAGTAACTCCAAAAGATCAGTAGGTGCCACAGTTACCTTATCTTACAGATAAGAAACTTGAGGCTTAGAAGAATTAAATGAGTTTCCCAAGATTGCACATCTAGTAAGTAAAGCTACTGGGATTTGAATTGTGGTTCTGACCCCAAAATCATACTCTTAGTCGTTTTTAAACAAGTCAGAGTATTAGAATCTGTATCTTGCTGAGGCTAGTTTTCCTTTGGTAAAGTCTTTTTGGAGGAACATTTGAGTCCTTTCTCAAATGTACAAACAGAGAAAAATGGGCCCTCTGCTCTTCCCTGGGTCACAGCAAGAAAAGAGGGCAGCGTTCCCTGAAGCTAAGTACAGGGATGGCAGGATATTAGTGATCTCTTTCTGGGGTAGGCAACCCATGGACAAGTTACTTTGCTTCTCAGTTCCCCTTTTTTCTCATCTGTGGAACATAATAGTAGCCAACTCATGGGGATATTATAACAATTAAATGAGATAATATATGCAAATAACTTAGCACAATGCCTGGAATGTGGTAAGCCTTACTAAACTTTTACATGTTACCAAGGAATTAGTAACAAGGCATTTTCTTTTGCATAAGTTACTTCCCTTTCAGTGAGACTTCAATCTTTAAGATATCATAAACATCTTAGACAATCTCCTACAATCACATTTCCCAAAATGGGTTTGTTCTTTGTATCTTAGAGCCAAAAATGCTCTGCTCTGAATGAGTTCTAGGATCAGTTGTGTTTTGGAAATACATTTAAAATTCCTTCCTTTTTGAAAATTAAATGCTCTGAGAGTTTTATAATAAAAACTTTGCTAAATTTGCTTTCACACAGCATCTTCTCAATGCTTCTTTTAAAGAACAATTAACTAAAATATTTTTAAGACTTTATTTTTCTTCTTTAGGGCAGTTTTAGGTTCACAGGGAAATTAAGAGGGAGACACAGAAATTTCTCATACCCTCCTCCCCCATCAACATCCCCCATCAGAGTAGTGCAGTTGTCACAATTGGTGAATCTATATCAACACATCATAAACACCCAAAGTCTATAGTTTACCTTTGGGTTCACTCTTGCTATTGTATGTCCTGTGGGTTTGGAATAAATGTATAATGGCATTCATCCATCATTATAGCATTGTATGATAGTATTTTCACTATCCTAAAAATCCTCTGTGCTTCACTTATTCCTCCCTCTTCCCCACCCCCCACAATCACTGGAAACCAGTGCTTTTTTTTTTTTTTAAAGATTTTATTTGTTTATTTGACAGACAGAGATCACAAGTAGGCAGAGAGGCAGGCAGAGAGAGGAGGAAGCAGGCTCCCTGCTGAGCAGAGAGCCTGATGCGGGACTGGATCCCAGGACCCTGGGATCATGACCTGAGCTGAAGGCAGAGGTTTTAACCCACTGAGCCACCCAGGTGCCCCCAGTGTTTTTTTTTAATTGTTTCCATACTTTGCCTTTTTCAATGTCACATAGTTGAAATCATACAGTATTTCAGGTGTTCAAATTGCCTTCTTTTCCTTAGTAATAATCATTTAAGTTTCCTCCATGTGTTTTGCTGTCTTAATAGCTTATTTCTTTTTAGTACTGAATAACTTTCCACTGTCTGGATGTACCATAGTTTATTTATCCATTTACCTACTGAAG
Source organism: Lutra lutra (assembly GCF_902655055.1). Taxonomy (NCBI): domain Eukaryota; kingdom Metazoa; phylum Chordata; class Mammalia; order Carnivora; family Mustelidae; genus Lutra; species Lutra lutra. The sequence goes on along the minus strand of NC_062279.1, from coordinate 151,806,368 downwards.
GACATCTTGGTTGCTTCCACATCTTGGTAATTATGGGTAAAGCTGCTATAAACAGCTGTGTGCAGGTTTTTGTGTGGGCATAGTTTTCGACTCCTTTGGGTAAAGACCAAGAAATGTGATTGTGGATTATATGGTAAGAGTATGCTTAATTTTATAAGAAACTGCCACACCCTTCCAAAGTGACTGTTCCATCTTGTCTTTCTATCAGCAATGAATGGGAGTTCCTGTTGCTTCACATCCTCACTAGCACTTGGATTTGGTTATTTAAATATCTCATTGTTGCTTTAATTTTCATTTCTCTGATGACATACGATATGAAGCATGTTTTTCATATGCTTATTTGCCATTTGTATATTTTTTTAATGAGGTGTCTAAGGTCTTTGGCCAACTTTCAATTTTTTTAAAATTGAGTTTTAAGAGTTCTTGGTGTAAATTTTAGATAGTGGTCCTTTATCAGATGTGTCTTTTTCAAGTATTCTCTCCCAGTCTGTGGCTTGTTTTCTCATTCTTTTAACACTGTCTTTCCTGGAGCAAATTTTTTCAATTATAATGAGGTCCAGCTTGTCAGTGATTTCTTTCATGGACTGTGCCTTTGGTGTGGTATCTAGAAAGACATCACCACACCAAGGTCATCTAGATTTGCTTCTACATTATCTTCTAGGAGTTTTAGAACTCCAACTTTGTTCTTCAGACTCAATACTGTATCACCTATTCTGAGTCTTTTCCCTCTCCATATAAACTTTAGAATCAGGTTGTTAATAGTTACAAAATAACTTACCGGAATTATAATTTCTGAATGCTTTTCATAATTTAAAAAATTTTTAAAAAAGATTTTATTTATTTACTTGACACAGAGAGAGAGATCACAAGTAGGCGGAGCAGCAGGCAGAGAGAGAAGGGGAAGCAGGCTCCCCTGATGAGGGGAGAGCCCTGCTGAGCAGAGAGCCCGATGCAGGGCTCAATCCCAGGACCCTGAGATATGCCTTGAGCCGAAGGCAGCCAAAGCTTAACCCACTGAGCCACCCAGTCACCCCTCTGAATGCTTTTGATATAGAAGTTCCTTTTTTCACCTAGTAGTTACTAAAATTCTTTGGAATATACTTTTGAAATGGCACTGTATGTAATTTCCTAGTTATTTGTGTATGAGCCTCTTCAGTTAATTTTCAAGTTTTGGTTAATTTTCAAGTTTCTTTTATATAAAGATTTTAGTTATTTATTTATTTGACGGGGTTGGGGGAGCACAAGCAGGGGTAGCATCAGGCAGAGAGAGAGGGAGAAGCAGGCTCCCTACTGAGTAAGGAGCCTGATGTGGGGCTCAATCCCAGGACCCTGGGATAATGACCTGAGCTGAAGGCAGACGCTTAACCGATTGAGCAACCCAGGTACCACAGTTTTCAAGTTTCTTGATCATATTGTATATGACTCTTAATTTCCACCATAGAACTGGGCACATAGTAAGTGCTTAGCAAAACAAACATTGCTCAGGCAATTTACTGGGTTCTGTGTTCTATTTCACAGAGAGAGCCCTTCAGCCTAGCCTTTTGTGAAATGACCCCACCTTTAGGCAGGCAATGTAATGTCATGGAACAGTGGACCAAAAATCTCTGTGGCTTTCTTTCCTTATTTATAACTTTGGTGTCTCAAGTTAAAAAGCTTCTGCCTTATTTTCTACCTTCAAATTCTTTGTAATCATGAATTAGGGACATTAAAGTTGGTGAAGTTCTACCATACAAATATGCAAAATAAAGGGAGGGGATATAATCTTGTTGAAATAAATGAAGATTAACAAAATGAGAAAAACAAAGACTGTTAATTAGTTCAGAGCTTATTATAGAAAGGGGACCAGTCACCATCAGTTGTGTCTTGGCAGACTCAAAGGCAGCCAAAGTGGAGAAGCTTTAGAGTAGAAAGCAGAGAAAGTTTCAGGTATGTCCTGATTGGAGGCTTTGGCATGGGAGAACTTTAGAGTGGATAACTACAAGTGGATCATCCCATGTGATGGGTTAGGGTTCATATTTGGCTTTTTCTGGTGGGTCCTAAGTTAGTAACAGGGACAAAAATTAGGTAAGCTGTCAGCTATTAATCAAATCCTAGCCATTTTGGGTTGATTGTTACAGTGGTATGGTTTGGCTTCCTGGAGTGTTGCTAGAGATAGTCATCCAACATCCTGCAAGTGTTACTTAGAGCAGCCTGGCCTCCTGGACTGGTTACCGTAGATAAGGATTTGTTTTCCCAGGCTAGTCACTGAAGGTTTGGGGTCAGATTTCTATTTTTATGTCTGGTCTGGTCTTCATTAACTGTGTTAAAATTCTCAATTCAACCCAACTCAAAAATAAGTCAAGAGACTGTACCCAGAATCATGGTTTGTGTTGTTAATAAAGACAACAATAGATAAACTACAGGTATTTCCAGATTTATTTTCTGGTAGTTCATGAGTATTACAAACCATTTGTGGGATGCAATAGTTAGCATTTTCTGATTCTAGAAAAGATGTCCTCTAAACCCTTACAAGAGTTGTGAGTTTCTAAAGATATAAAGGACATTTTGGTGTCCGTGGCCTCAGAATTCTTCTGTACTCTCTATCATTCCTGTGGGAACTGGAATTCACAGAGATTTAACTCCTGGTGCTGATTATTTCTCAGAGTATCAATTAAGATTAGACTAGGCTTTTTATAACATTTCTCAGAAATTTTGAAATAATTCTTAGGATCTCTGCTTATTATATTTTCTTTAATAAGAAAAGAAAGAAGTTACTGTCCAAGAGTCCACACTCTCTGGCCTATGGCCTTTTTTATACAACCTGAGCTAAGAAGCTTCCCCCGTCTACTTACATTTTTAAATAGTCATTGAAAAAACAAACACAAACCAGAAAAAAACGACAAAAAACAAAAAACAAAGAAGAGTATGGGATAGGAACTGTAGGTAACCTGCAAAGTCTAAAATATTTACTTTCTGTTCTTTTAGAGAAAATGTTTGCCAACTCTGATCTTGGTCAATTAATAGAAAGCTTTTGTTGGATTTTAGAAGTAGGGTCTTTTTTATTTTCAGTGCAGTAGGGGTGGTGAGGTTGCGGGTGCTGTCTGACATGTCCATACCATGGCTGTAGAGGAAACACCAGTATTACCTGTCAGGCTGGACAAGGATGGAGCAGCTGGAGGTGTTCTCAGAGGATCTGAGATCAGCTGACTCCCAGGAACTGTTGACCTGAGAGTTTCCCTTTGTGTTTTAAACCATTGTGCCTCCTCCCATGTAACCTCTGCTTGGGCTGGTCCTGCTGCTTTTTCAGGTCTAGCCCTTGCCCTAGCTGGAGAGGAGTCAAGATTTTTAACGTTTCAGGGGGTTCTCATCCCAGAATCCCAGAGCCCAGTCCTTCTGTGTAAAACCCAAAGCATGTTTTTCTTACCTTTTCCATTTCTGTGTGGTTCAGGGAAAGAAAGAAAAAAAAAGGAAAGCTGAATTGACTTTCTGAGAAAATGATAGAGTGTAGTCATCAGACATGTGGGGACAATGTATAATAACACCCTCAAAAATGCTTACAGCATTATAGTAAGTGAAAATGTTAGACACAAATGTGGATAAACGGCATAGTCCTACCTATTTAAAATAAATAATAGACAACCAACAAACTATGCTTCAAAACAAGGTATCAGGAAGGAAATACTTCAAAGTTAATGGTGATTGCTACAAGGAATTGGATTTTTATGTTATGTTTATTTTACTTTAAGTTTTTCTATACTTGCAAATTTTCCCACCAAAAACATGGATAGTTTTAAAATCAGATTTATATAAAAAATAGTTTGACCTAGCACTACTTGGGTGTATTCTAGTCAGAAGAAAATATATACATTTATACTCAAATGTCTTCCTGGGAGCAGATGGAAAGTAGATCCATAAAGATGTAATTTGGATCCAATTGTCAAAGTCAGCAAAAACGGACAGAAATGAAAACAAAACAAAAAAAAATAGTATTAGGGGGCCTGGAATATTCGGGTAACTGCTTCCATTCTCATTTTACTTGGTAGGTGGAGATCTTTTTTCTTGCTTTAAATGTTTTGATGTTGGATCTACTAAGAATTATAGTTGGCCAATTCCTTAATATATTCAATTTTCAAAACATGGAACTTCAAGTAGAAATAAAAACCCTGAATGTAGTTGAAACTTGCTGATGCTTTCTTTTTTACATAGGACAAATCCACTGCTTCTCATATTTATTTTAATTGCTTCTATAAATCGATTAGAACAATAAAAACCCAGAAGCCTGAATATCAGGAAGGAAAGGAGACTTGGTTACAACCTGTTGATAAGTCTTTGAAATACATGTTTACTTTGAGCCACAAAAGTGCTGTGTCTTAGCATCCTTTTCTCCTTAATAATGGAGAGCATTGTCTTCTCAGATAGATGGCCTATGAGTTGGCAATATGGCGGGCCTGCACCTTTTCAGGGCACTGTCACCACTTTATTTTCACAGATCTTGTTTTTGTTGTAGCTTACTCCTCTTCCCTCCTTGGGCCATGTTTAGAAGTGAGCTATCAGAGTATATCACTCTGCATTTACTGCCCTCAAGCTCAGCAGGGCTCTCCCATTGTTGGCTGCTCCCTGCCAGACCTTATAACCCTGTCCTTTACTCATCCACTCACTTGCTTGCTGACTTAAAGATTGTAAGCTCTTTGAGGGCAGGGACCACACCCTATTCTTTATATTCTGAGCAGCCACTGCAGAGCCTAGAATGTAGGCTTTGATATAGTTTCTTAATTGAATGAGTATAGTGAAACCAAATTAAGTAATAAGAGTACTTATTCTGTTTGAAGCACTGTTTTAAGTATGTCGCCTGCATTAATTCATGTAACCCTCATAAAATATAGTCTGAAAATTCTATTCTTATTCCATTTACATGTAAATGAGATGGAAGTACAGTCGTGATCATAGACCCTCTTTGTTTAGAGCAGAGGCTGTTAAAAGCTGCATTTTTCTTAATACTTCCCTCTTAGATCCACTGATGATGATGGAGGAAATTATCCCATGGAATGCCCTTCACCTTAACCCCAGGCAAGGTAAGGCAGTGTTTGAGCACAATCCTGAGTCTAAACAGAGATCTTCCCTCTGCTAACCTCACCTAAACTATTCCTCATTTCTCAGCCTGTTTGTGTGTGAGGATGCCTGGTATCCATCCAGAGCCTTAGCAGTCAAACCAGGCTGGTCCCCCAGGTATGTTGTGAACAGGCCCATGCACACAGGCTGCTGGAGTTTGGACTGTCTTTAGGCCTTTGTCTTGAACCCTATTGCTTCCCCACCCCTGATCTCTCTCCTCCCTTTCTTCCAACCTCTAGTTTCCTGCCCTCTGTCCCTCTTGGCTTTGTTTTCAGCTCCAGCACCTCTAGCTTTTTGGAATTTTGCAGTGGGCCCTTGGCTTCCCAGGCTGAGCCTCACTGCATGTAGCCAGCACTCACCCTGGGCTTTTCTGTTCCTGGAAGCTTCTGGCAAATGTCCTGCCAAACCAAATTCCAACTTGAGTCCCAACCCCCAGTGCTGCTGTGGCCCTGAAGGCAAGGATGGAATTCCCCTAGAGCTAAATAGATAAATTGTGTGATGGGTTTATACATCTCTAGTTCCAGAGTGGGAGTGGGAGAGGGTGACCATAAAGCTTTCACCATCAGACTTGGCTGCATCACCCCATACCTATCAGCGCTCTTCTTTTTTCACCAAAACTCCCATTGTCTTGTCTCAGGGCCTTTGTACACCCATTCCCACTGCACAGACTTTTTATCCCCATTCTAACCCCCAACTCTGACTTCTGCTCATCTTTCAGGCTTCAGTTTTGAGGATGCCTCCCTTGGGGAGTCTTCACTCCTTACAACCCCCACCCTGGCCTGGATCATGTGGGTGTCTTTTCTTTTTTCTCTGTCATCTTTTGGTGCATCTCCATCATCATCATCATCATAGCCCATGTTCGCAGGGGCTTCATCTAGCCAGACAAAGCTTGAGGACTTTTACAAGGATTAACTTGGTGGATCTTCCTCAACAACCCTGATGACAGATTCCATTTTTACCTCTGTTTTACAGATCAGGACTCTGCCTCAGAGAAGCTAAATGACTTATCTATTGTATGGGTAATCAGGTGTAGTCAGGGTTTGAACTGGGTTGTCTGGTTCTGCACCACTTGGCATAGCTACTGTCAAATGTCTCTTGTGTGTGGCATTTCTCATACTGTCTTGAATCGTCTGGTTACTCCTCTTTTATCCACAGGTACAACCTAGCATGCAGGACAAATCCCAATAAAAATTAAGCTCAATAGGGATGCCTGGGATGGCTCAGTGGGTTAAGCTGCTGCCTTCGGCTCAGGTCATGAACCCAGGGTCCTGGGATCTAGTCCCGAATCAGGCTCCTTGTCTGCCAGGGAGCCTGCCTCTCTCTCTGCCTCTGCCTGCCTCTCTGCCTGCTTGTGTGCTTTTTCTCTCTCTCTCTTTCTGACAAATAAATAAAATCTTAAAAAAAAATTAAGCTCAATAAGTACTTTTTATGGAATGAATACCTGAATTCTAGTTATATCTATTTTATGTCTCACAAATTCAAATCAAACATTCCTGATTCTTGGGGCACCTGGGTGGCTCAGTGGGTTGAGGCCTCTGCCTTTAGCTTGGGTCATGATCTCAGGGTCCTGGGATCGAGCCCCGGGATCGAGCCCCGCATCGGGCTCTCTGCTCAGTGGGGAGCCTGCTTCACCGCCCCCCGTCCGCCTGCCTCTCTGTCTACTTGTGATCTCTGTCAAATTAATAAATAAAATCTTTAAAACAAACAAACAAACAAAAAAACCAAAACATTCCTGACTCTTGATTTGATGAGATCAATTATAACCAAACAAGGACAGCCAAGCAACTGGTTTGTTGTCCTTGGGTTCCTTAATGATTTCTGTGTTAATCGATCTTATTCAATATGAACAATTTGAACTCAAGGGAAAGTTTTGTCTATCCCAGCCTCAACCCCTGTGTTTTACATAGTAGGAGACTGGGTTTAGAGTGTTTAAGTGACTAGTCCTTGGTCACACAGGAAGCCAGTGGCAAACAGGATGCCAGGTCTGCTGGTTCCAGTCCTGTGTCTTTTCTCTGTGCTTGGTCAAACAGAAATTACATGAGAGATCACATGAGGGCACGTAGTTAAAACAAACACCAAATCTGCAACTGATTTGATTATGACCATAAACAACATGGGAAGCATGTGGCTCCAGTGCTCCCTGGGACTGTCATCAGCCCAGAGTAAACACAGGGCTTCTGACAGGGAGGCATGCTTGGCCCAGAAAGGGCCCAAATACTGCAAAGCTCTAAGAGTGTTTTGTTTACAGTTTTTTTTTTTCCCTGTGTTACCTTGGGTGCACAGCTTTGCTTCTGTGGTCTCCTTGCTAGTATGGCAGGGGATTATGGACTAAATGTTTGTGCACTCTAACACCTGCCCAGATTCACATATTGAGGCCATAACCCAGAGTGTGATGATATTTGTGGGTGGAACGTTAAGAGGTAATTAGGTTTAGATGAGGTCAAGAGGGTAGAGATCCCATGATGTAATTAATGTCCTCAGGAGAAAAGGAAAAGAAGCAAAGAAACTAGAGCTATCTCTCTCTCTCTACCAGGACAGTGAGAAGGCAGGAAGCAAGCTCTTACCAGGAGCCGACTCTGCCAGCACCTTGATCTTGGACTTCCAGCTTGTAGAACTGAGAGAAATAAATGTCTGGTACTTAAGCACCTGAGTTTCTGGTATTTTGGTATAGGAGCCCAAGCTGATTAAGACATTTATGAGCTTGATCTTGAACTCTCCTTCTGGTTCTGAAATTCTCACATTCTTTCTCAAGTCTCCCTCCGTTATTGGCTGTGTTTATTCCTGCCACTCTGCTGTCCCCCAAGCCATTGCTCCTCTCTGGTATGTTTTCTCCAACTCTTTGCCATTATTCAGTCTTCTGCTAACTTAAAGACTGAGTATAACTCTCAGCTACAGTGTGGAGGAAAAACAATGCAATGAAGAGAAGATACTTCTCTTCATTTCTATGTGACCTTGAGCAGGTGCTTATTTAACTTCTCCATGCCTCTATCTCCAAAGTGGAGTTAATCATACCTATAGGATAAGAGTTGTTGTGACTATTACATGGAATTGAATATGGAAAGTTCCCAGAAAGACTGAGGACCAGCAGAATTTTTCTATCAAAGGACAGACAGTAAATAATTAAGGCTTGTTGTGCATACAGTCTCTCAGCTTTGCCATTGAAGGGCAAAAACGGCCATGGATGATATGTCAATGAATGGATGTGGCTACATTCCAATAAAGCTTTATTTATAAAAACAGGTGGCAGACTGGATTTGCATCTCCTACCTGCAGCACTGCACTTTTCAGTCCCTTGTATGTAATAAATGACGATTCTCACTACCTTTTTAATCCAATCTTCAGGCTGTCTTAAACTGTCTCTGTCTTTCTGTGAGGCCCCTCCTTACCTTCTTGCCTCACCCTTCCTTTCCCAGATAGTGGGAATTTTGAAGTCAGTGTTTTCTTTGGCTTCTCCTCATCAAGAGTTCCAAATGCAAGCACTAGTAGATGGGCTTTATTTGTTGAAATGAAATGAGAAAGAGTCCCCCTTATTCCAGGTTTAGAATCCAGTGTCTGAGGGCCCCAAATGCAGTGGTGTGGGCCTGGTGCCATGGGAGAAGAAAGCCTTTCTGAGGTCTAAGGGGGTCTGCAGACTGGGCGGGGCTTTGCTTTATAAAGAGGTGCTGTGCTTTGACATTAGTGAAAAGCCCCAGCTGGCACACTGGGGAGCTGGCCAGCGGCAGGAGCTGGCGTGTGGGTGCACTGCAGAGGTTTCCTTGTCCTGCTAGCGCGCCTCCGGCTCTGCTGATAGGGGGCCATTGTTCCTTGTCCATTGTGTGGAGTGCAGGGTGTTTGGGGCTATGGGCAGGGTTGGGAGCAGCCGCTCATTTCACAGAGCTCAGCTCAATGAAAACAGAAAGATAAAGAGCCAGAAGAGGAGGAAGAAAGTGCCTACCATGTTAATGTACCAGATCAGAAATTGAAGTGACCTGCCGGGCGAGCATTCTCAGAGCAAGGATGACATTTGCTGCGAGGGGCTCTGGGCTTGTAATGGGAAATGGGGTTTTAGATGTTGGTAATCAGAATGCACAGAAATTCAGTAACCCATCTGGCAGTTATTCTGCTAATCTCAGTATCCTGGCCAGGGGCCAGGCAGGAACAAAATTGTGTTCTCTTCTCTTACTCCCCATTGTAGTTCCCACTGGACTCGGCAGGCCCCAGACCTGCAGATTTGTCAGGGATACTCTGCTGGGCTCAATGGCTCAGGGAAGGCCCTAGAAATGCCACTAGCTATCCCCAGAGCCTGAGACACAGCCAGATACCAGGAAGGGACAGGAATGAGTATGGAGGGATGGAGGACCTAGGCTTTCAGAGTTATTTGGGCTTGGGTTGAATCCCGGCTCTACATGATCAAGGTATAGAACTTTGTCTCCTTTGAGTTGAGAGATGGTTTCTGGGGACCAACTTCCAGGATTCACATTTGAAATCTGTCACTTACTGGTCCTGTGATTTGAGTACATTACTTAATATTCTGTGCCTCAGTTTCCTTATGTGTAAAGGGAACAATACTGTGCCTCCTCAAAGTGTTGTTATGAGCATCCAGTGAGCAAATAAGTACACACACACACACATACACACATACACACGGAGAGACCTTGCTGCACGTAGTGCACATTTGTATGGATTTATGACTTTGGTTGTTATTTCCTCACACATATATGGGGATAATGCCATCCGCTTTTAGGTGTGTTATAAGGATATGATGAAATGGTGAATGTGAGGTCCTCTCCCCTGCGTCTTGTGCATAGCAGGTCCTTAGTGAATGCTGGTAACTCTGTGCATCCCTTCACTATAGACTGGTTGCACAGCATGAGGATAATTGACAAGAGTCCTGAATTACAGATTTGGCTCTGTCTCCAGTTAGGTGCATGACCTCAGGCCTGTTACTGCCCTCTCTGGCCTTAGATGTCCTTCCTCTAAGATGAGGAGGTCAGACTGGGTTCACTCTTTCTGCTCCAATATTTGGGCTTCCCGGAAGGTCAGGGAAACTGACTGTAGGTGGCTATCTTGTAGAGATTTGCCTTTTGCAGTAGCTCAACTTTAGATGGTGGAGATCCCAGGCGGGATGTTTCAGTGGGTGTACACTGGTGAAATGTGGCAAGACAGGGCACCCTGTGAAACCCACCATACTTTCTTCCAAAGTAGGATAACCAGGCTTCTGCAACCTTTAGTGGCCCTGAACACATCATCATCATAGAGGTGGTAAACATTTACTAAATGCTTTGTGCGTAATAAAACATGTGGTCCTTACAGACACCCCATGAGGGGCATACCATTATTATCCCCATGTTGCAGATGAGGAAACAGGACACAGAGAAAGTAACCTGGGGGAGGAGGGTGGGTCACACACCAGCTCTGTGGAATGGGCTTTGATCCCAATAGTTAGAGTTCTGAGGTTGCCTTTTCAGCCTGGGTCCGATCTGGCAAGCCAGTAAATCATTAGGCCTTAGGGTGCAGGACATGCAGTGAGGTGGGGCTGTATAGGGGGCAGGCACACTGAATTGGTCTGTGGCCCATCCCACACCTGCTGGAGGCCAAGGATAGATGGCATGTTTTCCTTGTTGCCCCAGCCTGGTTAGAGCTTGGAGGGTCAAGTAAGAGAACTGTCTTTAGGAGACCCAGGAGAGGGAGGAGAGAGGCTTACTGCTGAAAGGACACACATGATCATCACTAGTCTCCTTAATGCCATTCTTATGAAGGTGATGACATGTGTTGGTCAGGGCATGGGCTGGTACTTGGACATGAAGAGGCCAGTCTTTGCCAGACAGAGACCTTGAGGCACCTGGAGTTCAAGAAGACACTGGACTGAGAATCAGAGATCCTGCAGAGGTTCCACATTGTTTAAATCTGTATTCCAAGAAAAATCACATGATGAGCCTTTGGGGGCTTTGACCACTCAATCCCCATTGATAGGTCCAAAGTTAACCTCTTGTGGCTCTCTGGAGAAGAAAGCAAGAGAGTGTTCATGTGGTGTCCAGAGAATACACAGAATGTGGTTCCCCTGCTTCTATGTCTATTCCAGACCCCTTACAAGTTCCATCATGTCTTTAACACAACTGTCTGAACACCTAACCTTTTGCTCAATAAAAAATTCCCATTTTGTAGGTGAGGAAGCTGAGGCATAGCCATTGGTCAATAGGTTATGAGCACACAGGCTGTGGCACAGCTGAGATTTGAACCTTGGTGTTTCTTTTAAGATTTTATTTATTTATTTATTTGTTCATTTGTTCATTCATTCATTTATTTATTTAGAGCACAAGTGGGGGGAGGGGCAGAGTGAGAAAGAATCTTAGGCAGACTCTCTGCTGAGCATGGAGCCCAACATGGGGCCCAGTCCCATGACCCTGAGATCATGAACCAAGCCAAAATCAAGAGTCGGATGCTTAACCACCTGAGTCACCCAGGTGCCCTGAACCCTGGTATTTCTGATCACAAATCTCTGCCCTTGACAGCTCCACTCTACTGGCCTATACAGGAAAGTCTGTACCCCCTGGGCTTAACACACAAGGTGTTTCATGTCTTGGCCCAGCACTCCTGCTCACTCATGCCACTCTGCAGCTACAAGAAGTTCTTGCTGTTCTGATGCTCTCCATCCCTTACGCATCCTTGCCTTGCCTAGGCTGTGCACCTGATAGGATTTCCCTTTGCAATTTTCTACTTGTCTGTTGACACTCCACTCATATGTCACTGTCATAGGGAAGATTTTTAAATTATTTTTCATGGACTAGTGAACAGCGTCCAGTCTCTGTTCTTCCTGGATCCATTTGCACTGATCCAATCTTTGCTTTGCACTTCTGCCTCAAAGAACTTTCTAGGATATAAATATGATCCAACATCTCTCTGGCTCATTAGCAGCTCCCTTTTGTTCTTAAGATGCCTGGCATAAAAGTCTAGTCCTGGTCCTTGCCTGCCCTTCTTGAATCTCACCTCGCCAGCTCCTCCTCTGCTGACCATCCCCATGATAAACTCTGTCAGCAACTTGCTCTCTCACCTCCTTCCTTTCTGTCTCAGTCAGCTCAGCTGCTACAACAAAATACCACAGACTGACTGGGTGGTTTAAGAACAGAAATATATTTTCTTTCAGTTCTGGAGGCTGGAATTTCAAGATCAGGGTGTCAGCAGGATTGAACACTGGTCAGAACCCCCTTCCTGGCTTTCAGATGGCTACCTTTTGGCTGTGTACTCACATGGCAAAAAGAGAAAGAGGACACTGATCCCATCCTGGAGGCCCCACATTCTTGACATCATCTAACACTAATTACCTTCCAAAGGCCCACCTTCAAATACCACAAAGTTGGGGATTAGGGCTTTAACATAAAAATGTACATATTCTTTCTATAGCACCTTCTCACACACAACTCCTCCTTCCCGGGAACCCTTCTACCTCTGTCTACACTAACAAATGTCTCCTCATTCTTATAGTCTTGGTTTACCCATCTTTTTCCCAGGGAGACATCTCTGTCTTATAAACCCCTGTATGTGCTCCTATAGCTCCCACAGTGAAACTCTCCACTTCTACTTGTTGATGTGTCTCTTCTCTGGAAGATGGCGAGCTTCACTGGGAAGGTAGCCAGGCCACCGTGGCAGAGATCCTGGTACATAGCAGCTGCTTAATGAGTACTAGGTAGATGGTTGAACAAATGAGTATAGTGGCTTCTCAAGATCATGTTGAGAATTACATCTGGTGGCTTGGGATTCTAAATTTACCATCACAAACCACTTCTCTGTTTTTGGATCCTGCTGGCATGCCCATTTCCTCCCCCAGACATTTTCCCTGGTTGCTTCCACCTGTACATAATATTAAAAACCATACAATTGTACATCTGAAACTAATATAACACTATGTTAGTGATATTTAAATAAAAAATATGAAATGGTGCTTTCTATTCTTGTCTGTACCTTTCAGATATTAGAGGCGCTTATGCTCTTTATATTTTGTCTGCTAGCCAAGTCATGCATTTTGGCTTCTTTAATTTTTTTCTTAAATAAATCTCTTCATATTCACTTTGGATTCCTTCCAATTTTGATAGTTTTTTTCTTTTTTTCCCTCCTCTGATTTTCTAAAATTTTTTTTAAAGATTTTATTTATTTATTTGACAGACAGAGATCACAAGTAGGCAGAGAGGCAGGCAGAGAGAGAGAGAGGAGGAAGCAGGCTTCCTGCTGAGCAGAGAGCCCGATGTGGGGCTCAATCCCAGGAACCTGGGATCATGACCTGAACCGAAGGCAGAGGTTTTAACCCACTGAGCCATCCAGGTGCCTCTGATTTTCTAAATTTTTAAAGAAAATGCTATTATGTTTGAAAACACCAGCTTAAAAATACAGTTCAGTTGAAGTCCATATACAATTATTGAGCCTGGTGCTTATGGTAGAAGGATGAGCAAGGCATGGTTCCAGTTTTCAGGGAGTGTACAGTCTTGTATCTCTGAACTCTACATGCCTCTGGGATGTAGGCAAAAGGTGTTGGGGCATTTCTTGGCACTGGATATCAAGCAGATGTGAGCAACAAGTTTCCAACCCTGTGTGTTTGGGTGGCTTCTCCTAGAATCTTCCTCTCCTCTTTTATTCTTTATGAAGACCCACACCTGCAACTCTACATGCCTTGGGAATATTTAGGAGACCCCGAGCTCCCTGGATACCTATTTATCAGAACAGACCATGGCCTCAAGTCAGAAGACCTGGTTTTGTGGAAAGTCATTCACTTTGAGTTAGGCAGTCCTGGATTTGGAATCCTGGTCATGCGGCTGCTGCTTAAAATTTTATTTATTCATTTTAGTGAGAGAGAAAGAGAGAGCAGGGGAGGGGCAGAGGGAGAGGTGAAGGGAGAGAGAGAATCTTGAGCAAACTTCCTGCTGAGCATAAAGCTCAATGTGGAGCTCAATCCCATGAACCTGAGATCATGACCTGAGCCAAAATCAAGAGCCGGCTACTTAACCAACTGAGCCACCCAGGCACCCCTTGGTTATGCTTCTTTAAGTGTGTATCCTTGGCTAAGATTTACAAGCTCCCATTTTACTCACCGTAAAACAGGGATAATAATCACTGCCTTATAGTGTTCTTATGAGGATAAGGTGTTGTGACAAAAGAAAAGTTTCTGGTACATGGCAATTCCTCAGCAAATGCTGCTTCTCATCCCAAACCAGTGGAGTGGTATTTAGCTGTGGCCTGACTTTTGTGGCTACACTGTGGGCTTTGTCAGTGGCCATGTGCATGAGCTGCCTTATAAAGTCTAGGTTATACCATGGTTTCTGTGAGGTTTGGACAGGTTAAGTCATTGAATGCAGCCAGAAGTGAAGTGTATTAGAAAGAGTTTTATATTTAACTAAGTGAAAGACACCTTCAGATGTATTATAACCATTTTGGAAAATGCCTTGCTTGTACAGGCCAAGATAAAAACAACAACAAAAATTATCAGGTCCTGATACATCAGGACCTCCTTCCATCTATGTATTCTGCCATTCCAACAGGCTTTATGGAGCTCCTATTAGGTGCCAAACATGGTGCAAGTGAACCTGTAATCCCTGAATTAATCATGTAATTAATCATGTAATTCCGGGTATATGTGTGTGTGTATGTGTGTGTGTGTCTGTGTGTCTGTGTGTGTGCTCTTAGTGTGTAGGCAATACGGGATGGCATAGACTGTTATAGAAATAAGCAGAGGAATTATGGTGGGGGGGCAGAAAGAGGGGAAGCTGACACCATTTTGGGTGTCAGGAAGGTTGTCTGGAGAAGATGATCCAACAGACACATTCCTGTTTATAGCGATGCTGGACCTATCAGAGTAGGCTCTAGTCAAGGAGCTGGAGGTTCCTAGAGGTTATAGTTTTGCCACAAATTAACCCTTCCATTGCTGATTTCAGGAGCCTTAGGGGATGAGCCAGGGAGGGAGGAGGTGAGAAAAATCATTTGGAGTAGTGACTGTTAACCAGCCCCATAGAGGCTTTCTATATTTTGTCATCCAGCATTGCCACTCATCTATTACTTTGCCTGTTTATGAAGTTTAGAACAAAGTTACCAAGATTACAAAAATCCTAAATCACTTACCAGAGGCACCGATATGAATCTGACTGGTTTATTTTCCCTCTCTTGCTTTTTAAAAATAATGTTTTAAAGTTTTCTTTTCCATAAGCTTTACAGATATTTCTTTACAGTTTCTTGTTAAATAGAACCCCTGAAACAGTTTTGAGTAACTCAGTCACTGCATCACCTGCATGAGTGGGTCTGTTGGGTGGCTTTCTTCCTTTCCTCACAGAATCCTACCTAATACACCGTAAACCCCTCAGCTTGTCTTTTGATCCTCATTGTCCATTATTTCAAAGCATGGTGTATTTTCTTCTTAGTCTCTATATTTATCATAAGTAGTACAGGAAGTGCCTGATGCCTTCTGCTAATCTCCATGAAGATTTTTGGGGAGGAAGGGCACAGTCAATTCTGGAGGATGAACAGTGCAGACAGTAACATGTCGGAGTTGGGAGAAACTGAGTTGAAGCACTAAGCCTTTCCTGGTTGACTGCTTGACTGTGGGCTAGTTAATTTCTCAGGACTTTATAAAAAGTAGAGATAGAAATTGTGAGACTTAAATGAGCCAGCCAAGTTGGTTCAGGTCTTTCTAGATGCAGATTTTATGACAAGATTAAACATGCAAAGATTTTATTGGGGGAAAATTCCTGTGTGAAAGGAAGTAGGGAGCAAGTTTGGGAAGGCTGGGAAAGCCTCAGATATAAAGGGGTGAAGGAGAGGATGTTGTATGGACACAGCGCAGACCACTGTTTGGTCTAAGCAATGGTTGACCAAGTTGCTGGGAAGTTCTGCACCTAAGCCTGTTGGGAAAGGAGTGCCAGAGCCCACATACTCAGGAAGGGATAGCATTTGGGCAGAGTGGAAAGGCAGCCTGTGATGGGACATGGCTTTGGTGTCAATGAAGTGGGCTTTAGGTGCAGCATATGGGGTCCGAGTTTAGTTGTGCCTACTGCTACTGCTGTGGAACCTGCAAGTTTGTCCTGATGGTATCACAGTTCCTTACACAGTTTGCAGCACAGAGGTGACTCTCCACCATTCAGATCTGAGGTGATATACCTTTCCAAAACTTGGGAGGCAGAATCCCTCTACATCAAACAGAAGCCTTAACATTGGCCTAGTATGAGAAGGTGTTGAGTCAGGAAACATTTAAAGGGACTCAAGTATGATGGAAAGAGCATATCTACGTTCAAATCCTAGTCATATGATATTACTTCTGGCAAATGTTCAAAAATATCTTTAATCTACTACAGAGAACTGATAAGATATCAGTGCCAGACATAGTGAGTGAGGAGCGTGTGATGTCTCCTGGCTTTGGCCTTTCCTCTTTCTCTACCCAGCCCCGCTTTCCTTCCAGTCATCTTCATTTGCTTAGGTAATGAATTTATCAAAGCACCTGCCATAAGGCTCAGACATAGCGACTGTGTACCACATGCTTAATCTTGGAAGGAGTACTTATTTATCCTCTTAGAGAATGTGCCTTCAAGAGTCTAGTTTATTTATGATGTAGAAATCCTGAGATTCCAGAAGCCAAAGGCAGTAATTGAGCAGGGAATGGGATCATGACATATATCAAACCTCTGTCCATTCTTCTACCTGGTCATGGGTTCCCTCTTAGAGATGTTGCCCCCATTCATAGGCTTCTTTAATTTGGTGACCTAGCATCCTCTTTCTACTTTCCATTCATTTATTTATATAACAAATAATTGAGAATTAACTCTGTACCAGTCACTGAGTTGAGCATTGCTATGGGGAAGTTATTCTAACAGAGTGTCTCTGTTCAGAGTCTTCCAAAAGCCACGGGGAGGGAAAGGAAATCAATGAAATATATTTCATCTTAGCAGGAGTTAGCAAACTTTTTCTATAAAGGACCAGATAGGCTTTTTGGGCTATACAATCTCTGTTGCAACTACTCAACCCTGTTCTTGTAGCCCAAAGGCAGTCATAGACAACATATAAATAAAAGAACAGACATGAATTACAATAAAACTTTATTTATAAAAACAGGTGTCAGTTGAATTGGGGCTATGAACCCTGGTTTGAGGACCCCTGATCTAGAAGTTCTCTGCTGTGTGCGGCAACTGAGGCTCAGTGACATTGGGAACCCGCTGGAATTATCTCTCTTTCCATCTGTCCTACTAAGGAGCAAAAGAGCTGGCAGGTTCATCTGTCAAATCTCTTCCCTCAGAGTTTATAGGTTTGTTCCCCCTGGCCAACACTAAACACAGCTAGCCTACCCCAGGAGTTCTGGGCATGTTCTGTGGCCAGAGAATACCCTTGAGCAGAGAGGCATGGGACCCCACAGTAAGTGCTGAGCTGTCTACAGGTGGCCTCAAGGTAGACCAAGGGGACCTGGGCGAGGCACCAACAGTACCTCTTACAAAGAGATTTCTGTCTAGTGGTGAGATAAGGCAGGAACCTCTAAAAAGTGAAATCATACTTCATGTGGTCCAGAGGCCCTGGCTAACTATTAGGGAAATGCCACAAGGCATTGGGAAGTATTATACAAATATTAGCTAACATTTATTAAACACTTACTATAGAACAAGGACTGTGCTAAGCACTTCAGATGTATTAACTCAATCCTCACAACAACTCTGTGAAGCAGGGGCTATTTTATTCTCATTTTACAGGTAGTTAAACCGAGGCTTAGAGAGCTTACACAACTTCTTCAAGGTTACACAGCTAATAAGAAGAAGGATGTCTTGTGTAGCCCAGCATTTTGTCTCCAAAACTTCAAAGATGGATTCAGGAATGCTGTTGAGTCAATGGCTATATTGACTTGCTAGGGCAGCCCATAACAAAACCAGGTGGCTTAAGACAACCGATATTTCTTAGTTCTGAAAGTTAGACATCCAAATCAAGGTGTCCACAGGGACATCCGCCTTCCAAATGCTCTAGAGAGGATTCCTTCATTGTTTCATCCAGCTTCCAGTGGTGGCCTTCAGGCTTTGGTGTTCTCTGGTTTCCAGGTAGATGACTCCAATCTCCACCTCCACCTTCACGAGATGTTCTCCTTGTGTGTCCCTGTTTCTCTTCTCTTCTTATGAGGATGCCAGTTATATAAGATTGAAGGCACATGTTAATCCACTGTGACCTCATCTTAAACTAATTGCATCTGCAAAGACCCAATTTTCAAATAAGGTCACAACCTCATATACCAGGGGTTAGGACTTGAACATATCTCTTTTGGGGACACAGTGTAAACCATCACATTGGGCCAGACATTACACCAGAAGCAGGAATGTAGAGATGAAGAGGCATGGTTCTGTTTTGGTGTCAATCGTGGGTATGCCAATTTAGGGGTTGATGGGATGATTCAGAGAAATAAGCAGACAAAGGGAATATAAATGTAATCAGTTCTAGAGTAGTGACATTTTCAAAATGCAAATTACAGTAGTCAATTTGGTTCCTCTAATTTTCATATTTAACTTTATTTTTTCCCCATCATTTACTGATTCCTGAGGTTGGTTACACATTAGTGAGGTGAAGTTACAATTCAAATGGTGGTAATTGTCACTTCTAGGCAAGGATGACTCCTCTGGGCCTCAGTTTCTTCATCTGTGAAAGAGTTGGTAGGACACATTATTGGGTTTTAACTCTAGCAACACACTAGAATAACCTGGGGAAATTTAAAACTACTGCTGATTACTGGATCCACCCTTAGGGATTCTGATTCAGTTTGCTGAATTGGGATCCAAACATCAGTATTTTTAAAACATTCCTGGATTATTCTAATATGCAGCCAAGCCAATAACTACTGGTGCTCAAAGTCCTAATGTCTTACCCACTCTGCCAATCTTGGGTTCTAATCAGTTATACACTTTCTATCCCAGGTTGAAGATGCCCCTATGGGTTCTGCAAGAATGAATTTGGGCAGGACTCTGGAGGGGTTATCTTCCCTGTCTGTTAACTCAGGGCTGCTCTTTCTAGCAGGATATAGACCCTGAAAGCCTTCTGAAGAACATGTCTGCAATCAAATGCTCTGTTTGAGGGAACTGTCACCAAGTCAAGAGAACAGATACAGAGATACCAGCAATTGTGAATTAGGTGTTAATTGCTTCCTGGCAAAGCCAGCCCTTTTGATGGGAGAAGGCTCAGAGGCCATACAGATTACTCAGGCCAGCATGTTCCTCTTTTTTTCTGGGCTTTGGAATCCAGGTGGTGGAAGACCTGGATGGGGGCGGCAGGGGGGGAGAGAAGATATTGTTAGTGGCCAGAAGTTGGAGTGCTAATTATAGACAGAAGGCCAGAAAAGGCATGGGATATTTTAAAGTTTTTTTTTTTTTTTAAGTCTTTTTCTTTTGTCATATCTGCAGACCAGGCTATTTCTAAGTAAGTTAAGAATGCCATCTTCATTGTTTGACCCATCTAGGCTTAAAATCCCCCTCCACCTTCCTTCACCGGTGACCTTGGAGAAGTTATTTAGCTTCTCTGGGTTTTTGTTTCGTTATCAAAGTGAGTGTAACAGGCTAGCACTTCATTGGGTGGTTGTGTGACCATGTAAGGTTACCTGTGAGGATTTGTGTAAAGCATCTAATAGGATGGTATCTGGCACACAAAAATACATAATCAATGTTTGCTGCAACTGAGTTATTGTAATTATTGTCAGTTCACAAGCTTTGTAGGGGATGAGAACAGAAGATAAAAGACACTGACACCAGATTTGGGCCAGGTGCTGGGTTAAACAAGTTATATATATAGAATTTCATTTAATATTCATTATAAATGTGTGAGTTAGGTATTATTATTTCTACTTTACAGATGAAGAGACTGAGGCCCAGTGAGGTTAAAGGTCAGACAGAGGTGTGTTGGTGAAGGCTGGATCCAATAAGTCAGCTTGACTCCAATCACACTCCAATCCACAGCCCATAGAGCTGAGTGAAATTGGGTTAAAAGGAAACAGGGAAACTTGTACTGGAAGAAAGATTCCATATAGAAACAGCCTGGGGTGTTTGTGCTATGTGTGCATGTGTGGTCATAGTGACTCCTAACCAGAGTCCGATTACAAACACATTGAGTGAGATTTTAGGGTAGACCACATGGGTGTTGGAGTGTGGGAAGCAGCAGCACAGGGTGGTGAGGGATTGTGATGGCAACTTGAGATCTCTTCATCCATCCACCTTCCCCTTGAGACATCTGACGGGATGTGACAGACACTTCAAATGTCCACCAGTAAGTCTATACCCTTTTCTGTGGTAGGCGGGCACATTCCCCAAATCACATTCAGAAACCCAAAAGGAGTTCCTGGCCTGAGAGGGCTGGGGAGAGACTCTAAAAGAGCCTGGTTTGTCTCAGCAATTTAGTGATTTCTTATTAGGCTAAATCCTCCTTTCCTGTCTACATTGCCCATCCTATATGCCTTAGAAAGCCCTTCTCCCAACTTTTTGTTTTTTTTTCTCTCTAATAAGTTAATCAGGACCATCTCCATGGTCCCTATTCCAAAACAGCCTCAGTGGACAGAGAACCTGGAAATACTCAGTGTGTTCTGCAGCATAACAGCCCCTGGAGATGTTCATGTCAGAACCTGGGAATATGCTAGGTTACAGGACAAAGTACAATGAAGGATGCAGGTAGAACTAAACTTGCTATTCAGTGGGCTTTGAGAGAGAGAAAGAGAGAAAGGGAGAGAGAGTAGGCTGGATTAGCCACAGGAGCCCAATATGATAACAAGGGTCCTTAAGAGTGGAGGAGACTGGCAGTGTGAGAAGCACTCAACCTGATTTGCTGGCTTTGAAGATGGAGAAAGCCTGCCAGGAGGCAGGGGGAGCTGACAGCAAGGAGACAGATTCTTCCCTAGAGTTTCCAGAAAGACTGCAGCCCTGCTGACCTTGACGTTAGCCAATGAGACCTGTGCTAGGCCTCTAGCCTGAAGAACTTAAGATAATAAATGTGTGCTGTTTAAAGCCCCGAAGTTTGTGGTGATTTATTACGGCAGCCATAGGAAGCCAATATGCTTGGCTGTGCACAGGGCTGGAGGGACAGCAAACTGGCCAGAGAGTTTGAACTGCGGGAGTAGAGCAGGTGGAGGTGGCTCTGTTTGGAGGCCCCATCCAAGCATAGGAAAACACAGTCCAAACCTGGGAAGTGGTAACAATTTTTTTCTAAAATAAGAGTAAAAATTCTACTGGGAAGATCTCTTTGGGAAAGTGGATTTTGAACCAAGCTGTGTGGTTCTGGAAACTGACCCCTTTGCTTCAGCTCTGTGACCTGGGCAGGTTACTAAATTCCTGTGAGTGTCAGATTCCTCACCTATAAAAAGCCATATACAGGCTGTCCGATTAAGACGTCCATCATCCCACTGCTTATCTCTGAGTTCCCATGTTAGCTAACGACAGAGGTGTTCTGGGGAATTATAACCAAAGGGAAGTATTCAGTGCTGAGAACACAGTCAATGGTAACTGATATCTTTCCAAAGGCACATGTCCCAGGCAGACTACAATTTCGTTTGTCTGAATTAACCATTAAATGCTCTTTAGAAAGAAATACAATCAGTGTTAATGCAGTGCCCTATGGTAAGAACTTCAACTTCTGGGAGTGGAATTTTAGTAGGATGGGCCATGATGAATGAGGAATCAGGATCAGACCTACTGAGAATATTGTTTGTAGAAATGCACACTTAAATAAACCTCTATCCCTTATGAATTTCAAGTTCAATCCTCAATTAACCAACAAAATCCCTATTTTTTAAATTAAATTTGCTTTATATTCAGTAGTGACCTTGACATCAGAATGACAATCAGAGTTTAGCTGTGTGCATCTCCACCTTTGTTTCAAAGTCAGTATTCCCAGGCCTAAATTCCTTGCCTATCCACCACTGCCCCGAATCTGCCCATCTGGAGCTTCTAATCTCAGTGAGTTTAAGCCACCCAGTCTGTGGTATTTTGCTGTTAACAGCCCAAACAGAGATGCAGTGAGATAAAGTCTGAACACGTCAGAATGGCATGACATACCCTTTTCCTTGTAATTCCCATCCATCTGACAGGTCACTCACAGCTGTTTTCTCATAACTGAGATTCCTGACCTATTGTGCTCTTTGGGGCATACGTTCTTCCCTCTGCTCCAAGTACACTGGTTGGTTCCCTTCCACCCTTCATTATTTCCTTTAGTGTATGTGGTTAATGTTCCATTTTGTGTTTTTATAGTACTTGAGACAAGCCTATTTCACTGTAATAAAATGTATTTTAATTACGCCTTATCTATTTCCCCCAACTTATCTATTCCCTCAATAAATTGAGAGGGAGAGAGGGGCTCTGTCTTATTCATCTTTGTAATGTGCACAGAACAGATTCTAGCACCTTGTAGATTTCATAAAAATGCCTGTTGAATGGATGAGTCTGTGAAAAAATTATACATGAAGCAAAACCTCCCATTGCTCTTAGAATATATCTCAAGCTCCTTCATTTGGTCTCCATGCTTTTCTAGCCTCATTTAATTAGACCTCCACTTGGCATCAGCCACCAGAGCTGCCTGACACTTCCAGTCTGCCTCCTATCCCAAAACCTCTGTGCCCCTCTGTTCCCTCTGCCTGGAATGTGCCCCTGCTCTAACCAGTCTTAAGCCACAAGTAGCTACCCATTTTTCAGCTTGTAGCTAAATGTCTCCCCAGGGGAAGTTTTCTTGACATCTTGTGCCCTAGACATGATTGTTTTACCTGTGCTTTGCTCACAGGGCACATTTCTGGTCTCTTCCCAATACTTAAGTCCAGCGTGCTGTAGCATGCTTGTGTGATTGTAGAGTTAAATTGGCCTCCTGACTAGACACGAAAGTCTCTGAGATCGGGGAGGTTTGCTTACTGGCTTGTGTGTTTTGTTTTTGGCCATCTCTCCTCAGGTCACAGTGCCCAGTGCCCAGACTGCAAAGTTAAGTTGCAGGAGACAAAGCAAACTCTGAGTTTTGCCATTTTTTCTTTACATCATTTAGTTCACTTGAAGTTATCTAGTAATAGATGAGAAAAATCAGACCGTATTTCTCACCTTCACCCTTATATCCCTTGCTTTCTGTCCACAGTTGAACAAAATCTACAGTGTTTGGGCTGTGAGGAGTAGGTTTAAAGGCAAAGGCTGTTCATGTGGCCCCAAAGCTTTACTGAGAAGACCTTTGGAGGTACTGGGGCTCATGCCTTGCCTTGAAGGGTAGGCAGAGTTGGACTGTAGAGAAGGGAAATGTCAAGAAAGAGCAACACGGCTCAGTGGTTGTTTTGGCTTTAGAATCTGACTTTGTTCAAATCCTGGCTCTACTTCTTCCAGTCAGAGTGACCCCAGACCAACTCATTAGCTTTTGCATCTCGGTTTTCCCAGTTGTTGAAATAGAGAGTAGGAATAGTCCCTACCTAACAGGGTCATTATGAAAATTAAGTGAGCTAAAAAATGTAATGGGCTTCAAATAGTGCCTGTCACATAGGATGCATCTAGGGACAATTATGGATACTAATATTAGCCATTCCTGATGTTTTTAATACGTGGAAAGAAGCGTCAATTACTGTATCATGCCTGAACTTCTCCCCTGGAGGAAAGGAGTAACTCCTCATTGTAGAGTTTAGAGGGAGAATCTAACCATGCACGGAAGCTTCTTTTCCTCTTAGAGGCTAACTGGGGGGACAGGTGTATGACTCAGCCCCTCCAGATTCAGGTTTGCCTTGCCTCAGAGCTGCATGACTGGTGGATAATGCTGACTGATCCTGGGACTCAGTATTAAAAAGTTCTAGTGCCTGTAGATATAAACTCAATTCTCTAATATTAGCTTAATAATGATGAAACTTTGGCCCCATCTGCCTGCCTCCTTTCTCTTATTTATCCATTGATTTGGAACTTAAAAAGGAGGAAGGTAACCATTTATTGGGGCCTATTGAAGAACTCCCATGGGATCACATTTAAATTGAGTAGAAAGGGAAGGGACAACAAATAACAGGGTCTTAGTGTCTGAAGAGCAGAGGTCCATGCTGAGAAATTAGAAAACCAAAACAGAGTTGATGTGCTTTGGGATGACCAGCAGGAAAAGCTAACCAGTATAGTTTGCATGATTATGAGTGTGAGTTCCTAAATTTCAGAGTCCCCAGACAAACCTAATCCTCAGTTAAGCGCCAGGAGATGCAAAATTTGAAACTCAGAAAGTGTCATGGCATCTGTTTCTATCTCTAGAGAACTCATAATGAGCTCAGACCTGCAGCAGTGAGTTACTTCAACATATATAGTGTGTGTGTAGAAGCCAAAGGCATGGCATACAACACAAAGAGAGCACTCAGAACACAGAGTGCTCACATCAGAGAGAATTATGCAGTCAGTGGGATGCAAGGCCATCCAAACAGGGCAGCCATTCTCGGACCAAAGGACCATGACAGGCAGATGTCTATCCAATGCTGCAAGAACCAAGTCATCTAACACAATTGTTTAAGATGACTCATACACTAAAGTAGGAAACTAAACTGGGAGGATGGACCTTGAAACAAGGGGATGTCATCACAGGGTAGAGGGACATGGAAGCATAAGGATACAGAAAGGCAGGACACACAACTTGGTCAGTACAAAATGGGAACAATCCAGTCTGGGCCCGAACAGATACTTCCTATCTACCACACCTGGTTAAGTATTTTTATGAGTGGTAATCAGAAATGAACGTGAGACTACACTGAAGGTATCTGGTAGTTTGGGAGTGAATAACTTCATTTGAGTCACTTGTCTAGTGAAATAGATTTATACGGCCTTCACTCCCCAATGTAATTTTAGATGGTTCTTAAGCCAACTTGTGCTGTTGTTATACCGCCTGTGTCAGAAGGTCTGCACAGGTGTGTTTAGAGCCGGGCAGACCCCGATGAACTGTTTTGGTCAGGTACCTGGCAGGCAGTGGAGGCAAAAGCAGCTGAGTCAATTATATTTATGGATTCATTTGCAGAAGGTCTTTCTGGTAGTTTATGAATCCTGTTTCTAAGCAAATAAAGTAAAGTTCTCATCATAGATGAAGCGTTCAGTCAAATGTTCAAACATCACTGGAAATAGTGGCTACAGTGGGGTTGATGGGTGTGCTGGAAGAAGAAACAAACACAGCTTCATTAGAATGAGTGAGCCTGCTTAATTTAACTCTCCCTTCTCCCCTCCCCCTGGTAAGGCATCACAGTGGGTTCTCTGGGCAGCTGACTCTGAAGGAAAGTTTAATAGTCCATGTTTATTGATGAGTTCTCTTGGGATCCCCAAGAGCGGGGGAAAAGAAGGGAGCAGGACTGAGTGTGAGGGGCAAGTTGAGCTGTGCTATCTCATCTGACACCTTCATCTCACCCCTCAAAAATGGCTCTGGAGCTAGAATGACTCTTCAGAGTTGTTCTGAATTAGGCCAGGATGGCCAGCATGTTTTATAATCTCACATTAAACTGTCATTGGATGAAGGGCTCCCAGGAAGGGGTGCAGCCTTGATTGAGGGGGCATCTCTGCAGCTGAGGGATGTGGGATCTGCCCTCAGCACTTTCAGGCTGGGATAGCAAGACTTTAATTGAAGGGGCATCTGGGCAGTGTCTGCCTCAGATGGCCTCTACAGGCTATTTGAAGGAGACCAATCCAAAGCTGAATCTAAGAAAGCCATAAGGCAGAGGAAAGAGAAAGTACTGGAATCAAGGAGGTCAACCATAAGGTGATGGTAAAAATTTAGAAATTTCTAAAAAAAAAATCTAGAAATAAGGGTAAGAGTGGGAAGGGAGGAAAAGTTGAGAAGGAACTTGCAACGGCAATCAGGAGAATTAATCTCTCTGGAATGAATACAGACAATGAGGTCACCAAACACTGAACCTCCTACGGGTCTTCAGCTCAGACTTCAGTCTCATTTTCTTGATGGGAGAATGCTCTCAGAAAGCTGATACAACCAGCAGGTACAATACACAGAATATATTTCCTTTTAATGTTCCATTTTCTTCAGTTAGCTCTTTAGGCAGCTTTGTATAATTGTAGAGTGTTGAGAATTGATTTAAAATACTGGCTTTGGTGAGTCTTTGCTGTTTGATTCTGGCCAAGGTTTTAACCTTTCTGAACTCCTCCTACAGATAAACTTCCTTATCTGTAAAATGGGAACAATGTTATCTACCCTCTCCAAAGTTGATCCAAGGTTAGAAAGGCAGTAAGATACATGAAAATCACTCTGCGCATTGCCTAATACGTAATACTTCTTTAACAGAGTCAGTTATCTTTTCATGAAAAAGGACACTAAGCGGGACAGTTTAGACTGCTCCACTGAACTCAGTTTTGAGAGAAAATCTTGTGGGAGAATGGCCTTTGCCCAGTTTTTATGTCCAAAACAATAATATAAATAAAACTTCTGGTTTTAAAGTGAATAAATGCATGAAACGTTCAGCTTCCAGCTCAGACCTAGCATGTTGAAATCTGCCTAGAGCAAAATTTCATGGCTGAGCTATAGTCCCAGAAAATAACATTCTAAAGTTTGAAGTTCTGGATCAACCTTCACATTCCAGCCCTATTTAGAGGAATATTGTAAGTCTGCCATGAAGTGGGATTTGAGTTGATGAAGTTTTTGTTGAAGGAGAAAAGAAGGCCCAGGTAACAAGGTTGATGTTGTTTTGTTTTAGTAGCTTCCCATCAGGTGAAAACTAGAAACTATTTTGGATGGAGAATGTAATAGGAATGTTTTGGGTGAAACTCAGTTCTGTGACAGTGTCTTAAGGCCCCCACTCTGTGTAGGCCTCCTGCATATATAGATTTTATATATCTAACAGAGGGCCCTGTCCTGAGAGATTTATAGTCAAATGGAGAGACGGCATGAAAACTTTCCTCCAACCTAGCAGGGAGAAGGGTCTGTGATCTGACCCAGTTTATTCACTAGACACTTGGGTCAGAGATTTTTGGACCCGTGAGTTCTTCATGGGTTTCAATACAAATGTCTGATATTTGAAAAAAAAAAAAAAAAAGCAACTCCAAAGGGCAAAAAGAAAACTTTAATCTAAAAAATTAATAAATGCTAAGTTAAATGTTATGAAACTTTACGTGATGTCAGCTGGTCTAGTGCAACTCAACTCACACACATAAAATATTTATGCTTATAGTGTGTGTACATGTGTGTACATGCATATGTGGATATGTATACATGCATACGTGTATATGTATACACAGAAGTATTTTATATATTTTATGTGTGTGTGTGTGTGTGTGTGTGTGTGTGTGTGTGTGTGTATCACAGGGAGAAAAGCCAGTAATTTATACTAGCTCAATTATAATTGGGAAGTAGTTTTATAATTCTTAGCATTTTCTTAAAACAATATAGCTACATTGGGATGTGGGTACATTTTATTTTAATAAAGTATGTAAGAGGCCTCTGAAAACAAGAGTGTCTAGATCCTCCAAAGGTTTAAAAGTGACCCATGATGTATAGGAGCCCCAGAAGGATAATGTCTCCTTCCCGCCAGGGAGAGATTCCAAAGAAGGTCAGACTAGAATTGCGTGTTGGTGGCAAAGTAGGTATTGTGACATGTCACAGATTTCACAACTGAGGAGAGTTCTGGAACCACATCGTCAAGTTAATCTGTGTATCAGGCATGTCTAACTTAACAGAATGCAGCTCAATGCTTCATGCCTGTGGCAACCCATGCCAACTCTTGGATGGGTAATAAGCAGGAGCAGGCAAGTGTAGGGTCATTTAACTGACTTCTAATTGTTTCATGATTCTTGTTTGCAAAGGAACTGATTCCCTGTGACTCAACTGAAAGTAAAACAGTGACCAAGGGACAGGTCAGGGGACAAGCAGGTGGCCCAATATAAACACGCAGGCTAACTGGCACACACTACTGGGTCCGGGTCTGACCTCCCCGAGACACTGACAGAAAATACCCTGGGGCAGGGCTTTTTCTTTAGTCTTCCTTGGACTTTCACCTTGTTCTGGTGGGAAAGAGAATCAGAATCTGAAAGAGGTTGTCACCATCCTACTTGCTGTTTTCCTGAAGAGTCAGAGAAATCTTGACCTGTTAAGTTTGCCTGGATGGGATTTCAGAAGATTCATTTTTGATCTGGAGGCTCAGAGGCGTGGTGACTGGACCCGTGGGAATGGCACTGTGTGCAAGGCAACAAAATCTGCCTACCCTTCCTCTGGATCCATTAAATGCCTGTAAATGGTGGTTCTCCTAGTCAAACTGGACCTGTGATTAGGGGAAAGAGGCCAAAAGTTTAATCCCTATATGACCCAATTATGAACGTGATGTAACAGTAAATATCAAGATCACTATGTTTCCCTGGGTGCTCATTTATTTACCCATCCTTTCTTTCATATACTACAAGGAGCTAAAGAGGTAGCTTCTTTTTCTTTATTATTTTTATTAACACATAATGTATTATTTGCCCCGTGGGTACAGGTCTGTGAATCGTCAGGCTTACACACTTCATAGCACTCACCATATCACATATCCTCCCCAATGTCCATAACCTAGCCACCCTATCCCTAGCCCCTAACCCCTAGCAACCCTCAGTTTGTTTTGTGAGATTAAGAGTCTCTTAGGGTTTGTCAAGGAGTAGCTTCTAATGAGTGCCCTCTATGGGTACATCCTTGGATAAGCGGCTCTTCTTACTTTTCTGTGATTTAATTTGTCTCATTCCTGCAAAGTAGGTCTTATTGGCTCATTGCAAAGTCAAGGAAATTCAGGCTTGGAGAGGTTAAGAGAAAAGCCAAGGTTACAGAATTGTGTCAGAGCCAAGATTCAAAACTGGGTTTAATTAATTCCTCAGCACTTACTCTCTTTCACAGCATGGAATATTGCTCTTGAATATTCTTATTGTCTACCTTTGTTTCCTGACATAAAAGTTAAAGCAAGTCATATTCTAAGAGGATGCCAATTTCCATTGTAAGCACTGGGAATAAAGAGAGAACTGTCCCTTCAGGTAGGGTTTTTACACTCCAGGACTCAAACTCTCCTGGGGATGTTAACATGGGAACAACTGACCTTAATGCCAGGTCTGGTGAGCTACTCAAGTGAGCTGCCTGCCTGATTGCCTGCGGGAACAGAGGAAGAAGCAACAGGTTAGTTCTTAGGGACTTAGAAGGACTTGATGGGGGAAATGGTGTTTGGAATTGTATCTTAAAAGAAAGATCAGGTTCTGCTAAGCAGACATTGGTCAGGAAGGACCTTCTGGGGTAGATGGTTCAGGAGCAGAAGGGGAAGGGAGGCTGCCCATGTTGTACACATGGGGGTAAGGAGTTATTCAGGGCAAAGGGTTTTGAATGGACCTCATGGCAGAAGGGCTGCAGGGAGGTTTGTAGGCAGGTGTGGGTGTGTAGATTTCCTTCTGTGAGGTCAGGGAGAGATGAAGGGATGAGTTCAGAACCTCTTAACCATACCAGACACCTGTTCAAAGTTTAGGTTGCAATGGAATCATAGGTGAGAATGTGGCTAGACTTCCAGACTCCATCTCTATGGGAAACGAATTCAAATATGGTCCTTTGTGGACAACCAGATGGGCCACCTTCTTCTGCACAACAAGGGCAGGTTTTTCTATGCAACCTTGCATAATTTACCCTGAACTTCATACCTCAGCCATCTCCCTGGTGCGGGATTTGTACTCCTCATAATTCCTCAGCATCAGCCACTGTCTAGATCCTAGGCTTCAACTGGGAATGAGGTGGATAAAAAACTTGCATTTTGCAGAGATGTCCCAACAATACAAAGAGAAGCAAATGAAGAAGAAATTGTGATTGGTAGAAAGTACTAGGAAGAAAATAAAGCACAGGAATGTGACAAAGAATGATGAGGGAGAGGGTGTTTGGAGAAAGCTTTTCAGGGAGGTGGTCAAGAGAATTTTAATATATGCATTTAATTTAATTTGGTGACACAGGCACTCCCTATATATTGTAAAATATTCCAAAATGCATAAATAAAGCAAAAGGAAGTCTCATTTTGATTCCTATTCTCCAGCCTCCTTTCCAGAGAAAAAACCCAAAATTGGTTCCTTGTTTTTGCAGAGATATTCTATGCATCTCAGTCCTGTGTATCTATGTGTAGAACAGAAGTGATACCATCCTGTATACACTGCCTGACATATTACATTTACAATATTTCTTGGAGAACTTCCCATATCAGTAATCGAGTTGCCCCACTTATTTTTAGCTGGTTTTACAATATTCTAGCATGGGTCCAGAACACTTACCTCTAATTCCCAAATACCAAAAGCCCTGAAAATTTAACTTTATCCCACATTTTGACACCCACACTTATCTAGCAGCAAAACTGACTTGGGCTGATATGAAAATATTTATTGTTTTTGTAATTCCACTTGATTTCATGGGGTGTGCTTCCGAAGGATGAGTATGTGAGGTTGTTGGGCATTGCTCAGGGTCTCCTAGGAATGGAAGCATAAATCTCACTTCAGGTGAGACTCAAAGCATAAGGTATTACTTTACTAAAATTAAAAAAAAAATCTGCTTTCTGAGTTAAAACTGGTCCCAAGTGTTCTTAATTGAGAATGTAAATATTTATCATTTTATTTAAATTGTCCCTATCGATGGACATTTTGTTTCCAATATTTGTTCTTACAAATAATGCTAATGCATATATGATTTCATGCCTGTGTGGGTTACCCATAAGGTAAATTCTTGAAAGAGGAATTCAAAGTGTTTGGATATTTATAATTTTGCTCAGTTTGACCAAACTGTTCTTGCGCTCTCATAGCACTAAGAGTATCAATTTTCTCTGTCAGTGAGATTTTCGTGTCTACAGAGTGCAATCAGCATTCACCCAGCCAATGCTTCATTAGCTGAAACTCTTCATCAGCCAGGGCCATACTCTCCTGAACTGATGAGACTTGGTGATAGTGAGACCCACAAGGGTTTAATGACAAGAAGAGCAACTGGTGCTGAGCCTTGTTTGAGTATCAGGTAGAGCTGACTGCAACCTCACTCTTGGAAAATAGGCAGCTGGGTATACTCTATGAGGTTTAATGACAAAGTCATCTGACTGATCTTTTAACCAACAAGCCAGATGTCACGCAGTGATAACATTGTGGGTCACAAGGTTTGCCTGAAGTGAAATGATTGCCTCATGTATTGTTTTAGCAACTGAACGGTTACCCTTGGTTATTGAATCAGAACACAATTCATTGCTTGTCTTAACAACAAAGCTTACTGTTAAAGGAACATAATGTCAGGAAAGGATTCTGGGTTCAAATCCCACTTTTTCTGGCCAGTAGCTGTGTTAACTTAGGCAAGTCACTTGACTGTCCAGAGATTTGGTTTTCTCACCTGTTTAATTAAAATCATACTCAAGGGGCGCCTGGGTGGCTCAGTGGGTTAAGCCGCTGCCTTTGGCTCAGGTCATGATCCCAGGTCCTGGGATCGAGCCACACATCGGGCTTTCTGCTCAGTAGGGAGCCTGCTTCCCCCTCTCTCTCTGCCTGCCTCTCTGCCTACTTGTGATTTCTCTCTGTCAAATAAATAAATAAAATCTTTAAAAAAAAATAAAATAAAATCATACTCTAACAACATTGTTGTTGTTGTTGTTATTATTAAGATTAAGTAGGATGAATGTATTTTAGATACCTGGGATATTGTAGATACTCAGTAAATGGCTGGTTTTGATTTTGAAATCCTGAGCTAAGAGGCTTTAGATATCTGTGAATTTTTAAAAATTTTGTAGTAAAACAATAGGCCTACTACATTAGATTGTTTTAAAAGATTGAGTTGAGCAAGGTTTGGTATAAATGAGTGGGCCCCAAGGGGATAAATCCCTGGGAGAGCAAGGGGATGAAACATGGCTGACAACAGGTCTGATCACCTATGGAACCAACATTAAGTGACCTTGTCTGAAAGTGATCACGCCCACAGTTGGGGTTTTCAGCATGGATCTGTGTAAAGCCGGGACAAGATTTGGATGAGACTCAAGATATTCAGACTCAGAGAGGAGCAGAGCCAAGGGGGTGCTGCCAGGCAAGCCATTTCTGTTAGTCTCAGTTATTCTAGGATGAGGAGATACTTACACTTACCTTACAGCTTCTCATTATTTCTACCTATGACTTAAATAAATGAGTGTAAAACAAGATTATTCTGTCAACTACACCATTTTTCATAATGTTAGGCTTAAATAACTAATGGTATACTAAATAGCTAGATATCCTACTCTCACCTTTAACTCCAGTCATCAAATTTGTGATTCTTCAAAAAACCAAGCATTTGGGGTGCCTGGGTGGCTCAGTTGGATAAGCGTTCAACTCTTGATTTCAGCTCAGGTCATGATCTCAGCATCATGAGACTGAGCCCCATGTCAGGCTCAATGTTGTGTATGGAACCTGCTTGAGATTCTCTCTTTCCCTCTCCCTCTGCCTCTGCCACTTGCCCCCCACCCCATTAAAAAATATAAGAAAACAAAAACCATGTGTTTCCTTTAAAGAAAAACAAGTACTTATTTTTCTTGAGCTCTTTATTTTTTAAGATATTATTTATTTATTTGACAGACAGAGATCACAAGTAGGCAGAGAGGCAGGCAGAGAGAGAGGAAGGAAAGCAGGCTCCCTGCTGAGCAGAGAGCCCGATGTGGGGCTCGATCCCAGGACCCTGGGATAATGACCCGAGCTGAAGGCAGAGGCTTTAACCCACTGAGCCACCCAGGCACCTCATTTCTTGAGCTCTTTTATAGATTCTTTGCACTACAACTGAAGGCAAATGATATTTGAAGATGTCTTCTTTTACCAAGCACTTTAGGCTCTAGTGGCTAAGCATGCATTCAGTGGAGTCATGCTGACAAGACTCAAATCCCACACCTGCCACTAACTGGTGGTATGGCTTTGGGCAAATTATACAAACTCTCTGTTCCTCCATTTACTGCTCTGTACAATGAGAATTAAAATACTAAAATCAGCCTCAAGGGGTTATTATGAGGATTAAATGCAAACCAGAACAAAGCAGAACACATGAAGCATTTAGAACAGTACCTAGTGCATGATAAGCCTTTGGTAACTATTCATTCCCAAACTGAGTGCTTACTATGTGCCCAGGATTGTGTTAGACAATGAGATACAAGGGGTAGGGGCAGTGTTGATCTGACATTTAGTCCATAACTAGCAGCCCTCTTCGCTGAGTTTTGAAACAGTTGGGGAATAGGCAAGAGAATCAACAGATGGAGAGCCAAAATGTTAGATTTATTATTGATAGTCTATGCAAAAGAACATATGTTATAGTGAGATTGCAAATGGTCTTGCTAACTCCCAGCTCCTCTCTTGGCCTTGGGGTAGCACAACCTGGTAAAGTTTGAGTCTACAGTCCAGATCCCCTAATTTAAATTACTCTTCTCACTTGTCCAGAGGGGGAAGAGAAGAAAGAGACCAAATCCCCAGGACTTGAGGTTATGGTAGATGAGCTTCACCCAGCGGGCCAATGACTACTGCCAGCAATGAGGTGAATGCCTCCACCTCAGAGAGAAGTTAAAGTGGAACGAGAAATCTGGGCATGGAGAAGAGGTCTTCCTATTCACTAAAGAACGGGAATGGTTTCTGTTAAATCATGATCATGTGAAATCAGTGAAAGGGAATCTGGCATGTCCTCAGAAAATAATAGTAATGTCAAATGATACCTCCTCTATAAAGACTTTTTATCACCATCATCTGAAGTTTTCTTCACAATGATCCCATAAACCAAATGGAAAAAAAAAAGAATTATCATTAATTGAGCACTCACAATTTCTCAGGCAATGCATAAATGCTTTATGTGTTCTCTTTCATATCACCTCATCTGCTCAAGGTCAAAGAAGCAGGACTAGAATGTTCCACATGTGACCATAGGCATAAGAGGAGAGAGTGGAGTGCTTATGAGAAAACAGAACCCTGCCTCATATGATTCTGAGTTTGTATACATGGCCTTTCCAAGATAACTATCATAATTCACATTTGTTCGGTGCTAAAAATAAAAGGAAAATAGTTTCACACAATTGCTTTAGACACATTAAATCCTTTGATCCTTAAGACAGCCTTTTGAAAGAGACTCAGTAATTCAGCATCTATCTTTGAGTGCCTACTCCATGAAGGGCAGAGAGCATGGGCCCTGAGCTGTAATGACAAGCAAAAGCAGAAAAGACCCCCTTACCTTGGGGGAAGTTTCAGTCTTTATAGGTGAGAAATGCCATCAAGAAGCTACAGTAATAAATGTAAAAGGACAACATGTATGAATCAAGAGAGTCCTGAGACATGTCTAGGAAATTGTATGAGAAGAGACATGTAGGGGGTGTATGCCAGGCTGAAGGAATAGCACATGCCAAAGTCCTGTGGCTGAAGTGAGGAAAGAAAGCTAGCAGGTATGGTTATCATCTGTCTCCATTTTGTAGATGAACAACAATCTCAGAGCAATGCATGGTTTACCAGTATCACCACAAGTGGGTGGAGGAGCAGTACCTAGGAGGCTATAATTAACTTTCAAACTCTGTCACCCTGATGTCTTCCTCCATCCTAAACTTGTCTTAGCAAGAAGAAAAAGCTGGCAGGGGTACTGTTAGTTAAATTTTAATTTCAGTGGGAAGGAAGCTCATGGGTGGATTTGCTCTTTTGGAGCAATAAAGGCACCAGAAGTGTGTAACGAGAGCCAGACTGTGTTTCCTTCACCTCACCTACTCGCCACACAAAACCAATGCATAGTGGTGTCTTCTCAACTTCATGGCAGCCATATTTATGTTTGTAATTCCTTTTTCCATTCTTTAACTTCTCAGAACTTTTTAAAAACTGTGAGGAAAACTCCACTTACTAGAAAAAAAACATGGAATGTGTACTGTAAAGTCAAGGATACACACACACACACACACACACACACACACACACACACAGTAGTACTTTCATTTATCACTACTTTGTCCTGTGACTTGGAGAGATTCTCTGATTGCCGTCCACCTCACATCCCACAAAACCTGTGTACTTAACAGACCTTAATACACAGCTGTGAGAATCTGCTAAAGCTAAAGCTTTGATGACTTTCTTCTTCTCCAGCAATGCATACCAGCATACAGGTTTGCATGTGTTTTCAGGGGTTGCACATCCCAGCAAGCTCAGCCCTCAGTCCTTCCTTCATTCTCAGCGTCCTTTTAGACTCCCACCTCCTCACTCCTTGATTTCATTTTTGAATGTCAGCCCCTCCTTATGTGCTTCAACATGCTCGGTAACTATAAAGAACAGTTGTCTGAGGATAAAAATCTTGCCTGCTTATAAGTGCTTATGCCAATTATTAGCTCTTTGACCTTGAGTAAATCACCTAGTCTTTCTGAGCATTAGTTTTAGCTTTGAGATGCCATCTATTGTTTAGTTCTTTGGTAGGGATTAAATGAATTCAAACATCACAGTGGATGAAGTGTGGTTGATAGTTGCAATTATTAATGAATGTCTCTGTGTCTCATATTCACTGTCTATAAATTGAAGATGTTAGACCAAGTGATCTTTGGTGCTTTTTAGGTCACTCATCATACATTGGGTCCTCCTTTGACTTATTCCCTCTCTAACTCCATCTCAGTCTCTTACAAACACAATAAGCATAGCTCAGGACATTGTGAGGACCAGCTTGGTTTATAGATGAGGTGCATGCTGGCAGTATTTCTCCGCATCAAGACTTAAATGAACCATCATTTCTGAAACTGTAAGTACTAAGTCCCCAAGAGTGAACATGTCTTTCTAAATTATAGTGCTAGGGGAAGAGGTGACTTTTGAGGCTTTGGATCAGAGGAGAGTAGACTATAGGAGCATTTGAGAGTATTAAACACCCCTTTGGTATTTGCCCCCAAATCCCATCACTGGCCTGCTGGGCTATTTTCAACCTAGGACTCAGGTTTCATTAACATCACTGAGGACTCCTTTGAGCCTCCTTACATTGTGCAAAGAAATGAGTATCTCATAGGAAGTAAGGCACAGGAATAGAAAGTGAATCAGCTTCAGAGCCAGGGGAACTGGGGCTCTTCCCATCCCAGCTCTGCCACTTCCCTGTTGCATGGGCTTTGGAAGGTGATTCAACCTTGGTATTCACCATCTCTCTAATTTATACATTTGAGAATAATATTAGATATGTATGTCTTAGGATTGCTTTGAGGATTCCATGATACACCGGCACCAACATGTGTTCACAACAATCATGCAAAATAGAAAGATAGGTTTTGTATACCTTGGTATGGTTTTGGCTGCATCCAAACTTAAACATTTATTGACTGCCTCATTGTGTTAAGTGTTGGAAAATATGACAGTGAAAAAGGCCTCTTAATTACTCTCAAGAAGTTCACATTCTATTTGACAGGTTGTTCCAATGTCATATATCCAGTACCAACTGGAGCTCCAAATTGTATGTCCAATGGCCAGTTTTTTAGTGGCCTCCTGGATTAGGGGGGACAATGATTGCTTAGTGTGGTTTTGCCATGAGAAAATCAGGGTTGTGCAGGTGGCTCAGTGCATAGGCTGAGGCCCAGTAGAGGCCCCAGTTCTGATGCAGCTGTTGACATCCAGCACAATATCTTTGGAATGAGCAAAAACTTTTGCAGTTCTTCAGATGTTTTAAAACACCAAGTACATTTTGCAAAGTGTTCTCCCTTGAATATTTAAAATCATGTTTTATTTAAGGGAAATGACTTTCATAAATTTCTGGCCCATTTGAGCTTTATATCATTGTAATATTCTTTAAGAGCCAATTCGTGTCCAATAAGGCTTTTCACCTTGTTTAATGACTTCTTCAAATTCTCTTTTCTTGCAATCAAAACTGTATAAGCCAATTCGAATGCCAAAGGGTTCAAGTTCAGTTCAGAGTGCTCAATTCATGAATTCTGAGAGAATTTTAGGTTGGTGAAATGAGTTCTGCTCATCCGTATTCAACTCTGTATTTCTAGCGATTAGCCTCGTGTGGACTCAGTGTGCACTCCATCTGAGGTTGGAAGAACTAGACTTTTCACTGAATATTTGAAAATAGTGTAGGCATACCTTGCCTTATGTATATCTGAGATGTCCTAGGCAGAGAAACTGGCTTATGTCTCTAATTCTGAGCAACCAAGAAGGAAGAAAGGAAAAGCAACTATCTTCATCCTTATTAATTATGCTGTTTCAGCTTGATCTTATTTACTTTCTAGAACAGTCCTGGGAAGAAGGTATTATCTCCATTTTACTAATGAGGAAACTCAGGCTCAGACAGGTTAAGTCACACAGCTGGAAATGGCAGAAAACATTGTCTTCTGAACTCAAGCTTGATGCCTCCTGAGTTTCATTTCCTCTGTGCATTACTGGCTCCATAATTTTCCACTGACGTAGGGCTGAGTATCTCTCCTAACCAGTGTGTCAGGTACCTACACTAAGCACATTACCTTACTTAATCTTTGCTGTAACTCCCTTTTAAAGTTGAGGAAACAAAGTCTTGGAAATGTAGATCATCTGTCCCAAGTTACAGAGCAGGGCCAGACAGACTTGAGTCTGAATCCTGGCTTCAACACTGTATTCATTTCCTGAGGCTATTATAATGAATGACCATAAGCTTGATGGCTTCAAACAACAGAAAATTACTCTCTCACAGTTCTGGAGGCTGGAAGTCTGAAATAAAGGAGCCACTAAGTCTGAACTCCCTCTGGAGGTGCTGTGGGAGACCTCCTCCCTTGCCTCTCCCATCTCTGGGTGTCATTCCTTGGCTTGTGGCCACTTCTCTCTCTGATCCATCCTCACTTTGCCCTGCCTTTGGTGTGTCTTCTCTGTGT
Organism: Lutra lutra; assembly: GCF_902655055.1. NCBI lineage: Eukaryota > Metazoa > Chordata > Mammalia > Carnivora > Mustelidae > Lutra > Lutra lutra. The sequence continues at coordinate 151,768,564 of NC_062279.1, read as the reverse complement.
CTCTTACATGGATACTTGTCACTTGATTTAGGGCCCACCCAAATAGTTCCAGAGACCTCCTCATCTCAAGATCCTCCATTTGGCTACATTTTCAAAGACAACTTGTTCCCAATGAGGTCACAGTCATGGGTTCTGGAGGGGAGGCCATGCATGAGTCTGTCTTTTTGTGGGAACCACTTACTAGCTATTGACTATGGGGCCTAGACCCTTCAACTGCCTCCATAGAATGATGGTGCCAGCAGCCCTAATCTCACGGCATTGCTGTGATAGAGAAGGGGTGGCTACCTATCCTCCCCTTTGTTTCAGCACTAAATCCTCTCAGTTCACAAAATCCTCATCAAATGTCATCTCTGAGGCCACAATGGTAGGTTCTTACAGATTTTTTTTTTATTTATTTATGTGAGAGAGAGAATGAGAGAGAGAGAGAGAGAATGAGAGGAGAGAAGATCAGAGGGAGAAGCACACCCCCTGCTGAGCAGAGAGCCCAATGCGGGACTCCATCCTGGGACTCCAGGATCATGACCTGAGCCGAAGGCTGTTACTCAACCAACTGAGCCACCCAGGCGCCCTTGCCAGGCATTCTTTTGAGCATTTTCAATATATATATTCACTGGTCTATCCCTCACCACAATTTTAGGAATATATTCTTTAATCTGGCAAAGAGAGAGTGAAAGGATCACCCAGCTAATAAATGGCAGAGCTGGAATTTGAACCTGGAGTATGTCCATGACAGTGGAAGTGGGAGAGAACAGGTGGAACTTCTAGGAAGTTCCAGTTGGTGAGAAGGGGAAGAAGGTAGCTAGGTCTTCAATCATACCTAGGTTCCAGATGTGGCTATATGATCAGCTCTTCCCTCACACCCGTCCTCTTCTACATTCTGTCACCTACGTGGTTGTGCAGCCAATGTCCCCAGGCCTGGCCTCTTCCAAAAGCCCTTTATATTAAGGAGTATCAATGCCATTGTTTGTGTAGGGGTTTAACATCTAAACTCTGGAGTAATCCAGATAACTGGATTTGTTTCTCTGCTTTCCCCATTTTAATTCCCTGTTATTCTGGGCATGATTGGTGGGCCAGCAAGCAACTAATCAGAAATTCGGAATCTCAGGCCCCATCCCAGACTTCTTTAATCAGAATCTGCCTTTTACTGGATGAGTCTGACATATACAAGTTGATTTTTGGTGCATTAATATTTGAGAGGGTCTGTTCTTCCCACATAACTTTGAGCAAATTATATAATGCTGGCTTTATCCTCTTTTTTCCCCTTACTTTTTGCTTGTTTGTTTGTTTGTTTGACTCCAACAAGTTCTAGGTCCTTAACAAAGCTACCCACCCTGAATGGGATGGTCTGATGGGCCTGTAACAGAGTTGGCATTCAGGAGCTTCATCCTGCCATTATCCTCTCCTAGCTTTGGTAAGACCATTTCAGCTGCTACACATGTGTAATCTATAGTTTGTCACTCACCACCATCTTGAAAAGGGTCTGGGAAGGTACCATCAGATAGTGAAATTTCTTACAGACAGCAAGTGAGTAAATCCAGGTTAATTCTCCCAAGGACTTACGATGCAAACTACTTGCTTAACAACTTTTTTCAAAAGGAAAATCTTGTAAATGATCATTTCCAAAAGGCTGTTTCTGAGCCTATGCCTGAAGACAGAGCATATGAATTCTCATGACAGATTCATTGTAAAACATCCACTATCATTTATTTTGGGGTAGTGAAATAGATTGTAAAAATTGGCATGCTTTCCACCTCTTTGGCATGTAATTTTACAATTCCTTCCATCAAGAGGTGCACTCTTTCTCCTAGTCTTTGGATCTGAACTGGCCTGGTGATGTGCTTTGGCCAATGAATGTGGCAGAAGTTATGAAGTGCCAGTTCTGAGCTTTTACTCACTCTCTTTTGGGACCTTGCCCGGCCCCTGTGTAAACAAGCTGAGTCTAGCCTGCCAGAGGATGAGAAACCATGTGGAGCAGAGACAAACTGTTGAAATTGAGGCCATCCTAGATCAGAAGAACTGCCAACCTGCAGGTGAAGTGTAGACTCATGAGCCATACTTAACTGTTATTATTTTAAGCCTGGGCTTAAACACTGACAAAATGTTTACAACAAAATAGTGTAAAACTAATAAAAGCAGTAATAAAATCAGTCACTGAGCTTTTGGTGATCAATTATGAAGCAACAGCTGATACACTCCAATGAAAACAGTTTTTTTTTTTTAATAGATGGTGCTTGCTGAGAAGGCTGAGCAATGCCATGCACCAGCATCTTGCATATTTTCCTCTTTTCGTCTCTCCATCTACAATGCCTATCATTTTATTGAACATTTACTCAGCAATGTTTTATAGGTCATAAAGTTTAATCCTTATATCTACCATATGAGATATATCTTATTTCCATTTGATGGGGGAAATAACCTGATTCTCAGAAGAATTGGGAGAATTGACCAAGCCTAAGGTCAGAGCTGAGATCTGATCTCAGGTCTGATCTGCATCCTACACCTGAACTTTCCAATCCCATGGCTTATTATTTTCCTGGCCAGTTTTTAAGAGGGGTGCTTTCATGCCTTAATTTTGGAAAAGAACTTTCAGGGTGTTTAAATAACTTATCCAATTAATAAATGAAGAGTTGGTTTTGAACCTAGGATTCACTGACTCTAATACCTGCATTCACTGAGGTTCATTATTAAGAAATATATCCTAAATGGAGACAAACATGTTTATATCCATGGTAGAACCATGTTATTTCTTTGTGTTAGAAACTTGTTCTGCTCTGCTTGAATGTGTTTTAAAAGTCATGTTTTGCAAACCCCAAATTGTAACAGAAAGCAGGTTGTAAAGGAACTGGGGAGAGTTATTGCCCAGAAAAAACAGCTGGGAAGCATTTCAGTGTCAATCTTATTATTGCTTTTAAATTAGCAGTGACTTCAAAAGCCTTTGAAGTAGCTGGCAGGGAATGCTTGGATTGGGGAAAACAATCACTAGAGGGTATTCTCAGCAGGCATGTGCTTTATGAATGTTCTTCCTCTTTATGCCTTGGCACTGAGAAAGGTTGGAAAAGAGGTAGTGGGATCTTAGCAGGAAGCTTCTAGCTGATGTGAATTGCCAGGAAGACCCAATTAGCCTGTCCCTCTCAGTAGCAAAAACCCAAGCAGAAGGAATAAATTATTTGTGGCAGTGGTCAAAGCTGCTGACAACTTCAGAGACCACCCATGAGGTCTTTCCATGTCAAGCTGACTGGAAGGACCTGAGAGGCTCTAACCTCAGGGACTTCATGGATTCTAACATGAGAGCAGAGCTAAGTTAAATTAAATGGTAGCTCATAATACTTGGAGAAGAAGTGTAAAGATATGGTTGTTTCCTACCATGAATATCTGCATGAAGACTTTCACTGGTCATCCTCTAAGACTGGTTTTAGAGTTTACTTTGAAAACTCTGACATGTTCTGAGACTTATCTCTATCCAAGTAAACTCATTCATTTCTCCATCCGTCGGTCCATCTGTCCATCCATCCATCCATCCAGCCAGTGTTTGAAGACTTCCTATTTTGTGTCTGATGTTATTAGACCTCGAGGATACTGACATTGTTAAAGTGGATAAAAGAAACACCCCCACCCACCATGATGCTTAAGTCTTGAGACGAGAGTAAAGACTGCCCACTAAGCAGACCAAAAATGTGCCTGGGCACCAAAAAGGGAGTACCAAGAAATTGTTAGGAAATAATTTGATATTTTTACATATACACAAATATTTTATCAACATAAGAAAACATCACAACTGACTTGAGCTTCCCTACATGTATTTATAGCATAGAATTTTTTTATGTTGATTTAGATATCAGAAGTGAAACCATGATCTTTTCCAGACTTGGGGTATCAAAAGGCCATTTATTATCATAAAGAGGAAAACATGAGTAGTTATGTTTGTAATAAGGAATGCTTGTGAGCTGTGAAAGAAACTAGAAAAAAGTGTTAATCAACCTTGAAACTGGAGTGAGTGTGTGTGTGTGTGTGTGTGTGCGCATGCACACACGACGGAGGGTGGTCAGGGAAGTCCAGTGGAGAAGTTATGGTTCCCTCCTGTCTGCTCTCATAGTCCCTAGGTCATACATCTATTTCAGTTCCTGCTTTGATCAATCACCTACGTGCCCATTTGTAGCAGATTCTATAGTGTCCCACCTATAACCTGTTGGCACCCATTATTCTAGTGCATGCCCATAGCATTCTACTATGGGCACCTGCAACTTTCTGCCTGAGTGGTTTTATGCATCCACAGATGGGAAACCAGAAGTGCAAGAGGGTTAGGATCCCTGGAGCACCCTCACCTCAACTGAAGATGAATGGGAGTAAGGTGATAAGTAGCCCAACTTTATCACCCCTAGGTAGGATCTCTTCAAAGTTCTGCAACACATCCCCAATTTCTCATGCAGGGCTGATCCCAGCATTTACCAGCATGATAACACAGCCTATATCACCTTCCTTTTCTGGACAGTCTCACTTCCCTATTCCTCTACCAGTTGTTCTGAGGTTATCTACAGATAAATCTCTTGTATCCCTATCCTGGTCTCAGAGCTGGGTTCTGGGAGAATCAAAGTTAAGACAATGACTTTCTTCTTCTCTCAGACCAGGCTGGGGGCAGCACCTGACATATAGTTGGACTTCATAAATCTTGAACAAGTGAATCAATGAATAAATAAATGAATGGTGAAGTATGAATGATGATGGCAGACTTCCACCCTTTGTTGTTTTATGAAACTCAAATGAATCTCATTATAATGGCATTTGGGAGGAGGAAAATATAATCTGTTTGGGAGGTAACTGACAGGTGATTTGGCTTCTGAGAAATGGGAGACACCAGTCTGGGCCTGGAAGAAAAAGATGAAGCTGTGTTGATGGCTTCCCCTCTCTTTCTTAGCGGGGATTACCCTCCCCTACTATACCTACAGACATACCAATAACAGCCTACCTTCCCTTATTTTGATAATATTCAGATTCAAAAATTTCTTGGGAAGTGGGTCCTCAGGATAAAGGCTAAGGAGACCTAATAAATCCAACGTAGTCCTCACAAAAGTGGTGGTATCTATTTATTCATGTATTCAGTTCATTTGTCTGTAAATTTATCCATTCAGTAATTTACTTATTCATTAATTTGGTCATTCATTAATTGATTCATTTCCTCCCTCCTTGCTGACTTGAAAACTGTGGTTCAGAAGATCTGGTAATGAAGCACACGGTCCCTAGAGACTGAATACCTTGATTGGCATCCTGGCTGTTTGACCTTGGGCAAGCTACTTAACTTACCTCTGCTTTAATTTCTTCATTTGTAAAATGGGGATAAATGATACCCCTGGTTGAGAAGGTTAAGTTATTAGTGGTTTATGTGAAGTACTTAGAACAATCTCACATATAATCAAAGTCATAGCAATGACCATTATCTGTTGGGACTGTGCTTTCCCCCGTCTTCTCTTACAACAACCCTAACATGGCCTCCACCCTGACACCTAATTAGATTAGTAGCAGCACCCACATGCTGCTCTTTCCTACCTCTGGTTTGTGAATAGCCAAGAGTAGGGTCAAGGTGGGGAGAGGAGAGGTCAGCTCCCTGTAGCCAGCTCTGGATTGATCAAAAGGAAAGATGAGTCCCTCTTTTACCAGAAATGGAAATCAGAATTTGTGCAGAAAGGTGTTGTCCACTATAACAGGAACCACATTCCTATAATTCATATTTCATTAACACTTTACAGTCCAATCAGCATGTTGAAAGAGCCCCAGACTACAAATGAACATTACTATGGTTCATAAGAAAGTGTAGGATGATCTATGGGCATGTACATTGTAAAAATACCAACAACTCAACTTGATTAGGAAGCACTGGAAGGCAGTGCTTAAAAGCATGGATTCTGCTGCTTAAATGCCTGCGTTGAATCTCTACTCTATTATTTTTGGTTGACTGAGGTTAATGTGCCTCAGAATTCACATATGTAAAGTGAAGATGGTACAAAGTCCATGTGCTCTAGGATTGTTGGGATAGCCAAATGTGCCCATCAATGCATGGAATTAGAGTAGTAACAACTCCTTGTAGCTATAAAGTACTTGTGTGCCCAGCACTGTTCTAAGAATTCTCTATTCATAGGAGTGGGCATAAACTGGATGCTTGCTTCAGTTTGACAATAAACACCTAAAAAACCAGCAACTTAGATAAGTTAGAAGTTTCTCTCCCTGTGGTCATCAGAAACCTAGGCTCCTTCATTGTCAAGTACTTCATTATTCAAGAACTATTTTCTATCCTCCAGGTCACCTCATGTTCCATGGAGCTCCAACTATCAGAACCATATCTCAGGCATCAGGAGAAAGAAAAGGTGATGGAGAAAAGGGATGCTCCTTCAACGTAAGTCAGCTCTCCTTAAGTAGTTTTCCCAGAGGCTTCCCACACTGTTTAAGCTTACATCTCATTGAAAAGAACTTAGTCGCTTTGTATTACCTAGCTGCAAGGTAGATAAGGAAATGTAGTGGGTCTCAACTGAGCCTTCCAATGAGACTGAAACCCCAGATGATACTTCAGCTGCAAGCCTGAAAGAATCCTGGATCCAAAGGGACCCAGCTTAAATGTGCTTGAGTTCCTCACCCACAAAAAATATGTGATAACAAATGGTTGCTGTTTCAAGCTGCTAAGTTTTGGGGGTAGCTGATATGTAACAATAGAGAATTAGTACACTAACATTCTTGAGATTTCCTGTTTTTCTGTTTTAAATGTTATAGCCTCAGTGAGTGTGTGGTCTGTGTTCCAACTACCAGTAGGCAGTAAGTTGGCGAAATGCTTTGCCACCACATAGCATGGGACACCAGATTTCTTACCTGCAATATCCTCTGATAAATGAATTCAGTAAAGTTTCAGGATACAAAATAAATGTACAGAGATCTGTTGTATTTCTACACACTAATAATGAAGCAGCAGGAAGAGAAATGAAATATCCTTAATGTTTGCCTCTAGTGCCTTATCCAATGTCATTTTTAGATTCTATTGCTTGTAGTACCTCTCTTGCAAGAACTAAATTCTGCATCACTTAAGATAAGTCCAGCCACAGAAATTCCAAAATCACAGTCAGATACACATCGAAGAAGTTTATTTTAGTTTCATATAAAAGAGTCTAGTAGTAGCTAATATAAGATTACCTTAGTTGTTCTGTATTCATCAGTGTCCCATGCTCCTTTCTGCTCTAAGACCTTGGTATTCATCATCAAGACCACCACATGGTCCAAAATGGCTGCCTTAGCTCTATGCACCATATCTTTATTCCAAACCATAGAAGGATGAAACAGGTAATTAAGTCATCTTAGCTGAATCAGTTACCCTTAAAGACTCCCAAGCAATGTTTCCCATAAGGTATTTGTGTAATAGACAATAGGGTATTTAAAAAGTAGAAGACCTTGTAGGTCATTTACTCCAATGTTTCCCAAACTATGCATTTTGATTCCTCTTTCATGATTTTTGATATACTTGTATGTCATCCATATAAGTGATTATTTTGTATTGAATCATGTAGTGAAAAAGTTATTTCCTTACAATTGCATACCATCTATACTATTTTTACATAATGCGTTTTTTTTTTTTTTAAAGATTTTATTTATTTATTTGACAGAGAGAAATCACAAGTAAGCAGAGAGGCAGGCAGAGAGAGAGGAGGAGGCTGGCTCCCTGCTGAGCAGAAAGCCCGATGTGGGGCTCGAACCCAGGACCTGGGATCATGACCTGAGCCGAAGGCAGTGGCTTAACCTACTGAGCCACCCAGGCGCCCCCATAATGCGTTTTTAAATCAACTTATATTTTAAAAATTAAATATATATTTATAAATAAAATTTTCAGTTTGAAAGTAGTGCTTCCATGAAAGTTGTAGAAAGTACATAAAATAAGAATATGAAATAAAGTTATGCAATTATACATGGAAGCCATGTCAGCCAAAATAAGCTCTGAGCCATTGGTCTGTCCCCTTTTTTATCAAAAAATGAAGATTAGCAAACTGCCCATTATGGATCTCTCCTGAGTGAAATGGGATTGTAAGGAGAGTTATTTTCTCATTACAGTATTCAATATAATTTTAATGTCCTGTGTACCACCAAACTAGTCTGAATTTTACTAGAGATCTAAGATCTACATTTTGGGACACACTTGTTCATTCTTTTGACAAATGAGTGAACCAATTTTCCAGAGGCCCTGTGTGATTCTCTGTTTGCTCCTTGGCATTCTGTAATGCTTGTTAAGACTATATTGACTGATACCACAGTCACGTGGTTTAGGGTTTATGTCTGCCTGCTAGACTGAGAGCTCTCAGACGGCTGAGCCTGATTGGCCTGTGACCCCTGGGGTGTGGCCCAGAGGGCCTGCCCAGAATCAGTGCATTTAGTGGGTTGGAGCAAATGGAATTGCCCAAGAACATACAGCTTATGTGCAAAGGTGGAACTGGGGTCCATAGCTTCTGGGCCCTTACTCAAATAGTACTTTTTAGCTAGGTTTCTAGAGAGACAGACAGAGATCAAAAGGATTTAAAATGAAGTGCTGCTTTTTTTTTTTTTAAGATTTTATTTATTTATTTGACAGACAGAGATCACAGGTAGAGAGAGAGGAAGGGAAGCAGGCTCCCTAATGAGCAGAGAGCCTGATGCGGGGCTCAATCCCAGGACCCTGGGGCCATGACCTGAGCCCAAGGCAGAGGCTTTAACCCATTGAGCCACCCAGGTGCCCCAAGTGCTGCTTTTTATTTGAAAAAAAATCAAGGTTACTCTTGCTTGCTCTTGTATAAAATAGTAGGTTAAAAACCCACAGTGATTCAAAGTAGAAATCTCAGAGAAATGTTGTTCAATAAAATTATTGTTGTTGATGGTGGTGATAGTAATAATTAATAAAAGATAGCTGCCATTTACTAAACATTTTCTAGATACCAAGTATAATTCTAATGAGCTAAATAATTATTGAATTTTCTCATAGGCTAGATAATTATTATTCCCATTTTATCAGAGAAAACTGAAGTATCGAGGGGTCTTTAGCCAGCACATAAGATACAATAGCCAGTAAGTGATGGGCAAGTCTGCATTTGATGAGTCTACCTCTTTAGATCCTCTAGTTCTCACCTGAGTTTTTGTTCAAGGGCTCCTATAGCAACAAGCTCAGCAGGAGTTCCACCAACTTTTGGCAAGTGGGATCTGCCAGTATCACACTTGGGCACCCTGTGCAGTTTGCCTGTTGCCTCCTGTCCTGGGACCTCTGTGGCCTTGAATCTGCAGTACCCTTAGTCACCTGGGCATATGTAGCTCAGAAGAAGTGGGGAATTAGTTCTGTATGGGTTAAACATTTGATCTGTGGGGGATGGAACCAAACGGATTGATTCCACCCCTCTTTGATTCCTCTGGTTAGGCTGTGCAGAGCTCATTTTATATTCAGACAACCAGTTGCACCTGGTTGGCAGGTGAACCTAGTGGCAGTCAACTTGATAAAGTATTTTTCTTGGCCCACCCTCCTGTTTCTTTCACTTCTGCTCTCTTAGATCATAGTAAAGAAATATCATGTAGGCCCTTACTTTTGGCTCATTTGCATCAGCTCAGATCTGTCTGATTCCAATACCCATGCTTAGGATGCTGAGTTACATTGGTCTATATAAGAATCTTCAAGATAGTCTAATTTCCTGGTGAGATGCCCATGCCTTTGATATCTTAATGATATGGTCCTCCCCTCTCCCACTCTCTGCCTCAAATGTTGATATTCTTTGAGTTCTATTTACCATGTTCTGTTCTGTTTCCAGCCCTTTGCATTTGCTTTCTCTTTGGAGAGTGCTCTCCTTCTCCTTCTTTCTCATTCCTTACAGCTTCCTTTTCTGGCTAACATACACTCATCTTTAGAATTCAGTCCCAATGGATTTTCTTATCTCCTTGGTCCCCTCAGTCTTCTCTCAGTGGGTATTAGCTCTCTGTTTCCTATACTTTACTTTTATACACCTACCTTCATGACATTATCTGTTTTTCCAGGATTCCCCAGCTCTTTGAAGATAGGAGTGGTGTCCTATTGACATTTCTGTCCCTAATGTGATTGTGGCACCTTCCATAGTCTCAGCTAAGTGAAGGTCATGGTAGAGTGGCCAAGGATACAGGAATGTTGTCAGACGGACTTGGGACTCCACTCCTGCTCTGACACTTATAGTCATGGACATCTGAGCATGTTGCCTTTCCTAATCTTAAAAAGGGGAAAACCATAGTAGCTATGATGCAACATTCTTATAAGAATTAAATGGCTTAAAACATATTGAATTTAGTAAGATAAAAATAAATGTAAGGTACTATTATCAACGGTAAAGTAATTTATTATTCCACTGAAAACAGTGAAAAGTAATTAGAGAAGCAAAGCTAGACTATTTGCCACCTAGATCCAAACACAGGTTTAATGAATGCCCTCAAGTTTTTTAGGCAGCCCAGAGGCTCAGCTTGGGCCCAAAAGCTTATGGGCTAAGTCGGTACACACAGTTTTATTAGACACCCACCACGTACTAAGCCCTATCTGCAGATCTAGAGCATTAGGAATGGTAATACACAGGGACTGTCCTCAGGAAGTTCAAAGTCTAGCAAAGTTGTGGCCTCAAAGTCTCTGATCTTATATCATGACCAAGTTCCCTCTCATCTTGAAGATAAATGCATTCATCTTTTCATAAAATTATTTACTGTGTATATACTATGTTCTCAACCCTGGGTAGGTGGCAGAGACACAGCAGTGAATTTATACTTTGATTTTTTGAGGTTTATCTACACTGGGAAAGACAGACAAAAAGCACACATGCATACACAAATAATAGATAGGAAAAAAGTGGATGTGCAAACATGGGCAAGAGAATTCCAGAAAGAGACATCAGATTATGCAAAGGGATGGGGATGTGGAGATCATAGCATGATCTGAGACCAGGAGTGATATGACAGCATAGATCCTGGGGTAGGAAGGTTGATGAGGCTAGAGAGACAAGCTGAGAACAGAATGCCAAGGGTTGTCCTACTAGTCAGGATTCTTTTTCATCACAGAAATCCAACCAAAGAAGTGAAATGGGGTGCACTTATGTGGCAAAGCTTGGGTGTGGGCAGAACAGGGCATGACCCCAGAGAAACTGGCCCCAAGGTTAAAGATGCTTTATTGCTGAGATGGAATTTCCTCATGTGATAAGGAACATGACATATAGATAAATTTAAGTTTATTTTTTTCCAACCTAATGACTTTAAACAAAAGGGACTCCTCTTTTGAAAAAGAGTAAGTCCCAGGGAACACTGATTGGCTTTGCTTGAGTCATGTGATCTTCCTGGATCACCAGTCACAGTAACTAGGAGATGGGAAATCTAATTGGCTTGATTTGGGTCACTTGCCTGTCTCTGTCTGTGGTGGGGTCAGGGTCTGTTTACAGAAGGAGATGAAAGAATCATGCCTACATCTAAACCAAATAATAGTCCCAGAGCCTTGAATGCAACCCCAGGGAGTTTGGGTTGCTTCTATAGGTGGAAAAATAATTTTTAGGTCTTAAGTAATAAGATGAAATGGTCAGATATGTGTTGAGAAAGAGTACCTCAGGCACAGGGTAGAAAGATGATTGAGTAAGTGGAGCAGATAGAAGCCAGAAGACCCATTGTGATACTAATGTCATAATCCCACAGTCCAAGTAAAGCCTTAGAACAAGAGCTGGCGCAAAGTTGCAGAGAATGTGGGTGGATGAAGGAGAGAACACAGGGGATTGATACTCCATTCCAAGTTCCAACTGGAGACAGATGAAAGCACTGGCCACTGCTGTATGAATTGTTGACAAGGTGAATTGTTGATATGGTTTTTCTAGAAGTCATTCTGGTTTATCAGTTGGCCAGAATGCTAGACTTATTTTTTTTTTTTTAAAGATTTTATTTATTTATTTGACAGAGATCACAAATAGTCAGAGAGGCAGGCAGAGAGAGAGAGAAGGAAGCAGGCTCCCCGCTGAGCAGAGATCCCGACGTGGGGCTCGATTCCAGGACCCTGAGACCACGACCCGAGCCGAAGGCAGAGGCTTTAACCCACTGAGCCACTCAGGTGCCCCTAGACTTATGTTTTTACTGAAGTTAAATGTGGGCAAGGTGAAGAAAACCTGCTTTTTCTGATTAGGATTTTAATTTAATAAATATTGGGTAGCCACTATGTGCCATGTCTGAGGCTTGTTTGTATTTTTCAAGGTGAATAAAACAAGTCCCTGCAAGAAAAATGCAACATAATAATCCTATGTTTAGAAAGAATATATTGTATTTCCACCCATTATCTCCTTCAGTCTTTACCATTGGCCTACAGGGTAGCGTGAAAAACATTCTGACCTCTATTACACACTTCCCAGGAGAAGTGAACTGACTTTCTCAGCCCCCACATGAAAGTCCTCATCGGTTCTGTCCACTCTAATTTGAAACCCATGGGTTCTGTCTCTTTATTATGCCACAGGAACTGAGGGACTCCCCCAGGCAGCTGTGGAATGGTAAAGGCTGAACAATAGGCTCTCTGAGAAGTGTTTGTTGTGTGAATACTTCCACTGTGGCTGGTTTCAAATGATCAGTGTTGTTTGCATGCCGAGTTGGAAAGAGATGCATGAAGGAGTCTCTTCAATCTGAGGGTTCAAATGTCTCATCTGCCAGACTGCAACCTAGGTCCTGGAGGGGAGGGGAATGGAGGGGAAGGGAGAATGGAAAGCCATCATCTTGGAGTTTGGTCTGCATGGTCTATTATGGGCTGAATTGTGTCTCCCACAAAATAGATGTTGAACTCCTAACCCCCAGGACCTCAGAATGTTATCTTATTTGGAAATGGGGTCATTGTAGACAAATTAGTTAAAATAAGATTGTACTGCAGTAGGGTAGGCTTCTAATCCAATATGAGTGGTGTTGTTATGAAGAAGACAGCCATGTGAAGACATTGGGACACCAGGGGAAGGTTATGTGAAGATGAAGTCAGATACTGGAATGGTGTATTTACTGGCTGGGGAACTGCTCCCGAGGCTACTAGAAACTAGAAGAAGCAAGAATGGATTGTCTCCTAGGGGTTTCAGAGGGAACATGGCCCTGCCAACACCTTGATTTTAGGCTTCTAGCCTCCAGAACTGTGAAACAATACATTTCTGTTGTTTTAATTTGTCCAGTCTGTAGCATTTTGTTACAGCCACCCTAGGTAACTATGACCTCTGTGTGTTCTTGTACCCTACACCACATGGTTTGAAATATGACTGCGCTTGGGCAAAATCCCACTGTGTTTGTGTTCTATGGATCTAGTGCGCTTTCATTCCACCCCTCCATTTGGATCAGATTACAGGAGTATAACGCAATGAACTAAAATAGAGGAGAGCCTGTTGGTCTAGGGAGGTAAGAAAGTTATCATATCAGATATAATTAGTTGACTATGCACTAGGTATCAGGTGCTATACTAGGTGTTTTTCATGTATTGCCACATTTGATTAATCTTCACAATAACCGTATGACTAGGCATAATTGTACTTATTTTACAAATGGGGAAATTGAAACTCAATAAAACTAGGTTACAGAGCTGGATAAGGACTGTGGGGTTGTCAGTTTAGGTGTGTTAGACTCAAGACTCTGCACAATATCTTAGCTCTCCTACCTGTGGCCTGTTTATGGAAGTCTCTGGGCTACAGCTACACAAATACCTCAAGGACTGACCCTTCTAGACCCAGAGGTAAGATAGGATCTGAGGATAGGGGAAGAAGATGGAGGATGGGTTAGAGAAATCAGGTCAATTGAGTGAGTGACCTTGGATCCCCTTAGTGAGTTCATCTACATCTAGTGGTTACTATTTCCATGTGGCAATAATAATGATAGACCCACAATTATATTACAATAATCTTAATCCCTTATGTGTAGATAGCATTGAACAGCTGTGATAGGTTTTTCTTTTAGTGGCTCTCACAAGCTCTCTGGCTCTGAAGCCAGGCAGAACTGGGTTCATATTCCAGACCTGAAATTTACCAGTGGTCTCATCTTGAGCAAGTTGCTTAATCATTCATGAGTGTGAATTTACTTCCCTTACTTAAAACCTCTTAGGGATGTTGGAGGGATTAAATGAGGTAGAGTGGGAATAGTATATAGTAGACATTAAGGGAGCAAGTTTACTCCCTCTGTTCTTATGAGAAAGGGTTTTCCTCAATTATTCTGGCCTCCTAATCCACTGTTACCTTCTCCATGGAATGTGTTGTTTGCTGATTCATGTTTCCTAATTGAGAGAAGCAAATTTACCAAAAGTTCCAAGCATGTGCCTCAGTTCTCTCTATTTATGCTGGAGCAATTCTATGTTACTCTGTATTTGTCATGTTTACATCCCTCTTATGGGTTGAATTGTGTCATCCAAAAAAAAAAATTTTTGAATTCTTGACCCCTAGCACTTGTGAAAGTTACCTTATTTGAAAATAGGTCTTTGCGATTATGCTGAGTGAAATAAGTCAAGCAGAGAGAGCCAATTATCATATGGTTTCACTTATTTGTGGAGCATAACAAATAACATGGAGGACATGGGGAGATGGAGAGGAGAAGGGAGTTGAGGGAAATTGGAAGGGGAGGTGGACCATGAGAGACTATGGACACTGAAAAACAACCTGAGGGTTTTGAAGGGGCAGGGGGTGGGAGGTTGGGGGAACCAGGTGGTGGGTATTGGGGAGGGCACGTATTGCATGGAGCACTGGGTGTGGTGCAAAAACAATGAATACTGTTACACTGAAAAGAAATTAAAAAAAAAAGAAAATAGGTCTTTGCATATGTACTTAAATTTAGATGATGTCATTAGGATGGGTCTTAATCCAATATGACTTTTTTTTTTAAGACTCTAATTATTTATTTGAGAGAGGTGGGGAAGGGGAAAGGAGGAGGGAGAAACAGACTCTCTGGCTAAGTAGGGAGTCCAACACAGGGCTCAATTCCAGGACCTTGGGATCATGACCTAAAATGAAGGTAAACACTGAACCACCCAGGTGTTCCTTTATAAGAAAAGAGAAACACCACACGAAGACACAGTACACAGGAGGCAATGTTGTGTGACTATGGAGACCAAGACTGGAATGCTGCAGTTACAAGCCAAGGAATTCCTGGTGCTATTGAAAATAAGGAGATTTATTATCATCTCTATTCTGAGGTGAATAAGAGTAGACAGGGAGGGGGTTAAGGGAGGTGCCTGGGTGACTCAGTTGCTTAAGCAACTGACTCTTGGTTTTGGTTCAGGTCATTATCCCAGGGTCCTGGGATCAAGCCCTGTGTCGCATGTTGGGCTCTATGCTCAGTGGGGAGTCAGCTGGAGATTCTCTCTCTTCCTCTGCCTCTGCCCCTCCTCCTGCTCATGCACTCTCTCTAAACAAACAAATAAATACAATCTTTTTTTTAAATTTTTTTTAAGGGGTAGACAGGAGATTATGAAAAAGGCAGAGCTAAGACAGAGAAGAGAACCAGTATGCATTGAGCACCATTACAAACATCTCATTTAATTTTGACACCTTGTATGGTGAGTGTTCTTGTTCTCACTTTCCAGGTGAGGAAATTTAGTCAAAGATAATAGATTCCCAGTTCAGGGCCCCACCATGAGCAAGTGGCTGAGAAAATTTCAAACAGAGTTCTAATCATCTGCCTGTGATCTTTCTACTTTCTACAAAGTGATTGAGGCCATAGGTAAAATCACAATCAGTGCTCATTGTACTTGCTCTGAAATGAAGAGGGAGGGGAGCCTTGATTGAGCCCCCAGTGAAGTTTTAGAAAGGTAGTATAGCAGAGTGATTAGGGTGAAAGCCCTGGAGCCACCCTGCCAGAATTCCAGTGCCACCTACCTTCACACACTGACCAATTGTGTGCCTTTGCCATGTGGCTCCACTCTCTGGTTTGACATGTGGCAATAACGGGGACAGAGATTATACAGCTGTTGTCAGATTAAATGACAATCACATAAAAACACTTAGAGTCTGTCCCACAGGGTGAACAACATAAGTGCTTGTTGCTACAATTATTTTTTATTATCCAATATGTGACCTGTGGCAGGACCCCCTTTCTACCAGAGAAGGCATAATGAGCCACCAGGATGGCTGTCTCCTATGCATGGTTCCCAGGACGTGCTGCTGGTCTGCTTGCTGCCACTGTGATTTCCAACATCTCAGCTGAGCTGGGATGTTATGTTTCTAATTAGACAACTGTCTGGTGTGTGGGCTAATAGTATCTTTCACAAGGCTTTTTAGTGATACAGGGTGACTGCTGTAATGTTCATAACCATTCATAAAAGCACAATCCAGAAGGAAAGTGCTAACATGTAATTTGCGGTCATGACTTCTAGCACTAATTCAGAAAATGCCTCTGTGGTCCCAGGGTTTGGGTCTCTGTCTGCTAGTTCTCTGAAGGGTGTTGGACACCAGTACCCTGCCCAGCTGCTTTGTCTTCCCATCAAGACTGACTGCCTCTGGGGAGCTCCTTAACTTCTGAAATAAGTGTTCTAGGGTGTCCCATGTAAATGGTGTCATTTGCCAAACTGTCACTTAAAGCTGTGAGGCTGTGCTGAAGCAGAGGAAGAACAAATCAAGTATAATGTTTTTTTTGTTTTTTTTGTTTTTTTTGTTTTTTTTTTTTTTCAGCATGCTTACTTTGTTCTGAATTCTAGTGAGTATTTTTCTAGGACCAGAATGACTGACTTTCACCTGATGGCCAACCATATTTTCTTTGTCTCCTGGGATGTGTTTATCAGAAAAATGGGCCAGAAGTAGACAGAGCCAGTTCAACTTTGGGGATTTTGCTCATGGATCATCATGCATAAGGGATTAGAGCACATGGATTAGAGTTTTCTTTCTCAAAGGAATTATTGACCTTTCTGGCCCTGGAGAAAGACCCAAGCACATCTTTATATTTCTCTCTGCTAGGACATCCAGTTCTTGGACTTAATAATTTTAAATACAGAGGTCTCTCATTTAAATAAAAACATCACAAATCATATACAGTGTTCTGGATTTAGAGGGGATAAAGGGAATCTCCATCGGATGTGTAGTATGTTTGAGAGCTGCATTAAGATGTGAGGATATAGAAAATAAATGAATTAATCAAGTAAAATCTATAGATTTCAAGATATGAATTTCACACAATTGATAGAAAATAGACAAAATGAAATAGAAATTGTTACACCTGTATCCTGCACAAATAGATTAGAATGCAGACACTCACACTCACAGTCCTATCTTCCCATCTGATCATTCATACAGATGAAAGGGATCCAAAAACACTGTTTTCTCTCTCCCATTTCTTTTTTTTTTTTAAGATTTTATTTATTTATTTGACAGAGAGAGATCACAAGTAGATGGAGAGGCAGGCAGAGAGAGAGAGAGAGTGGGAAGCAGGCTCCCTGCTGAGCAGAGAGCCTGATGCAGGACTCGATCCCAGGACCCTGAGATCATGACCTGAGCCGAAGGCAGCGGCTTAACCCACTGAGCCACCCAGGCGCCCCTCTCTCATTTCTTTTATCTTAATGATATGTAGTAGAAATTTTCATATTAGTACCTACCATTCTTTTTATATTATTCTAACACATTCTTTCTAATGGTTCAAGGTATTTCATTGTATAAATGTATCTTAATCTAAATCTACAATCGCCTATAAATAAACATGAAGATTGTTTTCAGTTTGGAACATTTTACTTTTCTATTTCTTCTCCAAGCATTACTGCAACGAATATCCTTAGACATAACTTGCTTGAGTGCATGTGTGTGTATGTCTGTAGAAAACATTTCTTTGGAGTGGAATTTCTGAGCTAAAGGGTATTTACTAGATACTGACCTTTTGCCAAACTGACCTTTAAAACATTTATTCCAACATATACTCCCATTACCACCATGTGGTTATATGTTTCTGCAAAATCTTGCCCACGCCATGTTTTGTAATCCTTTTAATTGTTGCCAATCTGTTAGGTAAAAGTAAACAAAATATCCTGTTGTTTTAATTTGCATTTACTAAATCACTGTGTGAGGTTAAGCTTCTGTTCATATCATTCTGAGGGATTTGTTTTTCTTTTTCTGAACTGCGCTCATAATAGGTGCATAATAAATATTTGTTGAACAATTAAATAAACTGTTGTGCAATTGTTCCTTTTATTAGTAGTCTGAATGAACTCTCTACAGAATAAAAACATTAACATCCTTTGATATAGTTGCTGCAAGTATTTATTTTCCTCTTTACTATTTGTTTTAATTTTGTGGGTTTTTTGGTAGGAGGTATTTAGAAATTTGGCTTTTAGTTTAATATAGTTACATTTTTTATTATTTTAAGAATAGTTTATGCTTTTTAAATTTTGCTGAAAGCTTTCTCTTATTCCTCTTAATAAACACAAGGCCCTTATTATGCCTCCTTTCTTTTTTTTAATTTTTAATTTTTTAATTTTTTTAAAGATTTTATTTATTTATTTGACAGACAGAGATCACAAGTAGGCAGAGAGACAGGCAGAGAGAGATAGAGAAGCAGGCTCCCTGCTGAGCAGAGAGCCCCATGCTGGGCTTGATCCCAGGACCCTGAGATCATGACCTGAGCCAAAGGCAGAGGCTTTAACCCACTGAGCCACCCAGGTGCCCTTATGCCTCCTTTCTGATGCTGACATTCTTTGTGTGATCTCCAGATGGTACTGTGGTCCCCAGATCATACTCTGTTCTTCTTGCGTACCAAATCCCTTCCCTTCTCTGCCCATATAATGGCTACTACTTGGAGAAGCAGGGGAATTTCTACTTGCTCAAGGAAGCTTGCCTTTGATGAGTACTCCTAGGTATTGGTACCTGTCACTTTAATAATGTGCTAAGGGGCAGGCATGATCCCATGTACAAGGTATTATGGAAGCCCTGAATAAAGCCTGGGCACATACTGCAAAGTATCCTGGGTATAGAAAGTTGTTGCTGGAGAGAGTCTTAGGTGGCAGACTACAGAAGCTGATCCTTGTCCTGTAGGAGTTAGAGTAGGGCTTACTGGGGTTCATGCTTTCTCTGCAGGTGATAGATTGAGATGGTGGAACTGGGACAGTAAAGGGCCTTGCTCTTGTTCAGTAGAAATTCCATTTAGATATCTTTCTCTGTGGGTTGTTCTCCATCTGGGATTTATTATCTGTGGTTTGGGTGCATAAGACAGATCTGGCACCTACTGAGTTTACGGGGAAACCAGACTGTGGCCCTGAGAAAGCAGGCTGCAGTAGACCTGCCTTTGGACCAGATTCAGTGAGTCTCCTGCACATACCTCAGGCTGCCCATGGGAGCTGCTGTTGCTGCCTGTTCAGTGTACTTCAGTATCTCCCTTCTTCTGATAACAGTATTCTATCATCCAAAGAGTATTTTTCTACACCTCCCACCGCCACCCCCATGTTATTCATTACACAAGAAGGAAATGACTCCATCTAGGTTAGGAATAGGCATCTTGACCAGATGCCCACAAGTACCCAGGACTCTAGGATCATTCACTATGAGGATGCTGTAATCAGAGCTCTCCCATTGCTTAGAGCTATAATATATTCCCTGTTTCAGTCTTTCTCTCATCCAAGTACTAACCAGGCCCGACCCTGCTTAGCTTCCGAGATCAGACGAGATCGGGCGCGTTCAGGGTAGTATGGCCGTAGACTGTTTCAGTCTTTCTGAGGTCTGATATTGTTCATGTTTCCCACAGTATCCATCCAATAAGCACTTTTCTCCCTTTGCTTAACATAGTTAAATTCTGTTGCTTGCTCTCTAAGAACCCTAGCAAAAAACAAAACAAAACAAAACAAACAAACAAACAAAAACCTCACCAGTGTCAGTGAGTCACATGGAGGTCTGGGGCTAATCCTCTGGGGATCTCTTCCCTGGCAACTTGAAGCCATGGCACCACTTTTTGGATTTTCAAACATCAGGTTGGGGAATCTGGGTCCTCTTCCCATATGGGAAAATTGAGTCCCCATGGAGAGTTGGAGACTTGATAGAACCAAGGAATCCAGGAAAAAAAATTTTTTTTTTTTTTTTGATATTTTTTTGTAAGACAAACCATAGGGATTTTGCCCAAGCTGATTGGGAGCTGGTGTTTGAGATCCTTGCTAGTTTCTTGGAATCAGAGCCAGGAAGCTCTGTCATCTGGTTGTGATTACAAGGCTCAGCATGCCCCACCAAAGGCCCTCTGGTGCCTTTCCTCTTTGGAAACACATTCAGCACATTTTTAGAAACCGCACTGAGAAGCCCTTCCTGAGAAAGTGACTAAACACTGCTTAATATTCTGAAAACATAAACAGCCGCTGAGAAGCCAGTCACAAGCTGTTTAGGGAAAGCTGACATGGCTCTGGGGGGAAGCCAGCTGTTGCTGGCATTTGATTGGTGGAGGTTGCAAAATTCCTTGCAATGTCAGTATTGTCAATGAATACATATTTAGCTCATTCTTCATCTTACATGCTGGAGCATTCTGGTTGGATTTGCGTCCTTCTGGACGTTTTGGAGAGGTGAATGAAGTATGCCAAGACCAGTGCTCCCTTTCCACGCTTCTCTCCCAGCATCTACGTTATGGGCTGATTTATGCCTCTTCAAAAAACATGTTGAAGTCCTAATCCCCAGTGCCTCAGAATGTGCCTTATTTGGAAATAGGGTCTTTGCAGATATAATTAGTTTGGTTAAGGCCATGCTGGATTAGGATGGGCCCTTAATCCAGTATGATTGGTGTACTTATATTAATAGGAGGGAGAGGTCCACAGAGACCATGCTGTGCCAAGTCACGACAAAAGCAGAGACTGGAGAGATCCAGAAGCAAGCATGGATGGCCATGGATTGACAGCCACTACCAGAATCTAGGAAGAAGCAAGGGAAGATTCTTCCCTCTACAGGTTTCAGAGAAAGCTTGGCCCTGCTGACACTGTGATTTTGGACTTGTAGCTTTCAGAACTGGGAGACAATGTCTGCTCTTTGAAGCCGCCCAGTCTGTGGTGCTTTGTTACAGTAGCCCATCTCCCCAACTTGTACAGACTGTACCTCTCACCTCCATTCTTTCATTCTTTTGCTTGTTAAGCATTCATTAAGCATCAACCATGTTCTAAATCTCGTATTAGGTGTTGGGGATACAGCAGTCACAGGGCACAGTTCCTGCCCTCTAGAGCTCAGAACTAGGAGTCAGGTAGACATGGACTGGCCCACAGAAAATGCTGCTCTGCCTTAGGTTATTAGCATTTACTTTACTGAACTATGAAGTGTGTGTGCGTGTGTGTGTGTGTGTGTGTCTGTGTGTTGTATCTTTAATCACATTGTTGTGAACTTTTCAAAAACTGTATTTTTCTCAACTGTTTTATCATGAAAAATTTTTTGTCCATAAATGTTGAACAAACCATGCATTAATCACTTAGAAACCCACTGCCTAGATTCAAGGATTATTGACAATTTGCCATATTTGCCTTTAAGGACCATATTTTTTATTTCCTTATATATAGAGGTTACATATTGTGGTCCATAAAAGGAGGAGCTATGAAACTAACCTCTGTGAATTCAAATCCTGGCTTTACCATCTAGTTTGTGTTAGATGTGTTACTGCCTTCTCTGTGCCTCAGTTCCCTCATCCATAAAATGGGAATAACAACAGGACCCAGCTCGCAGGGATGTTGTGAGGAATAAATGCATTCATATGTGAAAAGTACTCAAAACGATGCCTTTCAAGATGTAAAGATTCAATTAGTATTAGTTCTCAGAAACCAGCGGGCATCTTATTCTTACAAGTGAGGCTAGGTAGTTCTTATGGTTGTACATTATGGGGGCTCCTGCCCTTCTTTGATACATCGTTTGGCTTATTCTCTGTTAGGGCATGTGCACTTGCCTTGTTAAGAATATATTTCTTTTCCTGGAATTTCAGCAACTTTGGCAGGGATCTTGTTTCCTCTGCTTATCCCTGTAACTGCCAGAACTTTAAGCAGTACTTGACACCTAAGTGGGTACATAGTAAGCATTCACTAAATAGCCGGCTGAGTGAGCCGTACCTAACATGCTGCTGTTTGTTCATGCACTCGTTCTCTTACTCATTTGGCAAATGTGCCTTGAGCATACCCTTGGTGCTAGTTACTTTACTATGTACAGAGCCTCCACTGGTGAATGAGACAAAGTCCCTTCCACCAAGAAACTTTATTGGTCTTATTGATATTTTATTTTCAATTCATCTGTGGTTTTATATATGCTTCATCTTATCAGCTAAACTGTAAAAACTTGGAGAACAGAGACGATGGTTTCTACTTTTCTTTTGTAGAACACAAGAGTCATGATAAAGTCACACACATTAGACATCTTTAGAATCATGCAAATGTAGGAAGAGATTGCAACTCTTTCATTATGCTGACAATGAAAGTTTTACTTCATCTATTTTTAATCTCAATATCCTTGTTTGTCAAGTAGGAAAACAACGCATCAGGCTAATGCAAGAATTGAATGAAATACTTCACAGCACTGGTATGTAATGTCTATTATCAGTGGTATGAGAATTGTAAGGAAGAACTATTTCTTGTTTCTCCCCAGCTTCTGAATATTAGCATTTATGCTTCTTCACTGAACTATACTCTTTCCAGGGATGTAGTGAGTTTGAGGATAGATGTGCAAGTGGCTAATTTGTTCATTTGGTAATTTTCTATCACTAAGTGCCTTACCCACCAGAGTACTTATAGAAGGATTGATATGGATTTTTGTTCCCCCCAAATTTGTATGTTGAAGTCCTAACTCCCAGTACTTCATATTGTGACCCTATTTGCAGATAAGGTGTTTTTGTAAGAGTCTTCGGGTTGGAATGAGGTCATTCGTGTGAGCTCTCATCCAGTATGCTTATGATACACATTAAAAGGGGGAACTTGGAGACAGACAAACACACAGGGTAAGTGCCATGTGAAGCTGCAACTATACTGTTACAAGCCAAGCAATTCTGAAGACTGCTACCAAGCCCCCAGGAGCTGGGGAAGAGGTAGGGAATAGACTCTCCCTCACAGTCTTCAAAAGGAACCAACCCTGATGAAACTTTGATGTTAGACTTCTGGCTCCAGAATTGTGAGTCACTAAGTTTCTGTTCACCCACAGAAATGGGAAAAGAAAAATAATGACAATGACAAAATCTTGAGAAATCTTAGGAGTTTATACATTTAAAAGATGTTGAAAACAAAAGCAGGTGTCAATCCAGGACATTTTTTCCCCACCATAAAAATTCCTCCTTGTTTGGATAGGGCAATGGGAAGGAAAAACTTGATGTGTTAAAAACAAAACAAAACAAAAGAACAGCAAGAAAGTCAGTATGAGTAGAACATAGTAATCAAGGGGGAATATGGTGGGTGCTAAAATAGAAGAGAGAGACAGAGACTAGATCATACAAACCATGGAAAGGGATTTAGATTTATTCTGAGTGGATCAGGAAACCATGGAAGATTTTATTCATTCATTGATCTCTTTGGCTCCTGTCTGGGTAAGCATGGAAGCATGACTACCAGTTAGGAGACAACTCCAATATCTAGTATCCAGTATCCAGCTGAATAATGGGCATGACTTATACTTGCATTTTAGAAGTAGAGATTGTATGTGTTTATATTTGAGATATGTTTGAAAATCAAGAAGAATAATTGATAGACTGAGTAAGAAAAAAGAGGAATAGGGATAACAGCTAAAATTTTGGACTTAGCAACTCCTATGGGCTGAATTGTTATCCCTCAAAATGTTGAGACTCTAGACCCAGTACCTCAGAAAGTAGACATATTTGGAGATAAGATCTTTAAAGATGTGATTAAGTTAAAATGAGGTCTTGAGTGTGGACCCTAATCCAACATCATTGGTATACTTATAAGAAGAGAAAATTTGAGCACACTTAAAAATATCAAATATGAGCTTGCACAGAGAGACAAACATGTGAAGATACAGTGAGAATGTGGTTATCTGTGAGGCAAGAAGAGAAACCTCACAAGGAACCAAATCTGCTGACACCTCAATCTGAAACATTTTGCCTCTAGAACTGTGAGAAATAAATTTCTATTGTTTAAGCCACCCCATCTGTGATTTTTTTTTTTATGACAAGCCTAGTAATCTAGTAAGGCAACTGAATGGGTAGTGTGTCATTTATTAAAGGAAAACTCAACAGGACAAAGACAGATGTCTATGTTGGGTGGTAGGGATGGTGGTAGTGGATGGAAATCAGGAGTTCTGTTATGATCTCATTCAGACTGAGATGGCTGTTGGAGACCCCCACTAGGCAACTAGATAACTGAATAATTGTGGTGTTTGGGAACACCCAGCATAAAGTTGGTATCTGCAGTGATGAATGAGATCACTAAGAAGGCCAGTGGAGAGAGAGGAGGCCTGAGGTACTTCAAGGTAGATGCTGAGGAAGAGACTGAGAAGGTGTCATCATCAAGGTAGGAGGAAAAACTAGGAAAGAGTGGTGTTCTGAAGACCAAGAGAAGGAAGTATTTAAAGAGGGAGGGGAAACCAACTGTGTCAAATGCTGTGGATATTGAGTATGGTGAGACAGAAAATTGACCATTGAATTGGGCAAGATGTAGGTTGTTAATGATTTTGAAAAGAGTTTCAGTGGATTGGTGGAGAAGTTTCTTTTTCTCCTTTCTATTTTTTTTCCAGAAAGAGAGAGTGAAAGAGAACATAAGAGAGAGAGGACAGAAGGAAAGAGAGAAACCCAAGCAGACTCTGTGTATGTAATGTAATGGGGATGGAATGTAATGAGGGGCTTGATTTCACAACCCTGAGATCATGACCCCAGCTGAAACCAGGAGTCAGATGCTTTAACTGACTGGGTCACCCAGGCATCCCTGAGGAGTTGTATTTTATTTTATTTTATTTTAGTTTTTATTTTTTTAAAGGATTTTATTTATTTATTTGACACACAGAGAGAGAGAGAGAGAGAGAGAGAGATTGATTGAGAGAGGACACGCATGAGTTGGGGTGTGGGCAGGTACAGGAAGAGGGAAAAGTAAAGGGAGAAGTGGACTCCTCACTAAGTGCAGAGCCAGACATGGGGCTCGATCCCAGGAGACTGAGACCATGACCTGTGCCAAAGCCAGAGGTTTAACCGATTGGGCCACCCTGATGACTCAAGAAGTTGTATTTTAAAGAGAAGCAAAGAAATAGGGAAGTGGGCACATGGAAATATAGGATAAGTGGGGACTTTTTTAGGATGGATTTTACTATGGCATACTCACATGGAGTTGGGAATAGTCTGGTATATGAGGGGATAATGATTCAGATGGGAGAAAAGACAATCGTGAGAACAAAATTCCTTAACGTGTGAGAGAAGAAAGAATCAAGCTCAGAGAATTGGCTTCAGGTAGGAACAGGGATGTTTATCTTCTTTAATTGGAGGCAAGTCAAAATATACAGGTACATATATAAACACTGGTAGAGATGAGGAAGTTCACAGCTGCTTGAGTTTTCTCAGTTTTATAAGAAACTTGACCATCAGCTGAGAATAGGGGAAGAGAATAATTATGTTTGAAAACATCTGAGAAGATCTAAAATGGTCATCCAAAAGAATGAGTGAGCAAATTCATTAAGGACATAAATCAGGGCTGTTAAACAGAACTGAGTGGATTTTGAATATTTGTGATCATAAGCTTAAAATAAGACTATTCAGTACACTTGCGAGTTTTTTTTTTTTTTTAATCAGCAATATTCAAGGGATTGGGGTTTAATAGGAGCTGGGCTTTGTGAGGTGGAATGTGACAGGAGGAGGAGAAGAAAGTGAGCTGCTTGCGCGCAAATAACATTAGGCGTAGACATGGACCATGAGGGGTGCCTGGGTGGCTCAGTGGGTTAAAGCCTCTGCCTTCGGCTCAGGTCATGGTCTCAGGGTCCTGGGATTGAGCCATGCATCAGGTTCTCTGCTCAGCAAGGAGCCTGTTTCCCTTCCTCTCTCTCTGCCTGCCTCTCTGCCTGCTTGTGATCTGTGTCTATCAAATAAATAAATAAAATCTTAAAAAAAAAAAAAAAGAAATGGACCATGACATCTAAGGTGTTTCATACATATATGAAATGAAGTGTATATATTAGAGGAATATAGAACACGGAATATATATATATATGTGTGTGTGTGTGTGTGTGTATACATACAAACACATTTATATATGTATGGAGAAAGGTGTAGTGTGTATACACATGTGTATGTATGTATATATCTCTTCAGTAGAATGCATGTTCGATGAGGGCTGGGATTTTTATCTTTTTTGGCCCATTGTCCCAGTAGCTAAAACCATGCCTGGGACAAAATTGGCTCTCTTTAAATATTTGTTGAGTAGTATATGTAGGGTGAAAGGAATAATGGTAGAGAAGACAGGGATGCAGGTGCTGACACCTTTAATGGAATGAGAGCTGTGATGGGGAGGGAATTAGCGAGAGCAATGTGGGTGTGTTGCAGAAAGTGGGATTGTTTGGCAGAGTGTACTTTAGGAGGAGTTGGAGTTGCTGGGGGCCAGGTATGGAAAAATGGTCTAGAAAGAGCACTGGGAGGAAACAGAGTTTTCTAGCTCTCCCCTCAGTCCTATAGTATATGTTAACAAAACAAGAGGACTGGCACCTCGAAAAGGTTGGGGAGGATGACAGACAGGTCCAGAGGGAGAGCACTAGTGAGAATGTGAAATTGAATAACCACTTTGGAAAACACATTGGTGAATTCTTGGGTAGTAAAATATGTTTTAATTATCCAACCAGCAATCTCACTCCTAGGTGTCTACCCAAAAGTGAAAACATGTGTCCATACAAATATTTGTCTGTTTATTGTAGTTTTATTCATGACTTAAAAATTGGACACAACAAAAGTGTCCAGTAACTAGTGAATGGAGGAAAAAAATTGTGGTATATTTATTCAATGGGATAATGCTCAGCAATGAGAAGGAAGGTATTAATGATACATCCAACAGCATAATAATGAATTATGCTAAACAAAAGAAGCTAGGCACAAAGGACGATACATTGAATCATTCAGTTTATATTAAATTACAAAAAAATACAAAACAATAGTGACAAAAATCAGGTCACTTGTTGCTAGGAGCCATGGGTAGAGAAGGGAATTGACTCAAAAGAGACATAAGGTTGCTTTCTGGAGCAATAGAAATGTTCTAAATCATAGGGTCATGGTAATTACATGACTATATTTATTTGCCCAAACTCACTTAATTTTAAAAATAATATTGGTATATTTTATTTTATTTACATTATACCTAAAACTGATGAAAATAATTACCAGATATATATCTTGGCTTATTGTGTGTGTCCTCCACTGGAATCTAGAAGGTAAGCTTCTTGAGAGCAATGTTTAGAACCCGTATGCTTGATACATAATATATTATTAGTATTTATTAGAAGAATATATGTTCCATGTTTCTGACAATAGCTTTGAACTCAAATATTTCTATGAGTGAATCTGAATCTGGTATTCACCATTTACTACCTGTACCAATGAGGACAATATCTTTAATGTCTCTAAGCCTTGGTATGCTCATCTATAATGTTGGGATTAAAAATTGAATTTCTTTCATAGAATTATTATGAAAATGAAATGCTACACAGGATTAATATGCTTCTAGCACTATATGTCATGTGGAGAGCACACATTAAGTCAAATTAATTTGGTATTGTTTTTTCATGACTGTTTCACCTCAATTGCATATGACTGTTAAATTATTATTATTTGGTCATTTCTTAAGATCAGACTTTGCATTTATTTTTTACATTCTTCTTATTGTTTGAATGTCCTGGCACACAGTAAGTGCTCACTAAATGTTTGTGGAATATTGGCTGATTCTTCAAGTGTTCAAGAACCATCCTTTCTCATGCCTGGGGATATGGATACATACTATTGTCCTTTCCTAGAAATGTTATCTACCTCCCTCATATCTATGCACACCTATATGTATACATACAAATGCTGTTTGTACTTACTGTTGAGGTTTAAGCAACAATTTCACAGAAACAAATGTCCCTGAATAGACTAGATTACCTTGTTTCGTGCTTTCATAGCATTCAATACATTTCCCTTATAGCACTCACCAAAATGTGCAATGATACATTTGTATGATTATTTGGGTAAGTGTAAGCTCTAGGCAGGCTGGGCCCACAGCTGGGTCCACTGTATCTCTAGCACCTACTAGTGCATTAACATTTCTTGACAGGAAGAAGGAAGTGGGGAGAGAAGACCACAATAGCCTGGGATTGTCATGTAGGGAAAGGCTTCTTTTTTCTTTTCTTTCTCCCTTTTTTTTTGTTGGAGTGGATAGTTTATTTGTTGTTGTTGTTGTTTTTCAAAGATTTTATTCGTTTGTTTATTTGAGAAAGAGGGAGAGAAAGACAGAGAGAGAGCAAGCTAGCAGGGGGAGGACCAAAGGGAGAGGGACAAGCAGACTCCATGCTGAGTGCAGAGCCAGACATAGGGGTTGATCTCAGGACACTGAGATAATGACTTGAGCCAAAATCAAGGTCTGACGGCTACTCAGCTACCCAGGCACCCCTGGAAGGTTTATCCAAATTTGTTTATTTAGTTCTTATTTGTTTTTTTGGTTAAGCATTAGGCCTGGGCTGAATTTCAGGTCATTCAACAGTAATCATTAGTAGGATGAAAATATAGGTCAAAGAGAAAGAGAAATTAAGGAATCATTCCCACAAAATCACCAGCTTTTAGGTCAGTAAGCGAGCAATCTTAAGCAATGATTGTGCTTAGGAGGGGTTGCCTGATGAGGGCCTAGGAAGTATGTTTTCCCAACCTGCTGACTCTTTTGCTCAGTGATTTTCAATTGGTCCTATTTATGCATAGAATATTCCCATTTCCTTAGACTATTGTATAAAGCCTCTTCTGATGTAGCTTAAATGCATTTTCCTGCTTTCATGCATAGTATCCTCTTTCTCTCTTTCCAAAGAGGACCTTGTTCTATCCCTTTACTATTCAGACTCAAGGCTGAATCTCTTTTTCATATGCCTGATCCATGAGCTTCAACAACTCCTTTTGAAACATGTATTCTAATTTTTACATGTAATAACCACAATATTCTTTTTCATTGTTACTGGAACTCACCTCAAAAAGTAGTTTAGAATCTACTAAGATGCCTGATGCATAATAGGAATTGAAAAGAAGTTGGTTGAAATTAATGTACATTCAAAATTTGGTTGATTATCTCTTATGGCCCATGTGGAGTCAAAGGAATTTCAGTGATTTTCTTTCATTTTATCTTTAGTCGACAATACTATAAACAGGTTAGACAATGTGTATTGTCCTGAAGGGACAATGGTGAGGAAAATATAATTTTCTTCAGTCCAGTTGTGATGACCCAATAAGCAATAGATTACAACTTGGCATGACTAATCCTACACTAAGGGAAGCTCAGTGTTCTGAGGCAACACTTACAAGGACAGATGGGGGGTCAGGGAAGGCTTCCCAGAGACATAAAGGCACTGCTCATCTTTCTTGAACCTGTTGCCTTTCTTGAAGGCAATTCCTTTATTCCAGGGGTAAATTCCAGCAAAGCTTTTCTATAGGGTATAGAGACCAAGCATTACCACATACTAAGCCCTGTGCAGAGGCTTCCTTCATCATCATAACCTTCTTTGAGGTAGAGGATATCATGTTCATGAGAATATAGAGTCTAGAGATTAACTAGTTTTGCTGAGGACACACAACTGGTGAGTATGGGTCTCATTCTGTCTAGCTCCCAATCTAGTGCTCCTTCTTATCAAAGGCAAAATGAAACGAACCCCAAATTCCTGCTTATGATAAAAACACTATAAAACTTGGCCTCCAATAATTATCTTAAAAAATCCAGTAGTGTAATGGTGATGATGGCAAGAGTGATAGCACAACCTCTAATCGGGACATGTGCTTTTAACCTTGATGGGGAGCCTCCATCAATGACCCCATCCATGCTGCTGGGGAGTTTTGTGCTAAGGAGTGTATCCAAGGTAGAATCAACCAGAATGAAAGATAGGTGCAAATGGAGGCCTTTGATCCCTGGCTTAGTTTATTTCTTTGCCAGGCAGGGCCTCTAAAGTTCAGCAACTGATATTCTAATTACTCCATATCACTATTTTTCCCATTTGTAGGACAAAGCTGGATTTTGATTGTGTTCAGTGAGTATGGACAGATGAACACAACTAAACATACATCTTTGCCTCACTTGGTTTGTAGGGAGCTTTATCCAGAAGGATACTGGTTAAATACACACATAATATTTAGAAGACTTGAAAGATAGATGTGTATAATACGTAAGGACTATTTTTTTTTACATGAACCTGAATTGGTATACAGCAACTGATTAATAACCTGAAGAATGAAAATGTCAGGCCTATTGCATAAATATTAGCCAGCAGACCTCAATTTGTTTTGGATAAGGATCAACAGTCATGCATAACGCAGAAGAAAGACAACCTCTGACATTGAAAATCCACTCTAAATATCAAGATCTATTTAAACAAGACATTCGGAAACACAAGCAGTCTAATTAATAATCCATTATATAAGTAACATTTACTTATTTTAATTACTGTGAACTTCAATTAGGTCTCTCCCATAGTAACAAACACAAACCTGTTTCCCAGGTAAAGGTTTGTGGTTAATGTTCTTAGAAATCCGAGGACCTGGTGATGACTCAGTGCTCTGGTATAGGGCAACAAGGGAGTAGAACAGGGCCTGGCATGACACCCACCAGAGAGGTGGGGCAGGTGCTGTCTTATAAGCTCTAGTGTTAAAATGAAATCCTGAAATCCAAACTCCACTCTTCTCTGCTTAAAAACCTTTCATTCTTTTGCTGTTACCTTCAGAAGAGTGCTCAGACTTATTATTAGTCACTAGGTCAGTCTTCAGACACATCTGTTGCCTCCTCACACGTTGACTGTCTGAAATTCCCTGGTTCTCAGGATCTTTCGTGCTCTCACTTGCCTTCAGTATTTTGCTCATGCTGATTCTGTCTGAAATTCTCTTCTTTCTTCCTTGAGCATAAACTACTCACTATTTAGAACTGGATTCAGTATCACCTGCCTGGGAAACCTTTCCTAGCCTTCCATTCCCATTTCTACCACATCCAGCTGTCACTCCTGAGTTGTGCCAGTGACCTCCCCTCCAAGCAGTCGAAGCACTCAGTGCTTACCATTGTCTTCTGTACTTGGAAGAACAACTCCTCCTTGGGAAACCAGTCTTTCTCTCTAGCTTGGACAGACAGAATTTCTTCCTTTTCTTTTCTTTTCTTTTCTTTTCTTTTCTTTTCTTTTCTTTTCTTTTCTTTTTTCTTTTCATTTCTTTCTTTCTTTCTTTCTTTCTTTCTTTCTTTCTTTCTTCTTTCTTTGTTTCTCCTTCTTTCTCTTTCTTTCTTTCTTTCTTTCTTTCTTTCTTTCTTTCTTTCTCTTTCTTTCTTTCTTTCTCCTTCCTCCCCCTTCCCCCACTACTCCCCCTCCTCCCAACTCCTCCCCCTACTCCCAACTCCTCCCCCTACTCCCAACTCCTTCCCCTCCCCTCCACTCCTCCCCCTCCCCCCCTCCTCGTGGTTGTTCTCTTTGTCCTCCTTGTCCTCCTTGTTGTCATTGTCCTCCTCCTCCTTCTTCCTCTTTTCTTCTTTTTCCTCCTCCTCTTCTTCTTCCTCTTCCTCCTCTTTTCTCTTCTCCTTCTCTTTCTTTTTTTAATGAACATTAGTAGATTTGCCCTAAATATTTTTAAAATATCATGAAAGCTACATGATTTTAAGTGAAATATAAAATCAAACAAAATAGGTTCAATAACCTGGCTCCCTCTTGCCACCTTCTGTGGACAGACAGATTCTTACATAGCCCTCTGTGTTTAGTGATAACAGGAAGACAGTCTACCAAAGAAATGCCCTAGATCAAAAAGTAAAAGGAAAAAAAAAAAACACATTAAAATGGCTTCAAATCCTCTACTGACCTCTTAATAGTTAAGGGGTGGTCAATGGGAGCAGATGGTTCTATATGGAGCCTTGTTTCTCATAAATCCCTAAGGACCAAGATCATAGTGTGAAGGCATGTACCATTGTTCTCCATAATACTGGAAGATGCTATAATCAATGGGCAATATCAATTATGTAGATGTCATTGCTGTTAGGAAAATGTCCTCCTTACTTAAGATGGATCCAAACAACATTGTGTTTGAGAATTAATGCTTATCTCTAGAAAATGTGTGTTTATTCCCTTGATCTAATTAATAATCTTTCATTTGATGGTAAAGAAGAATGATGGGGCATTTCTGTACCTCAGTCAGGAGAAGAGAATTTGAAGGATTGGAATGCTCTGATAAATGTTGAAGGCCAGAGCTCATCTTGGAATATCTTGCTGAAACTTCAGTTGGAAAGATTCAGACCTTGGAAAATGTACTGTTGTGTGATCCTTATGTGTTTTAGAGCTCCTGGGAGTAGAGGAAAACATTAGGCACTGGCAGGGCATAGATTCTATATCCAGAGCAACCCTTGTGGGTAAGAGTTAGGTTTTGGCACTGAAGGTTTGAAGAAGATGGTCTTTTGAACTACAGGTTGGTGAATAGTCTGAGAAATGTTAACAGTTCAACTTTGCTTATAGTTTTCCTTTGCATTATAAGGATATTCATTTATTTACTGAGTCACTGCCTTTTGGCAGGTCCTAGGTGCTAGAGATACAGAGAATATAGGCAGCAGAATGCTTTTCTTGAGGGGCTTAGAAACATGGTGGGGCAAGACATATAATAAATACAAAAACAAAGAAAGGTATAGGATGGATTCAGGTCTTGATAACAGCTATGCAAGAAATATAAGTGCTTATTGTTAGAGAGCACTTCATGGAGTGTAGGATATTAAGCTGAGCATCTTCAAGGAACAGGGAAGGACTTGTGATCTGGATCTAGAGAGTAAGGAGGAGAGAAGTCAGAGAGGGATTGAAAGAGGACAGCAGGAGCCAGATCTTGAAGACCACAGTGAAGATTTTGACTGTTAATTGTTATAGAAATCTTGGTCAGTTCATGCAATACAGATGTGTTCTAATTTATATTTTTAAAAGTTGTTCTGGTTGTTAGGGGAGAATAGATTTTTGGGATAGGATGACAAAGAGTAGAATCTGAGAAATTAGTTAGGAACCTATTACATTATTCAAATTGCAAATAATTGTGCTTTGCTGGGATTAGGGTGATCTCATTAGCAGTGAGGAGAAATGGTTGATTTGGGGATGGACATGGCAAGATTTGCGGTTTTACTGTAAAATCTTATATTTTTACTTTCCATGCATGATGCCTTTAAGTGGTATTAGGTCTGTGCTTATAGTTTTGTGCAGTGGTACTGAAAGGAATACAGTGTTGGGTCAAAGGCTGACCTACCCTTCATTCACCCACTGCCTGGACCAATCAACATATAGTAACAAGGCCCAGGAAGTCATGACTTAGAGTTTGAAATATAACGAGCTACAGATCGAAAACTGGGAACAAAATATCAAGTGGGGAAAGAGTTGCCAAGATTTACCCCTCTGAGGAAAACGTGAGACAATCTACTTCTTTCCAAGATATGCTAGAGGAAGATGCCAATAGAGTAAGATGGGCAGAGGGATGGGATGGAATGGAAGAGAACCTATGCACTATACACTTACCTCTGAGTTGTCATTGTTCGTTTAAGTCCTTCTCTAAAGTTTGATCTCTGTAAAGGCGGAGTTAGGTCATATTCAGTTTCATGTCGTAGTAATTGGCATAGTATCTGGCACATAATGCTTGATAGCACTTAATGAATGGTGGGATTGTTTATTGAAAATGTATTGGTTTGAAGAGTTAATCTTTTTCTGACTTTTTAAGCAAGTGTGGCTGACACAATTTGGAATCAGGCATCCTGCCTTTTTTCCACTTTTGTATCTTGGCCATAATGTTACAGCTCCATATTTATCACTATGAGATGGCAGAACCTTCTCCAGCAGAGACCTCTTTTTGCCCCGACCCTGCATGATGCAATTTGTATTGGCCAGAGGGAAGGCATATACATTGGCACGAAATGCGAATATACCTATTAACATTTCTCCCAGAGATTGTGGTGAGCCTTCAGAATCAGCTCAGAGGTTCAGCTGGGGCCCCTGGTCAGCACATTCTTCGAGCTCGTGGAAAAGGGCAAGCAAAGAATATTTACAGCCATGGAGAAATGGCCTCATAAAAATGCATAAGGGTGTGTGCACAGAGTGATGACTTGGATGAAAAAAAGCAGTGTTTACATACTGTTACACTAAAAATATTCACACCTCATCAAATTGTCAGTCTTGTTTGCAGGCAACAATAGGATTTTTCCCTCTATAAGGCAGTAAAGCTCTCGGCAGAGCATTGAGCATTATGTCTTATTAATCCTTCCCAGATCCCAGGGAGGTGGGTGGTGAGGGTTAGGTTTCACGCTTTATCAGAAGAAAATAGATCAAGATTCATTTTCTCCCCTCTTCCCTCATGTGATATAGGATGTTTGCCATCTCATGTTTGAAACTATTAGTCCACTGTGGCTCTTGGGGGTGGGTGTTCCTAATATCATCTGGTTTATCACACTTGTGTTGATGAGGAAAGGAAGTCCTAGTCCACGGCTTCTCAGCTACTTGATGGAAAGTCTAAGCCCAGTGCACTAATTTCCTACCCAGAGAAATGCAGAATGAGTTCGGGCATAAACACATATAAACACCTACTAGAGGTCAAGCATTTTATATGTAATAATTTTTGTAATCACAGTGACTATCTTGCAAGGTTGGTTTTCCAGATAAGAATTATAAAGATCACCATTCATGTAAATTCTGTATTCAAACCTGCGTATATCATTTGATGCTAAAGTTAATGACATGAGATGTCCTGGTATCATCCACTTTGTATCCATTGGAGAGACTGGCACAGAGCTGAGGCTTAGTAGCGTTTCCTTCTTGATATGCTCTTGTAGAGGAAAGATGCTGTGGAGACAGGCCTGAATTCAAATGCAGATCTCTTCATTTCTAAGTCAGCACCTTATGGGTGGTGTAGAAAGCATGCCTGAACATCAATTTTTTATCTATAAAAGAAATAAAATGCTCCAATGGCAGGATGGATGTGAAAATAAAATGAGGGAGCCCAAAGAAAGTGAGCATCACTCAAAAGGATTGCTCCATACTTGGATTCTCCCCTGGATCAGTAGATTTCGGTGTTTTTTCAAGAATTCTATTAGAAAACAAATCCATGCTTTCCTGTATTATTTTGGATTCACCGTATGATTTAACTTATTTATAGTGTGTTCAAAATGGGTAACATTTTTTCTGTTGATTTTCACTAGTTATTAGTCTCTACTTGCAGGGGTCATGCTTTCAAAGATCATCACAGGTCATCAAGTCAGACTATTCAAGCTTCATGGCAGTAGGAACCATACTGCTGGTCCATTGACAACTGAATGTGTATTGAACATCTAGATATTGCATGGGATACTGAAAGCCAAGACATGGTAAGCTCAAGGGAACCAACAGGACCACTTCAATATCCATGAAACCTTTGGATAATAACCTCTTGTGTTTTAGTCTTCTTATCTACTATTATGGACGTAGGGATAAAAAGGTTTGAGAAGATCGAGATAATGTGTATAAAGTACTTAGCAGTGTCTGGCACATACTAAAGCTTTAGTAAGTATTTGTTGTTGATATCATTAGCTATAATACTTCATAAAAGTTAATGATTTCCAATACAAGATGGTATATAATTAAGCCATTTGCACATTTAATGTGTCTTTTTATGTTTTTATATTAAGTACTGAATAAAATATTAATTTAATAAATACATATATTATATAAAATGACAATAAAGGCATCTATATGCCATCACCTAATATTTTTGAAAACCACAATATGCACCCTCTCATCACATTCTTGTCCTCCTTAACAGAGGCAACTGCAATCCTGAATTTTATGTTAAGTCCCCCTTTCTTTTCTTTATGGTTATACCACTTGTGTTTACATTTCTTTTTTTTTTTAATGTTCAGTTAACCACTGTATAGTACATAATTAGTTTTTGATGTAGTGTTCAGTGATTCATTAGTTAGATATAATGCCTAGTGCTCATCACAGCACATGCCCTCCTCAGTACCTATCACCCTGTTACCTCTCCCCGCTCCCCTTGGAAACCCCCAGATTGTTTCTAATGGTTCATCTCTCTCCGATTTCTCCCCTTCTGGATTTCCCTCCCTTCCCCTATGGTCCTCTGTGCTTTTGCTTATGTTCCACATATGAGTGAAACCACATGATAATTGTCTTTCTCTGCTTGACTCACTTCACTTAACATAATTTCCTCCAGTTCCATCCATGTTGATGCAAATGGTAGGTATTCATCTTTTCTGATGGGTGATTAATATTCCATATGGACCATAACTTCTTTATTCGTTCGTCTGTTGAAGGGCATTTCATTTCCTTCGACAGTTTGCTATTGTGGACCTTGCTGTTATAAACATTGGGGTGCATGTGCCCCTTCCTTTCACTAGATCTGTATCTTTGGGGGTAAATACCTAGCAGTGCAATTGCTGGGTCACAGAGTAGCTCTATTCTTGACATCTTGAGGGAACTCCATACTGTTTTCCAGAGTGGCTGTACCAGCTTACATTCCCACCAACAGTGTAAGAGGGTTCCCCTTCCTCCACATCCTCACCAACATTTGTTGTTTCCTGTTTGGTTAATTTTTGCCATTCTAACTGGTGTAAGGTGGTATCTCATTGTGGTTTTGATTTGTATTTCCCTGATGGCTAGTGATGTTGAGCATTGTTACATGTGTCTGTTAGCCATTTGTATATTTTCTTTGGAGAAGTGTCCTGTTCTTATCTTCTGCCCATTTTTGGACTAGGTTTTTAGTTTTTTGAGGGTTGAGTTTGAGGAGTTCTTTATAGATCTTGGAAATCAGCCCTGTATCTGTAATGTCATTTGCAATTATCTTCTCCCATTCCATGGGCTGCCTCTTAGTTTTGTTGACTGTTCCTTTGCTGTGCATAAGCTCTTTATCTTGATGTGTCTGCATTTCTTAAGAAAAAAAAATATATATATACACATACACACACACACACACACACACATATATATTTAGTTTTGCATGATTGTGACATCAGTATAAATGAAATAACATTGCCATCAAACTCTGTTACTTTTTTTAAAAATTTTTTAATCATTTTTTAAAATTTATTTTCAGCATAACAGTATTCATTGTTTTTGTACCACACCCAGTGCTCCATGCAATCCGTGCCCTCTCTAATACCCACCACCTGGTTCCCCCAACCTCCCACCCCCCAACCTCTTCAAACCCTTCAGATTGTTTTTCAGAGTCCATAGTCTCTCATTGTTCACCTCCCCTTCCAATTTCCCCCAACTCCCTTCTCCTAACTCCCCATGTCCTCCATGCTATTTGTTATGCTCCACAAATAAGTGAAACCATATGATAATTGGCTCTCTCTGCTTGACTTATTTCACTCAGCATAATCTTTTCCAGTCCTGTCCATGTTGCTACAAAAATTGGGTATTCATCCTTTCTGATGGAGGCATAATATTCCATAGTGTATATGGACCACATCTGTTACTGACTTTTGTTTGTTGAACTTTGAATTCTGAGATGTGTCAGTGTTGTTCATGTAGTTTTAATTTATTCTCTTCAGTACTGTAGAGTATGCTGGTGGATGGATATGGCAGAACTTGTTAATCCATTTTACTCCTAATGGACATTTTAGTTTCTTCCTTTTAAACTTTTTATGCTACTGTATCATGCCTTTATCAACACAATTGTATAAATTCTTCATATGCATGGACAGGATTCTCCAAAGGATAGTTATTTGGAAGGGAAACATGGTTTATGAGACTTGAGCATGTGGACATTACTATATGATACTATTGATTGTTTTACAAAGTAATTATAGCCATTTACACTCTTTCCTGCAGTATATAAGGGCTATAGTTGTCTCCCATCTTTGCCAGTACTCAATATTTTCATTCTCTAATTTTTGCCAATTTATTGGATCAAAAAGTGGTAACTTCTTATGGTTTTAATGTACTTTTTTGAATTGAGAATATATTTTTATTATGTTTATAATTGAGAATATTTAAAGTGTTTACTGGTCACTAGAGTTTCTGCTTTTGTAAAGCACTTATTAGAGATTTTGCCCATTTTCTCCTGTTATGTTGTCTTTAATTTATTGATTAATATAAGTTCTGTTTACTGTATGAATACTAATTTGTCATTATATATGACAATGTCATTACATATGACATGCACATCTTCATTCACTTTGTCGTTTGTCATTTTAGTGTTATTATGTTTATGGACAAACAGCTGTTCTTAATACTTTTAAGTAATCATCATCTCCTCATGACTTGTACTTTCTATTTCTTGTTTAGAAATCCTGCCCTTCATGTGATGTGATGAGTAGTGGGTGTTATAGGCAACTAATGAATCATTGAACATCGTTGAATATCAAAAACTAATAATATGTTTTATGTTCATTAGCTGAATTTAAATTAAAAAAAAAGTGGAAAAATGAGAAAAAAGAAACCCTGCCCTATCCAGAAATCATAAAGATATTCTGAGGTTCTCCTATATTGTGTTCTGAAACTTTTGTAGTTTTACTTTTAACATTTAAATTTTTATTTAAATGTTATACAGTGTGAAATAATAGTCAAATGTCATTTTTGTCTATAAATGATTATTCCGTGATCATTTATTGACCAGTTCATCTTGTGCCACTGATATGTCATACTAATACTGTCATAAATTAAGTTTCTGTAGATGTGGGGACCTGTCCCTGGGATTTTTTTTCTTCTCATGTATTTATTTGTCTATGTTGATAACATCACCAGCTGCTTTAATTATTATCAGCTAATATTGCTGTTTGGTATTCTGAAAGCCAAAGCCCACCATTTCTTTTCCTCAGGATAGTTCCTTGGATCTTGCTCTTCCGTATAAAATAGTTTAGTCAACTTACCATGTTTCTGGAAAAATAACCCATTGGAATGTTCTTAGATTACATTGTCTTTATAGATTTATAGATCAATTAGAAAGAAATGATATAAATATTGAGTCTTACTATCCATGAACATGATGTAGCACTTCTTTAATTTTGTTCTTTAATGTTCTTCAATAAAATTGTATAAGATTTTCCGTAAAGCTACTTCCTCCCTCTGTTGTATTTATATCTATGTACTTGATAATTTATGTCATTATAAATTGCTTTTTTATTTTTTTAAAGATTTTATTTATTTATTTTGAAAGAGAGTGCACATGAGTGAGGGGGAGAGGCAGAGGGAGAAGGAGAAGCAGACTCCCCACTGAGCAGGGAGCCCAATATGGGACTTGATCCCAGCACCCTGGGATCATGAGCTGAGCTGAAGGAAGACACTAAAACTACTGAGGCCCAGGTGCCCCTATATTGTTTCCTTTTTAAAATATATTTTCTTTCTATTCATTTTTTTGTTATTAATTTGTATCAAGAATCCCTGATATCTTTTGAGTTAATAGAGTTAAATAATCTGTCAATATGAGTTTTTCTTTGTAGTTAATCATATCATCTGTGAATAAGAATTTTGTTATTTTTTTATAAACTCATACAACCTGTTTCTTTTTCTGAACTTTCTATTGTACCAGGATTTCTAACAAATGTTGATTGAAAGAGATAATAGTAAGCTCTGATATGTCATTTGCAAATATCTTTTCTCATTCTGTCAGTTGTCTTTTGGTTTTGTTGACTGTTTCCTTTGCTGTGCAAAAGCTTTTTATCTTTGAATTCCCAATAATTCATTTTTTCCCTTGCTTCCCTTGACTTTGGCGATGTTTCTAGGAAGAAGTTGCTGCACCTGAGGTCGAAGAGGTTGCTGCCTTGTTCTCCTCAAGGATTTTGATGTATTCCTGTCTCACATTGAAGTCTTTCATCCCTTTTGAGTCTATTTTTGTGTGTGGTATAAGGAAATGGTCCAGTTTCATTCTTCTGAATGTGGGTATCCAATTTTCCCAGCACCATTTGTTGAAGAGACTTTCTTTTTTCCATTGTATACTCTTTTCTGCTTTGTCGAAGATTAGTTGACCATAGAGTTGAGGGTCCATTTCTGGGTTCTCTATTCTGTTCCATTGATTTTTGTGTCTGTTTTTGTGCCATTACCATACTATCCTGAAGACTACAGTTTTGTAATAGAGCTTGAAGTCTGGAATTGTGATGTTGCCAACTTTGGTTTTCTTTTTCAACTTTCCTCTGGGTATTCTGGTTCTTTTCTGGTTCCATATAAATTTTAGGAATATTTGTTCCATTTCTTTGAAAAAAGTTGATGGTATTTTGATAGGGATTGCATTAAATGTGTAGATTGCTCTAGTAGTATAGACATTTTCACAATATTTAGTCTTCTAATCCATGAACATGGAACATTTTTCCATTTCTTTGTGTCTTCCTCAATTGCTTTCATGAGTACTTTATAGTTTTCTGAGTATAGATTCTTTGCCTCTTTGGTTAGGTTTATTCCTAGTTATCTTATGGTTTTGGGTGCAATTGTAAATGGGATCTACTCCTTAATTTCTCTTTCTTCTGTCTCATTGATAATGTATAGAAATGCAAGTGATTTCTGTGCATTGATTTTATATCCTGACACTTTACTGAATTCCTGTATGAGTTCTAGAAGTTGTGGAGTGGAGTCTTTTGGGTTTTCCACATAAAGTATCATATCATCTGTAAAGAATGAAAGTTTGACTTCTTCTTTGTCATTCAGATGCATTTTATTTCTTTTTGTTGTCTGATTGCTGAGGCTAGGACTTCTAGTACTATGTTAAATAACAGTGGTGATAGTGGACAGCCCTGCTGTGCTCCTGACCTTAGGGGAAATTCTCTTAGTTTTTCCCCATTGAGAATGATATTTACTGTAGGTTTTTCATAGTTGGCTTTTATAATATTGAGGTATGTACCCTCTATCCCTACATTGTAAAGAGTTTTGATCAAGAAAGGATGCTGCACTTTGTCAAATGCTTTTTCAGCATTTATTGAGAGTATCATATGGTTCTTGTTCTTTCTTTTATTAATGTATTGTATCATATTGATTGATTTGTGGATATTGAACCAATCTTGCAGCCCAGTAATAAATCCCACTTGGTTGTGGTAAATAACCCTTTACTGTTGGATCCTGGTGGCTAGTATTTTGGTGAGAATTTTTGCATCCATGATCATCAGGGATATTGGTCTGTAATTCTCCTTTATGATAGGTCTTTGTCTGGGTTTTGGGATCAAGGTAATGCTGGCCTTATAAAATGAATTTGGAAGTTTTTCTTCCATTTATATTTTTTGGAGCAGTTTCAGGAGAACAGGTATTAATTCTTCTTTAAATGTTTGGTAGAATTCTCCCGGGAATATCATCAGATAAAGGGCTAGTATCCAAAATCTATAAAGAGCTTATCAAACTCAACACCCAAAGAACAAATAATCTAATCAAGAAATGGGCAGAAGACATGAACAGATATTTCAGCAAAGAAGATATCCAAATGGTCAACAGACACATGAAAAAGTGCTCATCGCTTGGCATCAGGGAAATACAAATCAAAACAACAGTGTCATACCACCACACACCAGTCAGAGTAGCTAAAACTAACCAGTCGGGAAATGACAGGTGTTGGTGAGGATGCAGAGAAAGG
This sequence comes from Lutra lutra, assembly GCF_902655055.1. Classification (NCBI taxonomy): domain Eukaryota; kingdom Metazoa; phylum Chordata; class Mammalia; order Carnivora; family Mustelidae; genus Lutra; species Lutra lutra. The sequence continues at coordinate 151,726,960 of NC_062279.1, read as the reverse complement.
GGAACCCTCCTACATTGCTGGTGTGAATGCAAGCTGGTGCAGCCACTCTGGAAAACAGTATGGAAGTACTCAAAAAGTTGAAAATAGATCTACTCTATGACCCAGCAATTGAAATCCTGGGTATTTACCATAAAGATACAAATGTAGTGATCCAAAGGGGCATGTGCAGCCAAATGTTTATAGCAGCAATGTCCACAATAGCCAAACTATGGAAAGAACCTAGATGTCCATCAATAGATGAATGGATAAAAAAGAGGTGGTATATATACACAATGGAATACTATGCAGCCATCAAAAAAATCTGAAATCTTGGGGCGCCTGGGTGGCTCAGTGGGTTAAGCCGCTGCCTTGGGCTCAGGTCGTGATCTCAGGGTCCTGGGATCGAGTCCCGCGTCGGGCTCTCTGCTCAGCAGGGAGCCTGCTTCCCTCTCTCTCTCTCTCTCTGCCTGCCTCTCCGTCTACTTGTGATCTCTCTCTGTCAAATAAATAAATAAAATCTTAAAAAAAATCTGAAATCTTGCCATTTGCAACAATGTGGATGGAACTAGAGGGTATTATGCTAAGTGAAATAAGTCAATCAGAGAAAGACAATTATCATACGATTTCACTGAGATGAGGAATTTAAGAGGCAGGATGGGGGGTTATGGGGGGAAGGGAGGGAAAAATTAAACAAGATGGGACTCAGAAGGGGGACAAACGGTAAGAGACTCTTAATCTTAGGAAACAAACTGAGGGTTGCTGGGGGTGGGTGTGGATTAGGTGGCTGGGTTATGGACATTGGGAGGGTATGTGGTATGGTGAGTGCTGTGAATTGTGTAAGACTGATGATTCACAGACCCCTGAAACAAGTAATACATTATATGTTAATAAGAAAAAAAAAGAGTAAGCTCTGATTTCTTATTTCAGATCTGAAGAATTATTTCAGGCATGATTTGGAGTTGGATTCCTCCAGACAAGATTTGTTCAGCCACTCTGGGAATACTTTTGACCAAGTTTTCAGTTAGGGGTTTTCAAACCACCTAGTTACTGAGACTTAGGGCTATAAATATGATTAAGGACCAATTTGTGGTAAAGAATTTTCAGGGAACTTTTTCACTTTTCCCTAGTGTAGGGACTGGAGTGAGACTGGGAATGGGATTATTTTGCATTCACCCTTAAATTAACTTTATACATGTGGGAAATCTCCTACCAGACTCCCTACTTTGGGTGGGTCTTGAGGCATGTCTTCTTATTAACAAGGGTTCAAGGCCATTGTGGTTCAGCAAAAAACTCTGAATGAGAGATGACTTCAGTGCTCTGCTTGACATTCTGGAGTTGCCTTCCACAATTATGTTTTGACTTTCATGTATTCTTTCCTTGTCAACCCATCAGTGCATTTTAAAATAGTTTTTCTATATCATATACAGCATTTTTAATGTTTTTAGTGTTAAAATGTCTTGTTTGTCATAGTTCTGGAATCACAAGTCCTAAGTGTTCCTCTTCAACATACCTCTTATATATGTTGAGAATGCAGTGATGCAATGACAAGGCACCATCCTTGCCCTCATGGAGTTCACAGTAAAGCTGGGAGACAGGCATGTTAACAGGATACTATTATACAGGATTATACATATTATCATAATGCTAGCCATGGAAATAGAGTTGGGTGGGCAGGACCTTCAGGAAAGATGGAGATGTATTTGCAGAAGTCCTGAGGTAAGAGGATGGATCTAAAAAATTAGGAGAACTCTGTTTCCTACAGGCACTGTTGATTGCTCTTCATTCCTACTCTAGGAGGTAAGAGAAGCAGGTTTCACCATTAAGAAACAAGGGAATGATTGAGCACCTGGGTGGCTCAATGGCTTAAACCCCTGCCTTTGACTCAGGTCATGATTCCAGGGTCCTGGGATTGAGCCCCACATCTGGCTCTCTGCTCAGCAGGGACCCTGCTTGCCTTCTCTCTGCCTGCTTCTCTGCCTACTTGTGGTCTCTCTCTGTCAAATAAATAAATAAAATTAGAATCTTTAAAAAAAAGAAATAAAGAAACATGGGAATGAATCTCACAGAGATTCACTGATTTGCTTATGAGGGGCTATTGGTAGCAAACTGAAAATCTGGTCTTTTGACTCAAAGTCCACCATTCTTTCTACCATGGATATGGCTAGCCCTGAAAGGACACTGAATCTCTTCTGATACATTCTTAGAGTTCTTGATCCATTGATCTAGCTTCAGAGAGTACATGATCACTTCTCAGGTTTTATCTGAAAGGTGATATATTTGGAGAATTTGTTTGTAAAATAATTTTATTTTGCTGTCTTTCTATGAAAACTAGTTAGAGAAGGAGGGTGCTAAAGAAAGACAGGCTATATCAGAGTTACTAGTGAGCCTTAAGCTGGACTGTTAATAATAGGTGAGGAGGAGGAGGTTTCTGAGATTACAGCAAAGAGCTCCTAATCCTCTGCAAGCACTGAGATCTTCCACTACACTGGTCCAACAAGGTCCCACCCATGCTTGTCCTTTTTGTTCTCAGTGTTCTCTCTTTCACTGAGTCATCTTGGGAACTGGTTTATGTAACCTGAGCATCCAGTATCTCACCAAAGATTTAAATTTTGGCACTTGCCTCTCTGGATGTGATCAGTTGCTTTTTTGATTTATTGAGACTTGGTGTGCTAACTTGTCCATGTTTAATTTCTGCTTGGAGATGGTTATAGATGGGGGTATTTTTAGAATTTGAATACATAAGATGCCTAGGAAGAGCATTAGCAAAATAAGGCAAAGGTGGGGAATGTTTCTGCAATTGCATTTGCATAGAGAGCCCACAATTTGTACTGAGATTATTTGACTCCATTTTGCATTATTTTTCTTACATGACAATGAAACTAATTGTAGAACTTTATTCACTGAGCTCTTCTTATATGGATGAAATGAATGAACATATGTAAGGAACTTAGAAGATCGTGAGATATGGAGCAATTGTTCAACAAATGCTGGCTATAACAACAGTACTAATAACAATGTTTGTTAGATTTTTTATTCTGGGTGGTGTGTTCAGCTGATCATAATAACACTGCTAGAGAGGAGGGCTAGACTTCTTTCAGTTCTTACAAAAGCACCTGAGATTTCCCACATATTTGGCTGAAACTAGAATATAATTTAAGGTGAGAAGAATCTTCTCACTTGCTCTAAATCTCTTCCAGGCATTCACAGTTCCTAAAATTTTGTCAATATTTGAGTATCTTTATATAAATATAAGTTTATATTTATATAAAGATACTCAAATATCTCAAATATATGTATATATATATATTCATATCCTATATAGGATAGAAATTTGGAATCAAAAGACTTATGATGGGGTCTTTGCTACTCTATCTTCTCCTTGTATGACCTTGGCTAGGTCTGTGTCAAGGCTTGGCAATGTCTATCTCTTCTCTCCTTGTGGATACCTCAGTTGAGTGAGAAGTTGTTCTTGCCCATGGTCTGTGAGTGGAAGTGATGGTGAACATCCACTTCTGAGCTGAAGCATTCTTCACTTTTCTGGGCTGAAGTTCTTCACTTTTCTTCTCCTGCAACAGTAGTTATCCAGGACTCACATTAAGATGACAGATTTAAAAGGGTGGGTAATCAGCTTGGAGTACCAATTCAACAGATGAAGGAAAATCATTCTTAGAGGGTCTCTCCTGAACTCAGATTAGAAGGATTTTGTGTGAAAAATAAACTTTTGTTACTTTGAGCAACTGAAATTTAGATGTGTTTTGCTAATTTTAAATATTCTGGCCTACCTTTGATTAATAATACCTCTTAATCTTTCTGAGTCAGTTTCTTCATCCTAAAAATAGGACTAATGATATCTACACAATTGTGGGATTTTGTAAGGATAAAATTAAGCAAGTAATACATGCAAAGCTTCAGGATAACATCTGGGCATACAATAATGGCTCCTAAATGATAATTATTATTATTATGTTTAAGAGCCAGTGCATAGCCTTAGGGATTCTAGACAGAGGTCACCATGAAAAGGTCCCTGCCTTCAAGGAGCTTGGGAAATGTTGAGAAATTTAAAAGATATAGATTTCAAATTTGGCTTTTTTGATCTTTTCCAAGGTGTCATTGAGCAACCAATGGGGGGAAAAATAGTGATATGTGTTTTTCTTGTACTCTTCAGATGCTAACTGGATCCTCAACACAGGCAAAAATTAGTCTTGGTTACACACCTGTCCTGCCACTCTTTCTTCCAATGTCTTTTTTTCTGTCTCTTTTAATACCATATACCATTTCTCCACCTGTATCTACTCTTTCTTTTGTAGTCAGATATATAAAGTGTCAAATGAACATCCTTCATTGGTTGATTTTTCTGAGAATCAGAGAAGTAAGCTTTCTTCTCATCTATGCTGCTTGTTATTGAACTTCATGGGACTTTTATGAGCTCCTATCTCCTCAGCCTATTTTGCAGAGTTGTTGTAAGGGTTAAGGCCTACTAGTTTAGTAGAGATTCACTGAATCTTACATCATATTGAAACTTATTATTTTTATTTTTTATTCAGGTATAATTAACATATATAGTTATATTAGTTTCAGGTGTACAGCATGATGATTCAACAATTTTATGCATTACTTAGTGCTCAGTACAATAAGAATACCCTTAATTCTCTTTGCCCATTTCATCCATCCCCCCCACTTCCCTTTGGTAACTACCAATTCATTCTCTGTATTTAAGTCTGTTTTTTCAGTTCTCTTTTTTTTTTTGTTAATTTGTTTTGTTTCTTAAATTTCACATATGCATGAAATCATTTGGTATTAGTCTTTCCTTTACTGACTTATTTGACTTAGTGTGATACCCTCTAGATCCATCTATGTTGTTGCAAATAACAAGATTTCATTCTTTTTTATGGCTGAGTAATATTTCATTATCTATCTATCTACTTATATATCTCTATCTCTATATATATCTATATCTGTTAATCTAATGATGGGCACTGGGGCACTTGGGTCATTTCCATGTCTTGCCTATTGTAAATAATGCTGCAGTAAACATAAGTGTGCATATATTTTTTAAAATTAGTGTTTTCATTTTCCTTGAGTGATATCCAGTGGTGCAGTAACTGGATCATTTGGTAATTCTATTTTTATTTTTTTTTAATTTTTAAATTTTTATTTATTTTTATTTTTAATTTTTTGATTAAACTCCATGATGTTTTCCACAATGGCTGCACCAGTTTACATTCCCACTAACAGTGCACAAGGGTTCTTTTTCTCCATATCCTCACCAACACTCATTATTTCTCTTTTTTTTTTTTTTTTTAGTCATTCTGATATGTGTGAGGTGATATCTCATTGTTGTTTTGATTTGCATTTCCCCCATGATTAGTGATATTAAGTATCTTTTCATGTTTGCTGGCCTTCTGTATCTCTTCTTTGGATGTCAATTCATATCCTCTTCCCATTTTTATTTGGATTATTTGTTTTATTTTGGTGTGGAGTCATATGAGTTATTTATATATTTTGGATATTAACCTCTAATTGAATATATCATTTGCAAGTATCTTCTCCCATTAAGTAGGTTCCCTTTTTGTTTTGCTGTTGGTGTCCTTCACTGTGTAAAAGCTTTTAATTTTGATGTAGTCCCAGTAGTTTAATTTTGCTTCTGTTTCCCATGCCAGAGGAGATGCGGCTAGAAAATTTTTTCTATGGCTGATGTCAAAGAAATTGCTGCTAATGTTTTTTCCTAGGAATTTTATATTTTCATGTCTCACATTTAGGTCTTTAATCCATTTTTAATTTACTTCTGTCTACGGTGTAAGAAAGTGGTCTAATTTCATTCTTTTGTACGTAGCTGTCCCAGTTGTACCAATACCATTTGTTGAAGAGACTTTCTCATTTTATATTTTCAGTTCCTTTGTTGTAGATTAATTGACCTTAAAAATGTGAGTTTATTTCTAGGCTTTCTGCTTTGTTTCATTGATCTACTTGTCTATTTCTGTACAACTACTATAATGTTTTGATTGCTTCAGCTTTGTAGTATATTTTGAAATCTAGGACAGTGATACCTCCAGTTTTGTTCTTTTTTTTTTTTAAGATTGTATTTATTTATTTGACAGAGAGAGAGAACACAAGTAGGCAGAGCAGCAGGCAGAGAGAGAGGGGGAAGCAGGCTCCCCAATGAGCAGAGAGCCCAATGTGGGACTCAATCCCAGGACCCTGAGATCATGACCTGAGCCAAAGGCAGAGACTTAACCCACTGAGCCATCCAGGTGCCCCTCTAACCGCCACCCCACCCCAAGATTGCTTTGGCTATTCAGGGTGTTTTTTGGTACTGTAGAAACTCTGTGAAAAATGCTATTGCTATTTTGATAAGAATTGTATTACATTTGTAGATTGCTTTGTACAGTATGGACTTCATAACAGTATTAGCTCTCCCAATCTATGAGCATGTAATATCTTTGTTTTTAAAGGATTCATTTACTTATTTTAGAGAGAGAGAAAAAATCATGTGGAGGGACAGAGGGAGTGTCTGAATCAGACTCTGTGCTGAGTGCAGAGCTCAATGTGGAGATCCATCTCAGGACCCTGAGATCACAACCTGAGCCAAAACCAAGAATCTGATGCTTAGCTGACTGTGCCACCCAGGCACACCCATGAGCATGTAATATCTTTTTTTTTTTTTTGAAAGATTTTATTTATTTATATGACGGACAGATCACAAATAGGCAGAGAGGCAGGCAGAGAGAGGAAGGGAAGCAGGCTCCCTGCTGAGCAGAGAGCCCGATAGGAACTTAATCCCATGACCCTGGGATCATGACCTGAGCCGAAGGCAGAGGCTTTAACCCACTGAGCCACCCAGGCATCCCCCGTAATATCTTTTAATTTGTTTTTGTCATCTTCAATTTCCTTTGTTAATGTTTTATAGTTTTTGGAGTATAGGTTTTTTACCTGTTTGATTAAGTTTATTCTGAGGTATTTTATTATTTTTGGCTCAAATGTAAATGGTATTATTTTCTCTCTTTTTTTTCAAAAATGTTAAAGAATTACATGAAAGAAATGCTAAGATCAGTCAAAAAAATCTTTGATAAGTTGGAAGTTTTTCTGATGTATCCAACTCAGTTAGCTGAACACTCAATAATTCCCCTTCCTCCTCCTCCTCCTCCGCCTCTCTTACTCCTCCTCCTCCTTCTTCTTCTAAATTTGAGTATAGTTGACACACAGTGTTACATTGGTTTCATTTGTACAACTTAGTGATTTCACAAGTTTATACATCATGTTATGTTTACCACAAATATAGCTAACATTTGTTCCATTACATTATTATTATAATATCATTGAATGCATTCCATTGCTCTACTTTTTATTCCCAGAATTTACTAATTCCATAACTGGAGACCTGTATTACCTTCTTCCTTTCACCCATTTTGCCCAACCTCCCACCCTCTTCTCCTCTGGCAAACATCAATTTATTCTCTGTATTTTTAGTTCTGATTTTGCTTTTTGTTTGTTTCTTCATTTTTAGACTCCATTTATGAGTGGAATCATATGACATTTGTCTTTTTAGTCTGACTTATTTCACTTAGCATAATATCCTCTAGGTCCATTCATGGTGTCTCAAATGGCATGGCCTCGTCCTTTCTTGGGCTGTGTAATATTCCTGTGTGTGTGTGTGTGTGTGTGTGTGTGTGTGTGTGTGTGTAACATTTTCCTTATCCTTTCCTTTTCCTTAGGTTGCTTCCATGTCTTGGCTATTGTAAATAATGCTGCAAAAGCATAAGGGGCATATATCTTTTTTGAGTTAGTATTTTCCATTTTCCCTGGGTAAAAACCCAATAATGAATTTATTGGATTACATGCTATTCCTATTTTTAATTTTTTGAGGGGCATTGTTTTCTTAACTTCTCTTTCACTTTATTATTAGTGTATGAATTGTTAATTTTATATCCTGTGACATTGAATTAATTTATCAGTTCTAATAGTTTTTTGATAAAGTCTTTATTTGAGGAACTATTGTTTTGGAAATAAAACATAAATAAATAAAGCTGTACTTAGACATTACTTCACATTTGTGTATCTGGGGTAACATAGAGTCTTTGATTCCAGGGCTGGAGAAAAACTTCATACCATGTAAGGGAGGAAGGATCTAACACTGAACACACATTAGGCTACTTATGTGCTGTCTTATATTATTACTGTTTTTTAAGGTAGTAGAATATGGTTTGAAAATGTTAATTAACTTGAGAAATGTCACACCCCAAAGAATTATTTTACAGCTTTTCTCTTCCATTGCCTTCCTTGTTTTGCTCATTCAAAAAGTTGCACTTTTGGTCATACCAATGGCATTATCATTTCTGCTAAACAAGAGACATAGATAATTCATGAAAATAGTGAAAAGCAATAATAAATAGCCATTTTAAGCAACATTCAATTCTCTTTTTAATGAGATGGTAGATGTGTTAGCCAGAGGAATGTCATGATGGTTGAAATGTATTATTTACATTATGCTTTTAGTAATATTCAAATTAGCCTAAGGCTTTTCTAATACAGACTTTATGAACTCGTAGGGTTCATAGGATCTCAAGAGGGTAACCACTGATATGGTCTAATCAACACATATAATACATTCAATAACAACTGCCACAAATATGTTTTGATTTCTTATGTATTGAATTTAATTCTGGACCAGGGAGCTCCAGCAGCATCTGTATGAAGCTTGCATCTAATTAAAGAAGAAAATTAACAAAATTTATAAGTAAATTATTTAGTATATTAAAAATGAGAAGTACTAGGGGGAAAATAAAATGAGGAAGAAAAATAGGGAGTGTGTGTTTGCAATTTTAAACAGAATGAGTAAACTGAGCAAAAACAAGTGGAATAACTTACTAACAGTCATGCATTTAAAAGGTGGCAGATAGAAAGTCAGTTATCATAAGGTTTCACTTACTTGTGGAACATAAAGAATAACATGGAGGACATTAGGAGAAGGAAAGGAAAAGTGAATTGGGGCAAATCAGAGGGGGATATGAACCTTGAGAGACTGTAAACTCTGAGAAACAATCTGAGGGTTTTAGAGGGCAGGAGGATGGGGACATGGATGAGCCTGGTGGTAGGTATTAAGGAGGGCACAAATTGCATCGAGCACTGGATGTGGTACATAAACCATGAATCTTGGAAAACTGCATCAAAAACTAATGCTGTATTTTATGGTGACTAACATAACACAATAAGAAATATATTTTTTTAAATTTGTATTCTTATATATATTTATTTTCATATATTCATATATAGTTTATATATAAATATATAAAATACATAAATATATAAAAATATATAAACACATTTTATATGTGTTTATATATTTATATATGTACTTATTATTATATATATCTTAATATATGCATATATACATATGTAATATACATGCATCTGTATGTGTATATATGTATCTATATGTATGTGTATGTATATATATATACACATACACACATATAGTGACAGATAGGAACCTGTTCTCTCTGCCCTAATTCATGATCTTACAGTCTGAAATTTTTATCAAAGCCAAATCCAGGACAAATCAATAGCATGAAATTTTTCATTGGTGCATTCTTCAATACCCTTTTGTTTTCAAGACAAAAGTCTTAAATTTGCTTAAGCAAAAATAGGTGAGCTTAGTGGAAGGATCCAAAGGTGTTTCACATAATGTATAAGGGCATGGGGAAAATATGGTCTCTAGGAACATGAATGCTGTTGATAATTTCCTTAGCCCTACTCTCAGAGCAACCTCTTCAACATGGTTAGACATCTGACTGATAAACATATTGCCCTTAGTCCCAGGCAAAAACAGCCTCTGTTCTGTCCTGAGTATTGGGATTGTTGAACTTTTGGAGCCCTTGCCTCTAGGTCCAGTCATGCTGTCTGGTTGCAATGCTGTTTGTATCACTACCTGATTCTTTGAACCTCACATGGAGTTGACCAGATGCCATTAGGAGCTCCAAGACTTGGACATAGAGGGCTCTTGGGACCCAGAGCCTGACAGGTTTCCAAAAGTAATCCTGGCAAGCAGATCATTCCAAGTGGCTGGTTCAGCATTTATTTTGAAGGATTGTATGAGTTTGGGCCATGAAAAGGGGCTGACGTTCTGGTTTTGAGTGATTCTCTCTTAGGTCAGAAAGAGGACAAGTTTGGATCATTATGATACACTGACAATACTGGACTTGAGTCAAGTGTATGGTTCTTGCATCTGCTTTTCTAGTCTGTGTCCTGATAATGGTGCTACTTCCAGTTTGCAGCATCCAGTGAGTAGGGGTGAAGAACAGTGCAACTGGAATTCTGTTGAATGAATTGGGATCAAGATTTTACTTTCTACTATTTGTAATTCTGAACATGTTATTTGACCTTTTTAAGTCTCATGTTTCCTTATTTTCAGAATGGGGAGATGAGATTTTTTAAGTGAGATATTTGGAAAGTATTTAGAATAGTACCTGGCACACGGTAAGCATTTAATGTTTTCATTATTATTATTATTATTATTATTATTATTATTATTAGTTTGGAGAGACTAAGAGATTAAAACATTTTATTCAATGTCCCACAGACAACAGGGTTCTGAATCAAATGTTCTCTGGACCCCATGTTCTTTTGATTATGCCACACTACATTCTAAGGAGTCTAAGAGTAAAACCAATGTTATGATAGAGACCATTTGATAATTAAGTCTCTTAGTCTAGGGGCACTCTGGGTTTGCTGATGCTGACACACATGTTTCTAAAATAAAACTCAAGTCCAAAGTGTTTGACAGACACAAAACAAGAGAACATTTACAATTCTGTTAAACGTTGCTTTTATTAGGAAAACACACACACACACACACACACACACATATAAAGTTAATTTGCACTTTGAATTGCAAAATATGGACACTTAAGTAAATGTAACTCACAAAATGGAAATTATATCAAAGTGCAAAATACTGTAGGGAAGTAATCAGCCCTTATATTGCTCACAATAGTAAATTAAATTCAAATGCTTATTCCTGCCACATTCAGGCTGTGATTCTAATTATCCTCAAATCTGGGGGTTCTAAGTTAAAGATTTCACAGTCATTGTAATTTTTATCCCATTAAGCATGTAACAGAATCAGCTTTATGTTAGAGTTTTCCAGATTATAAACGGTGTGAGGCTGCTGAATGGGGACAGGAGTGACAAATAGAGTTATAAAGCTGATCTTTGGCATTTAAATGTTTGGATATGACTTTTCTTAAGGGATTAAAAAAGATCTTACTTCTTATTCTAATTTGTCCAGTACATCAGTTGGCCAAGAAGTACTTATTGGGTATTTATTATATGTCAGTCTCAGTGGTATATACTAAGAAGGAAGAAAAAGAAAGAATAGAGGAAGAGAGGAAGGAGAAAAAAATTGATACAAAATGCATACTTTAAGAATGTAAGAATTGACAAAAGTATGCATGAATCAGTAGTTGTGTGTGTGTGCACGTGTGTGTGCATGCACACGCACATGCACACGTATTAAGAACATCACTATGGAAGAAACTGCTTCGATGGAGAAGTGACACTAAATGAGAATTGGCTTCACCACTAATCAAATATGGCGTTTGTGGAGAAAGTCTGTCATTTCCAGTGGTAGATGTCAGTGAATGGCTTTTGATATTTTAAGTAAATAAGTACGACCATGAAGGAGAGCCAAACTTTAGTCATCTTATTTCAGCACGATGTAGGCTGCACATGAAAAGGATGCAGGTGCCTATCAAGTTCAAAGGTCAACAGAGTTAATGGGAAAATGCATTTTATTATCTTAATAAATGCGAAATGCAATCGTAAGATTAACCTGAAGACTTAGGTATGTAAATCAGGGAGTGGCATTGTGTTGAGCACAAGGACCTTGAAACAGGCCCTTCTCAGTTATGAAGCTCCCATTGTATACCAGGAATCAGATTGAGAATGTCTCAGTTTAAAATTATAGAAGTTTTGAGGAAAATTGAGTTTCCCAATTAATACTTTTTTGTGTGTGTGCTAAGAAGTCTATACATACTTAGTATTTTAAATACATGTAACATTTAAGAGACCTTAGTGTATGACTACATTTCAAATGTATAATTAAGGACATTTCCTCACTAAGACATGTTTTTAAGAAGGGAGAGATCTTTGAGAAGTTTAATAGTGTCTGTCCTTTGCCATTGTTGACCATGGTAGACATTCTCTAGTATCAAAGAAAAATGATGAGTTTCTGGAATAGCAAAGGGCAGGTGGTAACACTTAACCAATGAATCAAGGTAGACATTATTGCCATATGTGCATAAAAGTCAGAGTGGCAATCAAACGCCTTGGCTCACAGGACAGAGTACAACAGATTTGATGGCTATAGATTGTGCTGTTGCAGAAAGTCAGGTGGATGACTAATTAGTGTCTCCTTCCTCTATCCCTTCTCTTCCCCCTTCCCCTTCCGGTTCCCCTCCCTCCTTCCCTCCCTTCCCTTTTTCCTTCCTTCCTTCCTTCCATCCTTCCTTCCTTCCTTCAATAGAAAGTTGCGTTCTCTCATTTAGTTTAAGTTAGTTCAAAGACTGAGAGTCCATTAATTGAACTGAATTAAATTTTCCCAGGAAAATTAGAATGGGTTATGGATGAAGGTGACAATAAATCTCAATTATTGCCTTGAGACTTCAACAGAACTGTAACACCTTCCTATATTAAGTTTTATAGGCAGAGTCATCTGCTATCACTTGGAAGGAATTCTGTGACTGTCTGCTCCCAATGTGGAACTGTGTGGTCTAGTGTGTAGACAATGTCACATGTGGCTATTGAGCACTTGAAATATAATTGGTCTAGTTTGTGATATGCTATACATTTTGAATGTCACATTTCCCATTAATATTATCATATTAATTACATTTTAAAATAATAATATTTTGGTTAGATTAGGTTAAACAAAATACAATACTTATACTGGTCTTGCACATTGTTACCTTTTCTAATGTGGTTACTGGAAAATTCTAAATCACATATGTGGCTTGCATTGCAGTTCTGTCTGAACTCTAACAAAGTGAAAGGATAGAGAGAAAAAACGGCACATCACAACTTTGTCCTATACAGGGCAACTGTATCCATTCATCCCTCAAACCAGGATATTAGAAGAGCAGAAAGGGGCACTGTAGATAATGATGGTGGGGTAAAGGGCATGAACCCGACTCAGACAATTGCAGGTGTGAGGTCACTGCTTCGAGAATAAGGTGAGTGTGGATGCCACACAGAAAGGGCAGATGAGGACTTCAAAAGTCGGGTTTATTTTAGGGGATTTTTTTGTCCTTGTATTATACAAAAAAATGAAGTTTTGTCTGCCAGCTACATGCTCATTCTACTCTTGTTTCTTGTTTCTAAGGGGAAAACTTGACTGAAACCCAGGCTCTAAGAACTTGGATGGCAGAAGTTATTATGGATCATTTGGGTATATTAAACATAAGTACATCAGAAATGTACAGATTGCATTTCTTTTAAAACACACACAAGCTTAAAACTTCATGGGAATGCGCTCGGCAGGGGCTGCCTTGGGTTTTCCAAATCCCACATGTTTTTGTACATTTACACTCATGCATGCATGTTAGATGACGATCTTCAAACTGAAACCTGACCCAGCTTCCTTTGCCCAGAGAACTCAGTCATCTCTCTTAACGTCCACTCTGGGTCTCCCACTTAGGGACAAGGTCCCAAAGATCCCAAAGAAGTAAGCACTTCCTTTAATATGAAATTGGGGAAATGAACCCAAAAGAAGGAAAATAATCTAAAACATGAGAGGAGTGTGGGTTTTTGTAGCATCTTCCCTCAAAAGAGCCACAGAAACTGGTGGCATTGGTCTGTGAAGATGTGGAGGCAGAGAAGAGAAATTTTCCCAACCACCAACTTCTGCCTTTCTGTAGGCTTGGGAAAAGACTTCTCAAAAATCTCTCCCTTTTTAGCCCTATTCCCTGGGCCCTGAGCTGCCCTCTAAAAATTTGTGTTTTAATTCAGGACTCTCAGTCACTGGTATGAACTTGGCCTTATGTGACATGAGAGACTCAGCAATTATTGTCACATCTTTCCACTTTAATTTGGAACTTGGAGACTCCTTTTTCTTTTTTTAACATCTTAATTTAATTTAATTTTTTTCCCGTCTTCCAAGATTCATTGTTTATGTACCACACCCAGTGCTCCATGCAATACGTGCCCTCCATAATACCCATCACCAGGATCACCCATCCCCCTACCCTCTCCCCTTCAAAACCCTCAGTTTGTTTCTCAGAACTTGGGGATTCCCTTGACTGAAATATCCTATCCTTCATTTTCCCAGCAAGCTACTCTTACCACCTTGGAGATGAAGCTCAGATATTTCTCTGCCTCAGGAACCCCTACCTGATCTCCTCAGAAGGGATGGATCCTCATAAGGGATCTCATAAAGCTTTACGGACACACTTCATTGCAGTGGGCTGTATTCATTGATTTCTTAGTCTATCTTCTTACTCCACGGGAGATCCTTTGGGGAAGGAAGGGCTACGTACCCCTCCCATCTTCTTATCTCCAGAGTTTGTCACATTGTAGCTGATCACCAACCTGTCATACTCACATGGTCCTTTTTATCAATGGAAAATTGTTTTGTCATAAAAGAATTGTGACCTAACAAAAATCAGAAGAGGTTGTCAAGTGACTAGTAAAGTTCCATTTTATTCATGAAGCTGTTGAAACTCTAAAAGCTGAGTGACTTTCCCAGTGTTACCCGGTGTGAGTTGTTGGAACCAAGAGCAAAGCCCAGCATTTACTCCAAGGTCCAGGTTTTTTATTTTTTATTTATTTATTTTTTACTAAACTTGCCTGCTTGTTGAATTAAACACAGACATATCAGGCCACAGACAAGCACATTTTGAATTTTGGATCTGATCTTACTCTAAAAAAGTGTTTTGACTCCAGGGAAGTCTGCCAGGAAGAAGCATGTGAAAAGCAATAAAACTCTTAAGCAAAAAAGTTCTCAAAATTTTAAGGCAGGAGTGTAAGGTCTGTGGGTGGGACACATGAAGTCCTTGAATCCCCTAAGGTTTTTTGGCAAAATCTCATATATGTGAGTATGTTTCTGGGAGGAGGATGCAAAGATTTATCACATTCTCAAAGGGTGAATGTACCTAAGGCCTTGTTCCACCCCTGGGCAGAGGGACCATTTTGCACTTCCTTGGGGATCTAACTATCACCTTGTGGGCCAATTTCCTCCTGCAGGCCTCCTCCAAGGGCCAGTGGATGCCAAAGCCTGTGTGGAGGGGTCTGTATGGCCTGCTGGCATCCTGTGTGTTAATGCTTCTGCATTGCAGGCGAGCTAATCCTTCTCTTAAGCTGCTTGGCTGAGCTCCTTTGCCAGATCTGATAGAAGGATTTAACCTTTCCTTTTTCCCTCTTGGCACACACTCAATGAAATCCAAATAAAGAATTAAAGAGACTTGAAAGGGACTTTCCATTACCAAACAATTCAGTTTAAATTTCCGACCTTTCCTCTACCTTTTTCTTTGTTTTTCCATTCCTTCCTTTCTTCCTCTTCAACTTTGGGATTCAAGGCTGGCATAAAAGACCCCGGGGACATGTGGAGAGCCAGAGACTGGGAACGTGAGTGGAATTTTCCAAATTAAGGCAGCTTATTGGCCTTAGTTGCCAAGCAAACTAGGGAGGCCTGGCTTTCAGGTTATGCCTGGGAGCAGGAGCGCTTTGACATCTGGGGGAGAGTTTTGGCTTTTGTGGCTGGAGCAACATGTGCTCTGGAATCACAGAAGTTTTTGCATCTTTCACAGGTCACCTCCCACTTTCCTTGCCCTGTCTTTGCTTCTGCTGCTCAGAGAACATAAAGTCAGCAAGTCTCAACTGAACAGCCACAGGGTCAGAGATTGTCCTGAGATCTCAGAGTGATAATAGGAGCTAGAATTTACTGGGACCTCCTATATGCAAAGTTCTATACTGACACAACAATGCTGAGGGGTGGGCCTGACATTTTCCCTATTTGATTAATGAAAATACTGGGGTATAGAGAGTTAAGTACATTACATTTCCAAGTTCTCATAGACAGAAATCCAGGTAGTCTGTCTCAAGAGCCAGAGAAGAGTAACCAGAGTGAAAAGGGAGCTTAGTTAGCAAGGGCCTAGAACATACAAAGAATCAGCAAATCTTAACTATGATTCTGAGGAGGAGAAGGAGTCAGAATAAGGAACCAATGTGCATCTTAAATCTAAGTTTTAAAAATAATATTTGTTTCTTCTTCCCCTAACAATAAAACAATAATCCATTGTTTATGGTCACAACTTTGGAATTACTCCTCCCAAAGGTATTGAAGGTTTTATAAGATAGTTTTTTCAAATGTACTAGGGAAACTTAATTCACATGGTATATAAAAAGATATAAAGCTGTGATCACCAAGACAGCATGGTACTGGCACAAAAGCAGACACATAGACCAGTGGAACAGAGTAGAGAGCCCACATATGGACCTGCAACTCTATAGTGAACTAAATTTTGACAAAGCAGAAAAAAAAATCCAGTGGAAAAAAGACAGTCTTTTCAATAAATGGTGCTGGGAAAATTGGACAGCTATGCATAGAAGAATGAAACTTGAGCATTTTCTTAAATCATTCACAAAGATAAACTTGAAATGGATAAAATACCTCAATGTGAGGAGGAATCTATCAAAATCCTAGAGGAGAACATAGGCAGTAATCTCTTCGACATTGGCCACAACAATTTCTTTCAAGACATCTCTCCAAAGGCAAAGGAAACAAAAGCAAAAAATGAACTTTTGGGACTTTATCAAGATCAAAAGCTTCTGCAGAGCAAAGGAAACAGTTGACAAAACAAAGAGGCAACCCATGGAATGGGAGAAGATATTCGCAAATGACACTACAAAGGGCTGATATTCAAGATCTATAAAGAACTCCTCAAACTCAACACTCAAAAAATAATCACATCAAAAAAAATCACAGCAGAAGACATGAACAGACACTTCTCCAAAGAAGACATACAAATGGCTAACAGACGTATGAAAAATGTTCATCATTAGCCATCAGGGAGATTCAAATCAAAACCACATTGAGATACCACCTTACACCAGTTAGAATGGCCAAAATTAACAAGACAGTAAACAATAAGTATTGGAGAGGATGTGGAGAAAGGGGATCCCTCTTACACTGTTGGTGGGAATGCAAGTTGGTGCAGCCACTTTGGAAAACAGTGTGGAGATTCCTTAAGAAATTAAAAATAGATCTTCCTTTTGACTCTGCAATTGCACTACTGGGTCTTTACCCCAAAGATACAAATGTAGTGAAAAGAAGGGCCCTCTGTACCTCAATGTTCATAGCAGCAATGGCCATAGTCACCAAACTGTGGAAGGAGCCAAGATGCCCTTCAACAGATGAATGGATAAAGAAGATATGGTCCATGTATACAATGGAGTATTATGCCTCCATCAGAAAGGATGAATACCCAACTTTTGTATCAACATGGATGGGACTGGAGGAGATTATGCTGAGTGAAATCAGTCAAGCAGAGAGAGTCAATTATCATATGGTTTCACTTACTTGAGGAGCATAAGGAATAACACAGAGGAACTTGGGTGAAAGAGAGGAGAAGGGAGTTGGGGGAAATTGGAGGAAGAGACAAACCATGAGAGACTGTGAGCTCTGAGAAACAAACTGAGGGTTTTGGAGGGGGAGTGGGGGGTTAGGAGAGCTTGTTGGTGGGTATTAAGGGGGGCATGTATTACATGGAGCACTGGGTGTGGTGCATAAACAATGAATCTTGGAACACTGAAAAAATAAAATTAAAAAGAAAGTAGAATAAAAAGATACAGAGTTTGGATAGAACTATTTAGTATTTTTTCAATAACAATAACTAACACTTACCGAAGGCCAACTAACGAATGGCAATTACTATTCCACACTCTTTACTTATGCTAGCTCTTATTATTCTTCCCATAGTCCTGAGAGACACTTACTATTTTTATCTTCTCCTTTTTTTAAAAAAAATTACTCATTTATTTGAGAGAAAGAGAGAGAGAGAGAGAGTATGAGAGGGGAGAAGGTCAGAGGGAGAAGCAGACTCCCCATGAGGCTGGGAGCCCAGTACGGGACTAGATCCTGGGATTCTGGGATCATGACCTGAGCTGAAGGCAGTTCGCTTACCAACTGAGCCACCCAGGTGCCCTATCTTTTCCCCTATAGATAAAGCTAGGTAACTGAGAGGTGAAATAGCTCACCTGGGAACATGAACAGCTATGGAGTGGCAGAGCCAGTTCAAATCTATGTAGTCTGGCTATAGGGCCAGTCCTTTTAGTTGCTCACCTACCCAGTTGCCCTTATATGCCTTGGGTTCAGGAGTCCCTACTTTTGTGCTCATTCTTCTTCATGCCTATTCAGTTGATCAGTGTAGCTGTGCATGCTAATCTCTGTACAAAATCTGGGAATACAATGCTTTTGCTAGGGTACGGGAAAGGAAGCTAGGTGCAATTCATAGCAAAGACTGAAGGCAAGAGATGGAAGATGCAGACAGCACAAGGGGAAGTAATTGAGATTATTTTTGTTTGGGGGAATGAATTCCATCCTAACTATGCCCCCATCTAGGAGGTATTCTATGGTCATTTGTTAAATACACACATGAATAGCTTATGTAGCTGGTTACAAATGCTGTGAGTAGAATATGGTAAATAAGTAGTGTGGGATTTTTGTTGCTGTTAGTCATCCCAATAGCCTTCTAAGAAAGTATATTTGGAAAGCATATGTCAGAGCAGAAGTTCATTATATAATTCTAAACAAAAATTTCAACATGAGTAGGGCAGTAAAGGATCAGGTACTTCCCTGTTACACTGTCTGGGGCCATCAAATGTGGAGTATTGGATTGGAACATACCTCTGTACCTCTCCAATGATGATTACAGTCCTAGGCCAAACCCTTTAGAACAACAAGGCATCATTTGTCTTGTGGAACATATTTTTTTCTTACTGAATCTTGCTTTCTTTAAAGGGGTGCCTGTGTGGCTCAGTCATTATGTGTCTGCCTTCAGCTCAGGTCAGGATCCCAGGGTCCTGGGATCGAGCCCCACATGGGGCTTCCTGTTCCGTGGGAAGTCTGCTTTTCCCTCTCCCATTCCCCCTGCTTGTGTTTCCTCTTTCACTGTGTCTCTCTCTGTCAAATAAATAAATAAAGTCTATAGATATATATATGGAACAATATAAGAACATATTGATGCTTGTGTTTCCTCTCTTGCTGTGTCTGTCAAAAAAATAAATAAAATCTTTAAAAAAAAGTCGCATTTAAAAAAAAAAGTCGCATTTTACATCATTATGACAGGAACAATTAAGTGGTACTGTGGCCGGGGGCTTGTTGACAGCAGCCCAACAGAGCTGAGCCATGAATCTGGGATCTTAACCCTTCTGCTTTACAAGCACATATCCTCAGTTGAGGTGCAAAACTTCTTTAGATTTCTCTCTGTTTATTTTTTTATGGCTTATTGAAGGTAATCAACTTATTTATTGGAAAAATAGATGATAGAGTCATTAAAAATGTTCATTCTTCCTTTAGGTTGATATAATGAAAAAAAAATTCAAAATTGGGTATGGGAAGGCTGTGAAAATGGAATTCTTATTCAGTGTTGTAACCAAGGAGAAATCTGTGCATGGAAAAGCAGACTCCTTTTGGTTTGCCACTCAGTGCTTCTATCAATATGTTCATCATTATGACATTAGCTTCTCCAAGGATGTCTGGGGTCTGAGGAAGAAGCCCCAGAACACTAATAGCTTTAGAGAAGGAGCAGTCTTAACTCTGAAAGTATTCTATTTTCACTCATTAAACAATTTCTAGATAAACCCAGACTCATTCTTTAATAGCCAACTAAGCAGGTTATAAAATATGTGTTTATGAATTCATCTCAGGCTGAATTCCAACCGACTGTTAGATAGGCTTTTAAAAGCATGTGCATATTGTATTATAGCTGTTAAACTGAATGTTTGCTACTATTACTCAATCTGCCAAAAATTGTCATTTAATTTAATAATATGATGAAAAGCTAAAAAGAAATGACATGGCTTATTATATAAAGTCTGTTCTCACCCACTCACTCCACAGAGTCCCTCTTTATTTGGAGGCCCTTAATATTTCAGGTATAGTTGAGTCTTATACACCCGCAACCTCTTTGAGACCTTGTTACAGAACAGCTGTGTAAGGCCTGTAGAATAATTCTTTAACTCTAGACCTTATCCAGGAGAAGTTAACTACCAAAATTCTAAGAAAGAGTTTTTTTTCTTAACTGTCTAAGAAGGCATAAATCCAGTACACTGCACTGGAATAATTTTGTAGTAATTTATTATGCATAAGAAAAATCTTTATAGGGGCGCCTGGGTGGCTCAGTGGGTTAAGCCGCTGCCTTCGGCTCAGGTCATGATCCCAGGTCCTGGGTTCGAGCCCCACATCGGGCTTTCTGCTCGTCAGGGCGCCTGCTTCCTCCTCTCTCTCTGCCTGCCTCTCTGCTTACTTGTGATTTCTCTCTGTCAAATAAATAAATAAAATCTTTAAAAAAAAAAAAGAAAATCTTTATAAACATGTTTATTGATTGATAAAGACAGAAGATAGTTAACACACACAGGGCTCTGTTTCAAATGCTTAATATGCATGCATTATTGCTTTTTACTGCATAAAAATTTACCACAACTTATCAGCTTAAAACAATACTTATTTATTATCTGTTCTTTTCTGCGCATCAGGAGTCTGAGCTGGGCACTAGGCTCAGGGATTCATGGGGTTGCAGTGAAGGTGCCAGCTGGGCTGTGTTCTCAACTGGAGGCCCAATTAGGGAGGAATCTGCTTTCAAGCTCATTCAGATGATTTCCCTATGGCTTTATGACTGAAGGTCATGATTCTAAATGGTTGTCAGCTGAAGGCCATGTTCAGAATCTAGATGCTGCCCACAGTTCCTTCCTATGTGCCCTCTCCACCCCCGCCCCTGCCCCAGGCAGTTCACAACATGGCTATTTGTTTCTGCAAGGCCAGCAGGAAATCTCTCCCCACCCCCCACCCCCGTGCTAAAACAAAGTCTTATGTAATAGAACTTTATCATGGGAGTGACAGTCTGTCATTATTCTATTTGGCAGAACCAAGTCATGGTCCTCCTCATGCTCCAGGGGAAGGGATTGCACAGGACATAACACAAGGGGGCAGGGTTTATGGGGCCATGGTAGACCAAATACACAGCCCCATATAATTCTCAGAACAACTCTGGGAGGCACATTCTATTACTGTTAGTAGCACGTAGAGACAAGGAAACAGGGACAACTTACAGAGCCAAGACAACCCAAACAGATGAAAATGTCATCTTCAAGTAAGTTGTTGTATTTGGCTGTAAAATCTGGGATTTTAGCCACCTGCATTCAAACCACATCTGTGTCTCTATCTTAAATAACAGAGTAAATTGTTGTTTGCTGGACTCTTTTCTGGTACAAACATTTTCTCTTTTCATTCTGACATCAACCCCAATAAGGGACTCTTACAATCCCTGGTTTACAGAAGAGAACACCTGTACTTTAAAAGGTTACCGCTTTGTGACTCTAGGCAAGTGATTTACCTCTCTGAGCATTATTCTACCCTCTGTAAAAGGGGAAATGATAGTAATTATTTCAAAGGATTGTTGTGAGGATTAAATGAGGCAGTACAGGCAAACATTTAACTGAGTGTTTGACTCAGATTATCAAGTAAGAAAATTCTCTCTCTCTCACACACACACACATTTTAAGTATAGTTGACACATGTGCTACATTCATTTCAGGTGTATGACATAGTGATTTGACAAGTTTGTACATTATGCTATATTCACCACAGGTATAGCTACCATCTGTCACCATATAATGCTATTATGATATCATTGACTATATTCCTTATGCTATGCCTTTTATTCCTATGAGTTATTCATTTCATACCTAGAAGCCTCAATTCCTCCCCAAACGCCCATTTTCCCCATCCCCCAATTCCCCTCATCTCTGACAATTTTGCCTGTCTTTATCTTTAAAGATATAAAATTTCACAGCGTGAGAGTAGAACAAGTTATTTTTAAGAATCTGTGTTTCCTCTGCCTCTAACTTGTTAGCCTGCTGAGACCCAGAAATATTCTGCACCAGCTACTCTGCTCCTGATGGCTTCTTATTTTGGGTATGCTCTTCTGGTCTCACAAGTCTTCTCTGAGATCAAAGCCTGAGTGGGCTTCATGGATACTATATGTCATGACTGGGAAAATTGGGTTCTCTGCCCATCCCCTCCTCATTCTTCATCCCTTCCTGCTCCCTTTTCCCCTTTGATTTCCCCACTGGGATTCAGGACTAGACTATGGTTCTCCATTTCTGTTTCCTAGTTCCCCTCCAAAAGGACTCAATGAATATATAGAATATATGGAATATATAGAATATAGAATAAATAGAGAACTCATTTGCTCAGTCAGAGCTGTCTAATGGATGGATGCTCTGCTGCCAGACCTTTCATAGGCTCTGCAGAGGTAGAGAGTAATGAGAATTGGTCTCTGTCCTCCAAGCCAATAAAAGTGAAAGTAAGAAGACTTTTCCATGCATAGCAGATTCTCCAGGATGGTTCCTGAGGCAAATAAGGACACAGAAAGCAGAGACCTGTGACAATAAGAATTTTAAGAAAAGTCATCAGTTTTGGCACCAGGGCAGTTGGACTCCAATCCCAGATCCACCTCTTGCTAGCTATGTGACCTTGGTCAAGAAATCATTCAATCTCTGGATCCTAGTTTCCTCACCTGTAAGAGAGGAAAAATAGTAATTTCTTCCTCAAATATTGCTGTAAAACCCAAATGATGAAATCAGCAGAGGAGTGCACCGTGAGCAGAAAAATGTTCTGCAAATGGGCATTAAGATACAGAATTGAGATAAATTGCAGAAAATAAACAACTGAGAAAATCTTAACCTTTGAAAAATCCATGGCATTTGCATTTTATCCCAAAGTAATTGTCACATCATTTTTTTCTTTCAATGCAGATATTTTAAAAATTATTATCACACCATTTTCATATGATTTCCAAGCATGGAAAAGCTTACTCTGAAATCATGAAACATCTTATTAGTTTTTATATTAAGCAGGAGAATGTAGGTGTGATGGGAAACACTCCCCACATCTACAGACATAATTTGTGCCTCCCCTTTATGGCTTCAGCTGTGGTTATTCAAATCTAAGTCTATGTTAGAAGAGTCTTTGAGACTCCTCCTCCCTAACCCCCCCAAAAAAAACCCAAGAAAACATTTTAAGCATATCCCATCTAACCAACTGTAACAACCCATGATAAAATGTTCATCCTTGGAATGAGGACCCTTGTGGTAGTTCGTTAAAAGAAGAGAAAAAGGTAATGTAATTTGTGGAAAGAATCTAGTGTAACAAACCCTTACTTGATTTTGGAGACAGAATTAGATTGCTTTTGCCCAATGTGTGGTTGTGTCAACAAAGTGAATTTGAATAAACCCCAATAGATGGACCAAATGCATATTTTGCTTTGTTTTGCTTCAGTTTTATTTTAAAAAAAAGAAAAAAAATTCTGATCAGACTTTATAATTGGATTTGATTTCACAAAGATTTTCATCAGATTTTTATTATTTACATTTGCATATTATTTACATTTTTGTCCATTTTTGACACAAATGCCAAAAAATCATTTATATCCAAATTGCTCATGTACTCCACTCTCAACCTTCTTTTTTTTTTTCACTCTCAACCTTCTTATGAAGAAAATAGAACAGGGCGCCTGGGTGGCTCAGTGGGTTAAGCCTCTGCCTTCCGCTCAGGTCATGATCTCAGGGTCCTGGGATCAAGGCCCGCATCGGGCTCTCTGCTCAGCGGGGAGCCTGCTTTCTCCTCTCTCTCTCTATGCCTGCCTCTCTGCATACTTGTGATCTCTCTCTCTGTTTCAAATAAATAAATAAAATCTTAAAAAAAAAAGAAAATAGAACAAAACAAATTCTAGTAGAGAAAGTGAAGATTCATATTGCTCATCAGTGGAGAAAACAAAGAAATGTTCACAGTAACATCCTTCTAAACCGAAGACTGTCTTGGGTTAATGAAGAAAATATGCCTGTTCTGTTTTGTTCTAATATTAACTCATGTTGTTTGATGAATTCATGTGTTTTAATATGAGCTTGATTTGGAGGAAGGAAGAAGACATCAGGTGGGAAAAGCAGGGCATGACTGAAATTTTTGGACCAGATGGTGACAGTGATGGTGATTCTCAGGCCTTGAGTACAAAGACAGCTCAGAGTTAGTCAAAGGAACATGGACTGACCTTGTCTAATGAGAAATGTTGGGGAAAGTGCGGGCTTTCAAATGTATAGGGGACAAGGATGAACTTAATACCCTCTTTAGTTTTAAAAATTTATCTGACATACTATCCTCCGCAAAAGGTGCCCTAACCTATCAACTTCTTAATTTTTGAGATGATGTGGGAAGGGTCAGCTGAAAGCAGTGGAGGCTGAGGAAGACACCCTGATAATGGCTACCATGCATTGGTTACTTAGTATGTGCTAAATATGTTTATAAAGCACTTTAAGAGCATATTTTACTTACTCCTTAAATTTATCTTATTTGACTTGTACTAGGAGGAAGGTAGTCTTGTGTCTCAATTTTAATGACTAGAAAATACAGATCAGGGAGGTCAAGCACATTGTGAAAGTCACAGAGGTAGTCTGCATCAACATTTAACATTTGGGTTTCCTGGCTCCAGAGGCCCAGCTTTCAATTGATAGTTGCTATGTCCTGCTAATGGTTTAAGCCTACTTTGTCTCACTGTGGAAAGAATGAGATTCTGCTCTACTCTTTTTCATGTAAATTACTTTCTTTATATACATATATAGCTTATGTCATATGAACATTTTTAATTTTCCAAAGCCTAGTATCTTCCACTTGGGTCTCTTTCTACTGGCTACCAAAGATATAAAAGATATTTTATTCCAAAGATATAAAATTAATTTTTTTTCCTCCAGATCTCCCATTTGCATTTTGCTTATTCAGCTACTCTTCTGCAAGATCCCAGTATTATTAAAGAATATTTTGTTCTCCTCTATGTAATTGCAAGTGTCAGCATTTTTAGAAAGCAAGATTACTGTATTTATCTCATATTAAGCTATCATTTCTTAGTATCCCAACACCAAATCCATCCTTCTGTATTCTCCGTTTTAATTCTGGTCCTGGGGCCTTACAAACTATAACTTCTGTTTTGTTACCTATCACCTATTTCTCTAATTCCTAACACTTTTTTTTTTCTTTTTTTCTTGGTGAAGTACCTAGTGTGCCTTCTGTTTTTCAATTGGACCCTGGCTGATACCTCTCTGAGACTCATTTGTCCCATTGTCCTTTTCAGTGTTTGTAATACATGATAGAAGCTTCAGTTTTGGGGTGATCTTAGAGGGTATAAATTCCAAAATCTGATGCAAGGGAGGGGTGATCTCTGAGGACTAGATGTCTAATCATGGACAACTCCTAGTCAAGAAAGTTTCCAGAGCACTGTGTTTTAAAATTATGAGGTTATATGGGATTGTATGTGAGAAATTTTGTGGTTACTCAGTGGTATCTGCAGGTGATGTTGTCAGGCAGAAAATGTACATGCCAATCTGGAACAGAGAGTCCTTATATAAACTTAAAAGAATGAACTCTTTCATTGATTCTTGTTGTTGGATCACTTGTACATGTACAACATCTTTGAGGTTTAGTTTGCCAACCAATGAGATGAGGCCAGTCATATGTGCCCTCAGGCTGCCACAGACTTAAAGGGATTTCTGAGAAATAGATCCATCCATTTAATTATTTCATGTGTCTATTCTTTTATCCACCCATCCAGCTTTTCATGTATCTACCCAATCATTCCTTCATTTTATTTATTTCATTTGTTCATTTTTCTGACATTCTCATTTCTTCTTAACGATCTGTTAGACTGAGAGGTAAAATGTGAGAAAAAGATTATGTTAAGTGAATACACAATTTTTTTCCATTCTCTATGGAGAAATAGGATATTTGTTGAATTAATCTGGAAGCTAAAGGAGGAAATCTGATAAAATTGAATAGATGGAAGGTCTTTTGGAGGGAGAAAAACTGATAAAAAAATGTAAAGTTGTCACTAGATAAAAGGATATGGAAAGGGGGCACCTGGTGGCTCAGGTGGGTTAGAGCCTCTGCCTTTGGCTCAGGTCATATCCCAGGGTCCTGGGATCGAGCCCCACATCGGGCTCTCTGCTCAGCAGGGAGCCTGCTTCCTCCTCTCTCGCTCCCTGCCTGCTTCTCTGCCTACTTGTGAGCTCTGTCTGTCAAAATAAATAAATAAAATCTTTAAAAAAAGGATATGAAGGGTCAGGGAACATAAAATTGTTTTGAGCTGGGACGTGCTGAGAAAGTGAGAAGGGTGAGGGGTGAAGCAAACAGATGGCTATGGCCCTTTTGGAAGAAAGGGAGAAATGGCATCAATATGTTTGTGTGTGAGTAGGTGAGTGTGTGTGGTGTGTTATTTTTAAAGTCTATTCCAGACTCCATGAAGAAAATGGAGATTATTAGTATTCAACAATAGTTACTATCTATCAAAGATATTGGAGACTATTACTCACGTTCAATACTAAATATAAATCTGGGCAAAATTGCTACATTCCTAGTCAAGAATCCCCAATTCCCACTCATTCCCACTAACCACTTATAATTATGGTTATATACTTTATGCAAAGAGTAACTGGGAGACCTCAGATGGTGTAAATAACAGAGACATAATCAGATTTGTAATCTGGTTGCATTATGGACAGTTAGTCAGAGGGAACACTGTGAAAGCAAGTGGACCTGGGAGGAGCTGTTGCAGTAATGACCTAGTCTTCATTGGAGAGGAAAGAAATGCAACTACATCTGTTCCTCTGAGGAGATCTTGGGCTGGGATATAGATGAATATAGGTAGCTGCATGGATTGCTGAATGGTCAGTAAAGTAAGAAAGAAAATATCTATTAATTTCAAAATGCATTCATATGTGGTGTTGTATGACATAGAAGGACAGGGTAATGAATAGGACACAGTGAAAGTAGACAGTATTTCAAGATTTCAGATATGAAGGAGTATAGAGAATGGTACCTTGAAGAAGATAAGGAGCAATGGGCAGTTTTGTTTCAATTGGGCAAACGTGAGAATATTTTCCTCTCAAAGGAGAGATATAAGTAGAAGAAGAGATTGGAAAGTATGTTAGAGAAGGGGAGGGATAATTGATGAGCTTAATCCCTAAGGAAGTTGAAGATCATGAAGAGGAACTTCGGATGGAAGAAGAGATACTGGTTTCAATCTTATAGAAAGGGAGAAGAATGTGCAGGTGAAAAGGGTTAGTTTCCATGTTTTTAGTTTCTTGATTTGTTTTTGTTACTTATATTGTCTTCATAAGATAGGAGGTGAGGCAATCTGCTTGGAAAAGGGAAGGATTTGGAGGGCGAGTCAGCTGAAAATGGGGGGCCAAAAGTAGGTTAGGTTAACTTTCATAAAATGTGTGTGTGTACGTGAAAGAGAAAAGATAAAGACTCTAAAGGTAGCCTCAATAAAGACATACTTCTGAGTCCAGGGACTTTTCCTTATGAAGCATTTACTAAGCCTTCCTTCTTTCTTTGTTCTCTGCCTTCTTTCCTTCCCATTAGCCAATTAGTAATATTAAGACCCTCATCACTTAAGAAAAAATTAAATACAGTTTTAGAATTTTAAATAGACTCTATTCCCCTCTAGTGAACACAATATTAACTGATGTATTATGTCAGAGAATTGGGAAATCAGTTCTATGTCTTTTTATTACCATTGGTAACTGCTCAGAGAAAGCTAACTTTACCCCATTTATAGAACTGGAAAGATATTAAGATGACTATTTTTATCCTATTGCTGTGACTTGCCCTTTGCCTTGGAAAAAACAAAAAAAAAGCCAGGGAATAAATATGCACACACACACACACACACACACACACACACACACACACACCTATAAATACACATGAAAAAACCTGATCTCACATATATTTTTTAAAGATTTTATTTGTTTATTTGACAGAGAGAGATCACAAGTAGACAGAGAGGCAGGCAGAGAGAGAGAGAGGGAAGCAGGCTCCCTGCTGAGCAGAGAGCCCAATGCGGGACTCCATCCCAGGACCCTGAGATCACGACCTGAGCTGAAGGCAGCGGCTCAACCCACTGAGCCACCCAGGCGCCCTGATCTTACATATTTTTATTGATATATCCATCTACCCATTCATCAATCATTTAATAAGCTTCTCTCTGTAAGAAGGACTGTCCCAGACACTAAGAAGGGAGTATATGTCAGCCATAGTCCCTGTTTCAAGATCTATCAATCTAACTGGGGAAAAGAGACTAAGTGGAGAAACATTTCGATACAATGTGTTATGTGTTGCATATACAACAACCCCACATACAGTGTTCTTTGGGCAAAGAGTTTGCAGTGCCTCACTGGGCACATTGCAGAATGCTTCATTGGGTCTGGGGTGATGAGTGAATAGGCATTCCTGACTCCTGCTCTGCTTCATTCCCTTACAACAGAGCAAACTTATGAGAAGCTGTGTTTACACAAAAGATGTCCCCTTTAGGGATCTAGTATCATAGTAGGCAGCAGCAACCACCCAGGCTGGAAGATAGAAGATTGACAGATGTGAATTTCAAGATGTTCAGGAGTAATCTGAAAGGACAACAACAGTCACCATTTACTGAGAATTAATCTTATGACAAACAGCATGATGAAATATTTTAGGTGCATTATTATTATTATTATTATTATTCACAAAAATGATCTCAAAAAGGAAAAACTTATTATTAACACTGTCCAGATGAAGAAACTGATCCATGCATGCATTTATCATACGTTTTCCAAGGTTGAAAGGGTAACAAGTTGCGTCTGGGTTAAAACCTAGGTATCTGACCAAGCACCTGTTGGCCTCTCAGTAAGGCTGTACATGCCTTCATGCTTGCTCTTTTGTATGAGTTACGGATGACAACTGGGTCAAAAACAAACTGAGTGAGCATCACTATGGGCTTGATCAATATGAAGATTTGGTTGAAATTAAAATTGCAGTCTCTTATTTTCCAAGTGCAATATTGGTAATTTTCATGTCTATGGAATATGTTAAAAATAATAACACTATCTTAATAAGTTTTATCTTTTTTTCAGAATTTTTAGTATTTTTCCACTCTACTTCTTTTTCAATTCTAAAATATTTTCAGCCAATGATTGATTCTCCTTTTATTAAAAATTATAAGGTGATTGGGGCGCCTGGGTGGCTCAGTGGGTTAAGCCGCTGCCTTCGGCTCAGGTCATGATCTCAGGGTCCTGGGATCGAGTCCCGAATCGGGCTCTCTGCTCAGCAGGGAGCCTGCTTCCCTCTCTCTCTCTCTGCCTGCCTCTCTGTCTACTTGTGATCTCTCTCTGTCAAATAAATAAATAAAATTTAAAAAAAAATTATAAGGTGAAAGAATCTAATGTCCAATAGCAAGGGATTAGTTGGAACACCACAAATAACCTGCAAAAAAATTCTTCTAGTACTCTTATTATTGCATCTTTTATTGTTTTTCTTTTATGTTTTCTTATTAAAAAAGTAACAGAAACTCATTAAAGAAAAATCAAAAAGAGCATCCATAATCTCCCCACTTCAGCATCCATTGTTAAAACAAACCATCATGTACACCTAAGATCTTCCCAAATATCTCTCTATATTATTTTACTATAACAATGAAATTTAATATATATACTCTCTTGTTTTATCCCACAATTTATTTCAGACCTCTAAATAATTCCTTGATATTTAAGTTATCCCTACTGCTCACTACCAGAAACTACACCGAACAGAAATAATTGGCAAAACATGATTTAGAAATGGACTGGCAGGAAAATAAAACTCACCTGGAGCATACTGAGAAAGAGCATTTTTAATGACCAATAACCTTATAGTGTTCCAATATTACCAATTACGTATTAGAAAAGCCAATTATCAAGGATATTTTCAAAATAACCTTTCTTTCCATTAAATGACTGCAGCAGGGGAGTGGCATGGACCATCTGCTGCCACCAACTCCTCCTTCCAGAGAAGATGAAGGCTGTTACCACAGTCCACTTCAGCTTTCCAACAATCCTGGTACAAATAAAGATGATTTGGGGTGGTGTTTGTATCCCAGGGGCCATCCTTGACTCCTTTACCCCATATCCAATCTATCGTCAAATCCTTTCTGCTCTATGTTCAACTTGTTCATGGTCTGATCACTTCTCAACACATGTATACATCATGTATGTATGTATGTATGATGTATTCATCACTCTAGCACAAGCCACTGTCCTCTCTCTTAATTGGTCTCCCTATATCCACCTTGCTCCTGTAGAGTCTATTCCTCACACATAGACCTAAGGGATCCTATGGAACTCTAGGTCTGATATCTCACTCCTCTGTTCAAATGGCCTTTCATCTCACTGAGCGCAAACAATGAAATACTCACATGCCATGCAGTGCCCCACAATTTCTGCTCTTGATCCTGTGTCCTCTCTGATTTTTTTTTTTATTAATTTTTTATTTTTTCAGCATAACAGTATTCATTATTTTTGCACCACACCCAGTGCTCCATGCAATCCGTGCCCTCTACAATACCCACCACCTGGTGCCCCCAACCTCCCACCCCCCACCCCTTCAAAATTCTCAGATCGTTTTTCAGAGTCCATAGTCTCTCATGGTTCACCTCCCCTTCCAATTTCCCTCAACTCCCTGTCCTCTCTGATTTTATCTCCTAATACCATGCTCCCCATTTCCTCTATTCCACTGGGCTCCTGGCTCTTCCCCAAACACACAAGACATACTCCAATCTTAGAACCTTTGTGTTTGCTTGAACACATGCCTGGAGGGCTCCCCTATACATCCACATGGCTTGGGACTTCATAGCCTTCAAGTCTTTGTTTAACTGTCACCTCTACACTGAAGGCTTCCCCCAATGACTCTGTTCACTTGCAGGCTTTCCCAATTCCCCATCCTTTTCTCTGTCACGATTTTTCTTTTAGCACTTACTAGCTAGCATCTTTCACATGGTATGTTAACTTGATTGACTGATTGATTGATTTGGCTAGTTTTCTCCAAACAGAATGTAAGCATTACAAGGACAGAATTTCTGTTTTTTAGTTCACTGCTGTAGTCCCAGTCACATAGAGTTGGTGTTAACATACCCTTATTGAACAATAACCTCCTTTCCTTACCTCCAGCTACAGAGGGCTCCTTCCACTGTTATAACCCATCTTATTTTCTTTTGAAATCCAAGGGTGTGGTGATAGAGAGAACAGGTTCAAGTTACCAGGATCCAGCAGGAAGGAGATAGGGGATAAATCCCATGTGAAGACTTTTAGCCAATCTGCTTTCCATGGGGAGATAGACATTTTTGTCACCAAGATCTAAACCTTGTCTCAGCAGCATTGACTCATGTCTTATTATGTCCCTTAGCAAAGAGGAAAGGGATTGTTACATGTTATCAATGGAATATTATGCTTCTGTTAAAAATGTTTACAAGAAAGAAGTAATGCATAGAAACAAGGATATAAAATTTAAAAATATAAATAAACAATAGTTAAGAGCTCTTGCTTTGGATCAGGATAATAGGGTTTGAATCCTTTCAGCTATTTGAACTTCAGCATATTTCTTAACTTCTTTCAGCTTGCAAATGTTGATTACCATAAGACTTTCGCAATAGAAAGGGCTGAGTGATAAAATGAGATATGCCTGGAAAGTGCATAATACATAATGCTCAATGTTCAACAATTATAAGCTATTATTATCATCACTATAATTGTGCTAAGTGAAAAAATCAGGACACCAAATTTTATGCGTATATCACGATGTGACAACACAGAGCCTTCACTAACACAGGGATTTGTAACTGAGCTTTGGAGCTGGGGGACTCAGACATTCACTGCTTGACACTGCCTCAACCAGCCAGTTTCATGTTTTAATGTTTACCACTTGTATATACCAACCAATTCCAGTATCATTCAGTTTTCTTTTAATTGTAAGTGACAGACTCCCAAACGTAATAAAAAAAAAGAGGATTTATCGGTTCATAAAAACTTGGAAACATACTGGGTAGAGCTAGTTTTAAGAAAATTTAGTGGGTGGCTGGGTGGCTCAGTGAGTTAAGCCTCTGCCTTCCGTTTAGGTCATGATCCCAGGGTCATGGGATCGAGCCCCGTGTCCGGCTCTCTGCTCAGTGGGGAGCCTGCTTCCCTTCCTCTATCTCTGCCTGCCTCCCTGCCTACTTGTGATCTCTGTCTGTCAAATAAATAAATAAAATCTTTAAAAAAAATTTAGGCTGAGGCATTCAAATGGAATGAAGCTTTCAGGATTCTCTTTCATTTTCTCTTTCTCCCTCTCTCTCTCCTCTCCTAGCTCTGTTTGTTTCGTTTTTGTTTTATTTTTCAGTCAGACCTCCCTGCACATGAAAGCAAGAATCCATGGCCAACCTGATAAAAGGATCTCATATTTCAGAGTAAGGGCATCCTTCCTGACAGCTCTAGCAAAATTCCCAGAGAGTTCTTCTTTTGGCTGGGCTTGGTTCACATGGCCAAGTTGTACAAATCACTGCGGCTTGGGCAAAGATCACTAGGAGACTGGTAGAACAGTATGAGGCCTGTTGGACAACAGTGATATTTTATTGTTGTTATATAAAGGGAGGGTTTGGTTTTTCTGAAGAATTGTTAAGTAGACATAAAGAAAAAAATGTAAGGAAATTCTTCATAATATTAATAGTGATTAACATGCAGAATTCATGAAAGATGATTTATTTTTACTTTTTAAAAAATGTTTCAAATGATCTTTAGTCATGATCCATTATTTTTATAATTAAAATGAGAAAAGAAAAAAAATGGTCTTTGATAGGGTTGACAAGCTTATCAGATGGTGTGCAAATAGGTACATGTGACCCAAGGACTCTTCTGGCCCAACCTCAGACCCAACTGCACACAGACTATGGACTTTTCATCAGTCTGTCTCTCACTTGGAGCAAAATCTGTCATGTATATGCAATATGCCATTCCATATCTGATACTCCAGTTTATAAGAAAATCACCTAGTTGTATTAAAACTTCTAGGAATTGATGGTCCTATAGAAAGTATCCTAGACCAGCAGCCAGGAGATCTAGGTGTCTGTTCAGCTCTGTCCCTTAGAGCTGTGTCAAGTGTCAGACATTTCTGGGCCACAGGTCCCCCATCTATAATCAAAAAGCTTATTTTCAGCTTTAACAATCTGTGATTATTATTTCCGTTTACTGATGGAGCAACTAATTACTTCATTATAGAATTTCTCAAGACTAGTTACCTCCTGTTTGGTTCAATTAGCAAAACACCAATGTGTTTGTCACTCATTTTGATGGTTGGGCTGCCAGGAGAAAAGCCCAATGGGGGAATATTTCAGGATCTTAAGAGGATTTTGTATTTATTATTCCAAGGTAGTATATGTAGGAGCAGAGCTTGTTCTGCTTTTCTCTAACTTCTTCCTCAGAAAATGCTTACTTCTATTATTTTCTTCATTTTTTTCCAGCTGTTCCAGGACTCGTTTGCCTTCTCCCTTTAGTTTAGAGCCAGAGAAGAGAAACCAGCAGTGGTAGACACTGGCTAGAACTCAGCCTTTGCTTTTTTCCCCTGAACATAGAATATCTGACACAAGGTGAACCTCAAAGATAATTTAAAACAACTTTCTTGGATTTATAGGAAACAGTATCTTAATACATATTCCACAGAAAGAACATATGTTGCAAGTCAAATAGAGTGTGGTTTACATTTTTGCTCTTCACTTACAAATGTGTGATCTTTGGAGAATTTCTTAATTTTTTGGAGTCACATTTTTATTATTTTTTTAACCTTTGTAATGGCAATGATGATACCCACCTTCTAGCCTGTGTAGATGTAGGTAGAATAATGACTCCCTCTCACCCCAACCCCCAAATATATTCCTATCCTAATTCCCAGAACCTGTGGACATATTACTTTACATGGTCAAAGACACTTTGCAAATGGGATTAAGGTAGTGGTTTTGAGATAGGAGATTATCCTGGATTATCCATGTGGACTCAATGTATTCACAAGAACCTTTGTAAGTGAAAAAGGGAGGTCCAAAAGTCAGAGAAAAGGATATGACAAAGAGATGGGCAGTTGGAGTGATGCTGCTGGGGTGGGGTAGTGTGGGGGCTAGAGACAAGGAGGGAGGGAGGCCTCCAAAAGCCAAAAAGGCAAGGAATGGATTCCCTCCCAGAGCCTGTAGAAGGAACACACCCATTTTAGACTTCTGACCTCCAGAACCACAAAATAATAAGCTTGTGTTGTTTTAAGTCATCACCTTTGTGATAATTTGTTACAGCAACGATGAGGAAAAAAGAAAGTGGAGATTGTCCACTAGGTGTGTAAATGGCCTGGAGCAACAATGTACTGAGCTGGGCAGGCCCACAGAATGCCTGTGTTTTGTTGCAGTTATGGTTATTATTCTTTTCCTCACTATCCCTTCCTCATCCTTTTCCTCTTTCCTTCTGCTCCCTCATTCTTCCTTCCCATTATCTTCCTCTTCATCATCTTTCTTCCCTCTCCCTTCCTATCTCATTAAAAATAACAGGAGCAGAGCAAAGACCTAACACTCAGAAAGGACCTCTATGTGTCAGGCACCATCTTTGGCGATTTCACATGCAAAGCCTAATTCGATATTCCAAACAATCCTTTGAGTGAGGTTTAGTGTTTCTCTTTTACAAATGTAGAAACCAAGATGTACTGAAGTCCAGTGAGTTGTTTCCAGATGCACAGAGAGTTAGTGATAGCCCTGCAGCAGATTATCCCATGCCTCTCTTGTCATTAGCAACTTCATTTCCATTCCAGACAAAGAACTGTTGACTCGTGTCCTGTGTGTCCTGGATGGGCAGAGCTCTACTGGGCACAGAACTGCATCACCATGGCAACAGGATTACCTGCCTGGGTGGTGGCATGGTGCTATGTCAGGCCAGGATGGCAGATGTCAGGGAGAGGTGCCGTGCCCCAGGAAGGTGCTACCATCTGTCTGAGAATGTCCCTTTTCTCAGTACAGCAAAAAGCTTATCATACTCTTGCCACTTCAAATGAGCCCTCCCTTGCTCAGTTCAGTTGAAAATAAGAATGACCACCATTTATCAAACACCTCCTGGGTGTCAGGCATTGTGCAAATTTCTTTTCCAATTCATGTTACAAGTCTGTGAGGTGGCTATTGTTTTCCCCATTTATAGCAAGGAAAGAGGGTCAGAGAGAATTGCCCTACCCACTCACACAGGAAGCAGCAGGCTAGAGTGAAGCCAGGTGTGCTCAGAGACCAAAACCAGGCCCTCCCGCACTGGCCATACTGTTCCCCATGCCCAGAGAAGACAGTTATATTGGTCCCCAAGGGCCTTGAATCTTTCTGGCAAGGTGTTAATTTAATCATTTTCCTTTTTAAAAAAAAAAATATTTTATTTATTTATCTGACAGACAAAGATTACAAGTAGGCGGAGAGGCAGGCAGAGAGAGAGAGAGAGAGATGGGAAAGCAGGCTCCCTGCTGAGCAGAGAGCCCGATGCGGGGCTCAATCCCAGGACTCTGGGACCATGATCTGAGCTGAAGACAGAGACTTTAACCCACTGAGCCACCCAGGCACCCCTCATTTAATCATTTTCTTTACACTTTTGCCCCTTTTCCTGCCTCTCTCTCCTAGGGTAGCCAGATCACTTGACAGTTTTTACATCAACATCAGCCCTGGGAGCTGGGATGCAGGGGCATGGTGTATCTTGGTGGAATGAAGAAGCTATAGAAACAAGGAGTGAGGGCTGAGCAAGTTAGTGCAGAGGTCCAGTCTGTGGGCACAACTATTCACTTCCACTGAGGCCCCATCTGGAACTTGGTGCCCAAGGCTATTGTGCAGCAGCACACTTGTGGCCATCTTTGCTTGAAGACCCAGCCAAAGCAGTGCATAGGGGAAGACAAGAGGCTAGTTTCAGAACTGGGCAGATCTGGACTCTAGGTTTGACTCTGCAGCTAAACAGTAGTGTGGCTTGGGGCAAGTTGCCTCATGGTCCCTGAACCTCAGCTTCCTCATTTGTACAAACTATGTGACAATGCAAGGTTGATCATTTATAGAGTTGTAAAGACTCCACAGATGGAAGGAGCCTGGAGGCCAGCTTATTCCACCTGGCATTTAGATCTGAAGGAAATGAAATTCAGACACAAGGAATCATTGGTCTGAGACACTTGGCTATGAAGAGGGGCTCCTCTGGGTCAGCACCTAAAATTATTTCCTTGAAAACAAGTTGCTTCTGTGGGATCAAGTGTGATAAGCAGTAAATGGCTGTGCAGATGTCAGTATCAGCATGTGAGGCATTGGGAGGAGTTTCTAGACTGTTTTTATTTCCCTGCCTTCCTGGAAGGCTTTCTGCCACCAGTCAGACCAGGACATTGGCAACCCCAGGACACCATCAGAGATTGTGGTCCCCTCTGAGTCTCTACCTTCAAACACATAAAATGGCATAAAGGCATTTCATAGCAGATGTGAATGAAGCACACTAGATTAATTGATAAGCTCATAAAATAAGGTTTTAAAATGAAGCCATTAGATAATGTAGAAATTCCCTAGACTATATTTAATGCTCTTAGTTGGGGCTGAGGCAGGCAAAAATGTAAGGTGACTCCCACAGAAAATGGAGGCTGTCAGGTGTGAAATCCCCCCCATACCTCATTTTTAGCATCAAAATAAGAGGTTTCCCTTTCCCCAGGTAACTCTCTTTCCCTGAGTTTTTACTTCAAAATCCTTCTCATTTTCTCTAGGTTGTTCCTCAACAGTTATTCCATCTCTCTCCAGTTACTCATTAGAAAGTCTTTAAACAGGCAACTGGTCTATTTTTTCCTACCATGTGGCAGGCCTGCTTGAGGCACTGGTGACAAAAATATCAAATTAGTCCTTGTTGTCAAAGAGTCTGTATTCAAGAGGGGAGAGACAGACAACTCTTAACAAGTTTATGGTATGGAATATAACATCAAGTAGTGCAAGGTGCTTGGAAGACAATTAAAACAAGGCGAAGGGCAGCAGCAGGGGCTGGTGGTGGCAATGATGAAGGTATTGGTGGCAATGATGGGGATAGTGATGAGCATGGTGTGGGGGGGGTTGTCATCTCATTGGGCTAATTGAGAGTGATGTTGGTGACAGTAGAGGCAATAGAGGTAACATTTATCATGGTTTTGAGGGGAGGTGAGGAAGGTAGCAATGGCACCTACAGTGGTCAAAGATTTTATGTTAGGTAGTTAGTCAAGGATTCCATGCGAAAATGATATTTGTTTAAACACCTGAATTATAAGGAGCTAGACTTGCAAAAATCTAAGAGGAGAGTATCCCAAGCTGGGAAAATGATAAAAATGAGGGAACATGAGACTTCATTGCTCACCCTAATACTCTTCATTTTGGGTACTTTGAGTTGTGACTTGTACTGTTTATGTGGCTCTGTAGGGGACTAGCCAGAGTTACCTCTGTGGGAATCTGCCTTCCTGGGCAGAAGGATGAACACTTCTTAGTAAGACACTTTCATATAAAACCCCCTCTCATGGTCTCCTGCTATGAACCCTAACATGAGGTAATGGATATAAACATGTCTTTGAAGGAGTTTATTGTTTTTGTTTTTGTTTGTTTGTTTTATAAAGAAAGGAAATCAGGGTTAAGATTATTAAAATCCCAAAGGCAACTCAAACTCAACATTTCAAAACAACCATTAATATTTTCTCCCCAAGTTAGCTTCTCTGCCAATGCTGTCCTTTTCAGAGAATGCCTACATTATTTATCCTGGCACTAAAACAGAAACTTGGGTCATTCTCAACTCTTCTTCATTCAGAGTCCAATTTCCAAATCTTATTTCTATGTCCTTTACATCATGTACGTGGAGGCTTGCAAGGGATTGGCCAAGAATAATTTGGGCATCATTAGTGACAGTGAGAACCAGTGAAGCATGTTCAACCTTGTTTACCCAAAATATAACTTAAAATAAAAGCATATCCATTCCTTTAAACCTTGTTCTTGGCAGTCCTTTACAAACTTTGTTCATGTGCATAATGTCAATTTCGTACAAATTTTTTGCAAAAATGGAAAGGAGGAGGGGCTTTGTACAATGTCCTTGAAGATTGTTGCAAAGGGTGAAGAATTACACATTTGTTGTCTTTCCTCCAGGCTCTGAGGAAACAAACATAATCTATGGGGAAATTCAATAGAAGCTTAACAAAGAGCAAAGGCAATAGGTGAGACATTGGAGGGAAAATTAATTAAGCCTAGCTAAAATTAGTGATTTTGGGTTTGCAATTCTGAAGAAGTCCGGGGCTATGGAGAACTGGAACAGAGAAAGGAAGCATACAAGCAGGGAGTTGATTCAGGGCCCAAGATTAATTATCCTTTACCATCTAATTATGAAGTCTGAATCACCACCCTGCCAGTTGAGTTCCTTTCCACTAACACAGGGGATGAGAAAAGGATGGTGGTTCTGGAAGCTAGAAGTCTTTCTTCTAATTTTCACTTAGTACAAATAATAAAAACTGCTCTCCTTTGTCCTTTTCTGATTGCTATTTAT
The DNA here is from genome assembly GCF_902655055.1 of Lutra lutra. Lineage (NCBI taxonomy): Eukaryota > Metazoa > Chordata > Mammalia > Carnivora > Mustelidae > Lutra > Lutra lutra. The sequence continues at coordinate 151,688,332 of NC_062279.1, read as the reverse complement.
TATTTTTATTTTTTTAAGAACTGTTCCCTTCCAGATTACTTTTTTCTTCCTTGTCAAATAACCACTTTTCATTCTTATCATCAGAATATTAAAATGCCAGGTATATTCCTACCAGATATATGATTTATACCAGCTGGGATGCTGGATGCAAACTCTTTACTCAATTATATTCCTATGTTCCGGGAGTCTCTTAAGATACTTCAGTTTTCCAGAGTGACTATACCAGCTTTCATTCTCACCAACAGTCTAAAAGGATTCCCTTTTCTTAACATCCTTACCAATATTTGTTGTTTCCTATCTTATTAATTTTTGCCATCCTAAATGGTGTTAGGTGGTATCTCATTGTGGTTTTGATTTGTATTTCCCTAATGGCTAGTGATATTGAACATTTTTTTTTTCAGAAATCAGAGAGGGACACAAACCATGAGAGACTCTGGAGTCCAGGAAACAAACTGAGGGTTACAGAAGGGAGGGTGGTGTTGGGATGGGGTAACCAGGTGATGGACATTAAGGAGGGCATGTGTTATGATGAGCACTGGGTGTTATATGCAACTAATGAATCATTGAACGCTACATCAAAAACTAAAGATGTACTATATGTTACCTAACTGAACATAATAATGATAAAAATAAAAGATACTTCAGTTTTTCCAATGGATTCAGTCAAAGGTAAATGTGGTCTGGCTTATAGTCATCTACTCACACTAGTCCTAGGAGCTAAAAACCAGTGTTAGCTCCGTTTAACAGATGCTTAAACTGGGGGTTTGAAAATTTAAGCAAATTTTCTAAACTCACATGACTAGTAAATTAATGGAGTCCAGCATTCAATGCTAGGTTTATGTCTCTTCTATCTGATCTGTCATCTTCCAATTGGTGAAGCCAGAATCTGTTGCGAAGTCCAGACACACATTCAAGTTGTTCTTTCACAGACATTTCAATACCAGTTTCATCAAGAATTACAACAACAACAACAACAACAACAAAAACAATTAAAAGTTTATCTTCTGTGTTCCCTAGCCTTTACTTAAAATTGTTTGCTAGCTCTACACTTCAAAACAATTCTAGGTATGGCACTTGAGCTCCACACCAAGTTATAAACCCATCTTACTTGTCCAAACTCACCTGGCCTCACTTGGCATCACTACTGACCCTCTATTTTATTGTTGAGCCAAATTAGACACATAAGGAAATATTGACAGTGATGGTGATGGCCATAGAGATATTAGTAAGAACAAGATGAAAGGCAAGAAGAAATGTTGGAGCCCCAGAGAGTAAGTGGTGGTTATAAACATGGGACTCTAGAGCCAGACTCTCTGGGTTTTAACCTTGGCTCTGTCATGAGCTAACTTGGGCAATTTACTTAACCTCTGTGCTTCATTTTCCTTTTTTGTAGAATTGGGGATAATAGTATTTTATTTACAGGTATCTTCTGTGGTTAAGTGAGATAATATGCAGAAATTTCCAGGACAATGTCTGGCATAGAGTGATTCTTATATACTATTATAATTATTTATTATTATTTCATTTTCTTTTTTTTTTTAAAGATTTTATTTGTCTATTTCACAGACAGAGATCACAAGTAGGCAGAGAGGCAGCCAGAGAGAGAGAGGGAGGAGAAAGCAGGCTCCCTGAGGAGCAGAGAGCCTGATGCGGGGCTTGATCCCAGACCCTGGGATTATGACCTGAGCCGAAGGCAGAGGTTTTAACCCACTGAGCCACCCAGGCGCCCCAATTATTATTATTATTATCATCACTATTTATCAGACTGATCTGAGTTGGAAATGTCTCCCAATTTCTTTTCTTTTTTTAAGGAAGGATATAGTTCTTACCTCTCTCATCTGACTGATGTGAGAAATAAATGGGATAACACCTATTAACAGTAATCATAGTATGTGGCATGTAAGGGTGAGATATAAAATGCTGTTCCTCTGAACATGAACTTTCTTCCTAAATTTCTTCTCTCCTACTCTAGGCCCTCAAGAGTTTCCAAATCTCATCTCCTCTAGGAGATTGTTTATGATCTGATCCTAGCTAATTCCTCACTTGGGCTCCTTCTTTCACTGTGGCCAGGTTCTGTTCACTGGCCATTTTCCCAATCATCATTTGTGTATGGTAAATATGGGTGGATAAAAGCTCATTAACTCCTAGATGTCACTCTAAATATCCAGACGTAGATAATCTCTGTTCTCAAACAGCTTGTGACATAAATGAGGAGATAAGTTAAGCTCACAGAAAATAGCCAGAGACTGTTGGAATGTTCTTAGAATTTACCATGATGCAGATGCTAAGAGATCTGTCATCTGACCATGTACTTGGAAGCTATTTGTAGCGCACACTTTATGAGCCTTGTACTCTGCTGAGCACTCAAGACATAAAAATTAATATAACAGCAATTTAAAACTACTTACAGTTTGTTGGGAAAAAAACTGGCATTTTTTTTCAATTCCACTGGTATTAATTGAGAGCCTACTATCCCAGGAGTGCTCTAAAAACAAACAAACAAAACAAAACACACAGACAAAAACCAGACATGTTACCCATCATTATGAAACTTACACTTTGGTAAAGAGTGGGGAGGTAGTATACAGGATAATTTTTAATTGTAACAAATTTTAGGAATAAAATGAAATACAATGGGATAGAATAGCTGGGACTGAATGTAGAGAGCTACTTTAGATCGGATAGATAGAGAACGCCTTTTGTAGAAGATTATATAAGAACTGAGACTTTAGACTGAGAAGGAGCCACTCATTAGAAAAGTTATAGGGATCAGCATCAAGAGCAAAGATTCTAAGGTAAGAGTCAGCTTAGACATATAGAGATGCTGAGAGGCAGGTAGCATATTCTGAGAGGATGTTGACATTGTCTAAAACAAGGGTCTGTGAACTTTCTTTGGCCTAGACAATAAATCAATACATATTTTAGGTTTTGGCCAGAGAGTATCTTCCACAAATATTCAATTCTGTTACTGTAACAGAAAAGCAGCAATAGACAGCAAAAAACCAGCATTTATTTATATAAATAAATGGTCTTGAGTGTGTTTCAATAAAGATTTACTTGCAAAAAGAGGCAGGGGGCCAGACTGGCCTGTCAACTGTAGTTTGCCAATTCACTATTTACAGTAATAAACAAAGGACTTAGTGGCAGATTGTGTTTTCCAAAGTGATCACACCATTATATTCCAACTAATATGCTCCTATTACAATGTTTTGTTGACATTCCTTTCCAAAAATGGAGTCTATACTCCCTCCCCTTGAATTTGAGTGTGCTGTGATGACAGCAGATGTATGCTATGTGACTTCTGAGGCTACATCATAAAAGATGAGGCAGCTTTCATCAGCCTTCCTTGAGACGAACAACCTGAGAGTCTTGAGCTTACACATACAAAGATCATTTGCTCTGAAACTGCCAAGCTGGACAGAGCTCATGGAAAAGTCATAAAGAGTCACAACTTTTGCCCACTTGAGTCTACTCAGCCATTGCATTTCCCAACTGTCTAGCCACCCCAGGTGAAATGGAACAGAGAGCATCTATTCTTGTCAAGCCTTTGCACATTCTCAGATTCATAAGCATAGAACATTTTTTGTTGTTGTTTTAGACCACTAAATTTGGGGGTGGTTTGTTCTAATAACAACTGATAATTTATATACTTTTTAAAAATTATTGTTTGATAGCACTTACTTTTCCCAGATCTCCAAGAGACATTATGCATTATCCTCATTTTACACTGTACTGACACCCAAGCTCGGAGAGGGCAATTTATAAAGCTGGAATTCTAAGACATTGCTATTTTCACCAAATTGCAAGCTTATTAAGCAGGCTGCATCAAACTCAGACACCTTTTACTCTATTCTAGTTTTTTTACTTTTCAGAACTAAAATTTCATTTGATTCTTATTGATGTCTACTATTTACTTTTGGAGATTTATTGTTACTATTTCAAGAGTGTTTGTAATTGCTCATTGGATCATCTTTATTATGGCTGTCTTTAAATCCTCGTATGACAATTCCAACATCTGTATCATCTTGGTATTAGTGTCTGTTGATTGGCTTTTCTAATGGAATTTGAGGGTTTTTTTTCTGTTTCTTGGCATACTGAATAATTTGGACTGTATCATGGACATCTTTAGTATTATAAGACTCTAGTCCCTATCTAATCATCTATTTTAGTAGAGTCTTACCTTGGGCTGCTATAAAAAAAAAACACCATAAACTGGGTGACTTATAAATAACAGAAATGTATTTCTCACAGTTCTGGAGGCTGGAAGTCTGAGATCAGGGTGCCAGTGTGGTCAGATTCCAGTGAGAATCCTCCTCCAGGTTGCAAACTGCCAACTTCAACACGGCAGAGAGCAGAGAGAGGCAGCAAGCTTTCTCTTGACTCTTGTAATTCCATTCATAAAGACTCCACCCTCATGACCTTAACTCATCCCAATGATCTTCAAAAGGCACTAGGAATTAAGGTTTCAGTATGTGAATTTGAGGGTGACACACACATTCTGTCCATAACAAGTAAACAGTCAACCTGTCTTTAGGTTCAGAACTCATGTCCTGGCTCCCTTTTATGGCTTAAATGTCGATTTTAGTGTTTATAGTCCATGAATTGCCATTCTGGTCTACTCAACTTGTGTTTTACCCAAATGACAGGACTCCACCCTACGGTGCCCATTGTCCTGCCTGGGCAGGAGAAGGGGTGCCATCTAGGACCGTAGAAATAGAGTGGAAGTCAGAATCCTGCCCATTGGCTTTATCCAGGAGTGGCACTTAGATCTTTCTCAAGTTCCAAGTCTTCCGGCCCATCCTTTTATGCACCTTTCAGAGTATTCTACAAATGGCTTATGTGTTTTTTCCCAGACGTGTGTGTGTGTGTGTGTGTGTGTGTGTGTGTGTGTGTGTGTGTGATTAACAGATGAAGTCAAATGGAGTATGTTCAGCACAAATTCAGAACCAGAAGTTCTTTTTTACTCTAAAGGCTGTGCTTTTCCCACTATTTCACACTGTCTTTGAGGCTGTGATATTTGAAACAGTATGTGTCCTGCCCACTTTTAACTTATATCCTGAACATCCAGACACATTTCTTCCACTGTTCTTATTCCTTCAATTTTCCTATTTTACTCTACATAATACACATGGTTATACATGTTATACATGGTTATATCCAGAATATTTTCTCTTCTGTGTGGCTATTTCATTCCTTCTCATATCATATCCCTAAAGAGAGGGATACTACTACTTCTAGTCACTTTCAAATCACTGATTGGCCTAGCTCACAGGAGGGAATCACAGTATAATTGATGGATGAGGCATTCTCTTCTGTACTGTTAAAGCAGGAAGAGCCAGAGTATAACCAAGAGGAAAGAGGTTTTTGATCTTTCTTCTTTGTCTTCAGTATATCTGGGCTTCTTGATAATTGATATAGAAATTACAGTGGGAATAGATCCAGGAATTTCTTCCTCTCTGACCCTCTCCCACCTTCTTTTGAGACTTTCTTCCATGTAATTGAAATAAGAAGTGCTGGATTTGCTCCCAAATGGAAGGAGGTCTTACCATTGTTCTCTCGTTCTTCCTTGCTGTCACCCAGAGTATTTTAACATTTGGGACTAGGGCTTAAGCATTAAGGGAAGTAAAGCAAAGCTGTTAAACTAGTGGATTATTATTTTCCTGTGGTCCAGTCCATGATCCCAATCGACTGCATTGGGTATGAGAACTTCAGGTCTAGCTCCACCCCAGCCTCAGCCTTGGTCCAATGCAACCAGTCTCTCTCTCCCTCTCCCCCCACAACCAACTCCCTGTCGTGTGTGTGTGTGTGTGTGTGTGTGTGTGTGTGTGCACGCACATGCACACACACATGTGTTCCTAAGTCTCCCTCACAGCTCTTGGAAGACTGGGTTCAGTCAGCAAGAAGAAATGTTTTTGTACACTTGTGTTTGTATAAGAACATTTGAAATAATGGGTGTTCTCCAGAGTTCTGAGACCCTGATTAGAAGTTTGTCTTACTAACACTGGGGAAAAGAGTTAAATGATAGTAGAAGGAATTTGCTGTTGTTTATTTGAGGGGAATAAGTGGATGTCCTAAAAGGCTACTCACAAGGCTTAAACTTGGGCTGAGTCTTAGAGATCAAATTTGAATGAGAAGATAATCTCTATTTCCTTTCTGGACAGTAGGGTGGCCAGATGTAAAATCTGTCTCATACTTGTCCCCTTTTCTCTCCTGTTCTTCCTTTCTTCTGACTGCCCTTTCTCCTTTCTCCTATAGGGTCCTCCTAAAACCACCTGAAGATGCAGATATCCTTAGAGAAAGGAAAAGATTATTCTTTTCAGAGAACTAAGTAGTTGAGGTCTACCACTAGAATCATTCAACCATTAGAATTATTCTGCTTGTTATAGAAGAGACAGCTCAGATCCAAAGCAGACTGAGGGATTCAAGGTAAAATCTGCCTTCTGCCCATTATGAAAAACTTCCAGCCTTTTTTAAAAAATAGTTTTCTAGAGGTAGCAAAAAGACTGCTACTTCGTAAATACCAGACTCCAGGAAGTTGAATTTCTACCTCTTTACAAAAGAAAGATGAATATTTATGGCTTTCCCCACAATTGAAGTCCAGATTACTGCAGTGGTTTTGGTCCTGGATTAATCAGTTTAATTAGCCCTTGAAATTAGATCAAAGGTCACAGACATCAGATCTTATTACTAAACAAGGCCTCCCCATTATTCACCTTTCTCAATGGATCTTAGGAAAAGACCACTCATTTACTTTGCCAAATTAAGCTTAGCTAAAAATTTGAAAATTAAAAAAAAAAAGTCTGTAGAAAGTTTGTTTTCCATTCCCTATCTTCCAAATCCCTCTGCCAGTTTCATTCTAGGGCTTTCCTTCAATAGACCTGAATTTAACAAGAGAACAGTGGGTTCATTTACCCAGCAAGGGAGCCCTTGTCATGTTTGAACTTTGAAGTGAAAATGTGTCTTTGGGCAGGCTCTCTACAGCTTCATCCAGAAGCAGCAGGGCTTTTCAATGTGACTATGGATTTGGGTAAAGGAGGCAAGACCTCAGGAGGGAATAGGAATGGGCAAAGTTTTTCTCTGGGCAGAGTCCTCTGCTGGTGGAGGACAGAAACCAAAGGTGATAGAAATACAGTGCTTCAATTAGTCTGAAGTGATACCATTTGATTTTATAGGTTGTAGACATTAAATAAATAACTCCTGTGGCTCTTAACCATCGACCTTAGATATAAATATGACCACTGCTTAGCCTCTATGTCAGGAGTATTTAAATCCATATATTTTTTAAGATTTTATTTATTTATTTGACAGACAGAGATCACAAGTAGGCTGAGAGGCAGGCGGGGGTGGGGAAGCAGGCTCCCCGCTGAGTAGGGATACTGATGTGAGGCTCGATCCCAGGACCCTGAGATCATGACCTGAGCCAAAGGCAGAGGCTTAACCCACTGAGCCACCCAGGGGCCCTTAAATCCATATTTTTATGCAACATGTCTATGGATGTTCTTAAAGTAAAGAGTGGATACAAGGGTACAAATGTTCTTTCTAGGACAGATCGAATTGTTCTAAAAACATCTTAACAGCATCTGTTTTTTAGCTTCTTCTTCTGAGTAGTAGGCATATATAGGGGAAAATGGCATATTCCCTGTTCTCTCAGGATTTAGAACATGCTAACAGAGGTAGTAACAGAAATGAATAATTGTCATGTACATGGCAATCAGTAATATTCTACCCAAGATGCCAATACATACTGTACAGGATAAGAGCCTATGCGTTAGAATTGCCCCATATCTTGGCTTAATCCTGGGCTCTGCCTCTGAACTCTATGACTTTGGACCAGCTGCTTTATCCCTCAGAGACTGGGAACATCTGTAAAATGAGAATAACAGCATCTCATTTTGTGAAGATGAAGTTACTCAAATAAGCAATTCACATGTGTCTGACATGAGCAATAAATGCTCAAAAACTGGTAATTCTACCCCAATAACTTTGGTATTATGGGGGAAAGAGAAAGAAGTTCTGATTAAGGAGATCTGAAAATGTGTTTTGCAGAGGTGGCTTTGGAGGAAGGCTTATTTCATTGGACTGAGGTTGCAAGAAAAGGCATTTCAGACAGAAGTTTGCTGAAGAAAGCAGACATGAAAAGTAGAGTACAAGGTTCACATTGAGCTGATGTGCAGTGGGAGATTATCTCCTGAAAATTGGATGGGGGCAATAGAAGACTTTGAGTGCCCATCAGAAGAATTTGCACTTGATTGAACAGATAATGCATGTCTTTGAAGGCTTTGGAGTAGGAAAATGACAGACAGAAAGCTTCTCTTCTTCAGGAAGATCACTCAGGAAGCTGTGAGTGGGGTGGTTAGATTTGGAGGAGGGGAGCCAGAGAAAGACCTCAGGGTCAGTGCTGTAGTGGGGCAATAGTGAGGAGGTGAATATCAGATCAGAAATGTTACTAATTTAGTTTGCACATATAAAACATGATTCTGATTTTATTTTTGAGGAGAAAAAATAATTTTTGGTAGCAAGGATCAAATGTAAAAGCTAATAACAGAGATGAAGATCAAGGGGAAATGGAATGTTCTTTCTTGTCTAGTTTACCCTCGGAGTGTTGTTCTAGTAAATCATTTTGCAGAAGTAATCAGCACACCTGTTAGTGAGGCTTGGCATTTAATTGGCATTATCAGCTCCTGCACAGAAGCAGACAATGGATGTCACTGGTGCATTAGTGGAACACATTTGCATTTCATAGAAGATTGAGAGGGAGCTAATCACGTTCCTCTGCAGCCCTCCTAGGGAGGACACATCTGGCTAGGACAAGGAGCCACTTGCTTCCCGGAGTCAAAGGAATGTAACCAAACCCTTCACTCAGTGCTTGATGAGCCCCTGTAATAAAGGAAGGTGTATATAAGATCGAACTGTCCCTCTGAGCTGACAAGTGGAAAAAATGTCAAGCTGAGGTCTGGAGTCTTCAGTTCTTGATCTGGTTCCCCTGCTAACTTTACATTCTTGGGCTTGGCCACTTGTCTTTTGTATATTTCAGGTAATTTTTCTGAAAAACGGCTGTGAAAGTAAGGATTCTACATTGTTATCATTGTGGGTGATCCCTTTGGCTTGGTTTGGTCAGCTGGGTATTAACCATTTAGTCATTTCTCAGACTCTTATTGAACATTTCAACATTCTAGGCCCCAGGATCAGCTCTAGGCACTAGGTACAGTTCAGCAAGATATTGTACTGTTTTTAAGACTCTCACAGCATAGTGGGACCAACATTTAAACAACTACATTGATTTAAGTGTAGAAAATACTATGAAAGAAGTGGTACAAAGTCTAATAGAAGTCTGGTTGACAAGGATGATATTTATACAAGACCTTGGGGCATGAGAAATATTTTCTTTTTTTAATTAATTAATTGAACAATTTAAATATTTTATCTATCTATCTATTTTTCTGAGATATATATATAGAGAGAGACAGAGAGAGTGGAGGGAGGGAGCAGGGGTAAGGGCGATTGGAAAGGGAGAAGCAGACTCCCCACTGAGCAAGGAGCCAGATGCAGGTCTTGATCCCAGGACCCCAGGATCATGATCTGAGCCAAAGGCAGCTGCTTAACCAAAGCCACCTGGGTGCCCTGAGAAATATTTTCTAAAGGACAGAAGGGGAATGGCTTTCTCATTAGAGACAACAGCATGGATGAAAACACAGAGATAAGTATATTTCCTTATTGGAAACAGTATGTTAAAGGATTTGGGGATGAATTATGAAGGATAAGCTTTTAAAAATGGATTCTGGGTCTAGGTTATGAGGACTAGAGCCCTCTGTTAATACCATCCCAGAAAGTTCTGAGATTTTCTTCAGTCAAGATTAATTTTTGATGGGAATCAATGAATTATAGAGTATGGAACATTTACTCTGGTCAAGGCCTGTGAAGGACAGGGAAATAAGATACATTATCCTCATATTAGAGTCTCTGCTGAGAGACAAAGAGGCTACAGACACAACAAACCCAAAGCTACCCATTCATTTGTTCATATATTCATCCAGTCATTTATAAATCCTAGTGAACCATTGTGATGTTCTAGGATACTTGAAAAATGATTAAATGAAGTAACATCCTTATCTGTGGATCTCATAGAAATGAAATAGATGATTATGCTGTTAAGTGTTACAGGTCATGGCAAGGGTATGTACAGGGGTCTGAGTTCAGAGTTCTAGTGGGAATTTGGTCAAGGAAGGCTACCTATGGGAACCCGTATCAGTGTGACCCCTTAGAGTATAACGATGTTCAGCCAAGGAGGGAAGGAGTGCTTTGTTTTTCCTAGAGGGTGCAGAGAAGACTTTTTTTGGGAAGAAGGAGTATCTTTTGCAGAGCAGGAGGTGAGGAGGTTGTGTGACTAGAAAGAAACATGTATAAGTGGAGGTGGGTATAGCAGGAAATGATTTGGGTGGACCTAAAACTGAGTAGGGTGGGCTTTACCATCCAGGGTTGAGCTTCAGATGAGGGGCTGGCTGTCTGAGGTACTGAGGAGCACAGAGGAGGCAGCCTTTCAGTACTGAGACTTTACAAAACTTCAGAGACAAAAGAAACTTTTCATAGAAATAGGAAATCTTTTGGAAGGCCCTCTATTTTATTCTAAAGCCTAACTGAAGAGAACCACCAGATCTGTGAAGGAGAGAGAACAAGGAAGGTTTGTTTTTCCCTAAATATTTTTCCCACCCCACCACTCATTTCAGAAGGATGGTTCCTTTAGTCACTGGGAGATGCATAGAGAAAATGCCCAAGGGCTGATGGAGGGGTTGAACTCCATCCCCCAACCCTTTCATCCCCACCCTCTTATGGCAAGGCTTTAGTCTCCTTTGGTGAAAGGTGAGATAGCAGCCTTGGGAATGGGCTTGTCAAATCTGAGGACTGGATGGAGGTCTGAGGCTGTACAGATGGGAAAGCTCCAGACCCCACAGGCATTATTCACCCATCCTCCCAGAGGGCCTGTCCAAAGCTGCCCCAAGGTGGTTCTTAGAGACTTAGTTTAATAATTCACTAATTTTATTGTGTTCTTACTGAAATGTTTCTCCAATTTTAGTATATGTGCTGCTGAAGTGAGCACCTGAAATGCTTCTCAATCAGGACTCCAAAGATTAGGGCAGAGTGGTATTACTCTTAGAGAATGAAGTCCAACAGAAATCCAGAGCCTTAATCTTGTCAAATCTTGTCAAAAATTTAAAGGAGCCATTACTGGGAGGGATTATAGTAGAGTTGTTCAAGGCCACCAAATTCAGAATGTCTGAATGTAAAAGGACTTAGCCATTTATTTGGCTAATTAATTAAACTCTCAGACCCCTGGTGTCTGCAGCAAATTACCACATACTTGGTAGCTTAAAGCAACTGAAATGTATTCTCTCACAGTTCTGTAGATCATGAATTTGAAATCAACATTCCTGGGTCAAATGAAGGTATCAACAGCATCATGTCCCTCTTGGATGCTCTGGAGAACTGTCTATCTCTCACTTTTTCTGGTAGCTGCTGGCATTCCTTGGCTTGTCGTTGTGACTGTCTAATCTTCAAAGCCAGAATCTTTAAATCTCTGTGCTCCATCATCACATAGCCTTCTCCTCAAAGTGTAGTAAATTGTCTCTCCATCTCCCTCTTAGAAGGATAAATGGAACTGCATTAAGGCCCACCGGGATAATCCAGAATACCCCCTCAAGGTCTTTTATTTAATCATATCTGAGATAACCTGTTTTTTTTTTTTTTTTCCATATAGAATAATCTTCAGGATATGTGTTGAGTGACTACTTTTTCAGCCTACCACAATGTTTTTAAATATAAAATGGATCTAATGAAAGCACCTACCTTGTAGGGTAATTGTGAGGATTAAATTGTTATCCTCACCCCCAACTCACATACACACATACCAGCATCTGCCCTATATATGGTAAATGGTCAGTAAATATTTTTTGTTTGCTTTTTGTTTAAATTTAATTAACATACAGTGTATCACCCAGTTACCCCATCCTCCCACTTCCTCCCCACCAGAATCCCTTAGTTTGTTTCCTATGATTAAGAGTCTCTTATGATTTGTATTCCACTCTGATTTCATCTTTTGTTTTATTTTTCTCTCCCTTCCCCTATGATCCTCTGTTTTGTTTCTTGATTCCACCTATGAGTGAGATCATATGATAATATTATTTCTCTGATTGGGTTATTTCGCTTAGCCTATACTTCTTAAGTACATGGCACAAATAGAAAGATCTTAAACCAGGAGCCAATGATAGAGGTTAGTTATTTCTATTGCAACCATGGTTGTCTCTGAATTATTACCTTCCAGGAAATCATTAATTCAAAGTATTTCAGGCATATATTTCTTATTCATATATTTCTTATTCTTATATATTACCTGACCAGAAGGATAGATTACAATGGACACAGCTTTTTTCCAGACTTTGGGGGTTAATTTTAAGCCAACACTCTCCACCTAAAAGGTCTGTGGAATATCTGTATCTATAACTATGTACATCTATATCTATATATCTATATCTATATATAGTTTTCAATTAGCTAACATATAGTACATCATTAGTTTTTCATGTAGTGTTAAATGATTCATCAGGTCTGACAGTAAATATTGATAATGACTGCTGTTTCATTAAAAAAAAAACCCTAAAAAAAAAAAAAACCCAAACTGAAAAAACAAACACACAAACAAAAAACCTTTCTCTTTTCTATTCTCTACCAAATTCTTAGGTGCCTTTCTTCCTCCTCTCATCCTATCTCTCCTACCATATTTTTAAAACTCCTTCTTTTTCTCAACACTTAAGCATCATTTTGATAATATCATCCTTTTTTGATGATCATTTTTTTTTTAACCCAAGATGAGCTTTCTTCTAGGAATTAACTTTTCTTTCCTCGGAGAACAAGGGGTGAAAGTAGGAGTTAAAAGAAGGGAGAGAGCTCTGGTCAAAGCAGGAGAGAGAAAGGGGAGACTATTAATCCACACATATTAATATTTTCTTTTCCTTTGAGAACTCTTCCTCTTCTATCCTCACTCATGCTCCAGAGTATCACCCACATAACCATGTGTGGATTTACCTATATAACCACATAGGGAAACTAGAAAGCATCTTAGACTCCTCTTCTCCTCCATGCCTCTCTTGACTCTAGTGCCACTCCTCACTTTTCACCATCCCAGACCCTCTTGGTTGGACCTTGGCTTTTTAGTCCCAGTGTCAAGCTCCAACTTAAGGCCTTTATGGTCATCACTGCTCATGTTGATGATCAAAATAGCCTCCTAATTGGTTTTATGCCTCCTAATCTTCCCCATCTTTTATAGCTGCCAAAAGCTCATTTTCTTCGTCTCCTTATTTGATTTCCTCTTCAGAGGCGGTAACATGTGTCTAGATTAAGAGAATGGTTTTTGGACTCAGATAGGTGAGGATCCAAGCTTTCCATTCCAGATATGTAATCTTTCTGAGGCTTGGCAATAGTGTAAAAGAGCTATTGTGAGATTTGTGCAGGATGGTGAATACAAAACATTTACCTGGCATCTAGCATATACCAGGTGCCAGATAATTAGTTCATTTCTCTGTGTTTTATAGATAAATAAAAACTTCTCATATCATGCTCCTGAACACACATCTCCCCTCAGGGAACTTGCTTTACCAATTCTTCCCTTTATATGTCTCATTCTCAAAAAGTATTCTTTTTGATTGGATCATTGCAATCAGCATACATAATCACTTGACTCTACTGGGAATTTTCACCCATTTCTATGTTTTTCTCTGCTTCAAAAGTTGAAAGAATCGTCTATTTTCAATTTTTCTCATCTTTTCCCTTAAATGTACTTAAAGAAAAGTCTTTCTCCCCACCACTCTGTGGAAACTGCTCACTTCAAGGTCACCATTGACCTCCAAATTGTTAAATCCAGTGGTGAAGTCTCAATCTCCATCATATTTGATTTATCAGCAGTATTTGACACAGGTGATTCACTTCTCCTCTTTGATATATTTTCCTTAGGATCCCCAGGACTCTAAAGCTTTATGATGTTTATCCTATTTTACTGATGATTTTTTTTCTCAGTTTCCTTTATTGGTACTTTGTCATCATGACCTGTTTATCTGAAGCTGCCCTGAGCTTAGCATTTGTCTTTTTCCTTACAAGTTTATTTTCTTGATGATTATGCAATAGCAGATTTTAAATAGCATCTATGTGCTGAAGGGTCAAGACCTAACCCCCAAACTCCAGTTCTAATATTCAACTGTTTGTTTCACATCTCTATTTAAAAATCTAACAGACTACTCCAAATCAATATGCCAATTATCTCTTCACCCCACCTACTGTCACGACCTGACCCATTCTGGCACCTTCCCATCAAAGTTGATGAAAAATCCTTCCTTCCATTTGCTAAGTCCAAAAATCTCTTCAACCCAGTCCTCTTGGATACCGTATTTGGTTTTAACAAAGATTTTTGTGACCACACAGGACACTGTGTAGACTAATCAATGTGATATTTGTCATACTTTTTCTAATTTCCATCTTTGTCTATGTCTCCTTTCCTTTCCTATTTAGTTGTACTTTCAATTCCCCAACTATCAAGCTGGGGACCTATTTTTTTGTGTCTTCTAAGCATTCAACACAATGCTCAATGTATCTTGGTCCATGATTCAAAAGTCAACTTAAAATCTGTTAAGGATGACCAAATAAATACATGAAAATAAAAGGAAGTTAAAACTAGATACAAAATATGTAAAGATTTAGTCCCTTTTTTTGTTTCATTGTTGAATGTAGTGATTTTTTAAAACCCAAATCTGATGAAACAGAACAGTCAGGTTGAAGAGATCAATTAAAAATTTCCTCAATAAAATAACATTAAGGCAGAGCCAGAATGGGTACTGAGAGGACCTGAGCTCTCAATCAGGGAGATATGAAACTGAGTCTGAGTATCAGCCTCATCATTCACTAGTTGAGGACTTTGGGCAAGTTATTTCATCTTGAGCTGAATCTTCCTCATCTGTGAAATGAGGATCAAAAATACTCACCTCAAAGAGTTGTTTTGAGCATTAAGTGAGGAAAAAGCTTGGTTCATCATCAGTACTGAATAAATGGTGGTTATTATTGTTAGCCTCAAGGAATTCTCTCAGGAACAAGAATGGCTGTCAGCTGAGAATTTTCATCTCCTAAGTGTCCTGGTTTTCTCCTTTTCTCAAAATTCTTATTTGCATATATTTGCACATGCATGCACGTGTGTGTGTGTGCACATGCATGTGTGTTGTGTTGTGTCATGTTTGTGTGTCTATGGCTATGGGTTAGAAGAAAGAAAGTATTTGACCAAAAGGTCTCACCATCTAACTATGGAACCATGTGGGGCCCCCAAAGACTCAGGTTGCGTCTGCAACTTAACCACCCGACATCTTGCCTGACATCATCCACTGTTAAGTCTATTACCCTCTATTTTGCTCTTTGGCAGCCAGTATTGCTAGAGAAAGCCACATGGAGAAAACCATGTCAAGGTTATACTCTCTAACCTCAACTGTGAGCTCTGCCCACAGGATAGCATCTCTGTGCTTTATCGTGATTCATGTTGCTGTGGCATGATTCCACTTGGAAAATCAGCAATAATTACTGTCCTGAGCAACCCCAGTAGTTTTCATTTGTTTATCCTTAAGGACAACTTTGTAGGAAACTATTTTATTAACATGCAAAGTATGTTCTAAATGTTAAAGCATATTTTCCTGGGGTTCTTGCCACCCTTTTAGTATTTTACTTGCTCCTTCATAAACTCTTATCTCGACAAAATGACAAGGCGGAAAAATTCACAACAAAAAAAAAAAGAACAAGAGGCAGTACCAAAGGCTAGGGACCTAATCACTACAGACATTGGTAATATGTCAGATATAGAGTTCAGAATGACGATTCTCAAGGTTCTAGCCGGGCTTGAAAAACGCATGGAAGATATAAAAGCAACCCTCTCAGGAGATATAAAAGCCCTTTCTGGAGAAATAAAAGAACTAAAATCTAACCAAGTTGAAATCAAAAAAGCTATTAATGAGGTGCAATCAAAAATGGAGGCTCTCACTGCTAGGATAAATGAGGCAGAAGAAAGAATTAGTGATATAGAAGACCAAATGACAGAGAATAAAGAAGCTGAGCAAAAGAGGGACAAACAGCTACTGGACCACGAGGGGAGAATTCGAGAGATAAGTGACACCATAAGACGAAACAACATTAGAATAATTGGGATTCCAGAAGAAGAGGATACAGAGAGGGGAGCAGAAGGTATATTGGAGAGAATTATTGGAGAGAATTTCCCCAATATGGCAAAGGGAACAAGCATCAAAATTCAGGAGGTTCAGAGAACCCCCCTCAAAATCAATAAGAATAGGTCCACACCCCGTCACCTAATAGTAAAATTGACAAGTCTTAGTGACAAAGAAAAGATCGTGAAGGCAGCCTGGGAAAAGAAGTCTGTAACGTACAATGGTAAAAATATTAGATTGGCAGCAGACTTATCCACAGAGACCTGGCAGGCCAGAAAGAGCTGGCATGATATATTCAGAGTACTAAACGAGAAAAACATGCAGCCAAGAATACTATATCCAGCTAGGCTATCATTGAAAATAGAAGGAGAGATTAAAAGCTTCCAGGACAAACAAAAACTGAAAGAATTTGCAAATACCAAACCAGCTCTACAGGAAATATTGAAAGGGGTCTTCTAAGCAAAGAGAGACCCTAAAAAGTAGTCGATCAGAAAGAAACAGAGACAATATACAATAACAGTCACCTTACAGGCAATACAATGGCACTAAATTCATATCTCTCAATACTTACCCTGAATGTTAATGGGCTAAATGCCCCAATCAAAAGACACAGGGTATCAGAATGGATAAAAAAAAAAACAAAACCCATCTATATGTTGCCTACAAGAAACTCATCTTAAACCCGAAGACACCTCCAGGTTTAAAGTGAGGGGTGGAAAAGAATTTACCATGCTAATGGACATCAGAAGAAAGCAGGAGTGGCAATCCTTATATCAGATCAATTAGATTTTAAGCCAAAGACTATAATAAGAGATGAGGAAGGACACTATATCATACTCAAAGGAACTGTCCAACAAGAAGATCTAACAATTTTAAATATCTATGCCCCTAACGTGGGAGCAGCCAACTATATAAACCAATTAATAACAAAATCAAAGAAACACATCGACAATCATACAATAATAGTAGGGGATTTTAACACTCCCCTCACTGAAATGGACAGATCATCCAAGCAAAAGATCAACAAGGAAATCAAGGCCTTAAATGACACACTGGACCAGATGGACATCACAGATATATTCAGAACATTTCATCCCAAAGCAACAGAATACACATTCTTCTCTAGTGCACATGGAACATTCTCCAGAATAGATCACATTCTTGGTCCTAAATCAAGTCTCAACCGGTATCAAAAGATTGGGATCATTCCCTGCATATTTTCAGACCACAATGCTCTGAAGCTAGAACTCAATCACAAGAGGAAATTTGGAAAGAACCCAAATACATGGAGACTAAACAGCATCCTTCTAAAGAATGAATGGGTCAACCAGGAAATTAAAGAAGAATTGAAAAAATTCATGGAAACAAATGATAATGAAAACACAACGGGGGGCGCCTGGGTGGCTCAGTGGGTTAAGCCGCTGCCTTCGGCTCAGGTCATGATCCCAGGTCCTGGGTTCGAGCCTCACATCGGGCTTTCTGCTCAGCGGGGAGCCTGCTTCCTCCTCTCTCTCTGCCTGCCTCTCTGCCTACTTGTGATTTCTCTCTGTCAAATAAATAAATAAAATCTTTAAAAAAAAAAAAAAAAAGAAAACACAACGGTTCAGAATCTGTGGGACACAACAAAGGCAGTCCTGAGAGGAAAATATATAGCGGTACAAGCCTTTCTCAAGAAACAAGAAAGGTCTCAGGTACACAACCTAACCCTACACCTAAAGGAGCTGGAGAAAGAACAAGAAAGAAACCCTAAACCCAGCAGGAGAAGAGAAATCATAAAGATCAGAGCAGAAATCAATGAAATAGAAACCAAAATAACAATAGAACAAATCAACGAAACTAGGAGCTGGTTCTTTGAAAGAATTAATAAGATTGATAAACCCCTGGCCAGACTTATCAAAAAGAAAAGAGAAAGGACCCAAATAAATAAAATCAGGAATGAAAGAGGAGAGATCACAACGAACACCAAAGAAATACAGACAATTATAAGAACATACTATGAGCAACTCTACGCCAACAAATTTGACAATCTGGAAGAAATGGATGCATTCCTAGAGACATATAAACTACCACAACTGAACCAGGAAGAAATAGAAAGCCACAACAGACCCATAACCAGTAAGGAGATTGAAACAGTCATCAAAAATCTCCAAACAAACAAAAGCCCAGGGCCAGACGGCTTCCCGGGGGAATTCTACCAAACATTTAAAGAGGAACTAATTCCTATTCTACTGAAACTGTTCCAAAAAATAGAAATGGAAGGAAAACTTCCAAACTCATTTTATGAGGCCAGCATCACCTTGATCCCAAAACCAGACAAGGATCCCAACAAAAAAGAGAACTACAGACCAATATCCTTGATGAACACAGATGCAAAAATTCTCACCAAAATACTAGCCAATAGGATTCAACAGTACATTAAAAGGATTATTCACCACGACTAAGTGGGATTTATTCCAGGGCTGCAAGGTTGGTTCAACATCCGCAAATCAATCAATGTGATACAACACATTAATAAAAGAAAGAACAAGAACCATATGATACTCTCCATAGATGCTGAAAAAGCATTTGACAAAGTACAGCATCCCTTCCTGATCAAAACTCTTCAAAGTGTAGGGATAGACGGCACATACCTCAATATTATCAAAGCCATCTATGAAAAACCCACCACAAATATCATTCTCAATGGAGAAAAACTGAAAGCTTTTCCGCTAAGGTCAGGAACACGGCAGGGATGTCCGTTATCACCACTGCTATTCAACATAGTACTAGAAGTCCTAGCCTCAGCAATCAGACAACAAAAGGAAATTAAAGGCATCCAAATCGACAACGAAGAAGTCAAACTATCACTCTTTGCAGATGATATGATACTATATGTGGAAAACCCAAAAGACTCCACTCCAAAACTGCTAGAACTTGTACAGGAATTCAGTAAAGTGTCAGGATATAAAATCAATGCACAGAAATCAGTTGCACTTCTCTACACCAACAACAAGACAGAAGAAAGAGAAATTAAGGAGTCCATCCCATTTACAATTGCACCCAAAACTATAAGATACCTAGGAATAAACCTAACCAAAGAGACTAAGAATCTATACACAGAAAACTATAAAGTACTCATGAAAGAAATTGAGGAAGACACAAAGAAATGGAAAAAAGTTCCATGCTCCTGGATTGGAAGAATAAATATTGTGAAAATGTCTATGCTACCCAAAGCAATCTACACATTTAATGCAATTCCTATCAAAGTACCATCCATTTTTTTCAAAGAAATGGAACAAATAATCCTAAAATTCATATTGAACCAGAAAAGACCTCGAATAGCCAAAGGAATATTGAAAGAGAAAGCCAAAGTTGGTGGCATCACAATTCCGGACTTCAAGCTCTATTACAAAGCTGTCATCATCAAGACAGCATGGTACTGGCACAAAAACAGACACATAGATCAATGGAACAGAATAGAGAGCCCAGAAATAGACCCTCAACTCTATAGTCAACTCATCTTCGACAAAGCACGAAAGAATGTCCAATGGAAAAAAGACAGCCTCTTTAATAAATGGTGTTGGGAAAATTGGACAGCCACATGCAAAAAAATGAAATTCGATCATTTCCTTATACCACACATGAAAATAGACTCAAAATGGATGAAGGATCTCAATGTAAGAAAGGAATCCATCAAAATCCTTGAGGAGAACACTGGCAGCAACCTCTTCGACCTCAGCCGCAGCAACATCTTCCTAGGAACATCACCAAAGGCAAGGGAAGCAAGGGCAAAAATGAACTATTGGGATTTTATCAAGATCAAAAGCTTTTGCACAGCAAAGGAAACAGTGAACAAAACCAAAAGACAACTGACAGAATGGGAGAAGATATTTGCAAATGACATATCAGATAAAGGGCTAGTGGCAAAATCTATAAAGAACTTAGCAAACTCAACACCCAAAGAACAAATAATCCAATCAAGAAATGGGCAGAGGACATGAACAGACATTTCTGCAAAGAAGACATCCAGATGGCTAACGGACACATGAAAAAGTGCTCCATATCACTCGGCATCAGGGAAATACAAATCAAAACTACCATGAGATATCACCTCACACCAGTCAGAATGGCTAAAATGAACAAGTCAGGAAATGACAGATGCTGGCGAGGATGCGGAGAAAGGGGAACCCTCCTACACTGTTGGTGGGAATGCAAGCTGGTGCAACCACTCTGGAAAACAGCATGGAGGTTCCTCAAAATGTTGAAAATAGAACTACCCTATGACCCTGCAATTGCACTGCTGGGTATTTACCCTAAAGCTACAAACGTAGTGATCCGAAGGGGCACGTGCACCCGAATGTTTATAGCAGCAATGTCTACAATAGCCAAACTATGGAAAGAACCTAGATGTCCATCAACAGACGAATGGATAAAGAAGATGTGGTATATATACACAATGGAATACTATGCAGCTATCAAAAGAAATGAAATCTTGCCATTTGCGACGACGTGGATGGAACTAGAGGGTATCATGCTTAGCGAAATAAGTCAATCGGAGAAAGACAACTATCATATGATCTCCCTGATATGAGGGAGAGGAGATGCAACATGGGGGGTTGAGGGGGTAGGAGAAGATTAAATGAAACAAGATGCGATTAGGAGGGAGACAAACCATAAGTGACTCTTAATCTCACAAAACAAACTGAGGGTTGATGGGGGGAGGGGGTTGGGAGGGGGGTGGGGTTATGGATATTGGGGAGGGTATGTGCTATGGTGAGTGCTGTGAAGTGTGTAAACCTGGCAATTCTCAGACCTGTACCCCTGGGGATAAAAATATATATTTATAAAAAATAAAAAAATTATAAAAAAAAAAGAAAAGAAATATTTCATTAAACTCTTTAGAAAGTCACTCAGGATTGACAACCAGTTCGTTTTCCCTTTTCTCAGGACCCTAACCCCATCCCTCCTTTCTGAATCACATTTCTTTTTTTTTTTTTTTAATTTTATTTTATTTTTCACTGTTCCAAGATTCATTGTTTATGCACCACACGCAGTGCTCCCTGCAATATATGCCCTCCTTCATACCCACCACCAGCCTCACCCATCCCCCACCCCCTCCCTTCCAAAACCCTGTTTGTTTCTCAGAGTCCACAGTCTCTCATGGTTCATCTGCCCCCTCTGATTTCCTGTAATTCACATTTCCTTTCCTTCTCCTAATGTTCTCCATGTTATTCCTTATGCTCCACAAATAAGTGAAACCATATTTCTAAGTAAACTATCTGTATTCAAGACTTTGCCTCAATCTTTACTTACAGGAAACACAAACTAAGGTTTTTCCATCCAATAAAGTATATTGCAGTTCCTGGCATATAGTACAATAAATAGTAGGTACAGTTGTTTACTTCATGCATCTACTGCATTGCAGTGTGAACAGGTAAAAGATTCACCAAAGTTTCCCCTCTCAGACTGACCTCTTGAATATTGTTTTCTTCCTCTTGAGTCTCTTCACCATTCACATTTCCTTGTGTTTTGAACAAGTAACCCTGCAACCCTTGGATATAGCTGATTGACTGAAGGGTCGATATTTGGCCCAGGGGGAATCAATCCCTTGGTAGGGTGAGCCAATCAAGTTTCCTCCCTGAATTTGATATCAGTATGTGGTGACACTTATATCTTTTGGTTGGATTATTAACTGGGAGGTGCTAAAGCATCAATAAGAAGATACATGCGTATAGAGAAAACCAGACTGTAGATAAAGAAGATTAAAAGATATGAAATAAGAGGACTGAACAAAAATAGGAATTGAAAAGGTAAAGCTTTCCTATCTCTGCTTCTAGTCCTTATAGAAAAGTGATTGTACTCCCTGCCCTTTGGTTCTGAGTTATACCCTTGTCCTTATAATAAATTCCCTACTGAGTTTAAAGTCACTTCCATGGCTTTCTTTCCCCTGGACTTGGATGCTGTTTAAAATACTCAAGATGATGACTATTTCTTTTATCCACTGGATAGCAAGATCCTTAAATTGTGTTCTGCTCATACTTGTTTCCCCTGTGTCTCACTTGCAGCCCTACATGGTAAATTTACATGTTTGATAAATAACTGACTATAAGAATAATCCCTTCCTTTATTCCTTTTAGTCCCCCATATTTTCCCAACTAAACTGAACACCAGCATATAGACCTCTCGTGCACCTGCTACCATTCTGAGATTTTCCATTCCAACTTTGACATTTTTCATCCTTGTCTCCCTAACATCCTGACTCAGATCATCTACTGTCCAGTCTATTGGTTTTGCTGTGCTCCATGCCAGACCCCGATGCTGAATAAAATATGATGGACAAGTCCGTGGCAAGTTGATTCAATTTATCCTCAGTTGGGGGTCTGCCCACAGCTTAGCATTCCTAGATTTTTCTCTTAAGTGGTCTGATGTTTTCCCAAAACAACAGCTACAAGCTCTTTACAATTTCATCCCAATTCTTTACCTGCTTACTCACCAGTGACTCACCCCCAGCCTCACTGGAAAAAATGGTGATATGTGTGATAAGAATTATCTTTGCTATACTTCATAGATACTCTATACCTTCACACAGCTTCTCTTCCATTGTTCCTTCTCCCTTGTTTTCCCAAATTACTAATTTTACTTCTGTACTAGTTCACCATGCCCACCTCCTTTAAGGATGCCATCCCATTTCTCTACTTAGTTTTGCTATGAACATAATATATATATTATATATATAATATATATATATTATAATATATATATCTTGTTGCTTTTAATCATTGCAATCTATGTACCCCATTGGGACAACATTTGCTTTCTACATGGTTGGCCATTTCTCCACAGACTTCTCTGGAAACTACAGAGTTACAGGTCTTGAGGCCTCTGTATACACAGTGTATAACTTGGATCAGCAGAATTGTCCTGAGTTACTTCACTCTGTTTCAGCTGAAGCTGTGGTCTCTTATTTTGATTCACTCTCTTCATCAGTAACAAATATCATTGGTCATTTTTCTCTCTTACTCTTCCTTGAACAGGTGACTGAGGTTTCAAAGGATCTTCTGGCAGCACACGCTTGCTTGCAGGGGCATTTCTTCCTGTTTGGCTGTCTTTTGCACCAGATTGCAAAAGCAGTTGATTAGAAAAGGATGTAACTCAGGAAGAGCCAAATGCAAGTTAGGTAAGGCAAGGTCTGGAGAAAGAGCAAGCAGCTTCCTGTCCTCTCCAGGCTGCCACTCTTCCCAAACCTCCATGTGTTCACTCACCGCTATGAGTATTTTAAAAATGTTTTATCCATATATTGCCTCAGAGTTATTATGTTCCAATGGATCCTCTTGTGATCTGGGTTCCATTCATACCACTCTTCTAAATTGTTGAGTTGACAGTGACCTTACAATTACCAAACTCATCATCTTCCAAGACGTCTGATTTTGCTGACTACCTACCTCCATTCTTCAGGCTTTGTAAAACTTCTTTCTCTTGATTATCACGATGGGTGTTTTTTACATGAAAATCTTCCTTAAGCTTTATTCATCTTCACTCTTTCTTGAGGCTTTCTTCATTGATGGGTGTTTTTTACATGAAAATCTTCCTTAAGCTTTATTCATCTTCACTCTTTCTTGAGGCTTTCTTCCCCTGTGATATTGCCACAAGATGGATGGCTCCTCTAATGACAATAAGGGAATTATCTTCTCTTCTATTTTCTGGTCTTAAATTTCTAAGTCTTTGCTGGACAGCTCCCTTGGTTCATTCCTAAACTGTTGTACACTAAACTTACCTTCTTTTACCAAAAAGACTAAATCTGTATGACTATATGACTGATTCAGAGGAGGAATGCCAGAGAAGAGAGAAAGATGGAGAAAAGTTAAAAAAAAATGAGTCTCAGATTTTTAGCCACTGATTTACTAGTGATAATAGATAGAAATAGCCAAGAGGCATTGGGTCACCCCTCTCTCCACTCCCATTTCCAAGATAATTAGGTAGGAAGGGGATGGTTGTTTATTGAATTCTTACTGTGTGCTAGACAGTGACATAGACATTTTATTTTTTAAATCTTAAAAAAATAATTTCCATATGGTTGACTTATGATGTTATATTAGTTTCAGATGTACAATATAGAGATTCAACAATTCTGTATATCACCCAGTGCTCATCAGGACACACTTCTTAATTCCCATCATCTATTTCATCCATTCCTCTCACCCACTTCTCTAGTAACCATTCATTTGTTCTTTATAGTTAAGAGTCTGTTTCTTGGCTTCTCTCTCTCTCTCTTTTTATCCTTTGCTCATTTGCTTTGTTTCTTCAATTCCACGTATGGTGAAATCATGTGGTATTTCTCTTTCTCCAACTGACTTATTTCACTTAACATTATACTGTCTAGCCCATCCATGTTCTTGCAATTGGGAAGGTTTCATTCTTTTTTATGGCTGAATAATACTCCATTGTGTATATGTGCCACTTTTTAATCTTTTCATCTGTCAATGGACACTTGGGTTGCTTCCCTAATTTGGCTATTGTAATTAGTGCTGCTATAAACATAGGAATGCATGTATCCATTTGAATCATGGTTTTTGTATTTTGGGGAGTAAATATCCAGCAGTGTGATTACTAGGTCATAGGGTAGTTCTATTTTAAACTTTTTGAGGAACAACCATACTGTTTTCCAGAGTGACTGCACCAGTTTGCATTCTCATCAACAGTGCAGGAAGGTTTGAGATAGACATTTTAAATGGGTTATTTTATTCAATTTTCAAAACAACTCCACTTTATGTATTTTCTATTATGATCCTATTTGCAGTAAAGAAACCAAGGGTACAATATATTAAGTGAGATTTCTCAAGATTTTGTAATAAATTATAAATCCAGGATTTGGTCCTAAGTCTATTCAACTTCAAAAATTGTCTTCCTCATCATAGGTAATAATACAGGAATATAAGGAAGTACATAAAACCCTGAAGATTAAAGCAAAATTAATGACTGGCTTTAAATTCATGTTTATAGCTGGAGTCATTTTTTTTTAATTGTGGTGTTTAGTTATAAATCCTAATCCTTCTGTTTATTTTTTTTTCATTTAAATTCAAGTAGCCAACATATAGCACATTATTAGTTTTTCATATAACGTTCAATGATTCATTAGTTGTGCATAACACCAATTGTTCATCACATCATGTAGTCCTTCTATTTAGGAAGTTCTTTCAGATATTACTGAGATGAATATTTTATTTTTTATTTTTTTTTAATATTTTATTTTTTTCAGGGTTCCTCTTCAATTAGAACTCTAGAACACAACTTTCCTTTCAGTATTCTTTTTATACTTTTTTTCAAAGATTTTATTCTTAAGTAATCTCTACACTCAATGTGGAGCTTGAGTTTATAATCTCAACATCAAGAGTCACATCATGCTTTACCAACTGAGCCAGCCAGGTGCCTCTATGACCTTTTTTTTTTTTTAAGGATGCGCGCGCATGCGCACACACACACACACACACACACACACACACACACACACATCCCTATATCAGCATTTCTCACCATGTTATTGGCATTTGGGGCTAAAAGTTCTTAATATGGGTGAGGCTATCCTGTGGATTGTAACAAGTTTAACAGCATCCTTGCCCTCTCCCTACTAGCTGATAGCATCTTCCCGTAGTATAACAACCAAAAATATCTCCAGACATTATCAAATTCCTTCTTAGGGGCTCCATATCCATATACATATACATCCAACAAATAAGCTTGTGTGGTTCATGAGGGCTGAGACTTATTAGTCTTGCTCACATCTCTAACCCAGTGCTTGGAACAATGCCGGACACATACTTGGCACAAAATAAAATAAATGTTTTTTGAGTAAATAAGTAAATGAGGAGGAAGAGGCAATTTTTCATGGAGAACCTATTTTATGCCACATCCTTCATTAAGAACTTTTCTTCAAAACAACTCTATGAAGTTAATAATGATAATGAATTTATTTCCCAGATGAAAAAATAGAGGATCAGAGAGATGGCTTCCCTGATTCACACAGCTAGACAGTGTAAGAATTGACATTTCAACCTGATTCTGTCTATGCTAAATTTTACCCTCTTTTCCAGGACACCAAAATGTGATAGAGAATTATTAGAAAAAGAGTTCAAGACTGAACAAATGGATTGGTAATTATCATTCCAACTTTTTGCAGGAAAAATGACTTGCAAATCATGTGTTGGCTGAAATAAAATTTTGAGCTCCATTCTCCAAACTTTTCCTACCTCCCACCATGGGCAACCTTGCTTCTCAAGTAAAATGTTTAGTAATCTGCCTTGATTTCTATCTTTTCCTCACTGAACATCAAAAGCACACAGATTTAAAATTAAATTGTTGCCTAGCAAGTTCTGTGTGATCTGGTCCCTGATACTTCTTGGACTTCTCATATGGCTATCCTCCTTGTTCATTAATCTCTTATCAATGACTGTTTCCCCCCCTGAATGTGTCACTCACATTAATGCTGTAGATGTGTTGCACTTAATTTTCCCTGTCTTCAAAATGCTTGAAATGCTTGTTTTGTAGATGAAGTTTTATTGCAATACAGCTATGCCCATTCATTTAGGTACTGACTGTAACTGCTTTCATGCTACAGTGATGGAGTTGAGTATTATGACAGTGGGTGATGAGTAATTAAAAAAGGAAAAGAGACATTTTATGGAGTATTTAAGAACAAATTGTGCAATGCTCCAACCACCTTGACTTGGAGCAAATCTTGAGTCTATAAAGACAAGCTTATAGATTTAGGGGAAAAATTAAATAACATCCAATATATTACCCTGGATACAATGGAATGGTGAGATATTGAGAAATGTCCTCTTATCTTATCATTTTAATCTGCTAAGATAAGGAGAGGAGATTGGCTTTTAAGGATCTTCTTCAAAATGGTACCCAATAATGTAATTATTCATTTCTGTTTCTTTTCAGAGAACACTGAAAAATTATAAACCTATATTGCTATCTGAGAATAATAAGTTTTTCATCTGCTTTGCCACTCAGTGATGTGCACATGTTCCCAAATTGTTTATGACACATTAGTTGCCCAGATATAAAAGCTGGATGAGCTTTATCAGCTTGGTCTATCTGCTACCTTATCTATAGCTGAGAATTACAATCTGAAAAACAGCAATATTCAACAAAAGTATAATTTCCAAGCACTTCAGGGAAAATGGGCTCTTTACTTTGGTGTTTGGAAGGGACTTGGAAATAAAATGGACAAATGCATCAAGAAAGATTTTTCTCTTGACCTAAACTTCAGACATTAGAGACATTGTAGTGAGTTTCTAGGCTGCAAAATTTCTTTGGTTGGGATGGCTTCAGTATAACAGTAGAGTTTAAAGTGTTCATTCCTTGCTCTTAAAAGTGAGAAGTTATGTGATAATAATTCTATGATGATAATAATAATGATAATAATAATAAAGCTGAGCTGAATATTATAATAAAGAATCCCAGGATGGCTTAGCAATGTTGATATTCCCAGTGGAACAGAGCTCCTGGGTGCCTTGCCTCCAATGAACAGCTCAGGGATGCAGGCTTCTTGAAGCTTAGAAAAGCCCTATCCTACTCATCGCTGGGCTTTCAGTGCATGGAAAAGAGGAAATGGTAAATGTTTGCTGTATATTTGAATTTCTTGGCCTGGAATTGACACATATCACTTCTGCTCATATTGGCCATATGTGAGTGACAGGGCCTCATATAGAGTAAATGCAAGGGGGTTGGAAAGTATAATCCCTGGTTTGGCAGTGACTTTCAGGCAACAGCTCTGTACCATAGAAAGGGAACATGAATCTTTAGTAGTCTGCATTTATTGTATATTTTAGGCACATTCCAAGGTTCATTTCCATAATACCTTTTTACTACAAGTAAAAAAGTATGGTATCGCTTATTCTTTTTTTTCTATTAAGTAGGTTTGTAATATGAGTTAAATAGGTCAGTAAATGAAAAATGCTTAAAATAATGAATGGGTACATAGTAAGTATAAGCACTGATATCTATTATTTTTATATTTTATGAAAAAAACAGGTTTTTACCTTTATTTTTTAATGGTTATTCAAGGATTCCCAATGAGACCCTGTTCTACATTGGTATTCAATTCAGTCCATGAATTGTGGGTGTCTCTGTCTTCTCTGACCTATTATGAAGTCTGTAAGTTACCTTTAGAGTCCACTGAATGGAACAGATGAAGGAATATTCCATTTTATGTTCCATAATCAACATGTCCAAATTCACGAGACTAATAAATCCTCAGACTAATGTGGTTTCTGTGGTGTTGGGGGCTGCTGCTAGCAAGTTCACCAATTGCTTCCATACCTTTAACAGTATTAATTTCCTGTGGCTGCCATAACAAATTGCTGCAAACTTAACTTGGTGGCCTGAACAACAGAAATTATTGTCTCATAGTTCTGGAGGCTAGAAGTATGAAATCAAAGTGTTGTCATGGTTGAGTCCTTCCGGAGGCTTGGAGGGTGAATGTTCCATGCCTCCCTTCTAGCTTCTGGTGGTTGCTGACAGTCCTTGGTATTTTCTGGTTTCTAGCTGCACCTCTCTGATCTCTGTCTTTATTTTTCCATGTCATTCTTCTTGTGTCTCTGTGTCCACTATCCTCTTCTTTTGACACTAGTCATTAAATTAGGGCTCATCCTAACCCATGATGATTTCACCTTAATTAATTATAAAGATCCTATTTCCAAATAAGGTCATATTTATGGGTGCCAGGTATTTGGATGTGAAAAAATATTTTTGTTGAACACAATTCAGCCCACAGAATTAACTAAATTGATTATACTGAGATGATGATGATGATGATGATGATGATAACAATAATATGCTTGTTATGTACTAGACATTAAGTTAGGTACTTTATGAAAATTGCCTTATTTAATCAAAATACCCCTATGAAGCAAGGATATCATTATTATTTTTACTATTACTATCATCATCATCATCATCACACTATTTTCATATGAGTTGACTGAAATATGGAGAAGTATGGATACCTTACCCTAGGTGAGAAAATGAATTGATAGAACTAGAACTGAGATAGTCAGTGTCAGTCCAGAGTCAAGGCTCTCATTCAATGTATTATACAGTTAACATCTGTGTCCAACTCAGTAATTGCTCCTGAAGTCAGTAGAAGTGTAGATCCTTCCTCCAGTCCTAATCTAGCACATGAGGCACCTCTCTTTTCCTGTTCCCTTCTTATGTTTTCCTCTTGAACCTTCCTGTTTATATGAATATGCTTTTCCCATTTCCATCTCAGAGCTCTCAGAATGATTCTGCTCTTCTCCAGCTCAGTTAACCACAGCCAAAGAAGATTAGTTGAACCTTTTCTTAAAGCTGTGCTCTTGCTCAAGGCAAATTTTCAGTGCCAGCTTCCTTCCTTGGAATCTCTGGCTGATATGTCATGTAATTGCAGAGCAGAAGGAAGCCTTTCTACTCTTCCAGTTTGGCTTGAATGTTTGCACAAGGCTTTGGAGAGAACATGGATTATTATTCCTCCCACCTAGAGAGAAATCAGAAATTACTATTTTGGTGGGAAGAAAAGTTTTTTTTTTCCTTTGAAGTTTTATAAATTACAATTATCTGTTACAATAAGTAAAAATTAAAGACAAAAACAAAGATGTATAATGGCCTGACTAATTATCGCCTTCACAGTGATACCTGCATTTCCATGTGCCTGAGGTAGCTGGTGTTAATAAGCTAATGTATATCCTTCCAATTTTCCCAGTCTTCAGATATGTGTATATAAAATAATGTAAGTGTTTAGTTAGACTTATTTTAAGCCAAACAGAATCATACTATACATATTACTTTGAAACTTTCTCTTTTTAAAATATATCATATATATATATATGTATATGTATCCATGTATATATGGATACATAAGGTAATAAGGTAATATTTTGTTGTTTCTTGTCCACCAATGAACTTGAGCATCTTTTTATGTTTGTTGTCCATGTGCATTTTCTCTTCTGCAATTTGCATATATGTAGACTTTACTATTTTATTTTTTGAGTATACATGGTAACTTTGTATGTTACAGATACTGGTCCTTTATATATTATGAATATATAATGGATATCATGGCTATTTTCATCCAGGGTTTAGTCCTTGGACCCCCTTCTATAACCCATTGATCTCTTGGATATATCATGCAGTCACAAGCCATTGAAAGTCTCTAGGTTGCTGACTTCCAAATTTATATCTCCAGACTAGATCTTTGCCTGACTATCAGACTTGCATATCC
The DNA here is from genome assembly GCF_902655055.1 of Lutra lutra. NCBI lineage: Eukaryota > Metazoa > Chordata > Mammalia > Carnivora > Mustelidae > Lutra > Lutra lutra. The sequence goes on along the minus strand of NC_062279.1, from coordinate 151,657,849 downwards.
TATTATGTTCTCATCATCACTCTTAGCCTGTATCATAAAATTCACCATGTCTTACACAGAACTCCTAATGTTTTGTTCAAAACCAACTATACCTGTGCTTTGTCCCATCTTAATTTATGGGAATCCCATCATTCCATTGACTCAGCTCCCAAATATCTTTTTTTTCCCCCCAAAGATTTTATTTATTTATTTGACAGAGATCACAAGTAGGCAGAGAGGCAGGCAGAGAGAGAAGGGGAAGCAGGCTCCCTGCTGAGCAGAGAGCCCGATGCGTGGCTTGATCCCAGGATCCTGAGATCATGATCTGAACCGAAGGCAGAGGCTTAACCCATTGAGCCACACAAGCACACCAACAATATTATTTTTTTTAAAGATTATTTATTTATTTATTTGACAGACAGAGAGCCATCACAAGTAGGCAAAGCAGCAGGCAGAAAGAGAGGGAGAAGCAGGCTTCCCATGAGCAGAGAGCCCGAAGCAGGGCTTGATCCCGGGACCCTGGGACCATGACCAGAGCTGAAGGCAGAGGCTTAACCCTCTGAGCCACCCAGACACCCCCCTTCAGCTCCCAAATATCTTGTAACTGCCCATGTGTCCTCTCTTTCTTCCCAAGGTTGAAATGCCACACCAAATCCTTCAGCAAATCCTTTTGTCTCTCTTTCAGGGCATATTCACAGTGAATTACTTCATACTCCTTCATCATCTCCATTCTGGCTTAAGTCAGAATCTATGTAACAAATAGAACATGCATATATATTCTATTCATTATATATTACATGTTATATTCCATAATAATATTATATAAAGTTACATATATAATTTATAATATTTTTGTTCTAAATTGACAATTTACAGAAGTAGGATTATTCCATATGTGTTGTGCTGTTGTGTCAACTTTTCTCCCATTGTTTTATTTTTATTTTCAATTTGTGCTCTTTTTCTTGCCACACATTTGCCTCATCCACTGTCCCTCAACCCATATTAACAAAATGCATCTTTTTATGCATAGTTTCTTCATGCTTCTATAACCACTTACAAAAATATAGATATATAGTCACTTATAAATATATAAATAAAGGGATTTGGGAGTTCTTTGTTTGCTTTAAAAAAAACCTCATTGTGTCTCCCATACATTTTTCTACATGTTAACTACCTGTCAGTAGTTAATAGAAATCCCATCAAGTTAACTGTTATTGCTTAACTTCATTTTAATGACTGCTCAGTATTCCATGAAAAATGTAGATGCACTAAAATTTACTTAATCTTATTCTCCTGATGGATATGTCTAGTTTCTGACATTTTTTTTTTTTGCCCCTGAGAAATAATTCGGTTCCTTTCATTTCTTTTTTTTTTTAAGATTTTATTTATTTATCTGAGAGAGAGAGAGAGACGAGAGAGTGAGAATGAACAGGGGAGAGGGGCGGAGGGAGAAGGAGAAGCAGAGTCCCTGCTGAACAGGGAGCCAACACTGGGATCCCTCCTGGGACGCTAGGATCATGACTTCAGCCTGAGGCAGCTGATTAACCAAGTGAGCCACCCAGTTACCCCTCAGTTCCTTTTATTTCTATAGGATAGGTTCCTGAGAGTGAGACTTCTGGGTTGAAAGAGATTCTTGGGTCAAAGACATATTTTTATTTTGAGCAGATGTTTCCAGCTTTCTTTCCAAAATGGTTGTAACAAGTAACATGTCCACAAGTGATGTATGTGAGTACATTTCTCCTATTATTGCTGGTAATCTGTGTTACTATACTTTTCAACCCTTGGCAGGAAATGGATACATAAGGTAATATTTTGTTGTTTCTTGTCCTCCAGTGAACTTGAGCATCTTTTTATGTTTGTTGTCCACTTGAATTTTCTCTTCTGTAATTTACATATATGTAGATTTTACTATTTTATTTTTTGAGTATACATGATAACTTTGTATGTTACATACTGGTCCTTTATTTGTCAACGTATTGCTATTCCCTTACCCCTATTCTTCCCATTTTATTGACTTTATAATATATTTTCCCCCCATTTTTATGGTCAGTTACATTATATTCTTTTTAATGCTTCTGGGTTTTCTGTGTTTTGGGGGGCCTCCCCAACCCCTAGGTAGTTTTGTGTATATGGTCCTTTGATTTTATGCTTTTTACATTTAAATAGTTTATCCATTTACTTTTTTTCTTACATTTAGCATGAGATAGATAGATATACAACCTTATTTTTCTTTAGAAAGATAACCCACCACTAGAACTACTTAATAATTTATCATTTTTTCCATTGTCTTGAAATATCACCTTTGTCATATTTTACATTTTTTTTCTTTTTTTAATTTAAATTCAATTAACCAACAAAAAGTATATCATTAGTTTCAGATGTAGAGTTCAGTAATTCATCATTTGCACATAACACCCAGTGCTCATCACATCACGTGCCCTCCTTAACCCATCACCCAATTACCCTGTCCCCTCACCCACCTCCCCTCCAGTGACCCTCGATTTGTTTCCTAGAGTTAAGAGTCTCTCATGATTTGTCTCCCTTTCTGATTTCTTCTCATTTGGTTTTCCCTCCTTTCCCCTATGATCCTCTGTATGGTTTCTTATATTCCACATATGATGAAACTATATGATAATTTTCTCTCTCTGATTGGCTTATTTTCTCAGCATAATACCCTCCAGTTCTATACACATTGATGTAAATGGTAAGATTTCATCCTTTCTGACTGCTGAGTAATATTCCATTACACACACACACACACACACACACACACACACACCTTCTTTATCCATTCTCTGTCAAGGGACATCTGGGCTCTTTCTATAGTTTGGCTATTGTGGACACTGCTGTTATAAACATTGGGGTGCAGGTGCCCCTTCAGTTCCTCAAGAAATTAAAAATAGAGCTACCCTATGACTCAGCATATATTACATGTTTTATATATACTGAGATTGCTCTCTGGAATATTTTTATAGTTTCTTATTTGTTTATTACTGTTCAATACTATATTAGTATGAGTACAGAGAAGTTGAAATTCAGGTCACATTCCATACTAGTTAACTAGTTAGCTACTGTTGCTTAGTGGCTTACAGCAATAGACTTTTTTTTTTTTTTTTTTAATCACTCACATATCTTGTTAGTTGCTTGGGTGGCTTTTCTGATCTGAGTCACTTCTGGTCTCTTCTGGGCTTGCCCATGGACCTGTGGTCAGCTGGTGCATTGGCCAGTAGCTGGATGATCTAGCATGCTCACACTCACAATGTCTGACTGTTGTAGGATGTTCACATCATGCCTCAGTCTCCTCCACTTGATCTTTCCTACTTCAGCAGACTACTTTGGGCTCAGGTCCCTGGTAGTTTCAGAGAGAGAGAAAACCCTAATGTGAAGCACTTTTAACCCTATTTATATCATGCTTACCAATGTGCTTGTGGTGAAAGCAAGCCAAAGGCCAAATTCAGAGTGAAGGCAGGTAGCGAGGAAATATGTCCTGCCACTTGATGAAAGAGGTATGCATGCAAGAACTGGAGGCGTTTGCAGCCATTTTCAGAATCTTCCACACTTTAAGAATCTGAATGAGAATTTGCTTTCCAGTGTCAAATAGGATCCGGCCACTCTCTAGATTATAAATTGCCTTTGGCGTCTTTGATTTTCAGAATAAACTCCAGAACTCTCATTATGACATAGTCTGGCCTCTGCCTACCTCTTCTCAGCAGTGCCCCATTCATAATACCCTGGGCTCCATCATGCAGAAATATTCTATTTTCATACCTCCTGTACCTTTGCCCAGCTTAAGACAATGGTAAGAGATCTTTATCCTCCTCCCTCCGTGTTTTTGGTTTGATTCATATTGGAACCTGTTTCACTATGTCCTTGCTTGTTCCTACCCAAAAAATAAGTGGCTCTTTTTTTCTTGGAAACATGCTAGTAGCCACTGGGCTTCTCATTTGTGTGGTAATCCTTAAGCAAAAGGTCACTGTTCTCTTGTACCTGCAACTCTTGGGAGAAGAAGCCTCTCCCTTTCTCCCTTATCTCTTGTGGTCTATCCACCAAGACGATTCCTTTCCTGGAGGAGGAAGCCAACCTGTGATTGGGCAGTAAGTCACAGGTGAGATGGGAGGTAAAAGACTCTATCATGTCCTCCAATTAGCAGCTTCACCTTTGCAAAGGTTTGGGCCCATGCTGGCTATAGAAGAGCAGATAACCCTACTTTCTCTTAGGTAATTGATTCTCGTTTCTATTAGGTAGACTCTGGACAGAACAAGAGTGATGTCCTACAACCTGTGTACCTGTATCTGGAATGTTTTTCTTCTTCTTTCCATTGATCTGTCCTTTCAACTGATATTCATTGAATGCCTGCTGAATGCCATTGTGCTAGATGCTGAAGATATAATGATATATTAAATCAACCCAGTCCCTGTTCTGATGGTGTTTGTAAGTCGAAGTGATTCTCTTGTAAAGTCTTTCTCCATTTCATTCCCACCCCATCCCTACTTCTTATAGCCAAGTGTCTATTTTAATCTTTGGTCTTACTACAATTTTAGCCCATTTGTCATTTCCCAGGGGAAGTACACACACACACACACACACACACACACACACACACACACACACAGGTTTACTTCCCTAAGCCACACCCCTCAGGAGAAGGATGATAATGATAAAGAAAAGGCACTTCTGAATCAGGGCTCATGCACAGAAGAATTATTATGACTCCAATCCCTTAACTTTCTTTCACCCCCCTCAGGATCCCTGACAGTTTACATATTCTTTTGGGTGAATAGTAAAGGGCTTTCTTGGTAGTTCATGGACTGATTTCTATTGTCTTTTTTGTGCTTTAACCAGAGCTGCTGACTGTCTTGGATTTAGCTTTCTGAGACCACAGAACCTGGATTCTAACACTCACTGCAACTCTGTAACTCTGGTTGGGGTGGGAAGCAGACACTTCTCTGGGGTTAAAGCTGTCTATTTAGCTACCCAGTGTAGCTGTGCTACACATTCAGTTTCCTTACGGAACATTTTTTAAGAGTTTTGGAAAAAGTTAACTTAGATCTAATTCAGAGAACATTTTAATGGATCCATCTTTGTTTTGCACTTTAAAATTATTATTATTATTATTATTATTATTTAGTACATGCTTGCTACATGCCAAACAAATTTCCTCTTTTTTTTCTGTATGGATTTTATTTTTCAATTGAAAATATAGAATGCTTCTCAAATTTATGTGTGATCCTTGCACAGGGACCATGCTAATCTTCTCTGTATTGTTCCAATTTTGGTACAGGTACAGCTGAGTGAGCAATAAACATATTTCCTCTTTAAAACTTAGTGGTCCTAACAAATCTACCCATTTTATGGATGAGGGATCAATGGTCCAGAAAAGAGATTTGCTCAAAGACAAATAATCATCTTCCTGTCCCTCAGTCTTATTCCTAGGATCTCAGGCTGGATTTTCAGCTTGAGCATTCATCAAGTTCTAGAGCAACTTGCTAGTGACTTTTGGGGCTGTCTGAAGAGCCTTGCTGGCAAATAAATTAGGTCTTACCTCTTCCTCAACATAGTTCAACATTCCACTGTACTGTCTTCATTTGTTGAGGGGCCTTTGATTGGCTGAACTGTGAGGAAGCACTCTATCCTTTTCATCTCTGGAGTCTTGGAGCCCAGCTTATTATAATCTACCATATTATAATGAATTAAACTGTTGGGAAATTTTGAGGGTGAGGCATTCTCTGTCTCTTTGCTCTCGTCTATGAAAGCAACCTGATCAAAGTCCCTAAGGAAGTGTACCTGAGTAGACCTGTGAGTATCATGGGAGTAATAATCATCCTCCTAGCTCCCAAGCCTCTAACTTTACAGTGGAACCACCTTGCCTGCTAATGCATCAGAAATAGAAGATAAATAATAATGGTTGCTATTTATGATATGATGATTCTGTGTCCAATGCAACTGCAAACTAATTACAAGTATTATCTCATTTAGTCTTAACACCTCTTAAGAAGGCATTGCTTTTTTCTCATTTTATAAATGAGGACACTAAAGCACAGGAAAACTAAGTAACCTGCTAATGTTACACTTCAAATGACAGAGCTAGGCTTCAAATCAAGGCACTATGACTCCAGTATTTGAGTCTATAAAAGAGAGATGACAAAACAATCTCTTCATGACATTTCAGAAAATGTCCTGAAAACCACATGAGGCTTTGCTTTGTTTTATCATTAACAAGACAGGGCAGTAGGACTGGGGCCGACCCAGTAGTAGGTCAGGAGTTCCAGATTCTCATCCTGACTCTGACAATTTGTATAGGCTTTTTGCACTGTAATGTCTTCATTTGTAGAATGATAGATGGAGCCAGCTGGTTATGACAAAGATGTCACGGACTTTGCAGTCAGACAAAGTCTAAAGTTGATTTCACCACATAATAACTGTGCATGCTAGGGCAGGTGTCTTAATCATTCTGAATTTTTTTTTTTTTTCATATGTGGTTTGGGATTAAAGCCTTAAAATAAAAGCTGTTGCGGCAGATAAATGTGTTATATAAAGAGAGAAGCTCAGGTCAGGCTTGTGGCAGATGCCCAGATTAATGCTCCATGACATGGTCAGGTTCTTCAGTAGGTGAGTCTGGAAACAAGATGTGGTTCCCAGAGCTCCTGTCTCTCTTTTGCACCTTTCTTTTTCTTTCTTTCTTTATTTTTTTTAAGATTTTATTTATTTGTTTGACAGACAGAGATCACAAGTAGGCAGAGAGGCAGGCGGGGGTGGGGAAGCAGACCCCCCACTGAACAGAGAGCCCCATGTGGGGCTTGATCCCAGGACCTGAGCCAAAGGCAGAGGCTTAACCACTGAGCCACCCAGGTGCCCCTAGCATCTTTATTTTCATTGGCATTCAAGGCCAAGCAACCCTCCTGATCTGTGGCTGTGGGATGTGTGGCTTGAATGTTTATGAAGCTTGTCTCTCTGGCAGCCATAACATGCCAGGATTCTCTTCATGGTTCCTTGTTTTAACAACTCACTTTTCTTGGCACATGACCTTTGACTGCTCTAGTTATAAGATTTCTGTGATCTCTCAATATCCTGTTTCTGTAGTCCTTGAGGGAGTCCAAGCAGCCCTATACCCTTTCACCCTTTTCCTGCTGGGGTTCTTTACAAAAAATGTTATAAATGAATGTTATACATAAGGCAAAAAAAAAAAAAATCAGAAGGAAAATGTTTTGTTAATAGCCAAGAATTTAGCACACACTAATACATGGATATCTGATAATCTTGAATTAGAGTTGATAAATAAAAGAGGAAGTGAGGTGTCTTATCTCTCCCAAATTTAAGTATTGGGACTCATGGGTGAAAGCATACCTGTAGGGGAAGGAGCATGTAAATGGGCAGCAAGTTCCCTGAATGTATTCACCCAAACAAGGACATGGGGTGGGAAAAAGGAGACTAAAAAGGAAGACAGTCTGCCCTGGAGCTGAGGCTCTGCCTCAGAGATTTTTGCCACAGAAGACAAAATGAAAATAAGATGGGCAATGTGGGTTCCTGCCTTATAAGTTACAGTGGGCTTGTTCTCCAGTAACTGTGGCCCAATGAATACCATGGGCTCTGATCAGTCAGCTCCACAAAATAGGCCTGGCATGAGAAACAATTTCAACATTTGAAGGAAAAGTTCTAAAAGTATTCTCCCTCACAACATATTAATCAGAAAGGAGTCTAATGTATTTCCTTTTCAAACAGCCAGATGATTCACTTTTAAAAATTCATGTTAAATTCCTAGATTAACAAGGTGGATAGAATCATTGAGGGCATCTAGTCTACCAACCAATCTTTTTGAAAGCTCCAGAAAGAAGTGACTTTCTAAAGAAGATTTCCAGGGTTCTATATTCCTTAACCAGTATTCTCCCCCTATACTATAGTATACACTTAATCTTGAAATGTTGTTATATTGTTTCTTTACTCTCTTGTCTTCTTATGGTTCCTCATTCTTGTTTTTTGAAAAATTTATTTCCAATACTAATGTATATCTTCCCTATGTCCAGAAAGGATTTACTCGTGTACATAGACTAGTAAGACAGCAATTCCAGCTATACACCCATTAGAACTAAGTCAATCAGAGAAAGACAATTATCACATGATCTCTCTGAAATGAAGAATTTGAAAGACAGGGTGGGGGTTTGGGGGTAGGGAAGGAAAAAATGAAACAAGATGGGATCGGGAGGGAGACAAACCATAAGAGACTCTCAATCTCACAAAACAAACTGAGGGTTGCTAGGAGGTATGGGGGTAGGGATAGGGTGGCTGCATTATGGAGAGTGGGGAGGGTATGTGCTATGGTGAGTGCTGTGAAATGTGTAAGCCTAATGATTCACAGACCTGTACCCCTGGGGCAAATAATACATTATATGTTAATAAAAATAATTAAAAAAAAGAAGTACATATCTCCATCAAAATAATTATATGCAAATATTCACATTACCTTTATTCATAATACTCTCAAGCTAGAAACATGTCATAAATCCATCAACAGAAACATAGATGAAACAAAAATTGTGATATATTTATACAATGGAATACTACACAGCAGCATAAAGGAAAAACTATTGATAAACACAATAACAAGATGGATTTCAAAGACATTATCTTAAATAAGAGAAACCAGACACAAAAAATTGTGTAGTCTATGATCTTATTAATATGAAGTTCAAGGATGGCTAAAATTAATCAATGCCACAGAAGTCAGATGATGGAGTTGGGTTTGGGAACTATTGATTGGGAAGGGAAATAAGCATATTGGAGTGTGAAAATACTCAAAATCTTGTTCTGGGTGGTGGTTATAAGGGTGTGTAAAAATGCAAACAAGCATAAGCCTGTGTACTTTTTAAATACATAAATTATGCATGTGTTTAAAACAAATATTTAAAAGAGCAGTAGACTGGGTGTTACACACGAACAATGAATCTTGGAACACTACATCAAAAACTAATGGCATATTGTATATGCCATTATGGCATTATGGTGGATAACATAATATAAAACAAAAAAACAAATAAATAAATAAATCTTAAAAGAAAAAAATAAAAGAGCAGTAGAAAAGCTGGAGCTATGCCAATGGAAAGACCAATTAACATACCCCAAACCTAGGCTAATAGAGTTATGATCATTGAATATCAACTTTAATTTTGAGATAGCAGCCAATGGAAAAAAAAATCCTAGTCATTTGTCACTCCCATTTTTTAAAATAAAAAGAAAATCATCATAGAGAGAGATTTTAAAAGTGACATTTTCCCTGTAAAATTAACTTATGTAGTCTTTTAAATGAAAAACATTGGACAATATAATGGACAAAATCTCTGACAGTAATTCAGCAGAAATGTTGAAATATCTTAATAAGCCCATTTTTTTCTACCAATCTCTCATAAAGATGACATTTATGATGAAATGTAATGAAGAGATTTTCTTAGAGGAGAAGCCAATGAGATCCAAGTGATCATGACTTGTCTAACGGCCCAGAAAAAGAAATTTGACCAAAACGACTCACTGTGATATGTACGTGAAATACCTCGGGATCTTGTTAAAATTTGATGAAGATTCAGTAATTTAGGTATAAGGCTGAGATTCTGTATTTTTAGCAAATTCCTGGGTGATGTAGTTGTTGGAACAAGGACCACATTTTGAGTAACAGTGGCTTAGACCATTCAGGAAGTGTTAACTCATCATTTGTATTATTTGTATTGGGATGTTTGCTAAAAATCAGATTTCTGGGCTTCCTTTCCATAGGAGGTGGGACCAACAATGCTTTTTTGTTTTTAACAAATCTAAAGGAGATTATGTCATACACTAAAATTGTATAGTCACTGACTTAGAGAAATAGACTTGTGACATGTCCCTTGCAGTTTTCCAGTAATTATAATTGTTGCATCTAGTTTCACATATCAGGAGAAGAAAGAGAAAGGGAAAGAACATATTTTCAATATCTCATATACATCAGTCACTTAATGGATGTGCAATTAACCTTAGTTAATTTAATACTAATGAATATCCTATGAGATGGAATTATTTTCAATATTTTAGAGTTAAAGATAATAATCGATCATTATTCACCACCTACTATGTCCTAGACACTATAATAAATTCTTTAAAAGTACCATCTCAAAGAGAACACAATGGAGTAGTTTCTGTTGGTTCATCTCCATTTTATAGTTCAAATAATGATGCTCCTCTAGAGTCTGTTTGACTTTCTAGAGCCCAGGCCTCAATCCCTGCATGCAGGGTCACTGTCAACTGACATCATATAGGAAGGCCAGGTTGCAACCCAGATTATTTATTTATTTATATTTATTTATTTTGCTTCAACTATAAGAATTTAATCAATTTGGGGCGCCTGGGTGGCTCAGTGGGTTAAGCCGCTGCCTTCGGCTCAGGTCATGATCCCAGGTCCTGGGTTCGAGCCCCACGTCGGGCTTTCTGCTCGGCAGGAAGCCTGCTTCCTCCTCTCTCTCTGCCTGCCTCTCTGCCTACTTGTGATTTCTCTCTGTCAAATAAACAAATAAAAATCTTTTAAAAAAATAATAAAAAAAAAGAATTTAATCAATTTGTGCATCTTATTTTCTTTTCATTTTGCTGTTATTACTCCATCTTTCAATTATTTTGCTCTGAGGAGTATCAGTGAAAAGACTTAGGGCATTAGACTATAATTGTTAACAACTGTATAGTATTTTACAGTTTATATATAAATTGTGTACAAAATACTTTAGCTGATTTGATTCTCTAAACCACATGTATCTTGTGAATGAGGAAAATAAGTATCAGGAAAATGGAATTAATTCTCTGTATTTCAGATGTCAAGCTTCTCACTCCAAATCTGTGAACTTCCCCTAGGTCAATCAGCCAAGGGAAGAGAGAGAAGAATGTGGGAAGTGGGAAAACCAATCACTTGAGAATCCGCAGTTTTGCTTTTTGGTCCTGGCCCTGCCAATATTTGGATGCATCCTGGGGCAGTCTGATTTCTCTCTTTGAGCCATAACATTTTCAATCTTAAAGCAAGGGGTTAGAGTAAACTTGTAAATTTTATTTTATATTTTGGGGGGGGGGATATTTATTTATTTATTTATTTATTTATTTATTTATTTATTATTTCTTTTCAGCGTAACAGAATTCATTGTTTTTGCACCACACCCAGTACTCCATGCTATCGGTGCCCTCTACAATACCCACCTCCTGGATCCCCCAACCTCCCACCCCCCGCCCCTTCAAAACCCTCAGATTGTTTTTCAGAGTTCATAGTCTCTCATGGTTCACCTTCCCTTCCAATTTCCCTCAACTCCCTTCTCCTCTCCATCTCCCTATGTCCTCCATGTTATTTGTTACGCTCCACAAATAAGTGTCAAGTATCATATGGTTTCACTTATTTGTGGAGCATAAACTTGTAAATTTTAAATAGTGTTGACCCATTTTTATCAAAACTTTTTCTTTAAAAAAAATCTTACAATGGACTACTAACTCATAAGGCAAATCTCATGGTAGATAGTTAAAAACTGAACACTGAGAACCCATCACTTTCCATTCTAAAGTAGGGCAAGAATTTCACATGTTTTGTTCACTAATTTCCTAAATCATTGTCTGATACCCAGTAGGTACTCATTAAATACTTTTGAATGAACTAGGCTTCTTTAGGGTTTTCTTGGAGCTCCCTGGGAAACAGTGTAGAGACTGCTGGATCAACAGGTGTCAAGCTTCTTTGTGGTCCTAAGAGGCCACATTTCTTAGAAACTAAAACTTCTCATAAGAGTTCAGACAAAAAGTAGAGATTTCTCTGAATATCCCTTTTATATAGGGACCTCAGGTGTTTCCAGGTAAAGTCATTTCCACAAAACCAGAATTCTGCTGTGCTATTTTCCACATTACATTATTTGATATGTTTAAGGATTGGACAATTTGTTCTGCATTCTTTCTTGAGAAAATAGCAACCAAATAACAAAGCAAAACAGACAAAAATTGAATTTACTTAGTGACTTCATTTTTCCTTTTTTTCTTTGTTATGAATGCTGTGGACAAATCTTTTCCTCTCCGACTCTTCTGAAAAATTCCTGGGTCTTCATGGAAACTAGTTTTACTTGTATGTTGTCTACATGTCTGATTATGACAAAACTGAGACTTTATTCTTCTATTTTTAGATTTGTAAAGAAGTTTTATTATGAAAAACTTCAAAAATACAAAAAAATGGGATGAATTACTAGCACAATATTTATAATTATTTAGAATAATTTAAAATTATGAATAAAATACATTCTCATACACTCTTAGATTCTACATTGCTGGGAGTTTGTCTCATTTACTTTACCTAACCTCATTTTCCTTAATGAATAATTTCAAAGCAGATTCAGGCATCATATCATTTCAGTCCTAGTTTGGCATACTGTCAAGATTTTGTTTTCTTTTATTTGGGGCAGGAAAGAAATTTAAGCTTTGGGAAGAAGAGTGTGCATAGTCCACTTTCATTTATATTTTAAATGGACTCCATTATATAATTGGATAAATTGGTAGGAGTGATTGGTTATACTCATTGAAATATTTATGTATACATGTATACATATATAATATATTACACATATATGCATATGTATTATACATACAATATATACTACATAATAAATATGTATAACTTAGTATTGTGTAGAAGTCACTATCTATATTTCCTTATTTAATCACTATAACTACTTCCTAAGGTAAACTCTACTTCTTTATTTTATAGGTGAGAGAACAGAGACTAGAAAATAAGTGGATATGGAATTGACCTGAGAGCTTATACTGTGCACAGCCTGCCATATTGCAGTTGAGATTTGGTTTTGGCTTACAATGCACAGTTTTCTTTCTTCTCCTTTAGAGTTGCAACAAGAGCTATAAGGACCCTAGGTATTATCTGAGGCAATAAGGTTTAGCCCTGGGTCTTCATTAGAGTGACCTCATGCCCAGGTGCTTTCTCAGACCAATCAATTAAATCAGGATTTTCTGAGGAGGTACCAACTCTGGAATTTTTAGAAGCATCCCAGGTAATAGCAAGGATGGAGGATCATTGATGTATCTTAAAAACAAAAACAAAACAAAAACAGGAACACCAAAAAACTCTTCACATTGAGGTGAGGAGTTTAAAGTCTATTGAGATGAAAGGATTTCTTCTATATTTCGTAGTTCATGCTGAGTAGATCTGAGCCTAGTCCAGATAGAGGAAAGTGAGGTGTTCTCCTTTGGGGTCCATCTTGATTTTGGCTCAGATCATGATCTCAGAGTTGTGAGATGGAGACCTGTGTGAGGTTCCACACTCATCAGGGAGTCTGCTTCTCTCCCACTCACTTTCCCCTTCCCCCTGCCACACACACTCTCTCTCAAATAATCAATCAATCAATCAGTCAATCTTAAAAAAAGTGATGGGAAGTTTTTCTAAGAATGATTGAGCCCACAAAATGGAAAGAAAATTTTATACAGTTTCTATTCCACAATACTAAAAATAGCTCTTGTCAACTTAGATGTCCTTCAGAAGGTGAATGGATAAATTCCATCCAATGAAATATTATTCAGTGTTAAAAAGCAATGAGCTACTAAGCTATGAGAAGACATGGAGGGACATTAAATGCACATTACTAGATGTAAGAAGCCTATGTGAGAAGGCTTGATACTATATGATTTCAACTCTATAACATGCTTTAAAGGTTAAAACTGTGGAGACATCATTTTTATAATATTCTAAGTTAAAAGATATGGGCATAAAATAATGAAGTGAGCCATAGTGCCTCGAGAGGATACAATCATATAAGCAGAATCCTTTTTTAAAAAAAAACTTTATTTATTTATTTATTTGTCAGAGAGAGACAGAGAACACAAGCAGGCAGAGAGGCAGGCAGAGGCAGAGAGAGAAGCAGGCTCCCCACTGAACAAGGAGCCTGATGCGGGACTCGATCCCAGGACCCTGGGATCATGACCTGAGCCAGCTGAACCAACCAGGCATCCTGATAAGCAGATTCCTTAAAGAATGTTGTCTTAAGAAGGTTTGACTTTTTCTAGGTATGCCAAACATTATGCAAAAAATTGAATACAGAAATAAATTAGTATGTCAACTATTTGGATTTATCTCTCTTTGATTTCATTTACTTCTTGTTATGACACAAAGATTTTAATTCCAAATGGTAAGAAAAACTAATTCTAAACTTTTAAAAATGAGAAGCATTTTTTAACTTGAAGCCACAGCAAAAACAGGTCCAAATCCTTCATTTGGAAACAGGATTTTCTTCCGTGTTGTTCTCTAAACCAAAAGCATAAGTAAGTGAAACAAAATATAGGTTCCTCCAAATGCTATTTGGTAAAAGCTATAAATAGAATCTTAATTTTAATGTAGGTTCACAGACAGTGACCCAAAGGAAAAAGAAGAAAAAAGATCAATAGATTTATTATTTGTTTAACCAATTTTTGTTGATAGAAAGTTGGTCTTCTCTCTCTTTTTTAAGACTTCATTTTTTTTTATTTGAGAGATATAGAGATCAAACAGGGGGAAGGAACAGAGGGAGTGGGAGAAGCAGACTCCCCACTGAGCAGGGAGCCCTATGTGGGACTCCATCCCAGGACCCTGAGATCATAATCTGAGCCAAAGGCAGATGCTTAACTGACTGAGACACCCAGGTGCCCCTGACCTTCTCTTTCACTATTCACCATCTTTGTATCATCCAGTGATCTGGTAAGAATTCACAAGTCTACATCTGGGTAGGGGAACAATGTGGTAGGAACACCTTAACTTTTGGCCTTTCCTTCCTCTTGCATCTCCACTGGCATGGTCCTTTTTTTTAGATTATATTTATTAATTTGACAGAGAAAGAGTGCACAAGTGGGAGGGGGCAGAGGGAGAGAGAGAAGCAGGCTCCTTGCTGAACAGAGAGCCCCACGTGAAGTTCAGTGGTAGGACCCTGGAATCATGACCTGAGCCAAAGACACTTAACCAAATGAGCCACATATGCAGCTCTGGTATGGTTCTAAGTATCTGTTTCTTAACAATTCTATAACCTTTGAACTGGTCTTTGTGTTCTCAGATTCTTAATCTTGGAACCATCTTCCAAGATGAAATGTCCATTAATGAAATTAATGAAAGGTCCATTAATGAAAGGACCTTCTAAGATACAAGTCTTCTCTGATCACTCTCCAGGTTAATGTTCTTCATGGAGAACCAGATATAGGTAGTGGGGTGGCCATACTACCTAGGACAATCACCAAACCCTTCACATCTAACCCCAGTCCACAACCGGCATATCCCTGTCATCCCCGAGAAGACCGTGCTCCATCTACCCACACCATGGGCCATGCTGAGTCAGCTATCAAAAGGATCCTTCTCTGAAATGTATTTATCTCCTTTTCATAACTGAGAAAACGGACTCATTTTCAAGACCCAGCATCAATGTCTCATTTTCTCGATTAGATTATGTTTCCTTATTGACAAAATACTCTATAAATAAAAGTCCAATAAACTTAACAAAGCCATTAATGTAGTATATTATAAATCATAAAAATATGTAATTGCTTATGAAATTTTATAGTTTATCTCTAAAGGCAAGGCATATATTTATTCTATAGGTAGATTATTGGCACGTGTTTATGCTTGGCTGGATCCCTCATAATGTCTCTCAGGACACCCCCATCTCCACCTGTGGTCCTGTGTCAGAAACTGATGCATATACTTACTGGCAACAACAGAGCATTAGGCCTGAACTGCTGCCTGTCTTCTCTAAATAGATCTTAGTTTATTGCATAGATATGCTGGAGCTGCCTATTTCATAGGGCTGATGGTACACATCTATTCCCAATTCCCCTTTGGTGACATCAGATTGGTAGTTTAACATAAAACACGATGGAAGTATTTATACTATGGAAATGGGCAAACATGACACATCATAATTTTTCTTCTAAAAAGTTGGTTGCTAAACCTTTATCAGAATTGCAGTGCTCCTTTGTCACTTCCTGATCTCTCAAATTAAGACCTCCTATGACCTGCTGCCATAACCATGCTCCTCCTCTTTGTAGTACTTATCTGAATTGTAAATTGATGTTCATGTCCATTGGGAAGATTAATTGAGATCGTATATATTAGATACTGATTATAGGCCTGGGAACAACCTACTGAAATTATTAAGTTTAGTTATTATTCTGTAATTACCTGATAAGGTTATTTCCTCCTCCACAAGACTGTAAGTTTCATGAAAGCAGGACACTATTTGTTTTCTATCCTCAGGATCTAGCAAAATACCTGGCCCATGGTAGATGAGCATTTACATTGTGATAGATAAATAAATGAAATCACCCCCTTGTTCTTATGCTGTGGACAAAAGCCCTCTGATCTACCATACATATAACCCCCTTTGTGTCTTCCTCTCAGAGTAAGAGGGTTTGGATTTTGCATATTACCTGGGTAGGGGTGTGGATGAGTGTCCTACCTATGATTCTGTCACATTGGTCATGAGCATTTGTGTCTGTCCTTGTCTTACAGTGAATTATTAATATGAGGACAGGTTTCCTGAGAGACTAACTAACCTTTAAAAAATATTTAGTGAGTACAAACAACAAAGGTATCTTGGAGATTCATGTCTAGAAAATAGACTTAATTAGGTACTTAACCACTCACTATTATCCTCTTCCTTTTATGTAAAAATGTGGCTTTGATTCGGTTACTATGGCTGTCCTCAAGATGTCCTTGTTTTAAGAAAATCCATTTTTTTCCCAATTGTCAGTTCTCAGGATGTTACAAAAAGATAGTTATGAAGTATTTTTAGCCTTCTTTTTTCTCAGTTGATTCATTAGTGGGAATGTAACTAAAATGTGGCTTCATTAAGTCTTTTCGTAGATGGGAGTACATTCACATTAAAAAAAAAAAAAAAAAAAAAGCTTGGCCTTCCACTGCTGACTTTAATCCACAACAGGCATTTAGGGCTTCCTGGTCCCAAGTTGGATCTTGCATCTTTAATAAGAACATGAGGGTGCTTAGGAGCTAGGGCTGCATAGTCGAGGCAGCATGTATGGATTTGAAGGTCAATCCAGGAAAATGAAATCATTTTGTTTTTCAGTGCTTTGTTTTGCAAACAAGTGATTTGGAACATCTCAGATCTTATAGCATCAGGAATCCAGTGTGCAAGTTTGCATAGTTCTGGTGGCTTCCCATGATGTATTTTTTGCATAAATGTATTGCTAACATGAGAGGTCCCTTGGGGTTCTGGAAAGGGCATTTGACTGGCAGTCAGGAGACCTGAATCCCCAGTCTGTCTCTGATATTAATAATACTGAGGAAAAAAAATTGTTCACACCCCTTGAGTTCTTGTTGTGCCAGACAAGATTTTAAGAGATTTATAAGTATGAGGAGGTTGAAGGGATTGAAGCACTAACTCACTTGGTAATTCAGATATCCAGACAGAACGTAATTCTTTTATTTGTTGTATGTTCTCTCTAGTCTTCCTGCTAAATCCCATGCACGGATGTCTAGGAAAGAAATCAAACATTTAGTCAAATCTAAATTTAGTTATAATGAACACTTTTAACCTAATGCTGTCCAAAATGGTAACCACAATCCACATATTCCTATTTGAGCATGAAATTTGGCTAATTCAGATTGATATAACAATTGTATATGATATGCATCAGATTTTAATACTTTGAGAAAAAGAATATAAATCTATTTCATAATTTTCATACTCATTGCATGTTGAAGTGTGTTAAAGAGTTGGATTAAAAGACATTGTTCAAAATAATTTCTTTGCTTATTTTTACTTCTGCAAAGTTTAAAGCTACATATGTGTCCACTATTAATGTATTCCTCCAGGCAGAGGGACAGCATGTGTTAAGGATCTGAATTCTAAACAACTTGGCGTTTTGAAGAAATGGAAGGCAGCACAGTATCTTGGGGCACAGTGAACAATTCAGAGAGTGTATAAAAGGCAGGGAGTGAGATAAAAGTAGAGAGGAAGTGAGGAATCATATCATGCAGAAACTTGTAGTCTCTGGTAAAGAGCTTGAATTATTCTAAAAACAATGAGAAACTGTTGAAGGGTTTAGGCAGCAGAGGTAGGGTATGATGTATATTTGACATCACTTCTCTAAATTCCCTTTTCCCTGTCTTTAAAATAGGTATAATAATATTAATATCTTCAAAATATCATTAAATATGATAATGCATAGGTAATCACTCTGGAAGCTGTACAATGCTGTAGAGATATAAACTAATCTCATCACTATGACTACTGCTCAGGAATCATCAATGATTCCTTGACATCAGTGGCATAAGGTCTTTCATTGATATGTTTGAAAGTCTTTCATCTGTTAACTCCATATGACCAACAAAAACATTTATCTTATGTTCTGTCCCAATATATCACCTCGTCTTCTTCCCATTGCACCTCTGCTTTTACACCTGACCTTTGCTTTTGATGGACAGTAGTTAACTTGGAATGCCCTCACCACTTGTCTCCACCTCTCCTAATCCAATTCATATCTGCATTTTTATTAATCAGGACTCTTGTTTACAAGGAACAGAGACAGCTCAAATTGGCTTGAACTGTGAGAGGAATTTGTGATGATATAAATGAAAAGCCCATGAGGATATCTAGTTCCTTCAGGAATGAATGGGTCTGAGAACTCATGAAAGCTTGCCTGGAATGTGTATTTTGGGTTGTCATCTCTAAGTTTCTCTCATAATTTGTCAGGATGATCATCTGGAGCTCTACTTCATTCTACCAACTTAGCAACTTCAGTAGAAAGAGAATTTTTCTTTCTAGTATATTCTAGTAAGAGCCTCATGTTTCACTCTATTGACCTAAATATATTAATTACCCTCAACAAACCTATGCAATACTTATTGGCCAAACTCTAGGCTAGAGCCCACCCATGGATTGATGGTACAAAGTGGGGTTAGTCCCAATTCAAATCAAATGGGTAAAGTATGGTTGGAGAAAGTTCACAAAAGAAAAAGAATTAGGAAATGGACACTGGACAGGCAAAAAGGAAAAAAAAAAACTCACCCAGATATCCACCATAATGATATGGCTCATGTCCCATGTCCTCCATGAAGCCTGCCTCTATGACTTCAGGCAATAATTATCTTTTTCCTTCCTGACTTTTCTTCATACTTGGTCTCTGGAGCATACATTTTTGGCTCTTGATATTCCATTCTGCACTTTATTACAACCATAAAATTTTTATTACTTGATTAGACCTTGGTGGTAATCTCATCCTAGAGATGTGAAAGCCCAGAAGGAAAAATAATAAATTTTGGATTATTTTGAAAATATTTCTTACGGACTTTAAGGTCATATCTGGGAGTGAAAGGATACAAAAATTCTTTTAAAAATCTTTAACATCATTCCCAGAAATGTTGCCTTATTTTTCTCATCCTTAAAAATTCTAAATATGTCAACAGTCACAATTTTATGAACAAGCTAAGTAATGCATGGTGTAATTTTGAATATCTAACCAATTGTGTCTTTTGATCTGTAAAGAATGAATATATTGGGGTGCCTGGGTGACTCAGTGGGTTAAGCTGATGCCTTCGGCTCAGGTCGTGATCTCAGGGTCTTGGGATCGAATCCCGCATCGGGCTCTCTGCTCAGCAGAAAGCCTGCTTCCCTCTCTCTCTCTGCCTACCTCCCTGTCTACTTGTGATCTCTCTCTGTCAAATAAATAAATAAAATCTTAAAAAAAATGAATGAATATATTTCTCTTTTCAGTGACTATATCTATGTATGTGCTATGTATGTGTGTGTGTATATATTTATTCAATTTCTTTCCTTCCTTTTGTTTTGACTTTCCAACTTCTCCTCCTCCTCCTCCTTCTTCTTCTTTCCTTTTGAACACTCTTTTGGGTTTAAATGTGCTTGAGTCTGCCTGTCTGTTGTTCCTACTCAAGAATAATTCAATCTTGTTTGTGTGTTATAGTTGTCTCCAAGTTGAGAGGTGTCAACCTAAGGACAATTGAATATCTGTGTTTGTTATGGGTCCAGGTATTGCTCAGAACCTAAATATGTCTTTTTCCCCCCAGCTTTATTGATATATAATTGACAAATTGTGTAAGCTCAAGGTATACAATGTGATGATTTGATACGTGTATATATTGGTAAATGTTTCCCACAATAAGGTTAGTTAATACATCCTTCACCTCATGTAATTAACATTTTATTATTGTTGTTTTTTATGGTAAGAACATTAAAGCTATATTCCATAGAAACTTTTGAGTAAACAATACAGTAGTGTTAACTATAGTCACCATGTTGTACATTAGATCCTTGGAATGTTCATCTTATAACTCAAAGCTAGTACCCTTTGACTAACATCTCCCCATTTCCCTTACCCATGTCCCTGACAGCTACCATACTACTCTGTTTCTATGAGTTCAATATTTTCCTTTACACCTATAGTTATATCATGCAGTATTTGTCTTGCCTTGTCTGATTTATTTCACTTAGCAAAATGTCCTCAAAATCCATCCATGTGGTAAATGGCAGGATTTCTCTTTTATGACTGAGTAATATTCCACTGTAAGAATGTGTGCGTGCATATGTGTGTGTGTGTGTGAAAGAGAGAGAGCGAGAGAGAGCGAGTGCAATTACATTTTCTTTGCCCATTCATCTGTTGATACAGTCAGGTTGTGTCCATGTCTTGGCTATTATGAACATTACTGTAATAAACTTGGGAGTGCAGATAATTTTTTGCAATAGTGATCTCATCTGTTTCGGTTATACACCCATAAGTGGGATTGCTAGATTATATTAAATTTTTCCAACTTCTGATTTCACAGATCAGAAAAGAATAATAAGACCTTTTAGGTTGAACATAGCTGGGTGTTAACATTTTCTCTAACATTGAATAATCCTGGGTATTCTAGGAGCATCTTTACCCTCTATGCCTTGATGTTTTCATTTTCAGAATATAGCAAATAAGACCTGCTTTATATGATGGTCATAAAAATTAAATGAAATAAAGCATATAAAACACCAAAAACAATTCCTAACATATAATAATCCATTTCTTATTATATTTACTAAATATTGCCTTGAAAGCTTACTGTGCAACTGGGTATTATTCTAGGTATTATGGATGCATAGAATAATAGCATAAAAATATCATGAAGCTCACTTTATAGTAATAAATTGACGAATGAATTATACTTCTCTTCCTAACACACTTTTTCCAATATTCATGGTTTATTAGTAGCACTCCAGGATTAGAACCTAACATGAGAACCAAGTTGTCCTGAATTCCAGGCAAATGCTTGAATCACTGAATTTTCCTATTTTATACTAACAAATACAAGTCAGCATTGTGGTTTTTTTAAGTTAAGTTTCTTGAAGGGTAGCATCATAATTTGAGAGAGGCTTAGAGTTAGAGAAAAATCAGCTAAGTAGAAGGGTCCATACCAGGATTTAGAGCACCCACACTCCAACCCCGCTTTTCTGCTCCCAGCAAACTGTGAGAGCATTTTCTCATTTGGCTCTGTCATTCTGGACTTTCATATGCCTCAGTTTTAAATGAGAATTTTGGATTAGTTGCACATGAATCTAACACTGATGTTTCTAATTACAAAAGATTTCCTTCAGTATCCATGAGTTCATTCATGTATTCCTTTACTTAATTGTTACTGAATTGCCTCTTTATGCAGTGCAAGTTGGTAGACATTAAGAGTAGCAAAGAGGATAAAATACATGACTCCAACATCCTTAGAGAGTACATTTTAATTAATGACACTAACAGGTATGCAATGAATGATAACATAATGTGAAGAAAGCTACAGTATAGTTGTAAGAAAGGGCTATTGTACTGAAAGTGAGAATGGGCTTATTTTTATTTGTAAGAATGGTGGGGAGAGCCTTGACAGAGGAGATGTCATTCAACTGTGGCACATGATGAATACCGATGGATACAATCTGGACACGTAAGGAATTGAGGAAGAAAAGTCCAGGCAATGACAAATCTGAAAGTCTATGTTACCTTCTGACAATGGCTAGTGGTTTGGTTTGGTCAGGTAATACTGTACTTTAACAGGAGTGACCCAAATCATTAGAGATGTGAGGTAGAGTCTTATTGCAGAATATATAGACTCAGATTGAGGAATCTGAACTTCATCTACTAGGTGATGGTTAAGTGTTGAAGTATTTTTTTGGTAGAGAAGTAACACGATTAATTTATTCGGAAAAAAAGTAGAATCCTGGTGGTAAAGTTGTAGACAAATTGCAGGGCAGTGAAGTGGAAGTTCAATTAGGAAGCAATAAAGATTCCAAATAGGGCAATGAGAATTGAAATGAGGAAGTGGATTAGAGACAAAATAAGAAAAAAAATTGATAAGATTTAGTAACCAATTGGGTACAGAGGCAGTACCCAATTGTACATCTACCTAATTGCCATCTTCCAGGAGAAGCTGTAGATGAATATGTTATGTCTCACTTAGGCAGCTAGACAGCCTTAGTTACATAGGGGACAGAAATGTAAACTTTGGGGCTCCTGGGTGACTCAGGCATTAAGCATCTGACTTCAGCTCAGGTCATGATCCCAGGGTCCTGGGCTCAAGCCCCGCATTGGGCTCCCTGCTTGGCAAGAGGCCTGCTTCTCCCTCTTCCACTCTCCCTGCTTGTGTTTCCTCTCTTGCTGTGTCTTTCTCTGTCAAATAAATAAATATACATTTTTTTTTTGCCTTTTTTTTTTTTTTAGGGCAAATTCTGAAAGAAGGATGAAAGGTTCTGGCTTGGAACTGAGGAGTCAGAACTATTGAGATATCTCAGTGTGGCATCTAGCTGGATGAATCTGATATATGTTTGGACATTGGAGTCTGGAGCTAGGAAGAGATATAGATCTCTCTTTGATGGAGATACATATTTGGAAATCACGGCTATGTAGTTGAGATAGTTGAAGAAATGAAACATAGTGAGGGTAGAGCTCAAGAAACTAAGAACTTCCAGAATGGAATCTATTGAAGATCTTTAGAAATTTGGACCATAAATGTTATGCTTACTGTTGCTTCTAAATCAGCTTTAGTACTGCTTTGAAAAAAGAAAAAGGCAGTTTCTTTTTTTTTTTTTTTTTTTTTATAAACATATAATATATTTTTATCCCCTGGGGTACAGGTCTATGAATCGCCAGCTTTACACACTTCACAGCACTCACCATAGCACATACCCTCCCCAAAGTCCATAACCCCACCCCCCCCTCTCCCAACCCCCTCCTCCCATCAACTTTCAGTTTGTTTTGTGAGATTAAGAGTCACTTATGGTCTGTGTCCCTTCCAATCCCATCTTGTTTCATTTACTCTTCTCCTACCCCTTTAACCCCCCATGTTGCATCTCCTCTCCCTCATATCAGGGAGATCATATGATAGTTGTCTTTCTCCAATTGACTTATTTCGCTAAGCATGATACCCTCTAGTTCCATCCACGTTGTCACAAATGGCAAGATTTCATTTTTTTGATGGCTGCATAGTATTCCATTGTGTATATATACCACCTCTTCTTTATCCATTCGTCTGTTGATGGACATCTAGGTTCTTTCCATAGTTTGGCTATTGTAGAAATTGCTGCTATAAACATTCGGGTGCACGAGCTCCTTCGGATCACTACGTTTGTATCTTTAGGGTAAATACCCAGCAGTGCAATTGCAGGGTCATAGGGTAGTTCTATTTTCAACATTTTGAGGAACCTCCATGCTGTTTTCCAGAGTGGTTGCACCAGCTTGCATTCCCACCAACAGTGTAGGAGGGTTCCCCTTTCTCCGCATCCTCGCCAGCATCTGTTATTTCCTGACTTGTTCATTTTAGCCATTCTGACTGGTGTGAGGTGATATCTCATGGTGGTTTTGATTTGTATTTCCCTGATGCCGAGTGATGTGGAGCACTTTTTCATGTGTCTGTTGGCCATCTGGATGTCTTCTTTGCAGAAATGTCTGTTCATGTCTTCTGCCCATTTCTTGAATGGATTATTTGTTCTTTGGGTGTTGAGTTTGCTAAGTTCTTTATAGATTTTGGACACTAGCCCTTTATCTGATATGTCATTTGCAAATATCTTCTCCCATTCTGTCAGTTGTCTTTTGGTTTTGTTCACTGTTTCCTTTGCTGTGCAAAAGCTTTTGATGTTGATAAAATCCCAATAGTTCATTTTTGCCCTTGCTTCCCTTGCCTTTGGCGATGTTCCTAGGAAGATGTTGCTGTGGCTGAGGTCGAAGACGTTGTTGCCTGTGTTCTCCTCGAGGATTTTGATGGATTCCTTTCTCACATTGAGATCCTTCATCCACTTTGAGTCTATTTTCGTGTGTGGTGTAAGGAAATGATCCAATTTCATTTTTCTGCATGTGGCTGTCCAATTTTCCCAACACCATTTATTGAAGAGGCTGTCTTTGTTCCATTGGACATTCTTTCCTGCTTTGTCGAAGATGAGTTGACCATAGAGTTGAGGGTCTATTTCTGGGCTCTCTATTCTGTTCCATTGATCTATGTGTCTGTTTTTGTGCCAGTACCATGCTGTCTTGATGATGACAGCTTTGTAATAGAGCTTGAAGTCCGGAATTGTGATGCCACCAACTTTGGCTTTCTTTTTCAATATTCCTTTGGCTATTCGAGGTCTTTTCTGGTTCCATATAAATTTTAGGATTATTTGTTCCATTTCTTTGAAAAAAATGGATGGTACTTTGATAGGAATTGCATTAAATGTGTAGATTGCTTTAGGTAGCATAGACATTTTCACAATATTTATTCTTCCAATCCAGGAGCATGGAACATTTTTCCATTTCTTTGTGTCTTCCTCAATTTCTTTCATGAGTACTTTATATTTTTCTGAGTATAGATTCTTAGTCTCTTTGGTTAGGTTTATTCCTAGGTATCTTATAGTTTTGGGTGCAATTGTAAATGGAATGGACTCCTTAATTTCTATTTCTTCTGTCTTGTTGTTGGTGTAGAGAAATGCAACTGATTTCTGTGCATTGATTTTATATCCTGACACTTTACTGAATTCCTGTACAAGTTCTAGCAGTTTTGGAGTGGAGTCTTTTGGGTTTTCCACATATAGTATCATATCATCTGCGAAGAGTGATAGTTTGACTTCTTCTTTGCTGATTTGGATGCCTTTAATTTCCTTTTGTTGTCTGATTGCTGAGGCTAGGACTTCTAGTACTATGTTGAATAGCAGTGGTGATAACGGACATCCCTGTCGTGTTCCTGACCTTAGCGGAAAAGCTTTCAGTTTTCTCCATTGAGAATGATATTTGTGGTGGGTTTTTCATAGATGGCTTTGATAATATTGAGGTATGTGCCCTCTATCCCTACACTTTGAAGAGTTTTGATCAGGAAGGGATGCTGTACTTTGTCAAATGGTTTTTCAGCATCTTTGGAGAGTATCATATGGTTCTTGTTCTTTCTTTTATTAATGTGTTGTATCACATTGATTGATTTGCGGATGTTGAACCAACCTTGCAGCCCTGGAAGAAAACCCACTTGATTGTGGTGAATAATCCTTTTAATGTACTGTTGAATCCTATCGGCTAGTATTTTGGTGAGAATTTTTGCATCTTTGTTCATCAAGGATATTGGTCAGTAGTTCTCTTTTTTGTTGGGATCCTTGTCTGGTTTTGGGATCAAGGTGATGCTGGCCTCATAAAATGAGTTTGGAAGTTTTCCTTCCATTTCTATTTTTTGGAACAGTTTCAGCAGAATAGGAATTATTTCTTCTTTAAATGTTTGGTAGAATTCCCCCAGGAAGTCGTCTGGCCCTGGGCTTTTGTTTGTTTGGAGATTTTTGATGACTGTTTCAATCTCCTTACTGTTTATGGGTCTGTTGAGGCTTTCTATTTCTTCCTGGTTCAGTTGTGGTAGTTTATATGTCTCTAGGAATGCATCCATTTCTTCCAGATTGTCAAATTTGTTGGCGTAGATTTGCTCATAGTATGTTCTTATAATTGTCTGTATTTCTTTGGTGTTCGTTGTGATCTCTCCTCTTTCATTCGTGATTTTATTTATTTGGGTCCTTTCTCTTTTCTTTTTGATAAGTCTGGCCAGGGGTTTATCAATCTTATTAATTCTTTCAAAGAACCAGCTCCTAGTTTCATTGATTTTTTTTTTTTTTTTTTTTGGTTTCTATTTCATTGATTTCTGCTCTGATCTTTATGATTTCTCTTCTCCTGCTGGGTTTAGGGTTTCTTTCTTGTTCTTTCTCCAGCTCCTTTAGGTGTAGGGTTAGGTTGTGTACCTGAGACCTTTCTTGTTTCTTGAGAAAGGCTTGTACCGCTATATATTTTCCTCTCAGGACTGCCTTTGTTGTGTCCCACAGATTCTGAACCGTTGTGTTTTCATTATCATTTGTTTCCATGAATTTTTTCAATTCTTCTTTAATTTCCTGGTTGACCCATTCATTCTTTAGAAGGATGCTGTTTAGTCTCCATGTATTTGGGTTCTTTCCAAATTTCCTCTTGTGGTTGAGTTCTAGCTTCAGATCATTTTTGGTCTGAAAATATGCAGGGAATGATCCCAATCTTTTGATACCGGTTGAGACCTGATTTAGGACCGAAGATGTGATCTATTCTGGAGATGTTCCATATGCACTAGAGAAGAATGTGTATTCTTTTGTTTTGTGATGAAATATTCTGAGTAGATCTGTGATGTCCATCTGGTCCAGTGTGTCATTTAAGGCCTTTATTTTCTTGTTGATCTTTTGCTTGGATGATCTGTCCATTTTAGTGAGGGGAGTGTTAAAGTCCCCTCTATTATTGTATTATTGTCAATGTGTTTCTTTGATTTTGTTATTTATTGGTTTATATAGTTGGCTGCTCCCACGTTAGGGGCATAGATATTTAAAATTGTTAGATCTTCTTGCTGGACAGATCCTTTGAGTATGATATAGTGTCCTTCCTCATCTCTTATTATAGTCTTTGGCTTAAAATCTAATTGATCTGATATAAGGATTGCAACTCCTGCTTTCTTCTGATGTCCATTAGCATGGTAAATTCTTTTCAACCCCCTTACTTTAAATATGGAGGTGTCTTCGGGTTTACAATGAGTTTCTTGTGGACAACATATAGACGGGTTTTGTTTTTTTATCCATTCTGATACCCTGTGTCTTTTGATTGGGGCATTTAGCCCATTAACATTCAGGGTAAGTATTGAGAGATATGAATTTAGTGCCATTGTATTGCCTGTAAGGTGACTGTTATTGTATATTGTCTCTGTTCCTTTCTGATCTACTACTTTGAGGGTCTCTCTTTGCTTAGAGGACCCCTTTCAATATTTCCTGTAGAGCTGTTTTGGTGTTTGCAAATTCTTTCAGTTTTTGTTTGTCCTGGAAGCTTTTAATCTCTCCTTCTATTTCCGATGATAGCCTAGCTGGATATAGTATTCTTGGCTGCATGTTTTTCTCGTTTAGTGCTCTGAATATATCGTGCCAGGTCTCTGTTGATAAGTCTGCTGCCAATCTAATATTTTTACCATTGTACGTTACAGACTTCTTTTCCCGGGCTGCCTTCACGATCTTTTCTTTGTCACTAAGACTTGTCAATTTTACTATTAGGTGACGGGGTGTGGACCTATTCTTATTGATTTTGAGGGGGGTTCTCTGAACCTCCTGGATTTTGATGCTTGTTCCCTTTGCTATATTGGGGAAATTCTCTGCAATATACCTTCTGTTCCCCTCTCTCTTTCTTCTTCTTCTGGAATCCCAATTATTCTATGTTGTTTCTTCTTATGGTGTCCCTTATCTCTCGAATTCTCCCCTCGTGGTCCAGTAGCTGTTTGTCCCTCTTTTGCTCAGCTTCTTTATTCTCTGTCATTTGGTCTTCTATATCGCTAATTCTTTCTTCTGCCTCATTTATCCTTTCAGAAAGTGGTTGATTTTCTGTTTCTAGAATTGCTGTTCTTCTTCTCTTCAATCTCCCATTGGATTCGTAGGTGTTTGCAACCTTTAGATAAGCTATCTAGCTGATCTCCCACTACCTGAAGTAGTCTCAGCCTGCTACTTCTCCGCCATCTTGACCTCATTCCAAAAAGGCAGTTTCTGTTGCCAATATATCTGTCCATGAAAATAACTTATAAAATAGGTAAGAAAATAGAGTTTATTCAGCATGAAGTAGTTAAAAGATAGTCCTGGTCCTCTGCAAACTATATATTCAGATCCCCTTGAATCCTTGATATTCTGTCTCTGTCTTATAAAATTGTGTGATTGTAGTTCCATTATTCTGGAATGATATGAACTGTTTCATGGTGCTACAGAGAATAAGGCAAGTAGATGACCCCAAGATATGGAATTGACCCATTTATTTGCATCTAGAGTGACTAGGACAGTATCCCATATGTAGCAGTTTCTCAATTAGTTTTTGACAAATTGACAGTTATCATACTCGAGGGGGATTCCTCAGTGTCATCTCAAAGCCCAAGTGAGTTGCTACAGGTAGAGATTCTTTGGTTCTTAAATTCTGTGTTGATTTTCAAGAAGATCAAATTGGAGAGGGGGTGTACAGGAGGTAGAGCAGAGAATAGCAGTATGGAAAGCTTGGTTAAGCAAAGTCTGACAAGTATCCAGAGGTGGGGTTAGGTCCTAAGGCTAAGACATTCTGAATCACTCAGGTATGCCTTCATCAGCAGGTTGGGTTGACTCTGGAAAACAGCATGGAGGTTCCTCAAAATGTTGAAAATAGAACTACCCTATGACCCAGCAATTGCACTGCTGGGTATTTACCCTAAAGATACAAACGTAGTGATCCGAAGGGGCACGTGCACCCGAATGTTTATAGCAGCAATGTCTACAATAGCCAAACTATGGAAAGAACCTAGATGTCCATCAACAGACGAATGGATAAAGAAGAGGTGGTATATATACACAATGGAATACTATGCAGCCATCAAAAGAAATGAAATCTTGCCATTTGCGATGACGTGGATGGAACTAGAGGGTATCATGCTTAGCGAAATAAGTCAATTGGAGAAAGACAACTATCATATGATCTCCCTGATATGAGGGAGAGGAGATGCAACATGGGGGGTTAAAGGGGTAGAAGAGTAAATGAAACAAGATGGGATTGGGAGGGACACAGACCATAAGTGACTCTTAATCTCACAAAACAAACTGAGGGTTGATGGGGGGAGGGGGATTGGGAGGGGGGTGGGATTATGGACACTTGGGAGGGTATGTGCTATGGTGAGTGCTGTGAAGTGTGTAAACCTGGTGATTCACAGACCTGTACCCCTGGGGATAAAAATATATTATATGTTTATAAAAAATAAAATTAATAAAAATTTTAAAAAAAGATGTATGATAAATGATATAATGGCTTTTACTTATGCTATGATGGACAAACAGATATTCAAAACAACTAAACCATAAAGGGAATTTTTGAGATCAAGTAGCTGAAAAGTACAGAGGTATGACTTCACTTGGATAGTTCTAGTTTCGGTCATTAGCATTTATTTGATCATATCTGTCTCCTTTGGTTTACATATTTATTTTTTAAGAGCCATTATCGACTATTTTAATTTTTGTAATAAATAAGAAAACACACCATTTAATGAAAAACACCAAGAAATTATTTTTCTGTTCTATGAATAGTAGATTATTAGTGGCTTCATGAGCTGCCATTCTTGTTGAATATAACCAATGCATCTTTTTTCAAAATAATTTTTATTTGAGAAATATTGACACACTGTATTTGTTTATATTGGCTTCACCATCAGCCTAGTTCTTCTAATGGTAGAAAAATGGCTCTAAGCCTTATGTCTTTTGTGTGTGTGTGTGTGTGTGTGTGTGTGTGTGTGTGTGTGTGTGTGTGAGAGAGAGAGAGAGAGAGACAGGAATCCATCAGAATCCTAGAGGAGAACATAGGCAGTAACCTCTTTGATGTCAGCCACAGCAACTTCTTTCAAGATATGTCTCCAAAGGCAAAGGAAACAGAAGGGAAAATGAACTTTTGGGACTTCATCAAGATTAAAAGCTTCTGCACAGCAAAGGAAACAGTCAAGAAAATGAAGAGGCAGCCCATGGAATGGAAGAAGATATTTGCAAATGACAGTACAGACAAAAGGTTAATATCCAGGATCTATAAAGAACTCCTCAAACTCAACACACACAAAACAGATAACCGTATCAAAAAATGGGCAGAAGATATGAACAGACACTTCTCCAACGAAGACATACAAATGGCTATCTGACACATGAAAAAATGTTCATCATCACTAGCCATCAGGGAGATTCAAATTAAAACCACATTGAAATACCACCTTAACCAGTTAGAATGGCCAAAATTAGCAAGACAGGAAACAATGTGTGTTGGAGAGGATGTCTTTTAACCATTAGGAAATGAATGAAAACTACTTCATTGCAGAAGCCACAGCTGTCAGAGGCTCTAAACTGGTTATGCACCAATGTCTGAACCAATCATTGTGGTCAGAGGCATGGCCAGATGATGTGCTTTCAGGTCAGTGGGGCCTTCTGGAAGTAGGGTAACCTACTTTAAACATATTGTCTAAAATTGAGGGGCATGCATTCCCAAAAGTAAAATAATATTAAGGACACAACACTCTAATTTATCAATGTGGTTCTTGGCTATTTTGAAAAAATGCTACTCATAGGCAGGAATTAATTTTATTTCTCTCTCTCTTCCCTCCCCCATCTCTCTTTTTTCGTAGTTGAAGATAGAGGCAAAGATGTAAAGCTGCAGGAAGAACCAAGGCAAAATGCATAGGTAAAACAAGTTTAAAACACCAGGAAAACAATATCAATGTCACCTGAGATTGCTGATCACTTTAAATGCTAGAAAGAGAGTTTATTGTGACTTCTTACTGGCTACCCAAAGCTCTATGACCACTATTGGCTTGTACCCAAGAGTTTATTCCATTGTTCCAGATTTATTTTAGGCTCCAGGAAAGAATCATTGGCCCGAATACTTCATTTTCCAACCAATCTCAATAGCAATGATATTCGGCATAATTTTGCTTGTTGGCTTTGTTTCAAACCATCAGCTTTCCATCAACACATTTTGTCTCCGAAGGCAAAATCACAGTTTCTGCCCTCTACATTTTTATGAAGGTTCTCATCTCTGGGGATGTTATACTCAAAGTTACCAGATGTGCAAATATAGCCTCAGGCTGAATCTGTGGCTCCATTATAATCGGACTTCCTGTTTTGACAACTATCTGCTCATACAAAGAGGAACAGGTAACATCTCGAAGTGAATTCACTGCAACCATTTGGAATGAAATCTTCCAGGTGCAACGACTGACAACCCCTCAATAGAGAAAATGACAGCATTTGCAGCTTGGAGAGTCACCTCATAAATGTGCTGTCCCACTTTTGGTATACAGATTCTAATTTAAATTTGATTTGTTAGAAATTTTCCAAGCTACTGAGAAATTAAGCATGGACTGAAATGCCTTTCATCAGAGAATTAATGTCAGGATCACTGGTGATATAACATACAGAAGAAATTATAGCTCAAATATAATGGAAAAATACCTTATTTAAAATCAAGAGAATTGATTTCTAATTCACAAGTTTGATCTAAGTCGCTGTGTAACCTTGGGCAATGTCCTTGTAGGGTATCCTTTTCTTTCCTTGTAAATAAAGGGCTACAGTTGGAGCCTTCAGTCCTAGAAATCTATTCCATTTCTGCTTTTGTTATTTACAAGCTAAGAGAAAAAGGAGATAGAAAAGAATAATGAAACACATCAGGACCGAATTTACTCAATATTCACTTCCATAATAAAATACATTAAAAGGTTGCAAGAAAAAGGAGAAAAAACACACTATAGTTTTGGCTCAGTTACCTAATTTCACTGAACGAACAATCTCTAGTTACTTTTACTTAGACCTCACTAGTTAAATTGTGTGGAAGTTAAAGTTTATTTCAGAGGATCTCAAAACTTTCATTCTGCATAAGCACATTTGTGGGGTAGCATCCACCAGCACTCTTTGACCCAGGAAGTGTCTTTGGTGGCTGGGCCACCCTATCAGGTTCCATCAGCTTCTCACAGAGTAGGAACTCTTGTGGACATAGCAATGTGCCACCTGTGGTTACCTAAGTTGGAAGGGCCAGTGCAGAAAAATGCAGGGATCCATTTTTTACTTATCAAGAATTTCAGGACAGCAACAGCAGAGCACTGACCCAAAAAAACAAAGTTCCCCAAGGGGCCCTAAGTGAGTACAAAGATTATATACCCATAAGGAAGGCTCTGGCACCACTCAGATGTCCCTTCAAGAAAGAGTTGGTACTTCAGCTGTGAGGAATGTCAAGAATAGGCTCAGCTTCAGGGAGCCACCTTGCTCAAGATCATGTAGCTTCCTGGGGTGGACCATACCCAACTGTGGCAGGGATAAAAAGGACTGGTTACTTTAGCTCCACATGAGACAACTTGGATGCTCCATTTTCACACCTTCTCAAGAATCTGCTGAGGCTCTGGTCTGCATCCCAGTTTACTTGCTAACTCTACTTAATTCTGCTTTCCCTGTCTTGCCCTCAGGTGCTGTTTCCAATGGTACTTTATGTACGCTAAACTGCCTCAGAGTCTGCTTCTGATGACCCCACGTTACTATTTATTTTATTTATGATAACTTTGAAAACAATACATTTATAATTAAAAACATACAAAAAGAAACTACACAAGAGAAAATAAGAATAAAAGCACACAAATGTTCACACCAATAAAGATTAGCATTTGTAAGTGTTAAACCTTATCTCAGGTTTTGCTCTGGGTCTGCGACAGGAGGGTATGATGGTTTGGTAGAGGGATAGATGCAGAGAGATATAAATAGAAATAAAGTGAATGTGAGAAGTAAATAATATGACATATTGAGTCCACACAAGGATTCAAAATAGTGCTAGGTACGTAAGTGATAATGCCCCCAAATCCCTCCCTGTCTGCTCTTTTCCTGTATGTGTATTTCAATTGCAATTCTATTATATCCCTGTTTCCCCATTGGAAATATCACTGGATATTCACATATAAATGAGGTTCCTGGAAGTTCACAACAGTGAAAGAGAGAAGTATAAGAGACGCTAAACTCTCATATAGATGCTGCTTAGTTGATAGTTCCTTTACTGTAAGCTGTAATAGCTCCCATGTGTTAATTGTAACAGCAATTGATCTTCCAAGGTCAAAACTCTGGAGGAGGGAAACCTTTCAAATTAGTAACCAATATAAGTTAAAATTGTTATAAGTGTCATTGGCCCGAATAATATGTTTTTGCAAGCTGAGAAGCCTTAATCACCAGCAAAACCATAATAGAAACAGAAATATAATTCAGAATTCTCTTCCTGGAAGTTTTCTTCACTGAACTGCATCATAAAAAAAAAAATATATGAAGTAAGATATTTTGTTGCAGGGATTGGTGCTACTCCAACAGTGCAGGTTTCTTTGACAGCTTTACCATTATTATAGGAAGTACTGGGAGTCTTGGTCCCTACTAAAGCACTTCCTCCTCTAAAATCTGAGGTTTTCACCCAATATAGTAGTGTGGAACTAGACTCAGAGACTTTGGAGGTCCTTGCAATTTATGACATCACAGAAAACTTTGGACGTCCATACGACAATTTATGATCATCACAGAAACTTAACATATAACCGAACAACACTAGACATCAAATCTCAATTAGAAAAAAAAATTAAGCTAGTCAAAAGAAATGTGTTTATTTGACATAGGAACAGCACTTTGAAGCAAAGCAAATATGAAACATCTTCTTCTGCCCAGATGATGTCCTAGAAGAATGCTTTGCCAGATGTATGTTTCAAGTTAGAAGAACGTTCCTAGAGCCTCAAATTAAAACTGTCTTGGTAAAAAGACAGAAGTATTGCAGGAATCATCTGCAAACAAACTTGACAGTCCCTGAGTAAATCCTTGGAAAGTCTAAAACCACCAGAATTTGAGTCCCAGTGAGTCATAAGTAGGCCATGTGCTGTGCCAGCTGAAGTTCTGCATGTAGAGCCATGTGGGAGTGGGTGTGAATCCTAGCCCAGCCATGTTTCATCTTAAGAGTGGGCCAGTCATTTAACCTCATTACACCCCACATTCCTTATCTGTAAATCTAGATGTAGACAACCACGTCAATTGTCATTATGAAAGGTGTTTTAGATCACTTATATTACGCACTAGGGCAGAGCTGGCACACAACACATGACAGCTATTACCTTTCATGGTATCATCTCTCAGGATTCTGCCACATATGAGAAAGAGGGAGAAAAAGATGGAAACAGCCAGCCTAAGAAACATGAACTTTGAAGCTTTCAAGGCATTTTAAGGTCCAAAGAACAATGTGAAACACGAAGTGATCCAAGGGGGAAATGAGACACATAAACTTGGATGCTTAAAATATAGGATAAGGCTTTTAATGCAAATAAAAATATGTGTAGGGAAATTTTGTATGAAAGGCACAGCCCTGCAGAATTATTACCAAGAATATTGTTTTGGAGTTCAATTATACAGAGAGCATCACAAAAACAGCAACCCTGGCTGGACATTGACAGCTTATTATGCATAAAAACATACTAAATGCTCACCATGGATGTTTTGTTTTGTATTTTTATATTTTACATTTTATCTTAATTCATATTTGTATTTATATTTGTAGATATTCTTTATTAAATTTTTATTTATTTTTAAAATTTCTTTTCAGTGTTCCAGAATTCATTGTTTATGCACCATACCCAGTGCAATACGTACCCTCCATAATACCCACCCCCAGGCTCACACAACCTCCCACCCCTGCCCCTCCAAAACCCTAGGATTGTTTTTCAGAGTTTCTTATTTATTTTATATTTATTTTGTTTAAATTAAATTTATTTATTTATTTATTATTAAATTTTTGTACTGATAAACTCCCAAGACATTTTTTTTTTGCCCTTAAGGTTTGCAAAGTGGTGTTTTGCTACACTTATACATTGTGAAATGATTACCACAACAAGCTAATTAACATATCTATCATTATCTATATTTAGCATTTTGAAACATGGGGTAGGAACACTTAAGAACTGGTGAGCCTGGGTAGCTCAGTCCATTAAGTGTCAGGGTACTGGGATACGGCCCCACATTGGTCTCCCTAGACATCTGGGAGCCTGCTTCTTCCTCTTCCTCTACTTCTCCCCCCTACTTGTGCTCTCTCTCTCTCTCAAATAAATAAATAAATAAAATCTTTTATTTATTTTTAAAAATAGTTATTTATTTATTATTTATTTGACAGAAATCACAAGTAGGCAGAGAGACAGGCAGAGAGAGAGGAAGGGAAGCAGCCTCCCTGCTGAGCAGAGAGTCCGATAGGGGCTTGATCCCAGGACCCTGGGATCATGACCTGAACCGAAGGCAGAGGCTTTAACCCACTGAGCCTTTAACCCACCTGGGTAGGTGCCCGAATAAATAAAATCTTTTAAAAAAGTCACTTAAGGGGCACCTGGGTGGCTCAGTGGGTTAAGCCTCTGCTTTCAGCTCAGGTCATGATCTCAGGGTCCTGGGATCAAGTCCCACATCGGGCTCTCTGCTCAGCAGGGAGCCTGCTTTCTTCTCTCTCTCTCTCTCTGCCTGCCTCTCTGCCTACTTATGATCTCTCTCTGTCAAAATAAAATAAAGTAAAAAATCTTTAAAAAAAATCACTTAAGAACTATTCTCTTAGAAAACTTCAGCTATCCAACCCAGTATTAACTATGGTCACCAGGCTTTGCACTGTATCTCCAGAGCTTATTCATCATCCATAACTGAAACTTTCTGCCCTTTGACCAACATCTTCTCATTTTATTGTTATTAACCCTATTTTACAAGTCTGGAAAGCAAGGCACATATTCAACAATATGCTCAAGATCTCATGGCAGCTTTCAGTTGCCAGGTGGAGTCCTGCCTGTCCATGTCTCATCCCCCATCTTCTGCCACAGCTTGTAGAATGCCATGGTCTTAACAGTTATCAGGAATCTACTCAGATTCTTACAAGTACCACATGTTAGTTGTGTAGTTCTTGGCCACACAATTATTCAGTTTTTCTGAATTGTTGTTTATTTATTAAATAAGGAAAACATTAGTTCCTTTCTTACAGTGTTGTTGTAAAGTAGCTGTTATTATTAGTGTTTTTATTAATGTAGAAGATATTTACTTTTTTCATTGTTGATTTTCTTGTCTTTTAAAGGGGAAAAAACACTTTCATAACACTTTTCAAACAGAAATCACTCTTCTGGTCCAGTGTTTTCCATTTTACTCCTCATTTCTCAGAATTTTACATTTATATATGCTTATAGTATTATCATTTAGTTTTTCCCCCGTAAGTTGACTAATACATAAGTTGACAGCAATTTAAATATCTATTGTAGTCTCATCCAAAGCCATAAAATCTGTCAAATCTCAAAGCAGACAAGATACTTTGCTTCTTGGTTGTACTAAAACAACCAAATGACTATCACAACTTAAAATTCCAAATCTCTCCTGACAGGCCAGCTTGTGTACCCTCAGTGGTATGGGTGCCACACTTTGGAAAATTACATTCAATCAACCTTCAAACAAGAGTGCTGAGACACAGAGGTACAATATGCTCCTGGGTACACAGATAACTCATAGCCAAGCTTGGAACTCACACCTCCCAATGGCTTACCACCAACTATACAAGATGACAATCCTGTTCCTCAAAGACAAATTGCAGGTCCATGGATTGAGTCTTGTGAGAAAATTAGTGCAGAATTGTTGAATCAGTCCATCCAAGGGGAGTAGTTGAGTCCCCTGTGTTGTGAAATGTGTCTCTGAAGCTTAACACAGATCACACATTTTCATTCTTATTAAAAATCTTGTCAGAGTTTACACAAACTGGGCTTTGAACTGTTGGCTAAGTTCAAATTACATATGCTTTGGCACTGTTTAGAAGGAAGTGTTCTGGATAATGTTCCTTTACTAATAGAGGGAGACTTTTAACACTCTCACTGAAATGTTACTGAATGGAATCCTTTTCTGTTCATTGTGTTTAGCAAGAAAGACACTGTTTTCTTCTTGATCTAGACATAGCAAATAAATATTATTGCTACTACTGTGTGTGTCAGGGCTATACTCATTCTAGTGAAATCTCCAAGTGTGAGGCTACTTTCCACACCTAGATGGATGTTCAGCATATTAGTTCCCTGTGCCATTCTGGATTTGGTCTTTCAAAGTCTGGCAGACCTGAGAGATGAAAGAGGTCAGGGTTTGGAACTGGAAAACCAGCTCTGACATTAAGTAATTATATGACCTTGGATGATCATATGACCTTAGATGATGAATTTAACTTATCTGAACTTTACATTCTTCCCTTTGGAAAATGAAAAGAATAATAATGTCTGGTCAATGAAAGTCACACAAATTTTATGAGGGTGAGAAAAAATATGTATAAGAGAGTCATTCATCAAAAGCATGGCACCACACAAATATTACCAAGGATTCTATTTTGGAGTTCAATTATAAAATTGGCATGCACTTTAACACCTTTGAAGTGTAAAAAATGTTGGTTGAAAAAAGGGGATATGTGCACTTACATTCTCTCTCATTTTTTTCTTCTGTAAACTATGTTATTGACTCTTCTAATTTTTATTTTTTAATTTTTTCAACTTACTGAGCAGAGATGTTAAAGAAAGGTTCCTGGTGAATTGTTTTGTTACTTAGTTCAGAATAATAACAAGTTGCCAAATCTATTAAACTGAATTTTAGATTGATACATTATAATTCCCACTGTGTTTAGAAAAAAAAAATAGAAACTTTTTTTTAAGATTAATTTTTATTTTTGCCAAGAAATTCATGTGCATAGTGAAAATGATTAAATATTATTTAAAAAGCTCTAAATCAAATATAGCAGGAGTTTTGTCCATTTCTTCCTATCCACAAATTCTTTCCTTCAAGGTACCTACTTTCAGCTCTTAAAGCCATTATTTCTGCTACTTATCTTCCAAACTCTAAATCACATGTACATTTCTTCCTTCATTGATTAATTGTGAATGTAATCTACTGACTCTGTATTATGGCAGTTGATGAGTATTTAGTTCTCTTACATCCAGCTCTTTGTTTCTCTCCCTATTGTCTCTTAAATAGATGTGGTAGACTAGAGCTGATTGAAAAATCAGTGTCACCCCTTCCATTTGAGAGGTAGGATCTATTTCCTTCCCTTGAATATGTTCTAGCCTATAACTGTTTTGATCACTGGAATGTAACAGAAGTGATGCTATGCTAGTTTTGAACATAGCCTTTAGGAAGACTGGTAGTTTTGCCTTGATCCTCTTGGATTTTGCTAGGTGGGAGGACTCTGAAGAATTTTAAACATGTTGTCCCACAGCAACCTCACAGTCAAGCAAAAGTACAGGAGAGCCTTTCTAAGAAAGATTTGTAGATATGAATATCATTTAATGTGGTGGGCCCTAGTAATATTCAAAAGAACCCATGAAGTTTTAAAAATAATTTAAATGGTATATACATCACCAACTTAGTGTGAAAAGAGTAAGAGAGAGCTCAGAATAAGAGCTATCAGGTCTCTAACCTCTCAGCAGGAATCAGACTAGAACATATACTATCTAGTTTATTTCTTATGGAAAAAGAAAGATAATTCATGATGGAACTCAAAGCCAAGTCACAAGTTCAAGAGCCGTGGAAAAATTTTCCCAAGAAGCAGGACTGGGATGGAATGTAAGAACTAGCAACATGTGTCTATTTAGTTTTCAAAATTTCTCTGGAGTAGTGACACAACATGAGACTTAATCCCTTCTTTTTAAACAGGAGAATCTGTGATAGTTATTTTTTCTCTGTTCCAACACTGTATATGGGGCGTATAAGGGTGATATAACTTTGTGTTTGGTTTCTTGGCCTTTAGATTGAAAGGACTGAACTCAAAGAGCCATGCCTGAAGAGTCTCACCATTTTTTCCTTATTCATTCATTTTGTTCTCTTTTACCAGAGCTGACCTGTGACTGGTTTAACTAATGGAGCACAGGGGAAGTGATGCTTTGGCTGTCTTCACCTCTCATTTAAGAACACTATAAGCTTCTGCCTTAGTTTCTTGGATCCCTGAATATATGCCATGAAATAGACCACATAGAGAGGTCCTGAGATGACATAGAGAAAGAGAATGGTCCAGCTAATCTAAAAAAGTTCCACACATATGAGTAAAACTATCTTATATCCTCTATTTTGTTGGTGTTTGGAAATAAAGAATAGGCACTTGGGTTTTCCCTATTCACTATGCAGAGATCTATGTAATCTGCATTTTCAGTGTCTTACCCTCAACTTCTACCAGACATGGTGACTCTGCTTTCAAGATATCTGTGGTTACCATTTCTTGAAAGAATAAATTCTGGTTTCTTATAGGAGCAAGGAAAAAGTTAGCTAGCTACATCTTTATGAGGTGGGAGAGGAAATATGGGGGTCAAACCTAAATTTAAGCTTATCTAAAATTTCCATAAATAGTACACCAATCTTGAACATTTTTGAGATTCTTTGTGTTTAACTGAATTACTTTTCACAATTATTCCCCTCCCAGTTGTTGAGGTTCAGATTTATGGTGTTATTTTGATATGTAAACAACATAATAAATATATTCTACTTATATAGAGAATTGGTTAAGAACTCAACAAATTGTAGCTTTGCTTACATTGTTGTCTCTGTATGGTAAAGGAATTGACTATAATGTAGGAACTATACTCTCTGTGTTCAAATCTTCATTCTGCTATTTCATAGTTATGAGACATTGACAAGTTACTTCTCTCTTTGCATTCTTTGCACAGTATCTATAACAATGGGACCTATTTAACTATCCCATAAGGTTGTTATGAGGACTATATATGGAAATCGGTATAAATTGCCAAGCCCTTAGATAATATTGAATGAATATTAGCTACTCTTATTAATAACATCTCTAGGTCCTCTCCAACTCAATGATTCTCAAATGAAGTATCTCTATAATGACATTTATTTGATCAAAATAAAGTATTGAATGTGATGGCAGAGTTACTGTTTATTCATCTCCTTGACACCTCATTCATCATCTCTGTGGGTTGTCTGCATGGCTGGCTTTTGAGGTTTCAGCTTCTAGGTCTTTGTCCCTCCACCACTGCTCCCCCCCTCCTGCCAGAGGCTACTGTGTACAAAAGGACCTTAAGCTAGTTGCATTTCTAGTGTCTTTGTTATGAAGCTGGGATATAGAATTTCCTTCCAGAAATCTGATAAGACATTTTCACGTTGTTATGGTACCATGAGTTTTATAAGTCATTTGAAATTGTAATGGAATGGAACCTGATCATTGTCTACTTTAGGTAGAACTTTATTTGCAAACAAAACATACTCTAAGTCACAAAAAGAATGTTTCCCTTTAAAAGTAGTTGAACCTTGGAAACAAAGAAACAAAAAAATGACTCTGTCTATCTTAAACAGACCCAAGTTTGAGGAAACTTTGCATTGTTTACCATAGTGGCTACACCAATTACAGTCCCACCAACAGTGCATGAGGATTCCCTTT
Source organism: Lutra lutra (assembly GCF_902655055.1). Taxonomy (NCBI): domain Eukaryota; kingdom Metazoa; phylum Chordata; class Mammalia; order Carnivora; family Mustelidae; genus Lutra; species Lutra lutra. The sequence continues at coordinate 151,617,427 of NC_062279.1, read as the reverse complement.
TTTCCATCTCCTCATAAGCACTTGTTATTTCTTGTTTTTTGGCAATAGCCATTCTGATGGGTGTGGGGTGATATCTCATTGTGGTTTTGATGAGTGATTTTGAGCATCTTTTCCTGTGTCTGTTGGCCACCTCTTTATCTTCTTTGGAAAATGCCTATTCAGGCACTCTGTCCATTTTTAAATGATATTGTTTTTACTTATATAGTGATTAGTTCCATACACACACACACACACACACATATGTATATATATATATATATATTTTAAAATATATATATTTTAAAGATTTTATGTATTTATTTGACAGAGAGAGACACAGGAGAGAGGGAATAAAAGCAGGGGAAGTGGGATAGGGAGAGGCAGGCTTCCTGCCAAGCTAGGAGTCCGATGTGCGGCTTGATCCCAGGACCCTAGGATCATGAGCTGAGTCGAAGGTAAATGGTTAATGGCTAAACCACCCAGGCACCCCAGTTCTTTATATATATTTTTCTTTTTAAAGATTTTATTTATTTATTTGACAGACAGAGATCATAGGTAGACAGAGAGGCAGGCAGAGAGAGAGAGGGAAGCAGGCTCCCTGCTGAGCAGAGAGCCCGATGTGGGACTCGATCCCAGGACCCTGAGATCATGACCTGAGCCGAAGGCAGCGGCTTAACCCACTGAGCCACCCAGGCGCCCCTCTTTATATATTTTGAATGTTAACCCCTTATCAGATATATCATTTGCAAATATCTTCTCTTATTCAGTAGATAAAAAAAAAACACTTTAAAATTGTTGTCTGACTTTGGGTAATTTCCTTAACTGTTCCCTACCTTCATTTTCTCAGCAGCAAGATGAGCATAATAATGGTACTGGAACCTTCTTTATAAAGTTGTTACAAAGATTAAATGAGGCAATAATCTAAAAACACAACTGCCCTTAACTCATAGGCAAGGGCTAATATGTTTCATCTACCCTCACTTTAATTGCCATTATCATTATCATGAAGCCTCCTTCAAAATTTGTAAAAACACATGTGAGAAAGCTAAGACTCATTAGAGCAACTTTTGAAAGTCTCAGAGTTCATGGAAGAGACAGGGTGTCCTTAAAGATTTTTGAGTCAGTGATTAGAAAGGAGAATGATGGTAATCTGGGAAAAACTCATCTAACTTCACTATGGAAAATGGATTAATGAGGGTGGAAAGAGGAAGAAAAAGTCAGAAAGAAAGATAACACATACATTTGCTCTATGAGAAGGTATCACAGAGCTAAAAAATAAATTACAAACAGCAAAGAGCAAAATAGAATGGTTGAAAATTGAAAGTCTGTCATAGAACAAAGTCTTAGGATAATCATGATGAACAGAAGGAAAAGATAAAGAGACTAAACAAATAGAAATGAGATGATAGATGTGAAATGCAGAAAATATGACCTTAACAAATGATAGAAAAAATATTTAAAGATATAATGCAAGCAAACTTCTTTTTTTTAAGATTTTATTTATTTATTTATTTATTTATTTTTAAAGATTTTATTTATTTATTGACAGAGAGCGATCACAAGTAGACGGAGAGGCAGGCAGAGAGAGAGAGAGAGAGGGAAGCAGGCTCCCTGCTGAGCAGAGAGCCTGATGTGGGCCTCGATCCCAGGACCCTGGGATCATGACCTGAGCCGAAGGCAGCGGCTTAACCCACTGAACCACCCAGGCGCCCAAGATTTTATTTATTTGACAGAGAAAGACACATCAAGAGAGGGAACACAAGCAGGGGAGTGGGAGAGGGAGAAGCAGGCTTCTTGATGAGCAGGGAGTCTTATGGGCTCCATCCCAGTACCCTGGGATCATGACCAGAGCGGAAGGCAGACACTTAATGACTGCGCCACCTTGGTGCCCCACAAGCAAACTTCTTGAAAGCAATAAAAAAGTGAATCTGTAAAAAATGAAATTCTGATTGACTAATATTGGGGCACATTCTAATGGAGTTATTGTTGGTTGTCAGAGAAAAAGAAAGAATGCTTCTGATAGCCTGGCTAGGAAAAAAAAAAAAAAAAAAGCCACCTACAAGGGAAATAAGTAGTCAGGACTTAACACCTCTTGATAGTAATATTCAATGCCAAAAGATAATGATTAAATGCTTACCTGGTTCTAATAGCATGAATAGAGATTACAGTGAGGTTAAGTACAAATATTCTAGAAATACAATAACCATGGGCCTTCCTTTCAACAAAACAAACAAAATAGATGATTAGCATAGAACACACGGAATTTAAAAATGAAAAATCTGTGTTAAAAGGCCTTAATATAGAACTAAAATTTTTTTAATTATATAATTATATATGCAAAACAGAATGTGAATATTATAAAACTTAATAATATAAAAGTAATAATATAGCTTACAAAGATTAGAAATGGAGAAAGGCCAGGGTGGAGGAATTATCAGCAGGGTAGACTCATGACCTGATCTGACATGTTTCATAGTAAAGAAGGAATTTAAACTTTCTGAAATTAAAGCATGTAGTCAAACAAACTAATGAATCCAACCTTATAATAAATTTTCAAACATTTTTTTTCTTAACTATAGAGGAACGTTTTTAGTAAATGACATTTCCTTTTGTGAAGGAATTCTTTTGTGAATTAAATAGTCTCCTTAATTTTACTTGGTTATTAAAATTCAATATAAAATTTTTAAAATTAATAAATAGCATTTGACAGAATTATTCTTTCCCTTAGAAATTATTTTCATTATTCATGTGTTTTATCCTTTTCTCTATATATATACATAAATTGATGTCTAGAATTATACTGTCTAATAATAATAATAAATAATAGTAAGAGTAGCTGGCACTACTTACTGAGTGCTTACTCAAAGCAGGAATTTTCCTGAGCACTGTACATATAAAACTTCATTTAATCTCACAACAATATTAAGAGGCAAGTACCATTATTATACCCATTCTAGAGATGAGATAATTAGGGAATAGTAGGGGTTTGGTAAATTAGCCAAACCAACATAGATATTGATGGTAAAGCTATGATTCTAACCCAGATAGTTTTTAATCACTAATATTAAAGTTTCCAGGTACTGAGATTTTAGGATGGCTTGTTTTTTTTAATTTGAAATATAATTGGTATACAATGTTGTATTAGTTCAAGTGTGCAACATAGGGATTCAACAATTCTATACTTAGTGCTCATCAGTGATAAGTATAGACACCATCTGTCACTACATAATGTTATTTCAAAATTACCAACTGTATTCCTTTTGCTGTACTTTTAATCTCTGTGATTTATTTATTTTATAACTGGAAATTTGTACCTCTTAATCCCCTTCACTTACTTTGCCTATCCCTTACCCATCTCCTCTCTGGCAACTACCAGCCCATTCTCTGCATTTAAGAGTCTGTTTATTTTTTAGTTTCCACATATAAGTGAAATCATATGATGTTTGTCTTTCTCTGTCTAACTTATCTCACTTAGAATAATACACCCTAGGCCCATCCATATTGTCACAAATGGCAGTATTCCGTATATATTTATACACACACACACACACACACACATACACACACACATATACATATAGTGGGTGCTTGTGTTTCTTCCATATTTTGGCTATTGTAAACAATGTTACAATAACCATAGGAGTGCATATATCTTCAAATTAATGTTTATGTTTTCTTTGGATAAATATCCAGTAGTGGAATTACTGGATCATATGGTACTTCTCTTTTTTTTTTTTTTAAGATTTTGTTTATTTATTTGACAGACAGAGATCACAAGTAGGCGGAGAGGTAGGCAGAGAGAGAGAGGAAGCAGGCTCTCTGCTGAGCAGAGAGCCCGATGGGGGGCTCAATCCCAGGACTCTGGGATCATGACCTGAGCTGAAGGCAGAGGCATTAACCCGGTATTTCTGTTTTTTAACTGAAAAATAAAAGAGAAAGAAGGTTGAGGGAGATCATAAAAGGTAAGAGAGCTGGGAATCCTCTTTAGGCTAAATCTGACTTGCCAGAAATTTTAAATTTTTTTAAAAAAGCCTTAAAATATTAGGGAAACTTAATATTCAATTAAATGTATTTTTATATGATACTATAGTGTGAAATCACTAAGGAATAATAAACTGCTAGAAGAAGCTGAGAAAGGAATGAGAAGTACATATGTCCAAATTCTGATTTACACTAGAACAGAAATAAATAACAAATCATAAGTTGCAGGGTAATGATTGACCATTTAGTGAAGGGTAGCAATTAAAGCTGAAGGTAACTGGGAAAGATAGAAAATCTCAGGCATTCCCAGAACTCTTGTGAAGGAGTTTTCACAAGATGTAGGATCAGTTTTAATGAAGTCTAATTATTCAAAGGATTCTGTAGACACTGGAAAATGAGTCACACACCCATTTTCATACCAACACTGTCTGGTACTTTATTATTCCCATTCTGACATAAAGGAAAGCCAATGATTCTTGGGAAAGGGAAAAGTCTTGTGTAAGTGTACTGCAGCCAGCTTAGTGGCAGAGGATGAATTCACACCCATGTCTTACCATCTGCAAAGCCTAGAATCTTACACTATTTCTTCTGAGCAGTGGAATACATTTCATTATCTCACCTCAAGAGAGAGAGAAAACATCAAAAGTGATATAAGCTGTGGCTGCTACTCTATTAGCAGCCAATTCAGTCTCATCACATCAGGGAAACTCTCAGATCAATCCAGTTATTCTTTAAGTCAGTGTGAGCCTATAACTCAATAACTTGCCAGCATAAAATTTAGTTTTGAGGCAAATTCCCAGGAGGCATCCAACTGCATTGCCTACTATGTGATTAAAAAAGAAAAAAAAAAAAAGATCTTAAAAAAAGAAGAAGAGGAGAGGAGTCAAGATGGCGGAGAAGTAGCAGGCTGAGACTACTTCGGGTAGCGGGAGATCAGCTAAATAGCTTATCTAAAGATTGCACACCTACAAATCCAACGGGAGATTGAAGAGAAGAAGAACAGCAATTCCAGAAACAGAAAATCAACCACTTTCTGCAAGGTAGGACTGGCGGAAAAGTGAATCCAAAGCGACGGGAAGATAGACCGCGGGGGGAGAGGCCGGGTCCCGGCGAGTGGCGGAGCAATGGAGCACAAAATCGGGACTTTTAAAAGTCTGTTCTGCTGAGGGACATCGCTCCAGAGGCTTAACTGGGGTGAAGCCCAGGCGGGGTCAGCGTGGCCTCAGGTCCCGCAGGGTCGCAGAAGGATCGGGGTTGTCTGAGTGTCGCAGAGCTTACAGGTATTAGAACGGGGAAGCTGGCTACAGAGACAGAGCCGAGGAGTGACTCTCAGCTCGGGGTTGCCTTGAACCAGTCGCAGGCTCGGTCAGCTCGGAGCGCGGTCGGAGGCCAGGGTGACGGGAGTCATTGGGCGCTGTTCTCTGAGGGCGCACTGAGGAGTGGGGCCCCGGGCTCTTGGCTCCTCCGGTCGGAGACCGGGAGGCCGCCATCTTCATTCCCGTCCTCCGGAACACTACGGAAAGCGCTCAGGGAACAAAAGCTCCCAAAAGAAAACCCAGCAAACCCGAGCGGATTACTCAGCGCGGCCCCATGTAAGGGCGGTGCAACTCCGCCTGGGGCAAAGACGCTTGAGAATCACTACAACAGGCCCCTCCCCCAGAAGATCAACGGGAAACCCAGCCAGGACCAAGTTCACCTAACCAAGGAGAGCGGCGGAATTCCAGAGGAGAAGAAAGCAAAGCACGGAACTCATGGCTTTCTCCCCATGATTTTTTAGCCTTACAGTTAATTTAATTTTTTTTTTCTTTTTCAATTTTTTTTTCTTTTTCTCTTCTTCTGCTACATTTTTTTTTAACTTTTACCGTTTTCTTTTTTTAACGTTTTTTAAATAGTTTATCTAATATATATTTTATTTGATCTCTTTTTATATTTTTTCTTTATCGGCTTTCTTTTTTTTCAATAGTTTCTTTTTTTTTTCTTTCTTTCTGAACCCCTTTTTATCCCCTTTCTCCCCCCTCACAATTCAGGATCTCTTCTGATTTGGCTAAAGCATATTTTCCTGGGGTTGTTGCCACCCTTTTAGTATTTTACTTGCTCCTTCATAAACTCTTATCTGGACAAAATGACAAGGCGGAAAAATTCACAACAAAAAAAAGAACAACAGGCAGTACCAAAGGCTAGGGACCTAATCAATACAGACATTGGTAATATGTCAGATATAGAGTTCAGAATGACGATTCTCAAGGTTCTAGCCGGGCTTGAAAAAGGCATGGAAGATATTAAAGCAACGCTCTCGGGAGATATAAAAGCCCTTTCTGGAGAAATAAAAGAACTAAAATCTAACCAAGTTGAAATCAAAAAAGCTATTAATGAGGTGCAATAAAAATGGAGGCTCTCACTGCTAGGATAAATGAGGCAGAAGAAAGAATTAGTGATATAGAAGACCAAATGACAGAGAATAAAGAAGCTGAGCAAAAGAGGGACAAACAGCTACTGGACCACGAGGGGAGAATTCGAGAGATAAGTGACACCATAAGAGGAAACAACATTAGAATAATTGGGATTCCAGAAGAAGAGGAAACAGAGAGGGGAGCAGAAGGTATATTGGAGAGAATTATTGGAGAGAATTTCCCCAATATGGCAAAGGGAACAAGCATCAAAATCCAGGAGGTTCAGAGAACCCCCCTCAAAATCAATAAGAATAGGTCCACACCCCGTCACCTAATAGTAAAATTGACAAGTCTTAGTGACAAAGAAAAGATCGTGAAGGCAGCCTGGGAAAAGAAGTCTGTAACGTACAATGGTAAAAATATTAGATTGGCAGCAGACTTATCCACAGAGACCTGGCAGGCCAGAAAGAGCTGGCATGATATATTCAGAGTACTAAATGAGAAAAACATGCAGCCAAGAATACTATATCCAGCTAGGCTATCATTGAAAATCGAAGGAGAGATTAAAAGCTTCCAGGACAAACAAAAACTGAAAGAATTTGCAAATACCAAACCAGCTCTACAGGAAATATTGAAAGGGGTCCTCTAAGCAAAGAGAGACCCTCAAAGTAGTAGATCAGAAAGAAACAGAGACAATATGCAATAACAGTCACCTTACAGGCAATACAATGGCACTAAATTCATATCTCTCAATACTTACCCTGAATGTTAATGGGCTAAATGCCCCAATCAAAAGACACAGGGTATCAGAATGGATAAAAAAACAAAAGCCATCTATATGTTGCCTACAAGAAACTCATCTTAAACCCGAAGACACCTCCAGGTTTAAAGTGAGGGGGTGGAAAAGAATTTACCATGCTAATGGACATCAGAAGAAAGCAGGAGTGGCAATCCTTATATCAGATCAATTAGATATTAAGCCAAAGACTATAATAAGAGATGAGGAAGGACACTATATCATACTCAAAGGAACTGTCCAACAAGAAGATCTAACAATTTTAAATATCTATGCCCCTAACGTGGGAGCAGCCAACTATATAAACCAATTAATAACAAAATCAAAGAAACACATCGACAAGAATACAATAATAGTAGGGGATTTTAACACTCCCCTCACTGAAATGGACAGATCATCCAAGCAAAAGATCAACAAGGAAATCAAGGCCTTAGATGACACAGTGGACCAGATGGACATCACAGATATATTCAGAACATTTCATCCCAAAGCAACAGAATACACATTCTTCTCTAGTGCACATGGAACATTCTCCAGAATAGATCACATTCTTGGTCCTAAATCAAGTCTCAACCGGTATCAAAAGATTGGGATCATTCCCTGCATATTTTCAGAGCACAAAGCTCTAAAGCTAGAACTCAATAACAAGAGGAAATTTGGAAAGAACCCAAATACATGGAGACTAAACAGCATCCTTCTAAAGAATGAATGGGTCAACCAGGAAATTAAAGAAGAATTGAAAAAATTCATGGAAACAAATGATAATGAGAACACAACGGTTCAGAATCTGTGGGACACAACAAAGGCAGTCCTGAGAGGAAAATATATAGCGGTACAAGCCTTTCTCAAGAAACAAGAAAGGTCTCAGGTACACAACCTAACCCTACACCTAAAGGAGCTGGAGAAAGAACAAGAAAGAAACCCTAAACCCAGCAGGAGAAGAGAAATCATAAAGATCAGAGCAGAAATCAATGAAATAGAAACCAAAAAAACAATAGAACAAATCAACGAAACGAGGAGCTGGTTCTTTGAAAGAATTAATAAGATTGATAAGCCCCTGGCCAGACTTATCAAAAAGAAAAGAGAAAGGACCCAAATCAATAAAATCATGAATGAAAGAGGAGAGATCACAACGAACACCAAAGAAATACAGACAATTATAAGAACATACTATGAGCAACTCTACGCCAACAAATTTGACAATCTGGAAGAAATGGATGCATTCCTAGAGACATATAAACTACCACAACTGAACCAGGAAGAAATAGAAAGCCTGAACAGACCCATAACCAGTAAGGAGATTGAAACAGTCATCAAAAATCTCCAAACAAACAAAAGCCCAGGGCCAGACGGCTTCCCGGGGGAATTCTACCAAACATTTAAAGAAGAAATAATTCCTATTCTGCTGAAACTGTTCCAAAAAAATAGAAGGAAAACTTCCAAACTCATTTTATGAGGCCAGCATCACCTTGATCCCAAAACCAGACAAGGATCCCAACAGAAAAGAGAACTACAGACCAATATCCTTGATGAACACAGATGCAAAAATTCTCGCCAAAATACTAGCCAATAGGATTCAACAGTACATTAAAAGGATTATTCACCACGACCAAGTGGGATTTATTCCAGGGCTGCAAGGTTGGTTCAACATCCGCAAATCAATCAATGTGATACAACACATTAATAAAAGAAAGAACAAGAACCATATGATACTCTCCATAGATGCTGAAAAAGCATTTAACAAAGTACAGCATCCCTTCCTGATCAAAACTCTTGAAAGTGTAGGGATAGACGGCACATACCTCAATATTATCAAAGCCATCTATGAAAAACCCACTGCAAATATCATTCTCAATGGAGAAAAACTGAAAGCTTTTCTGCTAAGGTCAGGAACACGGCAGGGATGTCCGTTATCACCACTGCTATTCAACATAGTACTAGAAGTCCTAGCCTCAGCAATCAGACAACAAAAGGAAATTAAAGGCATCCAAATCGGCAAAGAAGAAGTCAAACTATCACTCTTTGCAGATGATATGATACTATATGTGGAAAACCCAAAAGACTCCACTCCAGAACTGCTAGAACTTGTACAGGAATTCAGTAAAGTGTCAGGATATAAAATCAATGCACAGAAATCAGTTGCATTTCTCTACACCAACAACAAGACAGAAGAAAGAGAAATTAAGGAGTCCATCCCATTTACAATTGCACCCAAACTATAAGATACCTAGGAATAAACCTAACCAAAGAGACTAAGAATCTATACTCAGAAAAATATAAAGTACTCATGAAAGAAATTGAGGAAGACACACAGAAATGGAAAAATGTTCCATGCTCCTGGATTGGAAGAATAAATATTGTGAAAATGTCTATGCTACCTAAAGCAATCTACACATTTAATGCAATTCCTATCAAAGTACCATCCATTTTTTTTCAAAGAAATGGAACAAAGAATCCTAAAATTTATATGGAACCAGAAAAGACCTCGAATAGCCAAAGCAATATTGAAAAAGAAAGCCAAAGTTGGTGGCATCACAATTCCGGACTTCAAGCTCTATTACAAAGCTGTCATCATCAAGACAGCATGGTACTGGCACAAAAACAGACACATAGATCAATGGAACAGAATAGAGAGCCCAGAAATGGACCCTCAACTCTATGGTCAACTCATCTTCGACAAAGCAGGAAAGAATGTCCAATGGAACAAAGACAGCCTCTTCAATAAATGGTGTTGGGAAAATTGGACAGCCACATGCAGAAAAATGAAATTGGATCATTTCCTTACACCACACACGAAAATAGACTCAAAATGGATGAAGGATCTCAATGTGAGAAAGGAATCCTTCAAAATCCTCGAGGAGAACACAGGCAGCAACCTCTTCGACCTCAGCCGCAGCAACATCTTCCTAGGAACATCACCAAAGGCAAGGGAAGCAAGGGCAAAAATGAACTATTGGGATTTTATCAAGATCAAAAGCTTTTGCACAGCAAAGGAAACAGTGAACAAAACCAAAAGACAACTGACAGAATGGGAGAAGATATTTGCAAATGACATATCAGATAAAGGGCTAGTGGCAAAATCTATAAAGAACTTAGCAAACTCAACACCCAAAGAACAAAGAATCCAATCAAGAAATGGGCAGAGGACATGAACAGACATTTCTGCAAAGAAGACATCCAGATGGCCAACAGACAGATGAAAAAGTGCTCCATATCACTCGGCATTAGGGAAATACAAATCAAAACCACCATGAGATATCACCTCACACCAGTCAGAATGGCTAAAACGAACAAGTCAGGAAATGACAGATGCTGGCGAGGATGCGGAGAAAGGGGAACCCTCCTACACTGTTGGTGGGAATGCAAGCTGGTGCAACCACTCTGGAAAACAGCATGGAGGTTCCTCAAAATGTTGAAAATAGAACTACCCTATGACCCTGCAATTGCACTGCTGGGTATTTACCCTAAAGATACAAACGTAGTGATCCGAAGGGGCACGTGCACCCGAATGTTTATAGCAGCAATGTCTACAATAGCCAAACTATGGAAAGAACCTAGATGTCCATCTACAGACGAATGGATAAAGGAGATGTGGTATATATACACAATGGAATACTATGCAGCCATCAAAAGAAATGAAATCTTGCCATTTGCGACGACGTGGATGGAACTAGAGGGTATCATGCTTAGCGAAATAAGTCAATCGGAGAAAGACAACTATCATATGATCTCCCTGATATGAGGGAGAGGAGATGCAACATGGGGGGGTTGAGGGGGTAGGAGAAGAGTAAATGAAACAAGATGGGATTGGGAGGGAGACAAACCATAAGTGACTCTTAATCTCACAAAACAAACTGAGGGTTGATGGGGGGAAGGGGTTGGGAGAGGGGGTGGGGTATGTATATTGGGGAGGGTATGTGCTTTGGTGAGTGTTGTGAAGTGTGTAAACCTGGCGATTCGCAGACCTGTACCCCTGGGGATAAAAATATATGTTTACAAAGCTGTAAAAAAAAAAAAAAAGAAAAAAGAAATGATGAATACCCAAGTTTTGTAGCAACATGGACGGGACTGGAAGAGATGATGCTGAGTGAAATAAGTCAAGCAGAGAGAGTCAATTATCATATGGTTTCACTTATTTGTGTTGCATAACAAATAGCATGGAGGACAAGGGGAGATGGAGAGGGGAAGGGAGTTGAGGGAAATTGGAAGGGGAGGTGAACCATGAGAGACTATGGACTCTGAAAAATGATCTGAGAATTTTGAAGGGGTGGGGTTGGGAGGTTGGGGGCACCAGGTGGTGGGTATTGTAGAGGGCACGGATTGCATGGAGCACTGGGTGTGGTGCAAAAATAATGAATATTGTTATGCTGAAAAAAATAAAAAAATTAATTAAAAAAAAAGAAGAAATATTACTTGTGAACAACAAGCATTGAATTTTCAAATCAGTATTTTGTATGTCTGCAACTAATATAATATTGTATGTCAACTATACTTCAATAATAAAATTTAAAAAATAAAGGTCATGAATACAGCAGCATAGACTATGAATGAAAAATGTTCACCAAAGAACATAGTGCTGTCCCTTGACATCATGTTACACAGCTTCCCATAATGCTTCCTGGAGAATTTGGCTATTTTCCTTTGTTGACTCTGTGTACACCTCTTATGTGGCTGCAGCTACTGCTGCTTTGAGATTTATCTACTACTACCAACTGATGCTTGGGTTGGACAATCTCTGCCTCTCTTCCCTTTCTCTGGTACCTCTAGCAAATGAGCACAATAATAGGACAATAATATGAGGCATATTTATAAATATATAGATAATCTGTAATATAATGATATATTACATGAATCATTTATTATTATTAATATTATTATTATTACTATTAAATTAGGCAAACCAGTTCTTCTGTTTAGCCATTCTTACCCTTAGAACATGGCTCATGGAAACTATTCAGATTTTCTCCATGCTTCTAGGGAGACCCAGGAAAGGATGACAGGAGCTGCCTCAAGAAATTCTTGTGCCCAATCAGGTTATGATCCAATGCCTACCATCTTGTCCTTGGTATGTGGAATGGAATCATCAGTGATACTGCCACTCTCAATGGCTCCAGGAAGGAATGGGAATAACTGTTTCTTTGGTTTTCAAATTTTGAGCTTCAAAGGAGGGTTTCCTCATATTCCGAGGCACTCAATGCATCCCACTCCCTTCTACTTCTCTCCCTGTCATGGGATTAGTTGCTAAAAAGGAAGGGATAAGTACCTTTATTTGTGTATTTTATTTGAATGGTTTTATTATTTATTGAGCTCTTAGGGTGAAGTTGGACAAAATTCTCTAGAAATAATACTGATGGAAGTATATGAGAGAACTCTAATTCTTCAGATTTTTCTGAGTTCATACATTTTAAGACATCCAATGGTCCCTATCAAATATCAAAGTAGTGGAAAGACCCACAAAAATGTTAACTTCTAAAGAAATTTGTTATCTATGAAATGAAACTAAGAAAAATTAATACTGTGTGAATTTAGTGATTTAATTGTGCCTGGATTAGTTAATTAGATAATTATCATAAGAATGTGCTTTTCATATTAGCTCTCAGTATATTAATAATAGGACTGCTCATAAGGTGAGCAAACCAGACATTGGGAAGTGCTAATTAACTTCAGAAATGGAACCTTCTAATTTTTAAAGTACTTTCTCCTTGTCCTTTAGAAGAGTGGCATAGTACACCATTTGCTGGACCATCTTTTGCCTTGCTGATTGCACTGTTTTTCAACATTTGCTTTTTATTTTTCACGTTCTTTTAAAAGCAAATATAAATATAATCAAATACTTTCCCACACACCTGCCATGAAGTAATCTGCATAATTGCTTCCTTGGTTTTCTACACAGAATTCTGCCAATTCTTTGCACTTCTATCAAGTTGTATTTATTACTAAAAAGTAATTTAATTCATAGGGTACATTAGTTAGTACCAACAGGTGGCTTCTGATATATAGAGTCCCAAAAATCCAGTGGCTTAAATAAATAGAAAAATTTTTTTTAATGTAACAGTGCATTCAGTTTCACTTCCAATTTCTTTTTTTTAAATATATTTTTAAAATTATGTTAGTCACCATACAGTGCACCATTAGTTTTTGATAGTGTTCCATGATTCACTGTTGGTGTATAACACCCAGGGCTCCATGCAATACATGCCCTCCTTAATACCCATCACTGGGTTCACTATTCCCCCACCTCTCCCTTGCCTCTAAAACCCTCAGTTTGATTCCTGGAATCCACAGCCTCTCATGGTTCATCTCCCCCTCTGAATTCCACCCCTCTCATTTTTTGTTTCTTTTCCTCCTGGGTGGGTGGGTTGTTGGAAGCCTGGAAAACTGGCCTTTCCCTACCCAACTGGATACAATTGTCTCCTTAAGAAAGAATGGCATTGACAATTTTTCCTTTATTGTTTTTATGCTTGGAGCAGTGGTTGAGGATTCAAGAATACTCAGTCAACAACATCTCTCTCCCATATTCAAGTTCTGAAACTATTAAAAATAAAACAAAACTATCACTTTTATTACTGATAAAGGTGATATTGGAGATACTGGTTTATATCCATGAGCAAGTGGAATTCATTACACTGAACTAAAAGAAATCTTACAGACTTTCCTACTCAATTATTCAAATATGAGAAAATATAAGAAGCAGTGAAGAAGAGTTTGCCCCCAACATAGAGAGATCAAAGAACTGAAAAAGACTCATATTTTTGGCCAAGAAAGATTAAAAAGGGTTAGATGTTTATAAGTGAATACTTAAAATAGTCACTTTAAGTATGTAAAAGATCTTTGCTTTTTTTTTTTTTTCTTCACATCTCATAAGGATGTCAAATTCTACAGATCTGGGACTGTGAAAACAAGAAATTTAAATTTTTTGATACTGTTGACTAGTGTGGCATTTTTTAGTTCTTTTCCTTCTAAGGATTTTCAGAAATTTCAATTTTCTAGGAAAAATTTCTAAATGCAAATTTAATGCATAGTCATAAAAGGTAAGTATAATTCTTTAAGATTGAGATGTTAACATTACACAATTATTAGTATCAGTTTGATTATTTGTCTTAGATAATTAAAAAATATTATATACACCCCTATTTTACTGTAGCATTATCTATAACAGCCAATATATGAAAGCAACTCAGATGATCATTGATAGATGAATGGATAAAGAAGGGTGGAATACTATTCAGTCAGAAAAATGAATAAAATCTTGCCATTTTTCAAGATAAATACCATATAATTTCACTTTTATGCGGAATCTAAGGAAAACAAAACAAATTAATAAACCAACTAAAAAAAAGCAGAACATACTTATAAAAACAACAAACTGGTTTTTGCCAGAGAGGAAGGATTTGGGGGTTGGGAAAATGGATGAAGGGGAGTGGGAGATAGAGCTTTCCAGTTATGGAATAAATAAGTCATGGGGGGCACCTGGGTGGCTCAGTGGGTTAAGCTTCTGCTTTCAGCTCAGGTCATGATCTCAGGGTCCTGGGATCGAGTCCCGCATCGGGCTCTCTGCTCAGTGGGGAGCCTGCTTCCCTCTCTCTCTCTCTCTCTGTCTGCCTCTCTGCCTACTTGTGATCTATCTCTGTCAAATAAATAAAATCTTTAAAAAAAATAAGTCATGGGGATAAAAGGTACACCAAAGTGAATATAATCAATAGTATTATAATAGCATTGTATTGTGACAGATGGTAGATATAGCTGTGATGAGCATAGCATAGCATATAGACTTGAGGAATCATTGTTGTATACACTGACATTAATGTAATATTTTTTGTCAACTGTATTTAAAAAATATGTTGAACCATGAGAGACTATGGACTCTGAAAAACAATCTGAGGGGTTTGAAGGGGTGGGGGGTGGGAGGTTTGGGGAACCAGGTGGTGGGTATTAGAGAGGGCACGGATTGCATGGAGCACTGGGTGTGGTACAAAAACAATGAATACTGTTATGCTGAAAATAAGTTAAAAAAAATGTTGATAGTTAGAAAGCTCTTTGCCTATCTCAATATTCCTTATTTTGTGCTTTTCATCCCATCAGTCTCTCTTTCTCTTTCTGTGTCTATCTCTCTTTGACTCTTCAAAAATTCAGCTCACAGGGGGAGGAGTCAAGATGGCGGAGAAGTAGCAGGCTGAGACTGCTTCGGGTAGCGGGATATCAGCTAAATAGCTTATCTAAAGATTGCAAACACCTATAAATCCAACGGGAGATCGAAGAGAAGAAGAACAGCAATTCTAGAAACAGAAAATCAACCACTTTCTGAAAGGTAGGACTGACGGAAAGGTGAATCCAAAGCGACGGGAAGATAGACCGCGGGGGGAGGGGCTGGCTCCCGGTGAGCGGCGGAGCAACGGAGCAAAATCAGGACTTTTAAAAGTCTGTTCCGCTGAGGGACATCGCTCCAGAGGCTTAACTGGGGTGAAGCCCAGGCGGGGTCAGCGCTGCCTCAGGTCCCGCAGGGTCGCAGAAGGATCGGGGGTGTCTGAGTGTCGCAGAGCTTACCGGTATTAGAACGGGGAAGCCGGCTACAGAGACAGAGCCGAGGAGTGACTCTCAGCTCGGGGTTGCCTTGCACCAGTCGCAGGCTCGGTCAGCTCGGAGCGCGGCCAGAGGCCAGGGTGACGGGAGTCATTGGGCGCTGTTCTCTGAGGGCGCACTGAGGAGTGGGGCCCCGGGCTCTCGGCTCCTCCGGGCCAGAGACCGGGAGGCTGCCATCTTCATTCCCATCCTCCAGAACTCTACGGAAAGCGCTCAGGGAACAAAAGCTCCCAAAAGCAAACCCGAGCGGATTACTCAGCGCGGCCCCGGGTAAGGGCGGTGCAACTCCGCCTGGGGCAAAGACGCTTGAGAATCACTACAACAGGCCCCTCCCCCAGAAGATCAACGGGAAACCCAGCCAGGACCAAGTTCACCTACCCAGGAGTACAGTTTCAATACCAAGGAGAGCGGCGGAATTCCAGAGGAGGAGAAAGCAAAGCACGGAACTCATGGCTTTCTCCCCATGATTTTTTAGCCTTGCAGTTAATTTAATTTTTTTTTCTTTTTCTCTTTTTCTGCTAATTTTTTTTAACTTTTACTGTTTTCTTTTTTAATGTTTTTTAAATAGTTTATCTAATATATATATATTTTTTCCTCCTTTTATATTTTTTCTTTATCGGCTTTCTTTTTTTAAAGAGTTTCTTTTTTTTTTTCTTTTTTTTTTTTCTTTTTGAAACCCTTTTTATCCCCTTTCTCCCCTCTCACAATTCGGGATCTCTTCTGATTTGGCTAAAGCATATTTTCCTGCGGTTGTTGCCACCCTTTTAGTATTTTACTTGCTCCTTCATATACTCTTATCTGGACGAAATGACAAGGTGGAAAAATTCACAACAAAAAAAAAGAACAACAGGCAGTACCAAAGGCTAGGGACCTAATCAATACAGACATTGGTAATATGTCGTATCTAGAGTTCAGAATAAGGATTCTTAAGGTTCTAGCCCAGCTCTAAAAAGGCGTGGAAGATATTAGAGAAACCCTCTTGGGAGATATAAAAGCCCTTTCTGGAGAAATAAAAGAACTAAAATCTAACCAAGTTGAAATCAAAAAAGCTATTAATGAGGTGCAATAAAAATGGAGGCTCTCACTGCTAGGATAAATGAGGCAGAAGAAAGAATTAGTGATATAGAAGACCAAATGACAGAGAATAAAGAAGCTGAGCAAAAGAGGGACAAACAGCTACTGGACCACGAGGGGAGAATTCGAGAGATAAGTGACACCATAAGACGAAACAACATTAGAATAATTGGGATTCCAGAAGAAGAGGAAACAGAGAGGGGAGCAGAAGGTATATTGGAGAGAATTATTGGAGAGAATTTCCCCAATATGGCAAAGGGAACAAGCATCAAAATCCAGGAGGTTCAGAGAACCCCCCTCAAAATCAATAAGAATAGGTCCACACCCCGTCACCTAATAGTAAATTGACAAGTCTTAGTGACAAAGAAAAGATCGTGAAGGCAGCCTGGGAAAAGAAGTCTGTAACGTACAATGGTAAAAATATTAGATTGGCAGCAGACTTATCCACAGAGACCTGGCAGGCCAGAAAGAGCTGGCATGATATATTCAGAGTACTAAATGAGAAAAACATGCAGCCAAGAATACTATATCCAGCTAGGCTATCATTGAAAATCGAAGGAGAGATTAAAAGCTTCCAGGACAAACAAAAACTGAAAGAATTTGCAAATACCAAACCAGCTCTACAGGAAATATTGAAAGGGGTCCTCTAAGCAAAGAGAGACCCTCAAAGTAGTAGATCAGAAAGAAACAGAGACAATATGCAATAACAGTCACCTTACAGGCAATACAATGGCACTAAATTCATATCTCTCAATACTTACCCTGAATGTTAATGGGCTAAATGCCCCAATCAAAAGACACAGGGTATCAGAATGGATAAAAAAACAAAAGCCATCTATATGTTGCCTACAAGAAACTCATCTTAAACCCGAAGACACCTCCAGGTTTAAAGTGAGGGGGTGGAAAAGAATTTACCATGCTAATGGACATCAGAAGAAAGCAGGAGTGGCAATCCTTATATCAGATCAATTAGATATTAAGCCAAAGACTATAATAAGAGATGAGGAAGGACACTATATCATACTCAAAGGAACTGTCCAACAAGAAGATCTAACAATTTTAAATATCTATGCCCCTAACGTGGGAGCAGCCAACTATATAAACCAATTAATAACAAAATCAAAGAAACACATCGACAAGAATACAATAATAGTAGGGGATTTTAACACTCCCCTCACTGAAATGGACAGATCATCCAAGCAAAAGATCAACAAGGAAATCAAGGCCTTAAATGACACACTGGACCAGATGGACATCACAGATATATTCAGAACATTTCATCCCAAAGCAACAGAATACACATTCTTCTCTAGTGCACATGGAACATTCTCCAGAATAGATCACATTCTTGGTCCTAAATCAAGTCTCAACCGGTATCAAAAGATTGGGATCATTCCCTGCATATTTTCAGAGCACAAAGCTCTAAAGCTAGAACTCAATAACAAGAGGAAATTTGGAAAGAACCCAAATACATGGAGACTAAACAGCATCCTTCTAAAGAATGAATGGGTCAACCAGGAAATTAAAGAAGAATTGAAAAAATTCATGGAAACAAATGATAATGAAAACACAACGGTCAGAATCTGTGGGACACAACAAAGGCAGTCCTGAGAGGAAAATATATAGCGGTACAAGCCTTTCTCAAGAAACAAGAAAGGTCTCAGGTACACAACCTAACCCTACACCTAAAGGAGCTGGAGAAAGAACAAGAAAGAAACCCTAAACCCAGCAGGAGAAGAGAAATCATAAAGATCAGAGCAGAAATCAATGAAATAGAAACCAAAAAAACAATAGAACAAATCAACGAAACGAGGAGCTGGTTCTTTGAAAGAATTAATAAGATTGATAAGCCCCTGGCCAGACTTATCAAAAAGAAAAGAGAAAGGACCCAAATCAATAAAATCATGAATGAAAGAGGAGAGATCACAACGAACACCAAAGAAATACAGACAATTATAAGAACATACTATGAGCAACTCTACGCCAACAAATTTGACAATCTGGAAGAAATGGATGCATTCCTAGAGACATATAAACTACCACAACTGAACCAGGAAGAAATAGAAAGCCTGAACAGACCCATAACCAGTAAGGAGATTGAAACAGTCATCAAAAATCTCCAAACAAACAAAAGCCCAGGGCCAGACGGCTTCCCGGGGGAATTCTACCAAACATTTAAGAAGAAATAATTCCTATTCTGCTGAAACTGTTCCAAAAAAATAGAAGGAAAACTTCCAAACTCATTTTATGAGGCCAGCATCACCTTGATCCCAAAACCAGACAAGGATCCCAACAGAAAAGAGAACTACAGACCAATATCCTTGATGAACACAGATGCAAAATTCTCGCCAAAATACTAGCCAATAGGATTCAACAGTACATTAAAAGGATTATTCACCACGACCAAGTGGGATTTATTCCAGGGCTGCAAGGTTGGTTCAACATCCGCAAATCAATCAATGTGATACAACACATTAATAAAAGAAAAGAACAAGAACCATATGATACTCTCCATAGATGCTGAAAAAGCATTTAACAAAGTACAGCATCCCTTCCTGATCAAAACTCTTGAAAGTGTAGGGATAGACGGCACATACCTCAATATTATCAAAGCCATCTATGAAAAACCCACTGCAAATATCATTCTCAATGGAGAAAAACTGAAAGCTTTTCTGCTAAGGTCAGGAACACGGCAGGGATGTCCGTTATCACCACTGCTATTCAACATAGTACTAGAAGTCCTAGCCTCAGCAATCAGACAACAAAAGGAAATTAAAGGCATCCAAATTGGCAAAGAAGAAGTCAAACTATCACTCTTTGCAGATGATATGATACTATATGTGGAAAACCCAAAAGACTCCACTCCAGAACTGCTAGAACTTGTACAGGAATTCAGTAAAGTGTCAGGATATAAAATCAATGCACAGAAATCAGTTGCATTTCTCTACACCAACAACAAGACAGAAGAAAGAGAAATTAAGGAGTCCATCCCATTTACAATTGCACCCAAAACTATAAGATACCTAGGAATAAACCTAACCAAAGAGACTAAGAATCTATACTCAGAAAAATATAAAGTACTCATGAAAGAAATTGAGGAAGACACACAGAAATGGAAAAATGTTCCATGCTCCTGGATTGGAAGAATAAATATTGTGAAAATGTCTATGCTACCTAAAGCAATCTACACATTTAATGCAATTCCTATCAAAGTACCATCCATTTTTTTCAAAGAAATGGAACAAAGAATCCTAAAATTTATATGGAACCAGAAAAGACCTCGAATAGCCAAAGCAATATTGAAAAAGAAAGCCAAAGTTGGTGGCATCACAATTCCGGACTTCAAGCTCTATTACAAAGCTGTCATCATCAAGACAGCATGGTACTGGCACAAAAACAGACACATAGATCAATGGAACAGAATAGAGAGCCCAGAAATGGACCCTCAACTCTATGGTCAACTCATCTTCGACAAAGCAGGAAAGAATGTCCAATGGAACAAAGACAGCCTCTTCAATAAATGGTGTTGGGAAAATTGGACAGCCACATGCAGAAAAATGAAATTGGATCATTTCCTTACACCACACACGAAAATAGACTCAAAATGGATGAAGGATCTCAATGTGAGAAAGGAATCCTTCAAAATCCTCGAGGAGAACACAGGCAGCAACCTCTTCGACCTCAGCCCCAGCAACATCTTCCTAGGAACATCACCAAAGGCAAGGGAAGCAAGGGCAAAAATGAACTATTGGGATTTTATCAAGATCAAAAGCTTTTGCACAGCAAAGGAAACAGTGAACAAAACCAAAAGACAACTGACAGAATGGGAGAAGATATTTGCAAATGACATATCAGATAAAGGGCTAGTGTCCAAAATCTATAAAGAACTTAGCAAACTCAACACCCAAAGAACAAAGAATCCAATCAAGAAATGGGCAGAGGACATGAACAGACATTTCTGCAAAGAAGACATCCAGATGGCCAACAGACAGATGAAAAAGTGCTCCATATCACTCGGCATTAGGGAAATACAAATCAAAACCACCATGAGATATCACCTCACACCAGTCAGAATGGCTAAAACGAACAAGTCAGGAAATGACAGATGCTGGCGAGGATGCGGAGAAAGGGGAACCCTCCTACACTGTTGGTGGGAATGCAAGCTGGTGCAACCACTCTGGAAAACAGCATGGAGGTTCCTCAAAATGTTGAAAATAGAACTACCCTATGACCCTGCAATTGCACTGCTGGGTATTACCCTAAAGATACAAACGTAGTGATCCGAAGGGGCACATGCACCCTAATGTTTATAGCAGCAATGTCTACAATAGCCAAACTATGGAAAGAACCTAGATGTCCATCTACAGACGAATGGATAAAGGAGATGTGGTATATATACACAATGGAATACTATGCAGCCATCAAAAGAAATGAAATCTTGCCATTTGCGATGACGTGGATGGAACTAGAGGGTATCATGCTTAGCGAAATAAGTCAATCAGAGAAAGACAACTATCATATGATATCCCTGATATGAGGGAGAGGAGATGCAACATGGGGGGTTGAGTGGGTAGGAGAAGAGTAAATGAAACAAGATGGGATTGGAATGGAGACAAACCATAAGTGACTCTTAATCTCACAAAACAAACTGAGGGTTGATGGAGGGAGGGGGTTGGGAGAGGGCGGTGGGGTTATGGATATTGGGGAGGATATGTGCTATGGTGAGTGCTGTGAAGTGTGTAAACCTGGCGATTCGTAGACCTGTACCCCTGGGGATAAAAATATATGTTTATAAAGCTGTCAAAAAAAAAAAAAAAAAAAGGATGAATACCCAAGTTTTGTAGCAACATGGATGGGACTGGAAGAGATTATGCTGAGTGAAATAAGTCAAGCAGAGCGAGTCAATTATCATATGGTTTCACTTATTTGTGGATCTTAACAAATAGCATGGAGGACAAGGGGAGATGGAGAGGAGAAAGGAGTTGAGGGAAATTGGGAGGGGAGGTGAACCATGAGAGACTATGGACTCTGAAAAACGATCTGAGAATTTTGAAGGGGTGGGGGGTGGGAGGTTGGGGGCACCAGGTGGTGGGTATTGTAGAGGGCATGGATTGCATGGAACACTGGGTGTGGTGCAAAAATAATGAATACTGTTATGCTGAAAAAATAAAAAAATTAAAAAAAAATTCAGCTCACAGTATTTTTTTCTTTTATTTTATTGTTTTCTATTTTAATAGTGTATACTTTTGCCTTAATGTTTCCTTTTCTTTTATTTGGTCTCTTATTCTTTTATTGTATTGAATTGAAAGCTTGATCATTTATTCTTTCTTGTTTTCTATAAATGCATTTAAGACTATCTAACAATTTAACATTTAGTGTTGTCTTTTTATTTGATTCCATATTCTATAATTTCAGTTTTTATGTATTATTAAAATAATTTAGCTTATAATTTGATATCTTGTTGAAGTATCGAATTAGAGCAGATTGTATATGCAACAATTCTGAAAGTTTTTCCTTAAAGATTTTATTTATTTATTAGAGAAAGAGCAAGAGAGAGAACACAAACAGGGGGAACAGCAGGCAGAGGGAGAAGCAGGCTCCTCACTGAGTGGGGAACCTAATGTGGGTCTCAACCCCAGGACTCTGGGATCATGACCTGAACTAAAGGCAGATGCTCAATCGTCTGAGCCACCCAGGTGCCCAATTCTGAAAGTTTTTATTTTGGGTATCTTTTCTTAGAAGCAACTCAATAAAGAAGATGATGTGGAATCTTAGAGACAGATGACCCATGTTATTAGTGGAGTAAATGGAAAATCTCAGAATGGCCACAGTACAACTTCTCAAGAGGCCAATGATCCAAGGGAAACAGGCTTATGATGAGAAATTCAGTGTTCCTGGGTGTTATATGCAACTGATAAATTATTGAACACTACATCTGCAACTAATGATGACTAACTGAATCTCAACAATGAATCTTGGAACATTGAAAAAATAAAATTAAATTTAAAAAAATAAAGAAATTTAGAGTTTATGTCTTTTGCAGGAAAATCACATTAATCTTATATATTTAAGAGTGTCTATGCTCTTTCCATGTTTCTTTAATGTTAACATCTTTTCAAAAATAAATCTGTACTCTTTAACATGGCTCACAAGGTCTTGCAACCTCCACATGACAAGCTGTTCCAGGACTCATAATTTTCCTAACAATATGCTGTTACCTCTTCACTATTTCTAGGTATAAGGGAGACTGTGATAAAGAACTCTTACAATGTCACTTCTCCCAAGGAGATTATTATATTTTAGAAGGTGAGAGAGACAAGTTATTAAACACAAAATGATCAAGATTGTTCCAATTCTTACAGAGAGTATTGAAACATATTTAAAACTTATATGTGGAACATAAGGAATAGCATGGGGACATTAAGAGAAGGAAGAGAAAAATGAAGGCGGGGAGGAATCAGAAGGAGAAGAACCATGAGAGTCTATGGACTCTAGGAATCAAACTGATTTCAGAGGGGAGGGATGGGTAGAGGGTGGATGAGCCTGGTGACGGGTATGAAAGGAGGGCATGTATTGCATGGAGTACTGGGTGTTATATCCAAAGAATGAGTCATGGAACACTACATCAAAAACTAATGATGTACTGTATTGTGACTAACACAACACAATAAAATAAAATACAATAAAATAAAATCCTGAAAAAATTAATAATGAAATAGTCGGAAAAAGCCTGTCTGAGGAGGTATAGTGAGACCAGAAGGACAAGAAAAATATAATCATTTAACAGTCCAATGGCAGACTATTTCAAGCAGAAGGGTTAAGTAGAAGGAACAACAAGTATAAAAGCCCTAGGAAAAGAAATCTGTAGGCTTGGACAAGAAGATGAAATTAAGAGTATAATCAGTGATGAGATAGAGCGGCAGGGAATGAGATTGAAGAAGCCAGCAAAAGCAACCACCAAATCTTTCAAACAATTCTTATAATGAGGGTAATGCAAAAGTAAACAATAAGATACTGATTCCCATCTTCAAGCTGGAAAAGATTTAAAAGCCTGATAGTATCCCATATTGAAAAAGGAGATTGCTCCTAACTACTTGTTGTGGTACAAATTGGTAGAACTACTTTGGAGGGTGAATTCAGAAAGTCCTTTCTTACGGTCGAGTTCTCCAGAGAAATGATCTCATGCATGCTCCAGATGGTTCATTGCATTGCTATTGTGAAGAGTAAAGCAAAAACAAAAATGATATAGACTGGAAATAACCTAAATGTACATCATTGGGAAAATAAGTAATAAGTTATCGAATAGTATACAGTGAAAATATTATAGCAATGGAAATGAATAAATAAGAGTTATAAGTAGTCCCCTAGATGAAGCTTACAAACAATGTCAAGGCACACAAAAGTTACAGGAGAATATATATAGTGCAATCCCATTTGTGTAATATTTTTACCTTTTTATTTTGAAATAATTATAGGCTCTTTAGTTTCAAGAGTACAGTGAGATCTAATGTACCCATTACTTAGATAAATACAGTGTGTCATTAAAATTAGAAAGTAGACATCAGCCTAATACAATTAACTAGACTACAAACCATGCTCAGACTTCATGAATTTTTATACCCACCAATTTTTTTATGTCTATAGTTTACATGTGTACGTTCCATACCACTTTATCACTCATATAGATTTGTATAATCACTGCCGCAGTCAAGATACAGGACTATTTTCTTTCACGACATAGGAAATTTTTCTTGCTATCCCTTCTTTTCTAACCCTTCTTTTCTTTTTTTTCCTTTTATTTTATTTTTTTTGAGTGTTCCAAAATTCATTGTTTATGCACCACACCCAGTGCTCCATGCAAGATGTGCCCTCCATGATACCCACCACCAGGCTCACCCAACCCCTCCCCCGCCAAGCCCTCAGTTTGTTTCTCAGAGTCCACAGTCTCTCGTGCTTTGTCTCCCCATCTGATATATAATCTTCTTTTAAATCCTGACTTACACTAATTTATTCTCCATTTCTATAATTTTGTAATTTTGAGGATGATGTATAAATGGAGTCACAGGATATGCAATCTTTTGAAACTGGCTTTTTTCTTTTTTAATTGAGGATGATGTTCTTGAGAGCCACCTATCCAACAATTTGTTTCTTTTTATTGCTGAATATTATTCCCTTGTATGATGTACCAGTTTGTTTAACCATTTATTCCTTGAGGGATATTTGTATTGTTTCCAGCTTGGGGCTATTATAAATAAAGCTGCTATTAATACTTGTGTTTAAGTTTTAGTGTGAATATATATTTTCAATTCTGTTGAGTAAATGACCTAGAAGGGCTTTGCTGGATCATGTAGCAAATGAATGTTTAACTTTAAAGAAAGTGCCAAATTCTTTTCCAGAGTGGCTGCACTAATTCCCTTCCTTTTAGCCGTGTATAAGAGATCCACTTTCTTCGCATGGTCTCCAGGATTTGGTACTATCAGAATTATATTAGACATTTTAATAGATTTTTAGTGGTATCTCATTGTGGTTTTGATTTGCATTTCTTTAATGGCTAGTGATGTTGAAAATCTTTTCACATACTTATTCACCATTCATATGTCACCTTTGGCAAAGTGTTCAAGTCTTTTTTCTTTTTTCCATTTTCTAATTAGATTGCATCTTTTCCCTCACTATTGAGTTTAGAGTGTTTTTAAAATATATCCTGGAAAGAGGTCCTTTGTCAGATATCTGATTTGCAAATAGTTTTTTTCATGAGTAGCCCATCTTTTTGTCCACTGAACAGGGTTTTTCACAGGGGAAACATTTTAAATCTCAATTAAGCCCAACTTATCCACTTTATTTTTTAGATCTCTCATAAATCATTGTGTCTAAGAGTTCTTTGCCCAGCTCTAGGTCACAGAGTTGCTCTCATCTTCTCTTATAAAAATTTTGTAGTTTTACATTTTCCTTTCAGATCTGTGATTTATTTTCAACCTATTTTTGTAGAAGGAATCACGTTTAGTTTTAGGTTTATTTTTGCCTTTTGATGTCCAATTGTTCCAGCATCATTGGTTGAAAATACTATCCTTCTTCTTTGAGTTGCTTTTGCACCTTTATAAAAAATCAGAGGAGTAGATTTCTGTAGATCTGCTTATGGACTTTTTATTCTGTTCTGTAGTCTATGTGCCAGTCCCTCTACCAGTACCACACTGTATTACTTATTGTGATAAAATTATAAGTCTTACAATGGGGAAATGTGACTCTTTCCATTCTACTCTTCTGCTTCAAAATAATTTTAGCTGTGTTTGCCTTTACATATGTGATTTAAAATAAGTCTCTCTGCATTTATAAAATTTTGATTTGATTTTGGTAGGAATTATGTAAAATCTATATATCAACATGGTTAGAATTGACATTTTTTCTGTCTTCCACTGCATTTATATGATATGTCTCTCCATTTACTTAGATCTTGTTTGCTTCCTTTCATCAGAGTTCTATAGTTTTCTACATATATATCATATTGGTGTTTTATTAGATTTGCACATACATGTTTTATTTTTTAGAGAGATTACAAATTATTTGAGCTTTGAATTTTAGTTTCTGATAGATTATTGATAGTATAAAGAAATGCAATGGAGTTTTGTGTGCGTACCTGTATCTTATGATATATTACCTAATAGAATAATACCCAGATAAGTCAGTTCTAAAATTAATCTGGGAACGGTAACTTAAAACAAAACAAAGGAGCAATTATTTCACTGGAATTAAGGTATAATATATAAGTCCCAAAAGGTCATTTTCACTTTTGTTTCCTTTGCCTTTGGAGACATATCTTGAAGGAAGTTGCTGTGGCCTATGTGGAAGAGATTATTGCCTATGTTCTCCTCTAGGATTTTGAGATTCCTGCTTACATTGAGGTTTTTCATCCATTTGGAGTTTATCTTTGTGTATGGTGTAAGAGAATGGTTGAGTTTCATTCTTCTACATGCAGTTGCCCGATTTTCCCAGCACCAGTTATTGAAGAGACTGTCATTTTTCCACTGTATATTTTTTCCTGCTTTGTCAAAGATTATTTGATCATAGAGTTGAGGGTCCATTACTGGGCTCTCTACTCTGTTCCACAGGTCTATGTGTCTGTTTTTGTGCCAGCACCATGCTGTCTTGGTGATCACAGCATTGCAGTAAAACTTGAAATCAGGCAACATGATGCCCCCAGTTTTGGTTTTCTTTTTCAACTTTCCTTAGCAATTTGGGGTCTCTTCTGATTCCATACAAATTTTAGGATTGTTTGCTCCAACTCTTTGAAAAATGCTGGTGAAATTTTGATCAGAATGGCATTGAAAGTATAGATTGCTCTAGGTAGTATAGGCATTTTAACAATGTTTATTCTTCTGATCCATGAACATGGAATGGTCTTCCATCTTTTTCCATCTTCTTCAATTTCTTTCATGAGTGTTCTGTAGTTCCTCAAGTACAGATCCTTTACCTCTTAGGTTTATTCCCAAGTATGTTATGGTTCTTGGTGCTATAGTAAATGGAATCGATCCTCTAATTTCCCTTTCTGTATTTTCATTGTTAGTGTATAAGAAAGCAACTGACTTCTGTACATTGATTTTGTATCCTGTCACAGTACTGAACTGCTGAATGAGTTCTAGTAGTTTGGGGGTGGAGTCTTTTGAGTTTTCCATATAAATTATCATGTCATCTATGAAGAGAGAGAGTTTGACTTCTTCATTGACAATTTGAATACCTTTTATTTCTCTTTGTTGTCTGATTTCTGTTGCGAGGACTTCTAATACTATGTTGAACAAGAGTGGCGAGAGGGGGCATCCTTGTCGTGTTCCTGATCTCAAAGGGAAGACTCTCACCTTTTTCCCATTGAGGATTGTTTTCGCTGTGGGTTTTTCATAGATTTTATGAAGTTGAGGAATGTTCCCTCTATCCCTATACTTTGATTTGTTTTAATCAGGAATGGATGCTGTATCTTGTCAAATGCTTTTTCTGCATCAATAGAGAGGACCATCAATTGAGAGATCAAAAGCTTCTGCACAGCAAAGGAAACAGTCAACAAAACAAAGAGGCAACCCATAGAATGAGAGAAGATATTCACAAATGACACTACAGACAAAGGGCTGATACTCAAGATGTATAAAGAACCCCTCAAACTCAACACACACAAAACAGATAATCACGTTAAAAAATGGGCAGAAGACATGAACAGACACTTCTCCAAAGAAGACATACAAATGGCTAACAGGCACAGGAAAAAAAATGTTCATCATCGTTAACAATCAGGGAGACTCAAATCAAAACCACATTGAGATACCACCTTACACCAGTTAGAATGGCCAAAATTAGCAAGACAGTAAACAATAAGTGTTGGAGAGGATGTGGAGAAAGGGGAACCCTCTTACACTGTTGGTGGGAATGCAAGTTGATACAGCCACTTTGGAAAACTGTGGAGATTCCTTAAGAATTTAAAAATAGAGCTTCCCTATGACCCTGCAATTGCACTACTGGGTCTTTAACCCAAAGATACAGATGCAGTGAAAAGAAGGGCCATCTGTATCCCAATGTTCATAGCAGCATCCATGAACATTTTAGTTCATGAACACAGTCACTAAACTGTGGAAAGAACCAAGATGCCCTTCCATGGACGAATGGATAAAGAAGATATGGTCTATATATACAATGGAGTATTATGCCTCCACCAGAAAGGATGGATACCCAACTTTTGTATCAACATGGATGGGTCTGGAGGAGATTATGCTGAGTGAAATAAATCAAGCAGAGAGAGTCAATTATCATATGGTTTCACTTACTTTTGGAGCATAAGGAATAAAACAGAGGACATTGGGAGATGGAGAGAAGTGAGTTGGGGGAAATCAGAGGGGGGAGATGAACCATGAGAGACTGTGAACTCTGAGAAACAAATTGAGGGTTTTGGAGGAGAGGATGGTGGGGGTTGGGTGAGCCTGGTGGTGGGTATTATGGAGGCACATATTGCATGGAGCACTGGGTGTGGTGCGTTTCTGCTGTGCAGAAATTTTGATCTTGATGAAGTCCCAAAAGTTCATTTTCACTTTTGTTTCCTTCGCCATTGGGGACATTTACTGAAAGAAGTTGCTGTGGCCTATGTCAAAGAGGTTGCTGCCTGTGTTCTCCTCCAGGATTTTGATAGATTTGTTCTCTAATACCTTAATTTTATTTTGATTGGTGTTTTTGTTCTATGTTCTATAAAGAATTTCTTTATTCTATTTTTCAGATGTTCTACTTTCTTTTTTTAACTCATAATTTTATTCTCTAAGCCATAATTTTTGTCCTCTGGTAGTTTAATTCATTTTTCATTTTATTTGGTCCCTTATATGTAGATACAATGTATTCTTCAATCTCTCTGAAGATACAAGTTAGCAGTTTTTAAAAGTTCTCTACTGTTCCCCAAGTTATGTCTGTTTCCTCCCACTGCAGCATTCTCTTTATTTATTCAAGTCTTTTTCTTTCAGGATGTTGTCTCTCTCTCTCTATATATATATATATAGAGAGAGAGATCTTATATATATATATATAAGATTACCATGTATATACATATATACATGGTAATCTTTGAGTTTATGTTTACATTTAAGAAGAAAACCTGAGCAACTACTATGGTTTTCTCTTCATTTCTTTTTTTCCTGTACATTTTCACATCTGTGTAGAAACTTTAATGGAAAGGAGACCTCAATGCAAGATTTTGTTTTAGAATCATTTGATAGGAAAAGGGCTTTAGGGGTATTGGGTTCTCAGTGAAGCTTGATTAAGTGATTATTTTTAGCCAGTATCCACATAAGAATCTTTGGCTTTTCCCATATGGTTCATTCAATTTTCTTAGACAACAGACCCTACTTCATGAATATGAGTAAATGTCAGTCTACCCCTGTGTTGTGCAAAGGGTGAACCAGAGTTAAGTAACTCTTGAATTATTCCCTATTTTCAGGCCCACTTCTCACTCTAATCTTCCATTGTGCTTGTTGACCTTGACTGAGGCAGTGGATTTTTTGGGTCCCTATGAGCACTGGAACCCTCACCTCCTCTGTAGTCTCCTATACATATTCTATATTGTTACTTTATCTGTATATTCATTCATGAACTTGTTTCTATCTTCTTCTACTTGGTAATTTGCTGAAATCTCTCCCCTGTCATCATTAGTGACTCCTCCAGTCCTTTGTTTTCTGCTATAAATGTGTTTCTTGTAGTACTTAAATTTCATTTCAGTGAAGTCTTAGGAGAGACAGAAGTTAAATGTAGAAATTAATTTCCCCACCCTGAAGCTGACAGAATTTGCCTATTGAATGAATGAGAGGTTGTTCAGATTATCAAAAAAAAAAAAAAAGAAAGAAAAAGAAAAAAGAAAAAAGAAAAGAAAATTGTTGAGTAAATGAGAGAAAATTAAACAGAATTTGGAAACAAAGCACATATCCCAATAGAGAGTATAATCAATTTAGGTAACAAAATCAGGCAAGATTTTTCAGGTTATGATAAATTTAATTCAAAAAGTACTTTCAAAATTTTTGATCCATTATTTTTCTTTGCTGTGAACAGGCACTTGGTCCATGAGGTGGAGTTAAAGTTAACACATTCTCTTTTGCTATATGGTGATCAGGGAGTAATTTTTTTTTTAAGATTTTATTTATTTATTTGACAGATGGAGATCACAAGCAGACAGAGAGGCAGGCAGAGAGAGAGGGGGAAGCAGGCTGAACAGAGAGCCCGATGCAGGGCTTGATTCTAGGACCCTGAGATCATGACCTGAGCTGAAGGCAGAGGCTTAACCCACTAACCACCCAGGTGCCCCCCCATGGAGTAATTTTTGTCCCAGTTTTTCAGTAACAACCCCAGCAGATACCACATGATTAATTTCTTTGCAATAATCTGTCTAAATGTCACTTGTTCCTTTCTGATCTCATCTCTTACTCACTCTTTATCCAAGGGATCTTGAAGGCATTATTGGAATAGATTCAGATTCTGGCTTTCATCTTCTATTCTTCTTCTTCACAGACCATACAATCTGCCCATGCTTCACACGGTTCTCTATTTTTGAGCTCTCTGACCTCCATGCTACTACTTACTGAGTCCCTCTCCCTGGAATTCATTACTTCATTCTAATCCATAATCAACACAAATTGGGGTGACTGCCCTGCTTATAAAGGTGTCCCTAATCACTATGCCCTCCCCACTGGTCATTTTTTACTAATATGCACTGTATCAATTGGACTCTCTCCTTAGAATTTTAGCACAAGAACAGAGATGTCAAGTTGTGAAATGCAGCTAAAAGCTAATTGTTTTTTGGCTGCATCCTAGAAAGAAGAGTCATGTGCCTCTGCTGCCGACATGTCCAGACAAATATCTCCTGGTTCTTGGCCTTCCTCAGGCTTGGTATTTCAATCCTTCCTTAATGGATCTTTCTAACAAACCTTTTCCTTTAAGTGAACTATTTTTTTTTCTTTGCTTTCTGGTGTATAAAACCAAGGAGCTTTAACTTAGCTTAAACCTTATCTTTTCAGATCTACCCTTGTCTGCCATTTAAGGTCACATTCAAGGTCTTTCTTTCTCTGTAGGGAATCTTCATGGCCTTTCATAAGTAGAAGCCTTCTCCATCCTCTGGAATTTCACAGTCCTTTGCCTTCACCTCTCTCATGACAATCACCATTATAACTTGTCAGAAGCATATTAACATTGATGAATATCACCCATATGAGAACAGTAATTCACTGACAGCATGGTTTGCATTTATTTTTTCTCTATAGTGCCTTATAGGATACTTGCACACAGCAAATTCTCAATAAAAAATAGTTGTGTGTTTTTTGTTTGTTTGTTTGTTTGTTTGTTTTTAACTTACACAATGGAAAAGAGCTTCCCCATCTAGAACATAGGACACTTGGCCAGTGGGGAAAGTGGGGCAGAAGGAGAGGGAGAGAGAGAATCATAAGCATTCCATGCTCAGTGCTTGTGCTCCTGACATGAGCCAACCCTGATATCATGACCTGAGCTGAAATCAAGAGTTAGATGCTTAACTGACTGAGCCACTCAGGCAGCCCCTGAAGCATTTTATTAACAGCTACCTTCTTCTTAAGTGTAGCCTTGTGGTATTTCATACTACTCTCTTTACTTTGCTGCAAAGTAGATAATATTGTGCCTACTTTCTAGATAAGGAAGAAAAAGTTTCAGAGAAGTAAAATATATTTTCCAAGGTACCAGAGTGATTCTGAAGTGGACCTTGGCTTGAATCTTAGCTCTGTATTGTGTCCTGCTTTGATGTGGCTCACAAGCTCCCTTACAAGAGACCGCTTCTGTCCCAGCAACACTTACAATCCCTGGGTACTTAAAAGAGAAGGAATGCTGGAAACAAATGGAAGGGATAAGTTCTTGTCTGATCTGCAGTCACCCATTCCTTGAGCTTTTAAAGAAACAATATTCAGGACCAGTGATCTATTTGTAGTGAAAGAATAAGTAAAATCAGTTTTGCTAGGCCTCATTATTGCATAATGAAGCGAGCCATTACCACAGGATGGAAGATGTTTTGAAAGAGGTCAATGACAAAATGTGCCAGAAGGATTAAACAAGTGATGGAGGAAAATATTCAAAGTTATTCAATACCTGTAAATAAGAAGAAGCAGTGTTTATTTTTAGGCTTGGCCCAGTATCAGTGTCAGCATGAGCATCCACAGGTATTTGTATGTTTGTGGGTCTATTAGACTCCAGGTTTGAGAGTCAGTGAATTACATTTTCAAACTATTCATTAGAGGAAGGAATTTTTATCTCCATTTTAGAGATTAACTGAGACTCAGAGTAGAACGAATGGCCCCTCTTCATACAGAGAGTGACAAAGTCAGAATTCACACTTAAATCCTATCTCTTTTTCTGGTGCTTTTTCACTGTATCGCATTGTGTTCTCAAAAATCATATAACTCAAGAGTAATAATGGAAATCACAGTCAAAAATGGTAGATAAACCCTACACAGAGACTGCTGATAACTAATTCTGTGTTATCTCCAAGTCAGTCCTCTCCTGGGGCACCAGAATATAACCAGAGCATAAGGATACAAGAGCACCTGGTTTCAAGTATCCCAAACAGACCAGGTTTGGCTACCAGCCACTGACAAAATCCAAAAGCAGAGAGATAACTAATGGTAAAACAAGAAATGAATTGATTTCAGTGAGGTACACACCAGGAAGACGATGGAATAACATCTCAAAAACTGTCTCCAAAGTGCTGAAAATACCTCTAAGCTTATATAGGGAATATGTGGAACAAAGTTCTGTGTATCTGTGCTGGTGGGCAGTGGAAAGTCAAGTCAACCATTGTCTTGGGGTCAGTCATATGGGTTTTGCTGATGTCAGGGCTTGGGGGAGTAGTTTTGGTTACCATCACAGGATGCTTTGGCCATGGGGTCTTTTGTCTGAGTTAAGACATAAGCTAGAATGAAGAATTTAATCAATTAGAAAATACAGACTGAGGTCAGAATGGAAGTAGTCAAAGTCCTCTTTCCACAGGGCTTTCCTGATCCTATCCTAGACAACTTTTTCTTTTTCTTTTTCTTTTTTTTTTAATAAAGGATGTACATAGACATGGAGACAAGCTTGCTAAAGAAACAGCAAAGAGGGGATTGGTAATTTATATGCCTAAACAAAAAAAGGATGAGATTAAAATAATCTCCAGAGGCACAAAAGCTCTGAAAAATAGTAAAAGTGAAAATCAGTAGAGGTGAAATTGCTCATGAGAAAATAATTAAAGAGAAATTTCATAACTTCAGAAAGAGAACTGACCAGAAAGCTGCTCACTGAAAAATGACTAAGGATTTACTTGATTGCTAGCCTTATGTATACCCTCAGAAGAGTGATGGACTGAACAAGCAGGGCCTTACTGCTATAGCCCCTCATTTTGCACAGTGGACAGTCTCTGGTGAGATACCCCAATCTTGTGCTTTTGAGGGAATATAGATGAACCAGAGACGGAGAGATTTTTGTGCTTATTCATTTGTACATTCTAATCCCTCTCCCTGAAATGTCTTTTTACCTGGTACCACAAGGAAAGCCAGCTGGCTCTTCCAGACGTCCTTCAAATGTTTCCTCCACTATGGGGTCTTCCTTGTCATCTACAGGCAAAAGGCACCTCCCTAAAAGGAATGACCATAGGCTGAATTTGTGGGGATATCTGTCTCTCCACAGGGTGGGTAGTCCTGCAGGATAGATTTTCCAATCTACATGTTATGCCACATGACCCTGCGAGGTATGAAGTCATTGTCATTATGTGCCAGTTCATGAACCAAGCAGTACGCTTTCAAAAGATTTAATTAACACCCGGTATATCAATGAACCAGCAATGAAAGCTCAAGATTTTGTTTATGCTTTGAGCCTTTAAACCTCTCTTTATCCATGTAACATAATAAAAGGGAATGTTTTCAGAGTGTGCTACAATGCTCTGATTCAGATCAATGTAATCTGAGCTGTGTCAAATAGTATATTGTGAAATATTGGATTTCACGGAAAGACAGAAGTCCAATTTATTTTTCTGCTACTGTGCCCATCTAATCAGAAGAATAGACCCACTGCTGATTTTTTCTAGACATGATACCTAAGGAAGATGAAAGTGCAATTACATTCTGCTGTTGCGTGGCAGTTTGAAAGGAGTGAGAGCAGGTGTTTGAGAGAGAGAGAGAGAGCATCCAGAGACAATGGATGCCCCCCACACAATGAATTGTGGGACACAGAGCCTGTGAGAGGGACAGGCAATGTTTAAATCATGACAAGCAGTGATGGGCTTGGGAGTCATTTCACGTGTGTGCCAGGCATCAGTAAAACAATAATTCTCTGTTTGTTGGTTGGAAGTCCGTGAATTTACCAAGAAAACACTTTCAAGTCGACTGAACATAATTGCTTCCTGAAAATAGATTCTGGCAAGCGAATTGAGACTACTCCCTTCTAGCCTTTTAGAGTTTCTAGAATTTACAAAGCATTTTCCCACACACTTTCTCAAGCCCTTTTTTGAGCACTCTGGCAGGCTGGCAAGGCTAACTACATCGAGCAGAATCAGACATGGTATATGTCTTTGGGAAGGCACTAGGACAGAGGGGCAAGTAGATATTAAGCTAATAATCATGCAAGGTAGTGTGCTGTTGAGATTTGTTTTATTACACTGGTATTTAAAAACATTAAGTCAGTTACAAGTGCTTCTGCAGCAGCTATGCGGATAAAAGGGTTTAAAGGACAGGAGATGGTTCCCATCTCTATTTCAGTTAATCATATGTAGATTTTGTTTGACATGCAAACAGTATTTGTAATAAGTATTTGCTTGAAAATTTTTCACTTTATGCAAAATACTAAAGACTTCTGAACTCTACATTTAGGAGAATGGGTAATGTGCTAAACGCTAGAATAATTGTATTTTTCCTGGTGTGCTGCTATTTCTAGGCATAACACTTATGTATTTATCTCCTTGAATCCCACTTTATTCAGGTTGTAAAGGTCTATTCTCTAAGAATTCCAAATGTGACTCCAGCAGGGTGTCAGTGGAGGGAGGCCACCTGGCTCACCAAGGCCAAAGGGACCACCTTCAGTACCCCTGCAGGCTTCACGTAGCATTAGTTGACCAGAGTGCCACTTCTCCTCAAAAGAGGTAGCTGAACTTTGCAAGACAAGCTCTCCATTCTTACAAATCTCTTGCAAAGGTCAGCCCTATTGTTTTGGTCTTTGATTGATCTGAACTTTGACCTTCCCTGGGACTTTTTTCAGGGTCAGGTACAGGGGTTACTTAGTAAGAGAGGATAAGTTTCTCTGCCTTCACTCACATCCTGATCAGCTTCTGCTGATCCCACAAAGTTCTGAAGGAACCCACGAGAACACTGAAGACTTAACCATTGTGTCAGTTATCTGAGGAGTCACTTGCATTACCAAACAGGTATTTGGGCAAGGTTGGGCAACCAGTGAGATCTCTCTAGACATTTTTCCTTTGTCTGTAAATGGATGAATGGGCAAGGTGGTCCTGAGCAAGTTATACCAGCAATATGACTCAGTGGTTCTTTGGCACAATCTTTAACAATCATAGTTCTCATATCTTTAGCTCAATGTATTGAATATATTTACTGACACTCCTTTAATATTGGTCTTTTTATCTATTAGATAGTTACAAACCAAATTTCACAGAATTGAGAAAATCAATTAAGATGATAAGTATAATTTTGTCCTCCTCCTTGTCATCAACCTTGTTCTGGTTCTCCTGTTATGGCCAAGTTTTCATGTCTGAGAGACCACCAAGGAGTCAACACCAATGTAATCACATGAGGGTTTATTTGACAAGCTTAAGCTTGGGCCCAAGTATACCCAACACAGAGGAGTAGGGACTTGGACCCCGAGGCTAGTTAAGGCAGGGGGTTTTATGGGTCATTACAAGGGGCTTGGGGCGGGGGAGGAGGAGGAGAAGTTTCAGACTTTTCTGCAGTAAGCTGATTAGCTGTTGCCAGGGTGTTGCAGGGTGGGGTACTTTCTTGGAACTAAAGCAGGGGTGGGTCCCTGGAACTAAAGTAAAGTAGGGAAAAGTTCAGCCCTTGGTCACAGGGGCCTGAGATGGCTGCCAAAGCTAAGATGGCTGTACTTGTGCTAATGCTAAACTTGAGGTGGGGTGGCCTTAATGTTCTCGGCCTCCACACTCCTTGTTTTTGATCTTTTTTCACCTGTCGTTGTTACCTTCCTCCTCCATCATTAGTCACTGTATCCCTTCTCTTTGTTTTCAATAGCCCTGAAATCCTTCCATCTTATTTGTCTCTGATAATGTTGCATTTAGAGACTGCATCACATGATTCATTATGTGACTCAAAGGTCATTCATATCTACTATCACTTATTGGTCATTTATGTATTTTTGAAAAAAAATATTTATTTATTTGAGCAGGGAAGGGGCAGAGGGAGAGGGAAAGAGAGAATCTCAAACAGACTCTACTGAGCATGGAGTCTGACACAGGCCTCAGTCCCACCACTCTGAGACCATGACGTGCACCAAAACTAAGAGTCAGATGTTCAGCCTACTGAGCCACCCAGGCACTGCTGGTCATTTGTGTATTGAACACCTTCTAAACACAGGGCCCAGAACAAAGCCTGAGATGGGGCAGAAATTAACACTGCCCTCAAAGAGTTTACAGTCTTCCAGGAAGGTCAATTTCAAACATGTAATTTCAGTAATGACTGAACAATACTTGATAGAACATTTAGCAAAGGAAATCTATCTTTGTTTATAGGTTTAGATCTGAATGGTTCATTACACATTAATTTAACACATACTGACTTAGTCCTAACTGTGTACCAGTCCCTACTGTAGGCACTGATAATGCAGCAGTTAACAAAACAGATAAAATTCCCTGCCCTCTTGAAGGTTATATTCTATTGTCCACATGCCCCTAGGGCATGGAGAGGGAAAGGAAGAATGGAAGAGAAGAGATAAAGCTTGACCAGAGTTCAGAGTGTGCTGAATTCCATTTAGAGTCACCAGATTATACATAGGCCGTATGAGCACTCCCAGCACCCCTTTCAATTGGTTTGACTTTAAGACTGAAAACTATTTCTGCATTTGCTCTGAAATTATCATGGAGGATGGTGTTTACCACACAAATGAGTAGCCCCAGTGAATGATGACCCATATGGAGATCAATTTTGAAGTTTGAGACAAACTTCAAAAAGGAAAACTACTATTTCCTTTAGGAAACTGAGACCTTCCTTCCTGTACTAATGATATTCACTGACAGCGCATTGCCCCCATTGCTGTCACAGACAGAAAGCTCAGGGACAAGTCAGTCATCAATATTTGTTTGTTTTAAATTTATATTTTGTTAACATTGTTATATGAATATCTTTGGCTAGTCTATCTCCCAAATATGGGCTCTGGTTAGAAAAGTGTTCAGAGTTATGACTCAGAATTTTCTGTTATTTTCACCTAGTTCTACTATATCTCCGGTAGCATATAATATGATGATAATGCCAGGGGCCACCAGGGAACAGACCACTCTTCTCTCTCACATGAAGATCTGACATATCTTTTTGTTTATATCTTCACTTTTCTCTATCTACCAGATGAGTGTCTTGGATTGTTCATGCTTCCCTTGCCCTGCTAACTTTGTCTTCCTTATGGCTTTGTCTTCCAATCTCTCTCCTCTGATTCTTGCTTCTGATAATTCTAGATACCTTCTTTTGGCTTTTGCTTATATTACTTACTACTTTGATCCCTCTGTTCTCCTACTTTTTTGTTGTTGTTGTTGTTAATGAGTGAGACATCTGATTTAAGCATCTTTTCATGTCACATGAAGGATTTATACTTATGTTAGTTTAGATGTCACTGATTATTCTGCCCATGGGCCAGATGCCCAACCTGGTCTAATTGGCTTTCATTAGCTAAGGTCAGGCTATGTGGGACAAAATAACTTTGGATATTCCTTACCACAAATGGAGAGGTACCTTTAGAAGGACTAAGGGTAGAGCAGGAACAATGACATCTCTAGGTAAGTGGGTCTCTTGATACAGCCTAGGAACAGGGATAGAGAAATTTGATCAATCCACTCAATACTACAGTGCTATTATATGAGAAGTGCTCTCTGCCTAGAATTTGGAGTTCTCTTTCTTCCTGTACCTCCTTTTTTCAGTTTTCTCCCCTGCTCATCTTATGCCCTGCCTTTGAGGCTCAGTCTACTCATTTCAGGTCAAGAAAGTGTCCACAACTTTTGTCCCTGTGAAGGTCTTTCTATTCTGATCTCAGAGTACCCTGTGCTTGCCTCTATTATAATCTTTTTCCATTTAATTAGTTGTTTTTTTTTTTCCTTATTTGGTTTCCCTGTTAAGTCTCAACAACACTAACAGGGCTAGTTTCTCATTTTCTCATTTCTCTATGTCTAGCCTCTGAAACAGCATCTGACCCTCATTAGGACACACTATGAGATGGAACAGAGAACCAAGATTCTCCTTCATCTATTTCAGGTTAGAATGAAAGCCCATTTTTCTAGAGCAAATATTAATTGGGTAATCACATCTGTATTACAACATTCCAGGATGAGAGTTAAAAGTCCTAGCCTACACACTGAGACCACAACCAAGTACTCCTTCCCATGGAGTTCTTGGACATTTCTTCTTTTGCCATTTTCTTATCTATTTTCTAGATTCACCCTCTGTGTTTACTTGTCCCACACTTATCGCATTCTTATAAATTCACTATCCCTTCTCTTCTAGGTCTTTACATATAACCCCTACTTGCCTCTTTTGAAATCTAAGTCTCTGTTGAGCTCCTGTTTTGGAAGACTTGGGGTATGAGACCCATCTCCCCATCTCTGTAAGTAGATGACTGCAAACAAGTCACTTGATTTCTTCATGTCTAAAGTGAGTATCACAATTCCTTTTCTGCCCATTTCAAGAACTGCTGAGACTATCAAGTGATATAAGAACAGAAGAAAGTTTTTAAATCCTTTGCCAATATTAGTGACAAATATGCAGCTTCCTTTCCTACTCCCATTCCATCTCCCATCTTTGTTGCTTATTTATAATCTCTGACTTCCAGAAAGAATTTGAGGCAATTGTCTCAGCAATATACCTTTCTAAAACTGTGTGAATTCAATTTAATAAATATTGATCTCCTGTTATATTAACTTTATTGAGCACTTGCTATGCCCTGGGAGCTGCATAAATCGTATCACTGAAACCACACACAAAACACTTGAGGGAAATATTTTTATTTACCTTTGCTTGATGATGATTGTGTCGAGGCTTATGGATGTTAAGTAACTTGGTCTGGCTTGCACTTAGAAGTTATGTAGTCCAGAGTTAGCTCTCAATGAGTACAAAGTCTATGCACTTAATTGTTACTCTATACCACCCTTCACATCCTGTGGCCCCAAATGAACCTCTTTTTTTTTTTTTTTAAAGATTTTATTTATTTATTTGACAGAGAGAGATCACAAGTAGACGGAGAGGCAGGCAGAGAAAGAGAGAGAGGGAAGCAGGCTTCCTGCCGAGCAGAGAGCCCGACGTGGGACTCGATCCCAGGACCCTGAGATCATGACCTGAGCCGAAGGCAGCGGCTTAACCCACTGAGCCACCCAGGCGCCCTGAACCTCTTTTTTGATGTCCAACTAATCTTTCACAATCTTTGCCAAACATTATTCTGGAAGCTGTCCTGAAACTTTTGTTGAATTAATGAATGGGGTTTGTGTTAGTAGATACATACCACTCAAGGAGCCTACCTGTAGGCTCTATGTTCCTTGAGTAGGTGACTCATTTTCTCCCTATAATTTTCATCTCACCTGTCAGTCTATCTAATTAAATTCTAAGCTCTTTAGAAAAGATTAGAAGTGATATCTATGTACTGTATTCCTGCCTAGTTCATTTTTTTTGACACAAGTTAATGTAAAAAGATAATTACATTTTAATATGAGGGTTGGAAGTTTATTATGTCATATATCACAGTGTTTAATTTTGAAATTCAGATTCTTACATTATTTTCCTTGAGCAGCAGAAACCATTAACTCAGAAAATAGAAACTGGCACTTCTGAGTTGTGAGGGGATGGAGAAAGTCCCTTAATCCAAAGTTTTTGTTTTTGGAGGGGAAAAGAGGGAAGCCTGGATCAGGGAGATAAATTGGTTTTAAAAAGACAGATTTTGAGTGGTTCAAATTCTTATCTTTCATATGATTCATCATTGTGCATCTAATAATAGCTATGAAAAAGAGTTAAAGCAAGAGTAGATTAGAATAAGGGAGAATGAATACTTACTGTCCCCACCTGCTTCTTGATGCTGGCTAGGCTACTTCATGCTTCTGACACTCATGTAGTTCCACTGGAAAATGCAGAGCAATGTCTAGTGTTAATGTCTATCAGATTTGAATATTCTGCTGGTTGAGGTTGCCATTGTGTTCTAGAAGATAGAGAAAACAACAGAGAACATTCAATAGTCTCCACTTTTAAGGAATTTCATGAGAGGTTCCATGTTGAACATGCATAGACACAGCAACACTCACTTCATGAAGCCAAGAACAACAAACTAGTTTTATGCTGAAAGGCATGAAAATGATAATTCATGTCGTACAAATTTGAGGCATAAAGGTCATTAGAGGTGGCATTATCAGATAAGTTCCTATAATAAAAGCAAATCTCTAAAGGAGCCCTTAAAGGACCACATAGAGAAAAGTGAGGACTGTGGTCCAAACAGAAAGACCAGAATAGGCAAATGTGGAGAAGTGGGAATGAGCACAGGGTTGGAAGTTTATTATGGCAGGCAGGAAAGGGATGGATAGGAGATCACATAATGGGTGTGAAAGCCAATTTTGAGAATGGTAATGAAAAATTTTAGATTGGTGCTTATATTCAACAAACAATTATGGAGTTCCTGCTATGTGCAGGGCCCTTTGCTAAGGTATGAAATATGGCATTGAGAAGGACAGATATTGTTCCTTTCTGTTTGGCCCTTCCATTGTAGAAGTGGGGACCACAAATTAGAATCATTGAAAATTAGGCCTGATGAACATTGTGGAGGGAAAGCCCCAGGGACTGGGAGTAAAAACAGGAGATCCCATTAGGAAGCTATTCTTTGTAATATCTGCCACATCATCCACCCTCTTCTTTGTCTCTATGTTCTTTAAGGCTCAGAGATGACATTGTCCTGCAATCTTGGGCATCTTGGTATATACCTATTTAATTACACCTTTCCTGGGGTCCCTGGGTGGCTCAGATGGTTAAATGTCTGCCTTCAGCTCAAGTCATGATCTCGGAGTTCTGGAATTGAACCCCACATCAGGGCCCCTGCTCAGTGGGGAGTCTGCTTACTACTCTCCTTCTGCCCTTCTCCCCTACTTGTGTGTGCACTCTCACTCTCTCTCTCTCTAAAGAGTAAATAAAATCTTTAAAAAATAAAATAAAATAAGAAGAGTTACATTTTTTCACTCTGTTGTATTGTGAACTCATAGAGACCAGAGATGGTGTTCTGCTTATGGTTTAATCTTCAGCACTTAACTCAGAACTGGTAATATTCTAAGTGGAATGAGAGAATGAAACATCATCTTTCCTCTTCTATGAAAAACACATCACTATCCTCAGCTTTTCTCTAAATGGGTTTTACCATGATAGTTCCAATGCTTTCGTGAGCTATCAAGCTAGCATGCATTCACATAAGGGCCAGCCTTCT
Organism: Lutra lutra; assembly: GCF_902655055.1. Lineage (NCBI taxonomy): Eukaryota > Metazoa > Chordata > Mammalia > Carnivora > Mustelidae > Lutra > Lutra lutra. Next base: position 151,575,460 of record NC_062279.1, on the reverse strand, counting down.
GTGTCTCAACACTCTATGTATATGGTTGTTTAGCAATTCAGTGTAAGAAATATGACTTGATAATCAGGCAAACACAAGCTTAATTTGAAGGAAGAGTAATAGTTTTATGCATGCATGGATGTTTGGGACTGCCTCATGCAGTAACATCATTAGCTGCAAAGAGGTGCAGAGAAGCAGGAGATATCCAGGAGTCTTTGATTATTGTTTTGGAATTTTGCATTGCCATTTCTCCTCTCCTAACTTGAATCTTAGGTTTGCAATGAGGAGTGGATGGGATTTCAGTGAAGGATTAAGTAAATAAGTCATATTAAAATGACAAAATGGGTAAATAGAATATAACATGGAATGAAATGTAAATTGGATTTAGGCAAATACTTTTATACAGCCTTACCATCCAACCTTATCCAACCTCTTCAGATTCCTACAGTGGCTTCCGCGCACAGTTCTATTATATGTTGCCACTCAAGGGCATTTGATGTTTTCTCTCTCTGGAAATTCATTTGCATTTAAATGATTTGAAATAATCATAAAAGCCAAGTGCTATGAAGTTTGAAATTAGTTACTGTCTATAAATTGCAATGCCATTAAAAGATGATTGTGAAGAGCTTTGCTGTCTCAAATGTAGGCAGATTAAAATCTAACAAAGTACACCTTGTTACAAACCTGTAAAGAATGATGGGATATAGAGTTAAATTGATTTATTCCCCTACCAGTTCCAGTAAACTCAATGCACTTGGGTTTATTCTCAGAGTAACAAACTTTTTCATCTGGCCTGTATTGTCCTCTTTAAATCTATGGATGTTTTATAGAACTTATGAGATTTCATTCTTATCCTTTATGAAAAAGTGAAAGGAAGGGGAATTGGGTTGCATTTTCTTTTAAACCTGAGGATCTGGGCAACATGCCTTGGAAGAGAAGCTTGGACACCAACAGGTACATATTTGAAAGCCTCAGATCAAAGTTACCTCCAATAAAGACTCCTATTTTAACCATCTTGGAAGACCCATGTAACAGTATGACAATGGCTAAAAGTGCAGGGTCAGGGGTCAGAAATTTAGTCTTAGATGATAATTCTGACTTCCACTATCTATAGGACTCTGGGTAAGTTACTTGATCTTTTTTTATTTCAAACTGGGCATAATAACATCTACATTATAAGATAATGGGTAGAGTAGAAAGAAATAAAGCACATAAACATTTAATACAGTGCCTAGAACATGGAAAGTACTTCACAGATATTAGTTGTTATTTTTTTACAAGACATAACAAAGATGCTCTATCTTTGACTTTGTTTCCCAGTCTCAATTCTTAAGATGTTTTCACACATGGCCTAAGTATTACTTGATGATTTATTCAACAAGAAGTGAGGTAACATTTATGGTCCCTCCCTTTGAATCTGGCTTCTTAATTTTTGACCGACAGAGTACAGAGGGAAAATGGCACCATGCCAGTTTCTGTGCCCAAGCTGGAAAAGACTGGCAGTTTCTGCTTCCCTGTTCTTGGCATGTTCATTCTTGGAATCCAGCCAGCATACCACAGGGAAGTTCAAGCCACTCCGGGGAGAAGCCCATGTTCAGAGAAACTAATAGCTAGCTAGATTGCTTTCTCAGGGCTGCTTTTAAAAAGTACCACAAACTGCATGGCTTAAACAACAGAAATGTATTGTCTTGACAGTTCTGGAGACCAGAAATCTGAGATCAAATTGTCAACAGGTTTGGCTCCTTTTGCCTGTCTAGTAGATGGCCATCCTCTCCCTGTGTCTTCACAGTCTTCCTTTTATATATGTCTGTGTTCAAATTTCCCCATCTTCTAAGAACAATAGGTCTATTGGATTAAGAACTACACTAATGACTGCATTTTAACTTGATTACCTCTATAAAAACCCTATTTCAAAATAAGATCACCTTCTGACGTATCAATGGTTAGAATTTCAACATATGAATTTTGGGGTGATACAATCTAATCCATAATACTTATATTAACTTACCAGTTGCATGAGTATGTTATCTTCAAAGTATATCCTTCAGTCTCCATAGTACCATATGAACCTGGTAGATATTAATAATTCATATGGGAAATAAATGATTATTGTTACTTTTAAGCCACTAAGCTTGATTTGAGTTGTTATGTAGCAATAGATAACTCAAACATGCTCTTCTTTGGACTGGACACTTATCATTGATTTTCATTATATAATCTAAGAGCTTTGTCTTCAACTGGTCCTTTGTTAAATTGACCCATTTTGTTCCTGGGTGCCTTAGGTAGGGTTTATAATCCAGTGCTGGCCCTCCAAGAATGAAACCTCAGCTCTGTATAGAGTTAAACTACACACTACTCATAATATATTTTATACTATACTATAGTTCCCTTCCCTTAGTATGCACCATGGTATATACTAAACTATACAGTCTGCTCCCCATACCCAGTCAGTCTCAAATGTAGAGTTTAGATACTTGGCCATCACGCAAAGCACCCCTAAGGTCTCTTACAGACACAGTTTGGCTTGTGACAAGGAGATACTCATGAAAGAACTCTTCGAGAAGACAGGTTAGTGTATCAGAGAAGAAATAAGATTGTTAATTTTGCAGGGTGCCTGGGTGGCTCAGCCAGTTAAGCATCTGACTTTGTCTCAAGTCATGCTCTCAGAATCCTGGAGTGGAGTCCGACATCTGGCTCCCTGCTCAACAGGGTAGTCTGCTTCTCCCTCTCCCCCTGTCCTCCCCCTGCTCATGCTCTCTCTTTCTCTCTCAAATAAATGCAATCTTTAAAAAAAATATTTATTTTGCAAAATGAGTCATTGCTTCTTCTGACCTTTACTATCCTAACATCTAAAATAGCCTGTTTTCATAACTAGTTTTACTAATATACTTACTTATACTATATATACACTATATAGTGTGTGTGTATATATATATATATATATATATATATATATATATATATATATATAAAATATTTACTAATATACTCCCATGAAAATGACCTCTAATAGCACCAACACGAGACTTCTTCAACTTCATTCTTGTCAATTGTCCATCACCCCTCTGGATTGTTTCTTCCAACTCTCTTTCTCTTTTTTTATTAATTTAATTTTATTTAAATTTTATTAATTAACATGTGGTACATATTAGTTTCAGAGGTAGAGTTCAGTTATTCATCACTTGTTTATAACACTCACTGCTCATTATATCCTGTGCCCTCTTAATGCCCATCACCCAGTTCTCTTTCTATTTAAATATCTTGGGGGGACCAGTTTTTGTTTGTTTGTTTGTTTTGTTTGTTTTTTTGTCCCTAAGAAGGAGTAAAGATAGTCTCTTCTACCTGAGATGACCAGGAGTGGGAACATCAAATGAGACATCTGGCCAGAGTCTTAGAAAGTACCAGGGTGGAAGCTAAGAAGACCCAGATCATACATCAAGTTCAAAGGACTTGATGTATGATCTGGGTCTTCTTAACTAGAAGAAAAAAGTCTAGAGACTGATTGTTCCTCCACTTTCTCTTTGGTTTTCACTGTTTTTCTGTCAATTTTCTTTTCTGGAATAGACACTGAGAGAAGATGGGAAATTCCCAGCTTGGAGGGCCTAGGCCTAGGACTCCAGGCAGAGGAAATTCTGGCACCTCCAGATGCAGGGACTTTGATCATTGATCCCCTATGCCCTCTGAGTGCTGGTTCAGTTGCAGGAAGTGCCACAGAGACTCTGTAAGATTGAAGACTGTGGAGAGGATTAACACATTTTGCAGAGTGGCTCAAACTACAGTTACTGATTAAAAGATGTACCTTTGTACCTAGGGCTTTTTTTTCTCCAAAGAAGCATTATATTCTTTTTTTTTTTTTAAGATTTTATTTATTTATTTGACACACAGAGAAAGAAATCACAAGTAGTCAGAGAGGCAGGCAGAGAGAGAGGCGGAAGCAGGCTATCCGCAGAGCAGAGAGCCCGATGCAGGACTCGATTCCAGGACCCTGAGATCATGACCTGAGCTGAAGGCAGAGGCTTAACCCACTGAGCCACCCAGGCACCCAAAGCATTATAGTCTTAAGTTCAAAGCCTGGAGTCATTGCAGGAGCAAAATAAGTAACTTACAAGGATAGGGCTGTGTTTGATTATCAGCTCCACAGAAATTAAAGGAGAATGTGGTTTTGTTTGCTTGTTTGTTTGTTTGTTCTGATGTTTATCACCTTAGGACAACCAACCAGACATCCAAACCTAAAAACTTTTTCTTTACAATAAACGGAGGCAAAAATCTCCAACTTAATTTTGGTTTAAAAGATCTTCTCTTAGTTCAAACCACCATTTACTATGTAGAATATTTGCATAGCTTTTTATTTATTTATTTTTTGCCTTAGGGTTTATTTCATGTAGAAGACCTCCCAATTTAAGATGTAGCAATTCTTCTGTACCTGAAAAGGAAAGAAGTTCTCCATTTTAACCCACTGAGCCACCCAGGTGCCCCTGAAGTTCTCCATTTTAATTTGATCATTTTGAGCTTCACATTTCATTGTAAGAACCAAACTCAAGAGTTTATGTATTGACAGATGGCATGATTATACACATTAAATGTGTTGCACTCCTATAGCTTTTCCTTAAACTCAGACTTGTCAACTTGTATGTGATGGAGAAGCCCAGGGGTAAAACAGAAGGGAACCAGTGAGTGTATACGTTTTTGTTTGTTTGTTTGTTTTTAAAGAACTCAACAGAATAAAATGTATATTTTTGTAATAGACTACATGATGTTTATTCCCAATTACCAAAGAGGTAGTGCCATGTAAACAGGCAGAGGGACAAAAGGGAGCTTTGAAAATGTCCTTGTGGCATTGACCTCAAAAGGGAGTAAAGTGAGACCTGAAATATCAATTGTTTGCTTAGTAGTTAGCCTTTCTTCTCTTAAATATTTACTTATGATATTTGTAGACCTGTGTTCAGGGCCAGAAGATTAAATCTGACCAGAGTTATAGACAGGGCTGTCTTTATGTGTAGGCTATATGCAATTGTGTAATTTGAATACCTACTTTCACAATCAGATAAAATAGAGTAATAACAATACACTACTTCCAGTATAGCCCCATCCCTCTCCTCCATTGTAGGAAATATACACTCATTGGCAAGACAAGACAGACTAGAATAAAAGACGTGTTAAAAATTCATGAAAAAATGAACTCAATCTGAGTAGGCTTTTGAGACTCAGGAATTTGACAATAGCCTAGAAGGATGGGATTAATTTTAATACTTAGCACCCAGACAGTGAACTCTTCCAATAAGCTCCTAGAGGACAAGAGTTAGAACAATTTACTACAGTTTCTAACTCATGGTACTATGTCTGGTTCATGGTAATCATTTGTTTTAGTAATAGTGCTTTTGATTCCAAATAGCAGAAGACTCAATACCTGACTTAAACAAAATGGACAAATATATTAGCTCATGTCTGTGGGTCATGTGGCTCTAGAGTTGGTCATTCAGTATCTCAGCAATCCAACAAGTACCCAGCATTTTTTCCCCCATATTTCACTTTACCATCTTCATTAATTTGACTATGTCCTTGGCTAGAATCCTACATCATCACTTTCAGTGGAAGAAAAGGAACTATTTATTCCCACTGTTTATGTGTAACCATATGGAATTTTCATGAAAGACCACCAGAAGCTTATCCCTCACAACTCATTGACTAAATTTCGGTCACAGACCTCCCTCAAACCAGTCATTGTTAATGGGGAAGGGATTGCCATGTTTGGGTGAAATAAATCAGGATTTGCCTCTAAGCCATGTGGTGAAGGAGTGAAACAAAATTGGGCATTCTTATTAGGTAGGCAACCAATAGTGCTTGACCCACTGTCCAACATATATTAAACTTGAACTGAGGTGGAATAGTGTATCTAGACAGAAAGCACAGCATTAGCAAAGATAAAGGGAGCCCCCATGTTATCCTTGCTGGACTATTTCTATCACTTCCTCACTTTCTTCAATCTCTTCCCTTCCAATCTCACCTCCAATGACTTTTAGAGTGATCTTTTTAAAATGTTATACAAGTTGTTCTCTTGCTCTCAATAATATAAAAATACTATAAAAGGGCTTAAACTTAAGTTTTCATTTCTAGTCTAATATTCTTTTCTACAAACTATGATGTTTCTCTTATATAATTTTACATTTTTATAGTAGAACTGTAGCATGCTGTTTTAGTCTATCCTTGTTGCTATAACAAAAGAATATCATAGACTGGGTAGCTTATAACAGCAAACATTTATTTCCCATAGTTCTGGAAGTTGGAAAGTCCAATATCTAGGTGCTAGCAGATTTGGTGCTGGTGAGAGTCCACATTATGGTTCACAGATGACCATCTTCTCCCTGTGTCCTCACATGGCAGAAAGGGTTAGGGACCTCTCCGGGGTCTCTTTTATAAGAACATTAATCCCATTCATGAGGGTTCTGCCTTCATGACCCAGTCACCTCCCAAAGTCCCTACCTCCTAATGCTATCACACTGAATATTAAGTTTTCAACATCAGAATTCTGGGGGACACAAATGTTCAGACCATAGTGCATGCCAAATCACAAGAGAAATCAACCAACCAAACAACAACCAAGAGTTTTATAAGCAAACTGTAGTGTAATCTATACAGAATTAGACCTGATATAATTAAACAGTTATACACTGTGCATCACTTCCAAGTGGGTCCTTAAATGGTGTGACATAGGAAAGGGCATACATTGAGAAGATGTCACATTTGTTGTTGGTTTAAAGCCCAAACATAAAGAGACTCTACTCTCCAAAGGGATTTTAGAGCCAATCCCATCACCACAGTAGGAAGATGGCATGTGTGGTAGAGAAAAGGGCTAATGTCCCCAGAGCAAAGACAGAGAGCAAGTTCCTGGAAGGAGATGATAGTTGCCAAATCAGAATCAGAATCAGACAGCCAGTCATTCCTATGGCTAATGAGTTAAGATTGAAAAATAGTTTTTTTTTTTTTTTTTTTTTTTTTTTATTTGACAGAGAGATCACAAGCAGGCAGAGAGGCAGGCAGAGAGAGAGGAGGAAGCAGGCTCCCTGAGAGAGCAGAGAGCCCGATGCGGGGCTCGATCCCAGGACTCCGAGATCATGACCTGAGCCGAAGGCAGCGGCCTAACCCACTGAGCCACCCAGGCGCCCCGAAAAATAGTTTTCTTATAAGCTCTTTATTTTGAAATAATTATATAGTCACAAGAAGTTGTGAAGATAGTATGGAAAGGGCCTGGGTATGTTTCACCCAAATTCCTTGTGGTTACATTATATATAATTGTAGCACAATATCAAAACAATAATTTTACATGTGCATGTAGATTTACATCATTTTATCACATGTATAGGTTTGTAGAACTACCACAGAAACAAGATAGAGAATTATTCCACCATCACAAAGATGTCCATCATGCTTCTCCTATTAAATTACATCCACCCTCTCCCTTCCTCTAAGATCCCTAAGCCACTAGTGGCAACTACTAATTTGCTTTCCATTGCTATGTTATGTTATTTCAAGAATGTTATTTCAAGAAGGTTATAGAAAAGAAATCATACATGATGTGACCTTTGCTACTGGCTTTTTTTTTTTTTTTCTTCTCAGCATAATGACCTTGAGGTCCATCCAGGCTGTTTCATGTATCCATAGTTCTTTAATTTTTAAAACTGAGTAGTATTCCATGGTGTCTTAATATGATCAGTCTGCTGTAATGGAAAGAATACTATAGACTGTATGGCTTAAGTAACAGAAATTTATTTCTCACAGTTCCAGAGGCTGGGAAGTCCAAAAGCAATATGTTGGCCTATTTGGTGTCTGATTAGAAATCTCTTCATGGTTCACAGATGGATGTCTTCATCCTGAATCCTCACATGACAAAGAGAGGAAACAAGGTTCTGGTCTCTTCTTTTTCTTTTCCTTTCTCTTTTTTAATCAATTAATTAACATATAGTATATTATTAGTTTCAGAAGTAAAGTTGAGCGATTCATTGGTTGCATACAACACCCAATGCTCATTACATCAAGTGTCCTCCTTAATTTCCATCACCCAGTTACCACAAGCCCCCTTCCACCCCCTCTCCAGCAATCCTGCTGGTTTCCTAGAGTTAAGAGTCTCTTATGGTTTGCCTCTGTTCTCTTCTTAAAAGGGTATTAATCCTATCGTAAGAACTCTGCCCTCATTGCCTAACTGTTTCCCAAAGGCCCCATATCCAAGTACCATTACCACAGGTATTAGGATTTCAACATATGAATTTTAGGATGGATGTGAGTGTTTGGTTCATAGCACATGTTATAGATGTACAACATTCAACCACTCAGGTATTAAAGAAAATTCTGCTCTTTCCAGTTTGGGGCTATTATAAATAAAGATGCTATAAACTATCATGCAAATGTTTTTGATCAGAAATAAAAAAAAAAAGTTTTCATTTTTCTAGGATAAATGCCCAGAAACACAACTGCTAGATGTGCATTTAGGTTTTTTAGAAACGGTAAAGTGTTTTCAGGAGTGGCTGTGACATTTCATATTCACACCAGAAACTTATAAAAGGTCTACACTTTTTGCATGCTCATCAGTACTTGGTATTGCCATTATTATTGTTTTTTTAATTGTAGTTGTTCTAATAGGTGTGTAGTGGTATCTCATTATGGTCTTAATTTACATTTCCCTAATGACTAGTGATGTTGAACATCCTTATGTGCTTAATTACATTGTATATTTTCTTTGGTGAAGATGTCTTTTGTCCATTTTCTAATTGGATAGTTTTATTACTGCTGAGTTTTGAGAGCTATTTATATAATCTACATATAAGTCCTTAGTCAAGACTTATATGTACGTAGTTTGCAAATATTTTCTCCATTCTGTAGTTTGTCTTTTTATTCTCTTAACAAGATTTCCCAGAGCAAACATTTCTAATTTATCAGTTTTTTAAATGGAATCATTTTTTGGTGTCATGTCTAAGAACACTTCCTCAAACCCTATGTCTAAGATTTTCCCAATATTATTTTCTAAATATTTTATAGTTTTATATTTTCATTCCGTATTTACATTCTATGGTCCGTGTTAAGTTGATTTATGCAAAAGAAAGATGAGATTTAGGTCAAAGGTTTTTTTTTCTTTTCTTTGTTTTTGTTTCATTCTATTTTGTTTCGCCTGTGAATGCTCAACTGTTCTGTTAAAGAGGCTATCTCTCCATCACTGAGTTTCTTTTGCATATTGCATTTTATAAGTACTGCTTATATATTAAGGATATTACTAGTCTCTTACACAGATTGAGTGTTAAAAATTAGTTGACTGTACTTGTTTGCAGCTATTTCTAGGTTTTCTGTTTTGTTCTATTGATCTATGTGTCCATCTCTCCACAGATACCACACAATCTTAATTACTGTAGCTATATAATAAGGTTTGAAATTGAGTAGAGTAATTCATCCTGCCTATTTTTTTCCTTAAAATTGTACCAATTTTAGTTTCTTTGCCATTCTATATAAGTGGAAGAATAGTTTTGTCTATATCTATATCAAAAGCTTGTTGGTATTTTGATAAAAATTATGTTAAACCTGTTCACCAGTTTGGGACAACTGAAATCTTTACTATTTCTCTTTTAATCCATTGTACACTTTGCCTCTCTATTTATTTAAAACCTCTTTGATTTCTTTCATCAGCATTTTTTTAGTTTCCCCCATACCATTCCTGCACACATTTTGCTAGATTTACACACAAGTATTTTATTGTTGATTGTACTGAGCAGGAGGAAGAGCAAAATTTACATCTAGTATATCCTCTCAGAAGTGGAAGTTCCAAATACTGTTCTTTAAGAAACATGTAAGCAATATATAAAACTGAAAAGGAATAAAAGCAATATGTGGACATCAGCATGGATGACACCAAACTGTATGGGAAAACACCAGCATGGGATCTTTCAGAGATAATCTCAGTTGTTCAAGCCTGCGTAACTACATAAGGTTTTGAGTGTGTCTGAGTGTGTGTGTGTGTGTGTGTGTGTGTGTACACAAAAACATGATATATTAGCTTTTTCACTTTACAGTGTATTTTGAAAAACATTTCCAAATCAGTAGTAGATTTGCCCCACTTCTCTTTAGCTGTTTTCACAGTATTCCACAGCATAAATCCAGAATACTTACATTTAATTTTCAAATCCCAAAGCCCCTAAAACTTGATTTTACCCCAAATTTTGATACCCAAACTAGCAGTAAAACTTACTTGAGCTGATATGAGAATACTTATCAGTTTGGTAATCTCACTTAGTTATATTGGGTATGCTTCAGAAGTATGAATATATTTTATTGGTGGGTGCTCCTCAGAGTCTGCTGGAAATGGGAGTATATATATCATACTTGTCTTGTATAACTTTATTAAAATAAAAAAGGAGAATCTGTATTCTTTTTTTTTCCTCTTTTTTTTTTTAAAGACTGGAGCCCACCATGGAGTTCAAACTCACAATTCTGAGATTAAGACCTGAGCTGAGATAAAAAGTCAGATGCTTAACTAACTAAGTCACCTATGTGTCCCAAAAAGGTGAATATGCCTTCTGAATCAAAACTGGCCATAAGTGTTTTGGATAAGAGAGTATGGACATTTATCATGTTTTATTTAACCTGGTCTTACTGATGAACATTTTAATTGTTTCTAATATTTGTTTTTTAAAAACAAAGCTAGTACCTATATGATTTCATGTCTCTGTGGGTTACCCATAAGTAAATTCTTGAAAGAGGAATTCTATGGGTCAAAGTGTTTGAATATTTATGGTTTTGATCAGTTTGATCAAACTGTTCTTGCACTCCGACCAACTCTAAGACTAACAATTTTCTCTGTCTGTAGGCTTTTCATGTCTACAGAGTATGATCAGCTCTCTATCAGCCAATGCTTCATTAGCTGAAACTCTCCATCAGCCAGGGCCATACTTTCCTGAATTGATAAAACTTGGTGATAGCAGGACCCACAAGGGTTTAATGACAAGAAGAGCAACTGGTGCTATTTGAGTATCAGGTGGAGCTGACTGCAGCCTCACTCTTGGAAAATAGGCAGCTGTACATGAGACTGATCTTTTAACCAACAAGCCAGATAACATTGTGGGTCACAAGGTTTGTCTGAAGTGAAATGATTGCCTCATGTATTGTTTTAGCAACTGCAAGGTTAACCTTGGTCATTGAATCAGAACACAATTCATTGCTCATCTTAACAACAAAGCTTACTATTTAAGGAACATAATGTTAGGAAAAGATCTGGATTCAAATCCTGCTTTTGCTGGCCAGTTACTGTCAATTTAGCAAGACACCTGACTGTCCAGAGATTTGGTTTTCTCACCTGTTTAATTAGAATAAAAATACATTATGATTAGGATTATGATTAAGTAAGATGAATGCATTTTAGATATCTGGCATGTACTAGGTATTCAATAAACGGCTAGTTTTAATTTTGAAGTTCTGAGCTAAGTTTCTAGATATCTGTTAATTTTTAAAATCTTACAATTTCTAAAATCTTATAAATAAGCCCTTCATTAAATCTTTTAAAAGCACTGATCTGAACAAGCTTCAGAATAAGTGAGTGAATCTTAAGGAGAGTCTTCTAGGTTGTGTTATAAATAAATTCATTATTTTCAAAGTTTATTCAGGACAGGAAACATATAGCATCAGAAATTTAAAAGTGGTAAATAATATATATAGACAGGAAATTTATACATTATAAGAGATATATAGTTAAATTTTAAGCTAACAAATTTGAGTAGCTCAACACAATGAATACTTTTCTAGGGAAATATAATTGAGAAAATTTAATCATAAAGAAGTAAAATATTTGAATAGCACACTACTCACAAAAGATAAGAATGAATTGAACCTATTGATGTGTTAAAGGTATAATATAATATGTCCCAGAGGGTTTTTCCCTGACTCAAGGATTGTTCAACATTAAGAAATTATTAATCAACATTTATTGCAATAAGAGAGAAAAGGAAAAAAAAAAGGTTTGAAATAACTGATAGGTTGCTATAAGTCTATTAATAAAATTAAATATCTATTCTTGATTTTTAAAATTTAGTATATTAATAATGAAAGAGAATAATACTTCTGTAGGATGATAAAGCATGTGTCAGAATCTAACAGTAAATATCATGTCTACTAATCACGATTATGATAGCGCTGTCCTTTGAACTCAGGCAGACTGGCTTCCAAATAGGCTTTACCATGCAATAAGCCTTTATAAGTATTACAAGCAAGTACCACTAAAATCCAATAAAAGAAAGTTATTAGATGCCTGGCATCAATATTAATATTCAATATTTTGGGAAGATTAGCACAAAATACAATAAGATCATGTGTGTGTATCTATACCTTAATTCTTGTAATTCATTTGTAATATATATTTCTCTATATCATTCAAAATAGCAATAAAATTTTATTTTATCTTTTTAAAAATGCATTTATCTTTATTCTTATTTTTTATTTAAATTCAATTAGCCAACATATTTACTTATTTTTAGAGAAAGAGAGCGAGCAGGGGGAGGGGCAGAAGGAGAGAGAAAATCTCAAGCAGACTCCCTGCTTAGTGTGGAGACTGATGAGGGGCTCAGTCCTATGACCCATGAGATCATGACCTGAGCTGAAACCAAGAGTTGGGTGTTTGACCAACTGAGCCACCAAGGTACCCCATAGCAATAGAATTTTAAAATATATAATTATTCATGAACAAGAAAGATGAAAAATTTTGAATTTGATGAAGACAACCACAAAATTGCACTCAAGTGTACAAAGGAAAACAACTATTTATTTATAAAGTTATTAGATACTAAAACTATTATAGAGTTCTTTCAAAGAATAAATTTAATCCTATTCCAATCAAAATTTCTACTTGCCAAATTATTTATTTAGATAAATAAAAGCCCAATAATATTTAATAAACATCTGGGAAAGAATATAATGGTGTGGGGAGTTGCATAGGATGACTTAGGGGATTGTTGTACTAGAGATCTGCTACAGAGATATAGAAAATAGAATAGAGAGGTAGTGGAATGGATAGAGATAGAGAGATAAATTGAAAGGAAAGAACAGAATATACAGAAAGAGACTTTTATGTATATAAAAATTGGTGTATGATTACATCAATCTTCCAGAATTCTTAGGGAAAGAGGGACAACTTGAAAAATGGTGAGACAAATGGAATCACTTTGAAAACAAATTCAAATCCATCCATTGTACCTTCAGTTAAAATGGATTCTAGATGGATTTAAAATATAAATCTAAAGAAGCAAATATTAAAAACCATATCATGAAGATGTAGAGAGATATATAGACATCTAAGAACTCGTGAAGGCAGACATCACAAGCTGATGATACCTACTCAATACTGTCAACAGATGCATTCATCTTGGCCAGGGGAGGATTTCAAAGAAGACAGAAGGGAAAGAAAGAAGGAAGGAAAAAGGTTGGAGGGAAGGAGGGAGGGAGGGAGAAAAGGAAGGAAAGAAGGAAGGAAGGAAGGAAGGAAGGAAGGAAGGAAGGAAGGAAGGAAGGAACATAAAAGAACCTCAAAGACACTCAAAGACATTTCTGATTGTCTTAGTAATAAAGTACTAGATGGTCTTACATACAGGCCTTTTACACATATCTGTTACCTGCTTGGCTCCTGAAGGCATTTGATTTTGTGTGACTCTCTTCCTAATCATAAAGGAATAGATGTAAATATTTTAGTTCAGACAATGTGTGTATGTAAATATGAAATAAAATGATAAATTTAAAAGACAAATAGCACTCAGTAAAATCTTTAACATGAGTGACAGACTGAGTGGTAATGTCCTTAATATATAAAAAGTACTTACAAATCAATTTGCAAAAGATAAAATAATACAGTAATGAGTAAAGAATACAAGCAGATACAAAGATATATGGAGGACAAATAATATAAACAAAGAAGTTTCACAGCACAAGGGATCTAAGATATGAGTATATGATTATTTGGCAAAAGTTGAAATATTAGTGATGTTCCATATTAGCAAGTGCAAGGTAGAAACAGACACCTCCAGATATTGTTGATAGGGTTATACATGTGTATATTTTTTTCTATATACAACTTGAAAATGTGTGTTAAAATAAAATATGCATACCTTCTGACTCAATAATTCCATTTCTAGAAAATTTCACTTAATCAACAGATATTAGACTATATTACATGATAGATACTATAGTTAGATACTGGGGATAAGAAGATAGACAAGTTCTTTAATTCTCCCTTCTTTTCGCATAGAGTTTCCATTTACATGGGAATATATCCTTAACAGATGACTGAACAAATATACAAATAAATAAGTGCAAGGGTATATTTTCCCCATATACTTGATGTAGCTAAACTTAGAACTCAAATGCCATCAATAATATGGACTAGAAAAACTAATTATTTCACATTCCAGAAATGGCCACTATGCAGCCATTTATGAGGTGATAGCAGAGTCAAATAATTTGACATAGAAAATGTTCATGATGTATTACTAAGGGAAAATGCAGATTATAGGACTGTACAGCATGGTCTATCTACCAGCTGAAATGAATTATGCCTAAATATTATAGCTTGTGACCTCTAGATGGTAGAATTATAGACACTTTCATTTTCTTTTTACATACATGCATTTTCTATAATAAAAATAATTATATGTGTTAAATATCAGAGTGAAAACTTCATTCCACTAAAATTACTCTCATAAAATAAATCACCCACTTCTTTCCTGTTACATAATGTCTTCCTTTTAGAAATATGTTCGGTACTCAGCCAGCCATCTCCAGTGTGGTGGAACAGAGAGAAGTAGTGTGTCCTTCCACCAGACGGACGATAGACCAGGGCCATGAGGACAGATCATGCCCGAACTAGGTGTGAAGGCAGCATCAGAGCGTGCGAAATGGAGTAGAGCAAAATTTCAAGGCTGATGGGAAAATCTATTGCCCAAGGAGATAGAGAGCCCTGGTTCTTTGAATTACAGTGCCAAATATCAGCAGTCCACAAGTCTGAAATTTCAGGAAGAACCTCTTAACAGTCCAGGTTTTTTAGACTGGAAAAGGATTTTGGAAAGGAATCAGCTCAACAACTTGGTTTCATCATTAAGGAACCTGAGGTTCAGTGAAGGCGGAGGGTGGAAAGGTCACGGAAATAACAGTTACCATAAGTTAGTATCATGAACTTTATGTGAATTACTATATTCCATGTTCCCTTCAAAATTGTCAGGCTGTTACTATTTTCAGCCTACCCAGAAAAGAAAATAGAATGGGTAGAGAGTTATCTGAGGCCATAGTTAGTAAGAGACAGGCAGCCCCAACTGCATCCACAACTGGTGCCCTTTAATCCACTCCCCCAACCAGCAGGTCATGAGGACAAAGGGAGGATACGGCCCTTCTGACTCCCAAAGCAGGGCTCACCTGAAAGCTCAGTGCTCTCACCACAGGGGCTTCAGACCTATCCAGTGGGCTCTGTTTTCTCCTGGACATTCTCTGGGAGCATCCAGTCCCAACACAAATTGGACTGGGGGGTCAGAGTCTCTGACACATCTGATTCTGTAAGAGCACATATCCTCTGGAGCTGGGGAAAGGCCCTTGTACTCAGTGTCCTTCCCTTTGCCCTTCTCTGGAGAGGCTGCCTATGACAGTCAGGGCATGGACTCAGCCAGAAGTAGAACTCCTGTGGGGTCTTCCAATCACAATTGTGGTTTTATCAGTTCAAGTCAGGGGTTCTCAGACTTGGCAATATTGACATTTTGGGCCAGATGATTCCTACTGTTGGGGGGTTTCCTATGCATTGTGAGAGTGTTCAGAAACATCACTGGTCTCTACCCATCAGATGCTAGTACCTCCCTCCTCCAAGTCCAAGTCATGACCATTAAAATGTTTCCAGACATTCATTCTGAAGGCAATCTCTCCAAAGTGAGAACACTGGTTTAGGGAAATGTCTACACCCTCTCTCCTCCCCCAAAATGAAAAACCTAAGGAGAATCACACAGTTTTTCTAGAGGCTAATTAGACCTTTATAGGCCTCTTGTGTGCATATGGAGATGCCAAAATAGTAAAGGTTTTGCCTAAATTAAGTGAGATAATCCTCCCTCCTTTGCACTTTTTAGATTAGATCTTGCATATTTCTGAGCCTTTACATGGAGAAGACCTTGTTTATCATTTTTTAATTCTGCCATCCCTTGCTTCCTAGATCCCTTTAAATCTTTTCTGCACCCCTTGTGTTACCCTTCCCTCTGGTTTCCCAGCCAGTTTTGTCATTCTTTGTAAAGACAGAAGGCTGACTGAGGTAGAGTTCAGGGCCTGTGTCAGGTCTGTGCCCATTCTCTGTCATCCTTCCATTGTCACATGATCATGAACAACTCAGACAACTCACACATCTTCTCCGAGACTCAGTTCCTCATCTGTAAATAGGGGGAGTCTTCCCTGCCCTTCTTACCTCATAGATTGTATTAAGAGTCAAATGACAGAAGAGATGTGAAAGTGCTTTGCAAAGAATAAAGGGACATGATTTATTAAAATTATCATTGTTATGACCAATTGCCCACATCATTTAAATTACAGATGGGAGAGATGAGCTTTTCATCATCGGGCCTCAGCCTGTCTCTTCAGCCTTGCTTGGTACAGGGAAAACACAGTGGCCGGGAGTCTGGGAGCTGGCTCTGTGACTTAGACTTGCCCTATGTTGGTCATTGACTTTCTTTGAACCCCAGGTTTCTTGTCTAGCTCAAGAGAGGATTTGGCTGGACTCCCTGATGTCCCCTCTTTCTTCCTTGCAGACTAATCTGTGGGAATGAGGTGTTACCTCCAGGCCAGTGTTTAGAATAACTGGCCTCTTGAAGTTTACCTCAATTTTTATTCTTCTAAACTACATTTGAGATCTGACACTTGGAATAACACTGAACATTGTTATAGGAGATCCTTAAATAGGAGAAGGATCATATCAGAATTCTTTCAGGAGAATTTTTCAAATTATTCAATTCCATATTCTCTTTTGAGAATGGCAACATACTTCAGGTTCTGCTAAAATAGAATAATGTTGGTGAATGGTATCGAAGCAAGATAAGAGGATCATCCCCCAGGAGTTTCTACAGGGTTATGTGGGAAGTAATTAGAATCCCACCAGGACAATAGGTGGAAGTTGTGCCCACTATAAGTTCACTAATGCCCCTAAGATGTATGAGCAGGAGCTAGGTGCTGGCTGGTCTGAGGTCAAGGGGTTGGTGGAAGGTCAGACCCAATCCTCTAGCCTAGTACTGCTCAAAAGATCTTTCTGAAATGATAGAAATGTTCTGATCTACATTTTTTCTTTATTTTTTAACAGTCTTCTTGAGGTGTAATTGATACACAAAAAACTGAATATGTTATGTGTATAAATTGATGTGTTTGGATGTATGCAAATATTTATGATACTGTCACCAAAATCCAGGTGTTAAAACTTCCAACACCTCCAAAATTACCTGGGTCTCTTTTTTCTTTTCTCTTTCTTTCTCTTTCTCTTTGAGTCTTTACTTTCTTTCTTTTTTTTTTTTTTTTTAGTACCATTAGATTATCTTTATTTTTTTTTCCAGCAGAAATATAATGGAAGCCCCATATGTAATTTTATATTTTCTATAAACATATATTTTTATCCCCAGGGGTACAGGTCTGTGAATCGCCAGGTTTACACACTTCACAGCACTCACCATAGCACATACCCTCCCCAATATACATAACCCCACCCCCCCTCTCCCAACCCCCTCCCCCCATCAACCCTCAGTTTGTTTTGTGAGATTAAGAGTCACTTATGGTTTGTCTCCCTCCCAATCCCATCTTGTTACATTTATTCTTCTCCTACCCCCTTAACCCCCCCATGTTGCATCTCCTCTCCCTCATATCAGGGAGGTCATATGATAGTTGTCTTTCTCTGATTGACTTATTTCGCTAAGCATGATACCCTCTAGTTCCATCCACGTCGTCGCAAATGGCCAGATTTCATTTCTTTTGATGGCTGCATAGTATTCCATTGTGTATATATACCACGTCTTCTTTATCCATTTGTCTGTAGATGGACATCTAGGTTCTTTCCATAGTTTGGCTATTGTAGACATTGCTGCTATAAACATTCGGGTGCACGTGCCCCTTCGGATCACTACGTTTGTAGCTTTAGGGTAAATACCCAGCAGTGCAATTGCAGGGTCATAGGGTAGTTCTATTTTCAACATTTTGAGGAACCTCCATGCTGTTTTCCAGAGTGGTTGCACCAGCTTGCATTCCCACCAACAGTGTAGGAGGGTTCCCCTTTCTCCGCATCCTCGCCAGCATCTGTCATTTCCTGACTTGTTCATTTTAGCCATTCTGACTGGTGTGAGGTGATATCTCATGGTGGTTTTGATTTGTATTTCCCTGATGCCGAGTGATATGGAGCACTTTTTCATGTGTCTGTTGGCCATCTGGATGTCTTCTTTGCAGAAATGTCTGTTCATGTCCTCTGCCAAAGCTGTCATCATCAAGACAGCATGGTACTGGCACAAAAACAGACACATAGATCAATGGAACAGAATAGAGAGCCCAGAAATAGACCCTCAACTCTATGGTCAACTCATCTTCGACAAAGCAGGAAAGAATGTCCAATGGAACAAAGACGGCCTCTTCAATAAATGGTGTTGGGAAAATTGGACAGCCACATGCAGAAAAATGAAATTGGATCATTTCCTTACACCACACACGAAAATAGACTCAAAATGGATGAAGGATCTCAATGTGAGAAAGGAATCCATCAAAATCCTCGAGGAGAACACAGGCAGCAACCTCTTCGACCTCAGCCGCAGCAACATCTTCCTAGGAACATCACCAAAGGCAAGGGAAGCAAGGGCAAAAATGAACTTTTGGGATTTTATCAAGATCAAAAGCTTTTGCACAGCAAAGGAAAGAGTTAACAAAACCAAAAGACAACTGACAGAATGGGAGAAGATATTTGCAAATGACATATCAGATAAAGGGCTAGTGTCCAAAATCTATAAAGAACTTAGCAAACTCAACACCCAAAGAGTCTTTTCTTTCTTTCTTTCTTTCTTTCTTTCTTTCTTTCTTTCTTTCTTTCTTTCTTTCTTTCTTTCTTTCCTTCCTTCCTTCCTTCCTTCCTTCCTTCCTTCCTTCCTTCTTTCTTTCTTTCTTTCTTTCTTATTTTCTTTCTTTCTCTTCTTCTTCCTCTTATTTTTATTATTATCATTTTGTGGTAAGGACACTCTAAATGAGATCTAGTCAACTTTCTGGACACCAGAGGCCAAAGATAGCAGGGATGTTGTGCTCAGTGAAGGGGGAAGATGCCAACAATGCAATCACTGAAGGTTTAGATTCATGTCATTCAGAGAAAGCAGTGAAATGCCAACTGACACACAGCTTCTAGAGCACTCATGAGAAAGAAGATGCTACCAAAGAGTATATTTTCCTACTGTAGTGACCTTTATTTTTGTCTCCTTTTACCTAGTTCTTATAATATACCAAATGTATAGAACAGAAAAGCAAATCCATCAGATCCATCCTATAGATCAGTTTGGAAGGAAGAAAGGAGGGACTTAAGGCATCTAACCTAATATTTGGTTGAGCTAGAAGTGAAATAACCTGGAGCTCAAAGAAAGAAAGTGACCAGCAAGTGTAGGTCACAAATTCACATCTCAAAACTGCCAACCAGTGTGTTTCCCTCATCTCCAACTTCAAATGCCAATACCAGAGCATCATGTAGACAGATATGTGCTATCTTTGACAGAAGCACTGTCAACTCCCAATATTAAGTAAATTGATCTTCTGGGATTTATGGGTATGAAAAGAGAGAGTAAAAGAACTAAAAAAAGAGGGGGGTAAGAAATTGGATTTAAAAAAAAGCAAAAATCTAGGACATATATTCAAGATATGTTCATTCATATTTTCACCAAAACTTGAGATGATATCAAATCAGTAAAAAAAGAAAGGTGGTTATGAATGGGAGTGATTTAAAATAAAAATATTTTATAATGCAGAGAGACATGATTTCAGAATGGAAAAAAGTAATAGAGATACTGGGTAGAACTGGATTTGATAAGAAAAGTAAATACATCAGGATTTCAGAAGGTGGTTCAATATATACTTCCATTGCTCAAGGAAAATAATAGAAATATGACAAAAGAGAAAATAAATGATATGTAGGATCAGATGAGAAATGAAAGAAATAATAAAATAAGGCTGAATAATTAATGTTCAAATCAGAAAGTTTCACCCATGAAATTAATGTTATGAGGCTCCTAACTGGAATACTTGCATTTGGCCTTGTGACATTAGCAGTGAAAAGGGAAAGGAAAAATCATTTTTAATTTAAGCAGGAAGTAAAATGGGACTATGTCTACAATGGCAAAAAGTTTCATGTTTCCACTTCACTTCTCCACAGTATTACATGGGACAAGGCCATTCAGATGATTCAAGCATGTCACTGCCTATATAAACACCTTCTATTTCCTCCCAAAGCAGTTAGAATAGATTACAAACTCCTTACATGTTTTCAAAGAAATAAATTCAAAGTCCATATCCCTAGGCGTTTTTATAGTGGATTTCCAACTTTTAAGGAATAGGTAAGTCATATGTTGTCCAAATTATTCCAGACCTAAAGGGCTTATGGGATAAACATAACCTTGTGAACTTGGAAAAGACAGTCCAGAAACAAAATTCCAATCCAATTCCACTTATGAACACAGGATTCAAATTTATACATGCACACACACAAATTAAAAAGGAAATCAATTGCAATATTTTCAAGAATAATATCCATTATAGGGCGCCTGGGTGGCTCAGTGGGTTAAGCCGCTGCCTTCGGCTCAGGTCATGATCTCAGGGTCCTGGGATCGAGTCCCGCATCGGGCTCTCTGCTCAGCAGGGAGCCTGCTTCCCTCTCTCTCTCTCTCTCTCTCTGCCTGCCTCTTTGTCTACTTGTGATCTCTCTCTCTGTCAAATAAATAAATAAAATCTTTAAAAAAAAAAGAATAATATCCATTATATACTTAAGAAATAGTTTAATATTAGAAATAAATTGACAATTTTTTGCAATTAATTGGCATATAATAATAATAGCTCATGTTTAATGAGCACTTACTATATGCCAGGTGCTATTCTAAATGTTATTAAATCCTCATAACACCCTTTTGAGGTCGGTGTTATTGTCCCCATTTTACATAAAATGGTGGAAACACAGAAAGGTAAGGATTTTGTCCAAAGTCACACAGATAGTACAGTCAGAGGCAGGATATGAATATAGGCAGCCTACCCCTGATCTTGAGGTTCTTAACCCTTGTGGCTGCCCAGCAGACACATGGTAAATATTTGTTGACCTAAATTTATTATTTTTATTATTTTTGCTAAGATTATCTCTTACTTCATCCCACCCCCTCCCATGCCAAATGTAATTTCTTAAAATAAAATGCATTATTGTGACTCACGGGTTTCTGTGGGTTGCCTGAGCAATTCTCCCTTGAGGTCCGCTAGGAAGGTCTAGTGAGAGCATAGGTGAAGGTGTGGCTGCACTGGCCACTGGAAGCTTGTTTACAATGTGTCAGAGTCCCTGATGCTTCCTGGCATCTGTATTAGGCTTGGGCTTCTTACGGCACGGTGTTCTATAGGTAGCTGCACTTATTCAATAGCCATTAGCTTTCTAGAGATGAGAAGTGGAAGCTTCTAGGCTAGTTGATGGCATCCCAAGTGAATACAGCATCACTTCCACCACATTCTATGGGGCAAACGTCACAGGCTCCTTCTGGATTCAAAAGCACATAGAGGACATAGGAAACAGGCTCACCTGTGGGTGGAGAGTGGTGGTAGCCCATGACAAAAGAGCAGGTGTTACCTGCCACAATTACTATTTTTATTTAATAATGCAAAAGCAAAGCACTATGCAATGCTAGTGGAAAGGAAGACTCCTTCCTTCCATTTTTGTTCTCATCTTTTTGGTTTCCCTCAGCTCTCTCCAGTTGGTAACCACTTTCATTTCTTTGCCTCCCAAGTCCTTTATGGGTGTATATCCTTCTCCTCCTGGTTCTTACACAAAAGGTGGCACACTCTATACACTAGCTATCATTTTAAATCTTGGAGAAATGACTCTATTAATATATACAAAGGGAGGAAGGGGATAGAAGAAAAGGAGGGGGGAGAAAGAAGGGTCAGGAAGGAAGGTTAGAGGATAGAATTTAGATACTACATACCAACAAAAAACCCCAAGAGTTTACGATGCATTATTAATAGTAGTTATCTCTCTATGGAGCAATTAATGTAATTTTTTTATCTTTTCTGCATTTTCTAAATTTACTGTAATGAACATATGCTATATTTGTGATAAAAATGTTTTCAATACTCAAGCCACATGGTTCAATTTTTATTATTCTCTGTATTTTGTTGTTGTCATTGTGTGAGTATTTTTGAGAAATTGATCTTCAACCATGGAAAATAGAAAAAAAAAGGACTGATATGGCTTTCTTGGAAGATTTCTCAAACATATCTGCAGGGATTTAGACAGATATATTTTTGCCGATTCCCTTTTTCTGCAACCTGACCTTCTATTAAATCCATGATCTTACCTTATTATCATGAATATCATAATTGAATTATGTACTTACCACATGCAAGGGAGGGTGCTGTGTTCTATGTTTGAGGTATGGAGATGACAAAGAGGAACACATATACACCTATCTGGGCTATAATTTGGTAAGTGTCATATCGACAGCCTAATTTCAGATCGAAAAGCAAAGACCTTTCAATTTTGCCAATAGACATTCAGTTTGCATAGTGGGTGCTATTTGAGCTGGATCATCAAAGAACCCATTTTTTAAGAAGATGGAATAAGGTAGTCTGAGTAGTAGCTGTGGTCTTTGATGTGGAGCCTGGTGAAGCACCTTTGTGGGTAAAGTGGTAGGAAGTGACACTGCAAATACAGACCAGGATCCAAGAACAGAAGGGCTAACAGCCAAGCTGAGAAGTTGCAAGTTCTGCCCTTGAGCACTGGAGGGGCAGCCAAGGAAAGAAGGTGACTACGTGCCAGGCACCAGATCCGTCTTTCCCGTTCCAGCTGCCTTTTGCGCAAGGCTCAGCGTGTTAATATTTGTTCTTGTAACAGGTACTTTCTGAGTTCAAGGAAATAAATCCTTAAGGTTTTTTATTTCATTTACAGTCTCAGCAAACTCAACAGAAGACATTGTGTCCCCTGAGGTTTCAATGGAGGTGAAAACACAGGGAGTGGACTGGGTTCAGAGCTCTCTTGAGACTCCTCTGGGTATCACTGATGCATATAATGTACTTTGCCTCCAAAAAATAAAATAAAAAATAAATAATCACACTGAATTGTAATTCTTGGTGCTCCCTCTTCCCCATGACTAAGAGACATGAGAAACTAGGCAGGATTTGTTTTTGGTCACCAGGGCACTCAGCCCCCATTTTAGATGATCAAAGCAAGTTAATTAGGATATGCTGTGGAGAAGCGGGACAAAGCCACGTATCCTGAAGGACTAATCTGCACAAATGAGACTTACACCAGCTTTATCACCCCATTGGTACTCGTGGGTATCTCTGGCAGGAGGAAAACCAGACTGTAGGTGCACAGAGCAGAGTTGTAAACTATGAGAGCTTATGTAGCATTTAGGCAGAGAGGCCAGAATCATTAGATTCCTACTTTCCTCTGTTCACTGGAAGCCACTTTTCCCTGATGGCCCATAGGGAGGGAAAGGAGGCCTGCCAAGGCCAGCCATCATGAGACCCTCTGGGAAGACTAGCCTGTTGGAGGTATATGTTTAATTCTGTCCTTCAGGACCCACTAGGGAGATAGGGGACTTAGAAACTGTTTGAGTTCCTCACGGTTAGAGGGACTGCCTCTGAAATTTCACAGGCTCCTTCAATGCCTCACCAGCAAGTTACTGCTCATATAAGAAGCCTCCATTAATTCTTCAGCTGGAAATGCACCCGTGTATTTTCTGAATCAGCAAAGTAATTTGTGTTTAAGGATCTTAGAACACTGTGGCAGGACAAGGATAACACCGGTTTGTAACCCAGATCACCCTGATTTTGATATCTTGCTGTGCCACGTGCTTGCTCTGTGACCTTGGAAATATATTTATTTATTTGAGTCCGCATCACTTTTACTATTAAAGAGAAGGTACTACTGACTGGAGATTGTTGTGAGAATGAGCCGAAGCTCTAGGTAAATGACTGCTTAATTATTATTCAGCCAGGCCTAAATTCAAGACTCCTTTTGTACTATGTAATCTCTGGGTAAGACTTGAAGACAGTTTCTTAGCCTTCAGATATTTGAGAGCCTCTTTCTGAAAAATGACCTTCATCTTGTATATTGGTTATAAGAATTAGTGGAAATGTAGATAATATGCCTAGCACAGTTTCTGGTGTCTGGCAGATATCCAAATATGATCACTCCTCTTTTTATTTCTCCATGATGTTGTCTTGTCTCTCCCAGTCTTCATTTGGTGAAAAGACTATAAAGGCTCTTGGAAGGCTAGAAGCATGCCTGCTCCCAGACATCTTCAACTTGCTGAATAAATAAAACACAAAAATATGCTGAAAATTGGCTTGGCAACACTGGGGGATAAGAGGAATAAATCTATGAATGACTTCCTATAATATTAGATTACAATTAAAATGCTCTGTGTGGCACAAGCCCAACCTCCGAGAGTCCTTGCTTCTGTCACCACTGTGTAGACGCCCTGGTTTCACCATGTCCAGAAACGGCCAGCACCTCTGAGACTCTGGGCATTTGTGCACTTCCTTTGCCTGGGATATTGTTCCCATGAATTTCCCTCTGGCTGTTTCCTTCTTGCCCTTTGAAAGACTCCTTCTGGTTGGGAGATAATTTCTTTATGGAGCTTTTCCCAGGCCATGCTTTCAGAGTTAGTATTTTTTCCTGTTTTTTTTTTTTTTTTCCTTCTTCACTAATTTGTTTCTTTCATATAACTTATTAACATCTAAATTTTTTAAAAAGACTTTATTTATTTATTTGACAGAAAGATCACAAGTAGGCAGAGAGGCAGGCCCAGAGAGGAGGAAGCAGGCTCCTCACTGGGCAGAGAGCCTGATGTGGGGCTTGATCCCAGGACGCTGGGATCATGACCTGCGCCAAAGACAGAGGCTTTAACCCACTAAGCCACCCAGGTGCCCCTATTAACATCTAAATTACAGTGGAGAATATTTTTGAGTTTTGCTGCACAAAACTTCCTGGTTCAGGATAATTTGAATTTAGCTTTTGAGGAGCTAGGAGGTTTAGGTGAAGCTGACTTCATCCCAGGCTCCAGGACAGGATTGCATGATATAGAACAAAACTATCATTAAAGTTTAGCCTTTTGCTCGTGGTGATGGGTTCAAAGATCTTTCTCACTCTCAAATCAGAATAGTATAGCCAAGTGAAACTCAATTCTGGGCCATAAAAAGTGATTGGAGAAGCAGCTTCCTCTTTGCTATGGACATGAATCAGGAAAGATGTAGAGGCCAGAGCTAGAGTAAGGAAAGAGAAAGGGAAATGTGTATGTGTGTGTGTGCGTGTGTGTGTGTGTGTGTGTGTGTGTGTCTTTTTCCGTTTATCATTTAAATATATGGATCAATCTATCCCTGAACCAGACCCAGTGACAGAGTCTTCAGTTACATACCAAGTATATAATTGACCCTTTAACAATGCAGGGGTTAGGGACACTGATCCCTGTGTTTTAAAAAAGTCCATGTATAACTTTGACTCCCCCAAAACCTAACTACTAACAGCCTTCCGTTGACTGGAAACCTTATGATAATATAAACAGTTGATTAACACTTAGTTTGGTGGTGGGTATTATGGAGGGCACGTATTGCATGGGGCACTGGGTGCGGTGCATAAACAATGAATTTTGGAACACTGAAAAAAATAAAATAAATTAAAATAAAACTTAAAAAAACACTTAGTTTATATATGTATTATATACAAATTTTTACATTAAAAAGCTGGAGGAAATAAAATATTATTAAGAAAGTCATAAAGAAGAGAAAATGCATTTATCATATATATTGCATTTGTCAAAAATCTGCATATAAGTGGATCCACAGAGTTCAAACTCATGTTATTCAAGAGTCAACTGTATTTCTTTTGATTATCCATTTTGAGCTGTTTTCTGGCATGTTACAAAAATCATCAAGATAGGTACAGTTGGTTAGTATCTGTCTTTAACACTAAACTAATGCTTCAGGAGGGAAGGAATTAGGTTTCTTAGTTATATCACTCATGCCTAGTATAGTGGTAGTTATAAAATAAGTTCTTACTAAGTCTTTGTTGAATGGATCAATATGGTATAGTGCCAAGTTCTCAGGGGGCTCTAGTCTTCTCCAGGTGTGGTCTCATGCAGACATTTGGAGTGTTGAAAAGGCCTGGAAATGGTTGGGTTGTTTCATAATGGTGAGAAGTGTGGAATATCCAGGATGTCAGTATCAACTCGCAGATTTTTAGGAAGGTTTTTGTACCTGGATAGATCTAAATGAAGGCTTCATGTTGAGGCAGTTTCTGAGCTCTCAGGGTAGGATAGGCATGTTCA
Organism: Lutra lutra; assembly: GCF_902655055.1. NCBI lineage: Eukaryota > Metazoa > Chordata > Mammalia > Carnivora > Mustelidae > Lutra > Lutra lutra. The sequence continues at coordinate 151,548,920 of NC_062279.1, read as the reverse complement.
ACTTCACCTGAATTCCTACCTTTTTCTACTGCTAAAATCACTCTGTGACTATTGAGACTGAGTCATAGAATTTTCAAATTAAAATAAGCCCTAGGGATTCTTTAATCTTACAGATATAGAAACATGTGTCCATATAGTTAAATAATTGGTCATGCAGCTCACCACACATCTCTCCACACCACAATTTTTTATTGCTCCTCCCTCTCTTCCTTCTCCTCTTTCTTTCATTTCAGATATCTTCACAGATGACTTTTTCTTTCCCTGACAACCATATCTATAATGTTGGTGCCTTATACTGACAAATATAACAGTATATATACTTATACTGGCAAATCTAACAGGATCTTTACCCTTAAGCATCTCACAATCTATTAGAAGATGGAGAAAAGGCAAAGGACATTTATAAGAGCATGTGGTCAGTATTGAAGGCTATTGAAGCCCTTCTGTTGGGCACCGTAATCAGTTTGCTGGCTGAGGTGGATGAGTAATGGCTGTTGGTGGTTGAAAGAAGGTTATGGGGAGCTTCAAAAAGGTAAAACATGAACTGAGTCCTGAACTCTGCCTCAGATAGAGGTCAACAAAACAATAAGACCGGAGTTAAGGTGACTTTAATAATTAAACATGACAGGAGTATGGTTAATCAGATGGGCAGTGTTGAGAGTTGAGACTGTAGAGGCGTGTGGAGGTTGGGTGTGAATGGCCTTGCTGGTCATGCAGGACCTCTAACATCCCAGGGACAGCAAGCCTTTGAGAGATTATGAGCAGGGGAGAAGCATGGTAAAATGGGCATTAGAGAGTGACTGCTCTAACTGCCCAGATTGATGGTTGGATAGGACAGATGACAGGCACAGAGTTAGGAGGCTGTGGGGGTGGGGGTGAGGGGCTGGTGAAGGCTGGCGGAGGTGTGACAACAAAGACTGCTATGACAAGACACCCTGACACTCTGATGCTTCACTAGCCTCCCTCCTCCCTCCTTCCCTCACCTTTAATGATTTCTGGATGTTCTGAAGTGGAACCTGGCAGATGGCATTTTAAGAAAAAATGACTTCACAGTCCCAGGTTCCGATCTGATTTATATATTTTTCTACCAGAAGGAGATGAGAATGCAGTACCTTCTTAGGTAATTAATGATTCAACATGGTGCCTTTGCAAAATGAAACTGAAGCGGCTGGAAGCCTCATTTGCAGCCATAAGAATTCAAAGGACACAAGAAGGCTGATTTGTGATTGTTGCTTTTCCTCAATAAAAATTAAACTGATTACAAAGAGCTGACAATGAGACAATGTCTTGCGGAAGTAATGTTTCTGACATTTCGCTGAGTGTTTACCACAAATATTCAAATTTATCATTCTTGACATTCTTTAGAAAAATAGAGATAAAATATTATTTTGGTCCTGCAATATTTGCTTGTATGCACATTTATATGCATGCATAATTGATGGAAAATTAAAAGATTTCTGAGCTCCCCTCATGCTCATTTTTTAAATTAAGGACTCTGATGAAAGATCATGGAATTAAGCCCATAGAGCTTGCACTTTGGCTATAAAAAGCATTTAAAGAGTGATAGCTATTTTCCGTAGCAAGAATGTGCCCATCATTAAAATCCTGGGATTCTTTTGTGAATTCAACTTTTGGAGAAGAATTTGGAGAAGAATTATTAACAAAAATCATAGATAACATTCATATGGCCCTTGAAAACTTACGGATATGATCTTATTTAAGTATTTCAATGATCATTTTGATATTATTACTGTCCCATTTCACAGATGGGACCAGGATTCTACTCTCTGTTTGATATCAGACAAATCCCTGTGCTGTCAAGGTTTAGTTTCCTTTTCTATACATGGAGCTGATTGTCCTTGTGTCATGGAGCTGGTGTCAGGATCACGGGGTCCAAATAAAACACAACACAGCCAGTTGTTAATAATATTCATTGATATTATGATAACAACCACTCTATTTATGCTAGGCCATAGTTTAATTCTGACTTTCTTATTTCTGTTTTAATAGTCTTGGGTCATCGTAAATCAAAGCATTCATTCCATTGTTATATAGGCTCTTCTTTTGTGATGTGCTCTTCTGTTTGGTTTTCCTTTCATTCCATTCCCTCTACCATTGGTACTGTACACAGTTTACAAAATTCCTCTAATACTGCTCACCTGGTCTTCCCTCCAGCATCCTTTCCATTCATTTCATCATTCATGATGACACTATGTGGATCTTCCAACATATTAGCTTTGGTTATACTGCTTTTCTGATGACTTCTGGCTGTCTACAAAATGGAGAACATATTCCATCCCTACCATTCAAGGACTCCTGTATCCAGGTCCTGTGGTACAGGTCCTGTATCTAAGTCCTCCCTAAATGTTTTTTGTGAGTGCTAAAACAAGAACAGCTTTCACTGATGTAATGTTTTATAATTTATTAAGTGCCTGTGGATGTCCATGACATTTGATATAAAAACCTTAATTTCTTCTGTCATAGCTATCAGAGACATGTTTTATTGTATTACATTGGAAGTGTTATGGTATTGCCTATTGGAAAAGTGCATTTTTTATCTCAGATTCTTGGGAAAAAAGTGATTATTTCTAAATAAGGTACACGCCTGTTAAGATGGATACAATTACACCTGACAATTCCAAGTGTTGTTAAAGATGAGGAGCTACTTGATCGTTCATACATTTCTTTTGAGAATGCAAAATGGTATAACTATCCTGGAAAACAGCTTGACAGTGTTTAATAAAGTTAAAAATGCATTTCTTTTTCTTTTTTTTAAAATTTTTTAAAGATTATTTATTTATTTATTTGACAGAGAGGGACACAGCAAGAGAGGGAACACAAACAGGGGGGGGGGAGAGGGAGAAGCAGGCTTCCTGCTGAGTAGGGATCCTGATGCGGGGCTTGATCCCAGGACCTTGGATCACGACCTGAGCCAAGGCAGATGCTTAACGACTGAGCCACCTCGGTGCCCAAAAAATGCATTTCTTATATGACCTAACGATTCTACCTCTGAATATTAACCAAAAAGTAATGAAACTTTTTGTACACAAACCTTATCACAAATATTCAGCTTCATTTATAAAAATTAAAAATAGCAGCTTTATTTGCAATGTCCAAAACTTGGAAACAACCTGAATGTCCTTTAGACAGTGAAGAGTTAATTAAACTCTAGTACATCCATACAATGAAATGCTACTCAGCAAAGAAAAGGAGCAAAGTATTGATTATACAACAGCTTGATGTTTCTTAAGCACAATAAACTGAGTAAAAAACAACCAATTTAACTGTTGCGGGGCGCCTGGATGACTCAGTCGGTTAAGGGTCTGCCTTTGGCTCAGGTCATGATCCCTGAGTCCTGGGATGGACTCCTGAGCTGGGCTCCCTGCTTATCGGGGAGTCCATGTTTCCCTTTCCCTCTGCCCCTCCCCCCTGCTCTCTCATGCTCTTTCAAATAAATAAATAAAATCTTTAAATAAAATGTTGCATACTATATGATTTTGTTTATTTATCATTCTCAACATGGCAAAATCAGAGAGAGAGAGAACAGATGAATTGTTGTCAGGGGTTAGAGAGGGGTATAACAATTAAAGAAGGAGAATTAGGGATTTCCTTTGGGGTGATGGAATAGTCCTGTATCTTGATTGTGCTGGTGGCTTTACAAAAGTGTACAGGTTCCAAAAAGTCAGAACCATACACATACACAGACACAAATGCAGAAATGAGTGTACATGGAAGCTGGTGAATTCTGCATATGGTCTGTGGTTTGGTTATTATTATGGTGTGAATGGTTACCATGGTAAATGAAGATGTTATCACTGGAAGAAACTGAATGAAGAGGATATGGGAATTTTCTTTACTCTTTTTGCATCTTTTATGTCAGACTAAAATAATTTCAAAATTAAGAAAAGTAGAAATGATAGAAAACAATCTGTAAAAAAGCCCAGTTGTTTTACTACAAAGGTTATTTGTGAGCTGATTTAGAAGTACTGGTCCAGGAGCTGTTTTCAAACTCCTAAAATGTTAGAGAAGAAAAACAAAACAAAACAAAACAAAACACATTCCACTCACACTCTGACACAAACCAAGTTGGTTCAATAGACTAAATAAACCTAGAGTTGATAGATGATATAGATTATTTTTTAAATCATTTTACAAAGAAGAAACCTGAATCTATCAGGATACACTATATCCTCTAGAATTTGTAGTATGTAGCTTAATACTATAACACATATAAAAGCAGAGATTTCTTGTTCCAAAAGATAAATTTAATCTCAGTGGTTCTTTTTACATTTATTAATTAATTTATTGATTCATCTGTTGAACAATTTTAATTGTTTCTTTTTATATACCATGAACTATGCCAGAAGCCGGGGATACAACAATGACCAAGAAAGCAAGACTTCATGAATCCCTTATAGTGAGGGAGATATTACCCAGTAAGTAAAACAATGATTAAAATTGTGACATGTACAACACAAGAAATGGGCACGATGTTATAAAAACAAATGACAGGGATGCTGATTGATTCTGGACTTAGTGATAGCTTCCTAAAACTAGTGTCTTCTATCCCATTTCAGATCACTGTGGAAAGACAACAAAGATCCAGTGGGGTATATAGAGTATGGAAGGAGTGTCTCCATTCCAGTAATGATGCCAGATAAGAGGGGCCAGTGAAGAGGGGAGGAACGGCAGGAGGATGAAGCTGTTGATCTGGAATCAGGCTAGGCAATTTTACTCAGAAATATAGAGAACAGGTTGCTAGTTCCTGTGAGGTTTTTGAAGTAGCTGGTATAATACCTTAGTTGGTCATGAAGAACACCCAATTCCCTGATGAGGAGAGAGAACTGGGGAACTAGCAGAGTTGGTAGTTGGAAACACAACCAGTATCAGTGAACTGAGCAGAGAACAGACATGTAGTCTCAGGAGGCTGGTATGTGACCTGGGAAACTGGCTAGAAGGAAAAGGGTCCTCGTTAAGGCTGAATCTGAAGCCTGTAGATTAATATCAGCTAGTACCCATGGCTTTCTCAACTTTGAGTAATCCCTTAGCCTCCTGCCTAGTTTTTTTTAACCTTTTCCTCCATCTTTGGGCAGTGTTTAATCTTAACATGAGGCAGGAAAAGCTTAAGATGTATGAAGTCCTTAGGTCAGCTTTTGAAGGTCAGTTTGATAATTGACTACTTATAAACCTTAAAGGAAACTGGTCCTTCCAGTGTGATCTTGTTTGCCAAGGAACAAAAACAAGTTCCCCAGAGGGTATTAAGTGGTAATACTATGGCACTTAAAAATGACGTTCTTGAACAATTCTGAACCACCTTTATTCAGCAAAATGTGGTTTGTCTACTCAGGACACCAACAACAGGGATCATTAAGATGCCCTCAAAAACATCTTCATCTTTCCTTTACCAAAGTTCTCATCATGTTTTCTTTGCAAAGGTGTGGATGTCCAGATGTCATTGGGAGCTCTGATATCTGAGAATTACCACAATAAGCAAGTAGCTCAAAGTCCCCCGCCCCATCATGAACTATGTCATGCATGATTAAACTAAAATTTAGAGTGATATAAACATAGGGAACACACAAGTTCCAAGAGTGTTAGTGGAGGAAGTTACTGTCAGGTGAGGTGAATAGGGAGAATTTCAAAGTGGAGGTGGCAAATGAATAAAACATTAAAGAATTGATAGTGTAGAGACCATGCAGTTGCATGACTCAGAGCTCCTTTCAAGAATACCTGCCACAAAAAAACAAGTGGATTGATAGCCTCCAGTTACCATACCTTATCTCTGAACCCATATAGCACCCACCTGAGGCCATGATTCCCAGCCAGTGACTGAATATAATGGGGCTACTAGGGCCAGGCTATTTCTTCCCAGTGTAGGACTCCTCTAATGAACAACTTTGCTTCCAGTATCCCCTTGACCTTGTTGAAACTTTCTTAGAGTTGCAATGCAGTGTCATCTTCTTTCCTTCCCTCTTCCCTTTCATGGGTGCAATAGTTACATCATAGTCTAAAAGCTCTTCCCCCATCTGCACACATGTCTCTTTATCCTTCACAGGTGTTTCTGTGGAGGAATTTATTTCCCCAATAAATCTCTTCTACATCTAATCCTGTCTTAATGTCTGCTTCATAAAGGTTCTGATTCAGATAAGGTTTTGGAGAGATTGATTTGATTAATGGGTAGATTAATCAACATGATCACAGCTTCGCTTAATTTAATGGACATATCCACACCCAAGTATCAGTCATGTGTGGGATCGCCCTTGGTACCTTAAGAACTGAAACCAAAAAACACCTAGACCTACAATAGCGCTCAAGCTGGTCTGAAGGGTTAACATGCTTCAAGGTAACATACTCCTTGCCTGCTGACTTAAGGTCCTTGATCTGTAATAGAACTCATTTTTTTACTTTCTTGAGATTTGCAGACCACTGGCCCTGAGGAATGAAAGACCCTAACTTTCCCAGGCCATAGAGGCCAGCAAGTCCTTTTGAAGCCCCCTTAGCTTTCTGATTAGCTCAGCAATCTTTTAGCAAAATGTTTTTCTTTTTTAAGGTGACACAAATGACTTTACTGACCTCCCTTTGTGCATCTGTAGGCCTTGCCCTCCTTTGCAGAAGGAACAGAGTACTCTTGCACAATCCCTTGGTACCAAGGAAACAGACTTTCTTACACACCCCCACAAAGCCCCCCAATCCCAAGCACCAAGGAACTCGAACTTCTTGCACAACATCTGAGTACCAAGATAACTCTGTAGCTGACATTATGGAGTCTGCATGTAAGCAAGAAATGTCACAGACCACTGCACTCCCTTAACTGATTAAACCCCTTTAACATTCTGTGGGCCAGGCAGAAACCTGGGAGTTGGCCTTTGGACAAGAGTCTGCCTTCTCTCCAGGCAGCCAGCCTCCTGAATAAAGTTCATATTCCCTTCCAATAAAAACTCATCTCTTAAGTATTGACCTTTCATGCCATGGGCAGCTGAACTTGGGTTTCAGTAACAGAATGTGTCAAGTGGTAAAAGATCAGCTACACTGAAATCATCTTGTGCTCTGCCTGAGTGGTGGCCCTTGAGACCTCTGTGCTGCTTACTATGATTTCCCTCAGACCCTCTCAACCCAAATCCCATCTAACTAAGGTGCAGAATCTGCCTCCTTCCTCTATGGACAGTTATACATTTTCAAACATTTATCCCCTCAGGCTTGGTGTCTTAGTTACAGGACCTCAGAAGACTTTATCTTGGCCTCTCATCAACATATTCGCTTATTCAATAAATCCTCCCTGAGGACTTACAGAGGAGAGAGTGCAATGAAAGGGAGTAGACTTTGGAGCCTATATGCCTGTGTTAAGAGAAAGACAAATACCATATGATTTCAGTTATATGTGGAATTTAAGAAACGAAACAAATAAACATAGGGGAATGAAAGGAAAAATAAGATGAAAATAGAGAGGGAGAAAAACCACAAGAGACTCTGAATTCTAGGAAACAAAACTGAGGATTGCTGGAGGGGAGGTTGGTGGGGCAGAAGACGTACCTGGGTGATGGACATTAAGGAGGGCCTTGGGTGTTACATACAACTGACAAATCACTAAATTCTACCCCTGAAACTAAAAATAAATGAATGAATGAATGAATGAATGAATGAATAAATAAAATAAAAATAAATCACAGACCTACCGTTTTGATCAATAGGATTTAAATTCTCTGTGACTCAGTTTCCTCATCTATAAAAAAGAATAATAAATTACCTGTCCTATGAAGTTATGGTGAAAATATAAATATAATACAAATAAGCATCTAGAATAGAATCTGCTATACAGAAAGTATTCATAAAAGTGATTATTAGTCAATATTTCTATGTGCCATAACCTGTGCCAGGGTTTGGAAATGCAATAGTTAAGAAAAGAGACAGCCCATGCCTTCAAGAAACTTTTGTTTTAGTAGAAGAGGCAAACAAAACAAATCATGCAAAAACAAAAACCAAAAAATCCTAATAAATTCAATACTTTTTAATTAAAAATTATATGCTTTGGCAGGCTACTAAGTGCTGTAAGGAAGAATGGGGTACTGGGCTGGTATAGTACTACATATTTGGGGGGTCAGAACTTTCCTCTGGGGAAGAACATATCAAAAGGGGACAACAACATGTGCAAAGACCCTGTGGCAGAAAGGAGCTTAGAGTATTGGAAAATGAAAGACCAAAAAAAGAGCCAGATGTCTCAACAAATATATGCATCCTAGAAATCTATGCTCATACATATTCTAGACATATTCTAGGGTGGTCCCTCAGTGACACCTTCATGTTTTGTCCTGGTTCCCTGCTGAGGTTTAATATTGTTAGAATCCACCTGGCTTTTCACATATGGGAACCCTATATTTACCTCCACATTACACCTAGGTTTTTTTTCTTCTTTTTTTGCAGTAATTTCTCTAACCATTTCCTGTGTATGAGCCAACTGCTTCTCCATACTTGTCCCTGTGCTTATCCAACCCATCACTCTGAGAAGCATCTATCTTAGAAGATAAGAGTATAAACTCTAGATCCATTTCCCAAACTTCCCACCATCACTTGATCTTCAGCTAGCTATAATTACCTACCTGTGCTTCAGATTACTCATCTGTAAAATTGGGATTAAAAATATTTTCCAATCCATAAATCGAGTGCATTTGATGTGTTAGCACAAATAAAATAGTCCTATACTTGACAGCCTGTCAATGCTAGGTATTGTTGTTATAAACACCATCATTATTTAGGCTCCTGCTCTTCCTTTGGTGCTCTATCTTGGCGGACACCATCAATGTTTCACTGTTTCTTCGTGAGCCTCTCCTTCCTCTTCACTCATGGACAGCCTCCCACGATCTTCCCCAGCCTGCATTTTGGGCCAGTCAGAAGATGTAAATTCTGAGTGGCATTGAGAATGCCTAAGTGCTCACATGTGTGCACATGCATCCATCCAAACACACCCTCTACCTCTTTCACTCCTCAGGGACTCCTGAAATGGTGCATCTTCCTCCACTGTAGGTTCCTCTCTTGCTGTGTTGATATTCTTCCCTACAATCCATCATAAATGATAATTTTTGGGACAGCAACTGACATTTTAAGTGATCATGATCTTCAGTAAAATGGCACTAATTTTAATGCTTTCAACTGCTGCTCCTTTTCAAGGCACAAAGCAGCCAGACTTCCTTTTCACTGAAGAGATTGCTAATGTGATGACATCCAAACCATCAGCTGCCTCCCACATGGATATTGACAGCTGGGGTGCTTTCAGTGTGCTCCGCAGTTATCGGCCCCTCTCCATTTGCCTCTCTCACAGATTAGATTGAAATGGTAGTGTTTCACTCCGGTTGAGACCAGGGAGTTTTGCAGATTGACAGTTATAATCATCATGTTTGTTTCCCAGCATGTGGTATCTAAGTAATAGTCTCCATATTTATCCAGTGTTAATCAGGAAAGAGTCCAATCAGTTGGAGAGGGTTTTTTCAAACCAGGCCTAGAGAACTCATCCAGTAATGAATGTTCTCATTTCTGATATGAGGCTGGAGTCTTGCCCCAGGTCTGTCTCTGAGCAACTGTTATCACCCAAGGACTGGGCCTTCATGAGGGCTATTGGATTGGTACAGAGGACCTGTAGAGAGGCCCAGCTCTGATCATTCTGTGGAGATGGAACAATGCAGAGACTTCCATCACCAAGGAAGTAATCAGGCACTGATGAAAGCAAGAAAATAGAATATGGTTTATTGCAGTTTGGGAATTTAGTTGCAGCAGCAGTAAAAAAAGGTACACCAACACATGGTTTTGTTGTTGCTTTGTTTGTGTATTTGTTTGCAAAGGAATGAAGATCATGGTTTTTGGTGCTCTAATGAACTTCAAAGGTGATCTAGTCTGCCTTCCTTCTTCTTTTTGATAATGGGCAAATATCAGACTTTTTCTACTAGCCTAGAAGCATTTGGCTAGTTAGGGGGAGCACAGAATTTACATGAAGAAAGAAGCCAAGACATGAAGAAGCTTTACAAATGGGAGGTACATTTGTCACAGTTACTTTGATTTATACTGTCGAGTTGACTTGAGGAGATGGAGGGGGCCTTCGAACATATGAGGTCCAGCTCCCATTCTCTAACACCCTTAAGAAGGGCAGTTCAATTTCTCTTTGGATGTCTTCCATGAAGTATGGGTATTAAATATCACAAAGAATCAGAGACTGAAAAGGTTAAGTGGCAAGGACAAGGAGTAAGCCCCCTGAGTGCTGCTCCTAATAATGGTAATGGTGGCAATAATTGTAATAATAGTGATTCTGGGAAGTGGGAATCTTGTCTAATATTGGACCATTGTTTATTCCAGACCAGGCAACTCCCAAAGGCTTTACATGAATCATAGTATTTAAACTTTTCTGTAATTCCATAATTCAGGTGACTTTTATTTCCTTAATTAAAAAATATGGCTTAAAATACTAAGAAAATTCCTCTGGGTCAGGCAGTAGTCAAATGACAGAACTACAATTGTCTGATTGAAGGTTTTTCTTAGCCGTAATGCCATGCTGCCTTTCATGTACGCCTTTATGCGCTCAGATCACCAGTTCAAGGAGAACATTCAGATGGGGAGGCTAGTGAACAAAGGGGCGTTTGGGTTTGGTGTTTTCTTTGGAGAAAAGTCTGCAGTAAACAATGAAAATAGCATGTGCTTAGGCAGAAATGAAAGTTCAACCCAAACAGAAGTTAAAAGTGGATAAACACAGCTAGCTAATTTTGGTTTTCCAATTGCTGTGTGTCTTTTGGGGAGGCACATCAAATGGCCCACTACTTCCTAATTTGTTTATTTTGTTTTAATCTCACTGAGCAGAAACAAGTCTCTTCTCTGTGGCATGCCCATAAAAATTAAATAACACTTCTATTAAAAAAAACACAGGGATGGTTCATTCCATTTTCTTTGGAGACCTAGTCACCACTACCTTGCCTCTAGTATGATCATCTTAAATTGATTTTATTCTCCTAGTGGGTATGGTAAATCTATTCCAATTAGTTGGGATGTTTTCCCAAAAGAAGAAAGTGGGCGATCTGAGCCACACTGTATCTTTTAGGCTTACCTGGAAAAGGGAAAGTGAATGTGGACATTTCTTAAAGCAATAGTTTGGTATGTCCAAACAGTATTGTAAGTAGCTTACCCCCCATTAACAGATTGGCTGACAGCAATCTTTTGAAGTGTCATGATCATTCATGGTTTACAGAGTAGGAAGCTTCTGTGCAAGAGAGTATGCACTTGAACAAGGTCATAGTGTCAGTCTGCAGAAGAGCTAGGATACATATCAATCTTGTTTTAGAACCAGCTATAGGAACTATAGGGGGAATGCCATTTATGTGTAAATGTGGACACAGAAGTCCTCTCTGAGGAGGGAAAATCTGAGCTAGGACCTGAAGTATGGGGAGGGGCTGGGAAAAGAACATTTTGAGCAGAAAGAACAAGTGCAAAGGCTCCAAATGAGACTCACCACTTTCAAGGAAGAGCAAAGATATCATTATGGTTCTAGGAGGATCTGAATAAGCAGTTGAGCTGAGATTTAAATTCATTCAGGGTGCTTTCATACCCCATATTAACCACACTGTTACCTGACTCTCTCAATCTTACTGAGTGCTGCAGAGACTCCCAAGTAAGAATAAAACACAGAACTGCCCATTGATTTAGCATTCTGGAATCCTTAACGAAAGTAATATCCATGGCGTGGTGGTTGGCAGAAACCAGATAGGAAAGGTGAGAAGAGTAAATAGTATACTGGGAAGAAGAGACAGCAAGTTGACACTTTCTCAAAAACTTTTTCTGTTTGTTTGTTTTTTTCATTTTTGAGAATGTTAGAGGAGAATGTGGGGTCAAGAGAGGGTTTGTGAAAGGAGGAAAAAAAAAGTGTTAATGCTAATAAGATTGATCCAGGAAAGAGAGAATGAGTCATGATGCATGAGAGAGAAATTGATTATGTCCAGAAACGTTAGTGCATGATTTGATTCTTAGCCTTTGGCTAAAAGGGATTTATGGACATCTAGGAACTGTGAATGTGTGTTCCATCTTGTTTCCATACTGTGCCCATCCCTCATTCATGTGAAGCCAAGCACGATCAATATATAATATACACGTTGCTCTTATTGGCAAGTGGTTTTATTTTTTTTCCCCAAAGTTCATTGATTGATTCTCTCTTTTGTGATAATTAAATGAGATAATCAGCCAATTAACTCATTATCTCATTCTCTCAACAAATACGCTTGACCATCTTCAATATGTCAGATATAATAACAAATGGAGGGATATAAAGATGAATAACATAAACTTAAATTGCTGCTCCTAAGAAGTTCTCACTCTTGAAGGATACAATGCAAATATTCTACACCACATATTAGCAACGCTTTGCTCAATCAATGCAAGTTTTCTTTTTTATCTGTGGGATTGGAAAGAAACAGATATGTAAATCAGTGAGTTAGAATTTTAAGCCTTTTTTAAAGCTCTTTCTCCTTATCCTCTGTCCCTTTTTTTTATCTCTTCTTTCCTCAAATATATATATATATATATATTTAATTAGGTATATTATAATGAATATATAATACATTATACCTAAATAAGTTTACATACACACACACACACACACACACACATATATCCAGAATATATAATGAGTTTTTACAAATAAATAATAAGACTAATTTCCCAATTAAAAATAGGGCAAATGACTTATACACACACTTCACACACACACACACCACACACACACACAGATATACAAATGACCAATGAATATATAAAAAATTACTTTTGTGCCTGGGTGGCTCAGTGGATTAAGCCTCTGACTTCACTCAGGTCATGATCTCAGGGTCCTGGGATGGAGTCCCACATCAGGCTCTCTGCTCAGTGGGGGGCCTGCTTTCCCCTCCCCCTCTGCCTGCTTCTCTCCCTACTTGTGATCACAAGTATCTCTCTGTCAAATAAATAAATAAAATCTTAAAAAAAAATTACTTAAGATCACTAGCCATCAGGAAAACACAAATTTAACCACAAAAGAGATACCAATATACATCCTCTGGAATAGTTCAAATTAGAAAGACTGATGAAAAATGTTGGTGAGGATGTATACCAGCTGGAATTCTCACACATTCACAGGAGGTTGGAGTGAGTGTGTAAAATGCTACAACCAATTTGGAATATTATTTAGCAGTTGATCATATATCTACCTAAAAACCCAGAAATCCCCACACCTAGCTATCTACCCAAAATAGTTATCATTATACAAACATTTCTCAAGAATGTTTACAACAGCTTTATTTATAATAGTCACAATTTTAAAATGTTCATCAACGATCAATAAACAAATTGTGATATGGTCATATAAAAGAATACTATTTCTAAATGACATGAAAGAAACTACTGATGTACATAACGTCATGGCTGAATCTCAAAAATATTATTATAAGACAAAGAAACCAAACACAAGAGAGTATACACCATGATTCCACTTGTATGAAGTCAAATCCAATCTATGGTGATAGAAATGAGAACAGTGTTTGCCTGTGGTGTTGAGGATTGACTAGAATGGGGATAAGGGAAATTTCTGATGGAAAATATCTCAAATCTTGATTGGGGTGGTGTGACATGGGTATAACAAAGAGAGTCAATTATCATATAGTTCACTTACTTGTGGAGCATAAAGAATAACACGGAAGACATTGGGAGATGGAGAGGAGATGTGAGATAGGGAAATCAGAGGGGGAGACAAACCATGAGAGACTGTGGACTCTGAGAAACAAACTGAGGGTTTTGGAGGGGAGGAGGTCGGGGGTAGGGTGAGCCTGGTGGTGGGTATTAAGGAGGGCACGTATTGCATGGAGCACTGGATGTGGTGCATAAACAATGAATTTTGGAACACTGAAAAAAATAAAATATGTTTTTAAAAGATTTTATTTATTTATTTGACACAGAGAAAGAGAGAGATCACAAGTAGGCAGAGACAGGCAGAAGAGTAGGGGAAGCAGGCTCACCACCGAGCAGAGAGCCCAATGTGGGGCTCGATTCCAGGACCCTGAGACCATGACCTGAGCCAAAGGCAGAGGCCTAACCCACTGAGCCACCCTGGTGCCCCAAAAATAAAATATATTTTTTTAAATGGTCAAAACTCATCAAATTGTACACTTAGCATGGTACACAGAATTTCAAGAAAACACCATGACTTTTGTCTCTGGTGTGATTTCCATGATTTCCTTACAATAAAGGACAAAGGAGAGATTATATAGGTGGCCCTAATATAATCACATGATTCCTTGAAAAGCAGAGTTTTCTCCACTGGTAAGAGAAGGAGAAATCAGAGAGCTTTTACACATGAGGAAGATTTAAGGTACATTGGCTGGTTTGAAGATGAAGAAGGCACATGATAGGGAATGCAGAGGATCTCTAGAATTGGAGGGCTGACTGATAGTCAGCAAGAGTATGGGCACCTCAGACCTACAGCTGCAAGGACAACACTCTGCCATCAACCTGAAGAGTTGGAAGTGAATTCTTCCCCAGAGCCTCCAAATAAGAGCCTGACCTGTCTGACATTTTGATTTTGGCCTTGTGAGATCCTAAGTACAGAATCAAGTTGGCCCCATCCGCATGTCTCACCAACTGTAAGATAATAAATAGGTGTTGTTTAAAACCATTAACTCTGTGATAAGTTGTTATTCAACAATAAAAAACTAACACATTTACAACCACTGTATGTGCATATTACCTCTCTCTCTTTCTCTCTCAGTATGTGTACGTCTATTTGAAGGAGTTTAAGCAGATTTAGAAACACAGTGATTTTTACTAGAAAACACACAGATAAGAAGCTGAGTTTATCTCATGGATATAGATATAGTAAGAAGCCTATGTTTCCCTAGCTGGTGAAGGGTAAGAAACTGATGTAACAAACACAGGATTCTTAAATAGAGCTCTTTGCATTGCTAGAAAAGATAAATCTATGTTTAAGGGCAAAAATATTTTTATTTTCCTAAACATGTTCTCCAGTTTTCCCATAGCTAACATTTATTGAGCTCTTACTGTGTACCAGCCACGCTGTTAAGCTCTTTCCACGTAGTAACTCGTGCAATCCTCACAAAATCCCTGGGAGGAACATAGGCACTTTCAACACCTCCAGTTTACAGATATCTTTCTCCAGAATAACACACAGGTTACACAATGAGGTGGTCTCCCTCTGGAACTCCAGCTCTTAACTACAATGCTATATTTTGTCCCGCTGAAAATGAAATTGTCCTTGTGTATTTCCCTCACACTCCAAATTCAACCCATCAGAGCATCCTATTGCCACTAACTTCTAAGCATAATGTGCCCTATCCAAGCCACATCATACCTCATGTGGGCCATTGAGAAGGTCCCCTCTTTGCCCTCTCTGCTTCTGACCTTGGACCCACCCAAGGGGGCTCATTTGATCCAGTCAGTTCCTTTCTCTCTTCTGCTTAAAACCCTCTGATGGGGGAGGAGTCAAGATGGCGGAGAAGTAGCAGGCTGAGACTACTTCGGGTAGCGGGAGATCAGCTGGATAGCTTATCTAAAGATTGCAAACACCTACAAATCTGACGGGAGATTGAAGAGAGGAAGAACAGCAATTCCAGAAACATAAAATCAACCACTTTCTGCAAGGTAGGACTGGCGGAGAAGTGAATCCAAAGCGACGGGAAGATAGACCGCGGGGGGAGGGGCCGGCTCCCGGTGAGCGGCGGAGCAACGGAGCACAAAATCGGGACTTTTAAGGGTCTGTTCCGCTGAGGGACATCGCTCCAGAGGCTTAACTGGGGTGAAGCCCAGGCGGGGTCAGCGCGGCCTCAGCTCCCGCAGGGTCGCAGAGGGATCGGGGGTGTCTGAGTGTCGCAGAGCTTACCGGTATTAGAACGGGGAAGCCGGCTACAGAGACAGAGCCGAGGAGTGACTCTCAGCTTGGGGTTGCCTTGAACTGGTCGCAGGCTCGGTCAGCTCGGGGCGCGGCCGGAGGCCAGGGTGACGGGAGTCATTGGGCGCTGTTCTCTGGGGGGGCACTGGGGAGTGGGGCCCCGGGCTCTCGGCTCCTCCGGGCGGAGACCGGGAGGCCGCCATCTTCATTCCCGTCCTCCGGAACTCTACGGAAAGCGCTCAGGGAACAAAAGCTCCCGAAAGAAAACCCAGCAAACCCGAGCGGATTACTCAGCGCGGCCCCGGGTAAGGGCGGTGCAACTCCGCCTGGGGCAAAGACGCTTGAGAATCACTACAACAGGCCCCTCCCCCAGAAGATCAATGGGAAACCCAGCCAGGACCAAGTTCACCTAACCAAGGAGAGCGGCGGAATTCCAGAGGAGAAGAAAGCAAAGCACGGAACTCATGGCTTTCTCCCCATGATTTTTTAGCCTTACAGTTAATTTAATTTTTTTTTTCTTTTTCAATTTTTTTTCTTTTTCTCTTCTTCTGCTACTTTTTTTAACTTTTACCGTTTTCTTTTTTTAACGTTTTTTAAATAGTTTATCTAATATATATTTTATTTGATCTCTTTTTATATTTTTCCTTTATCGGCTTTCTTTTTTTTTAATAGTTTCTTTTTTTTTTTCTTTCTTTCTGAACCCCTTTTTATCCCCTTTCTCCCCCCTCACAATTCGGGATCTCTTCTGATTTGGCTAAAGCATATTTTCCTGGGGTTGTTGCCACCCTTTTAGTATTTTACTTGCTCCTTCATAAACTCTTATCTGGACAAAATGACAAGGCGGAAAAATTCACAACAAAAAAAAGAACAAGAGGCAGTACCAAAGGCTAGATAGAGACATTGGTAATATGTCAGATACAGAGTTCAGAATGACGATTCTCAAAGTTCTAGCCGGGCTTGAAAAAGGAATGGAAGATATTAAAGCAACCCTCTCGGGAGATATAAAAGCCCTTTCTGGAGAAATAAAAGAACTAAAATCTAACCAAGTTGAAATCAAAAAAGCTATTAATGAGGTGCGATCAAAAATGGAGGCTCTCACTGCTAGGATAAATGAGGCAGAAGAAAGAATTAGTGATATAGAAGACCAAATGACAGAGAATAAAGAAGCTGAGCAAAAGAGGGACAAACAGCTACTGGACCACGAGGGGAGAATTCGAGAGATAAGTGACACCATAAGACGAAACAATATTAGAATAATTGGGATTCCAGAAGAAGAAGAAACAGAGAGGGGAGCAGAAGGTATATTGGAGAGAATTATTGGAGAGAATTTCCCCAATATGGCAAAGGGAACAAGCATCAAAATTCAGGAGGTTCAGAGAACCCCCCTCAAAATCAATAAGAATAGGTCCACACCCCGTCACCTAATAGTAAAATTGACAAGTCTTAGTGACAAAGAAAAGATACTGAAGGCAGCCCGGGAAAAGAAGTCTGTAACGTACAATGGTAAAAATATTAGATTGGCAGCAGACTTATCCACAGAGACTTGGCAGGCCAGAAAAAGCTGGCATGATATATTCAGAGTACTAAATGAGAAAAACATGCAGCCAAGAATACTATATCCAGCTAGGCTATCATTGAAAATAGAAGGAGAGATTAAAAGCTTCCAGGACGAACAAAAACTGAAAGAATTTGCAAATACCAAACCAGCTCTACAGGAAATAATGAAAGGGGTCCTCTAAGCAAAGAGAGTCCCTCAAAGTAGTAGATCAGAAAGAAACAGAGACAATATACAATAACAGTCACCTTACAGGCAATACAATGGCACTAAATTCATATCTCTCAATACTTACCCTGAATGTTAATGGGCTAAATGCCCCAATCAAAAGACACAGGGTATCAGAATGGATCAAAAAACAAAACCCATCTATATGTTGCCTACAAGAAACTCATCTTAAACCCGAAGACACCTCCAGGTTTAAAGTGAGGGGGTGGAAAAGAATTTACCATGCTAATGGACATCAGAAGAAAGCAGGAGTGGCAATCCTTATATCAGATCAATTAGATTTTAAGCCAAAGACTATAATAAGAGATGAGGAAGGACACTATATCATACTCAAAGGAACTGTCCAACAAGAAGATCTAACAATTTTAAATATCTATGCCCCTAACGTGGGAGCAGCCAACTATATAAACCAATTAATAACAAAAATCAAAGAAACACATCGACAAGAATACAATAATAGTAGGGGATTTTAACACTCCCCTCACTGAAATGGACAGATCATCCAAGCAAAAGATCAACAAGGAAATCAAGTCCTTAGATGACACAGTGGACCAGATGGACATCACAGATGTATTCAGAACATTTCATCCCAAAGCAACAGAATACACATTCTTCTCTAGTGCACATGGAACATTCTCCAGAATAGATCACATTCTTGGTCCTAAATCGAGTCTCAACCTGTATCAAAAGATTGGGATCATTCCCTGCATATTTTCAGACCACAATGCTCTAAAGCTAGAACTCAATCACAAGAGGAAATTTGGAAAGAACCCAAATACATGGAGACTAAACAGCATCCTTCTAAAGAATGAATGGGTCAACCAGGAAATTAAAGAAGAATTGAAAAAATTTATGGAAACAAATGATAATGAAAACACAACGGTTCAGAATCTGTGGGACACAAAACAGGCAGTCCTGAGAGGAAAATATATAGCGGTACAAGCCTTTCTCAAGAAACAAGAAAGGTCTCAGGTACACAACCTAACCCTAAACCTAAAGGAGCTGGAGAAAGAACAAGAAAGAAACCCTAAACCCAGCAGGAGAAGAGAAATCATAAAGATCAGAGCAGAAATCAATGAAATACAAACCAAAAAAACAATAGAACAAATCAACGAAACTAGGAGCTGGTTCTTTGAAAGAATTAATAAGATTGATAAACCCCTGGCCAGACTTATCAAAAAGAAAAGAGAAAGGACCCACATAAATAAAATCACAAATGAAAGAGGAGACATCACAACGAACACCAAAGAAATACAGACAATTATAAGAACATACTATGAGCAACTCTACGCCAACAAATTTGACAATCTGGAAGAAATGGATGCATTCCTAGAGACATATAAACTACCACAACTGAACCAGGAAGAAATAGAAAGCCTGAACGGACCCATAACCAGTAAGGAGATTGAAACAGTCATCAAAAATCTCCAAACAAACAAAAGCCCAGGTCCAGACGGCTTCCCGGGGGAATTCTACCAAACATTTAAAGAAGAACTAATTCCTATTCTCCTGAAACTGTTCCAAAAAATAGAAACAGAAGGAAAACTTCCAAACTCATTTTATGAGGCCAGCATCACCTTGATCCCAAAACCAGACAAGGATCCCAACAGAAAAGAGAACTACAGACCAATATCCTTGATGAACACAGATGCAAAAATTCTCGCCAAAATACTAGCCAATAGGATTCAACAGTACATTAAAAGGATTATTCACCACGACCAAGTGGGATTTATTCCAGGGCTGCAACGTTGGTTCAACATCCGCAAATCAATCAATGTGATACAACACATTAATAAAAGAAAGAACAAGAACCATATGATACTCTCCATAGATGCTGAAAAAGCATTTGACAAAGTACAGCATCCCTTCCTGATCAAAACTCTTGAAAGTGTAGGGATAGACGGCACATACCTCAATATTATCAAAGCCATCTATGAAAAACCCATCGCAAATATCATTCTCAATGGAGAAAAACTGAAAGCTTTTCCGCTAAGGTCAGGAACACGGCAGGGATGTCCGTTATCACCACTGCTATTCAACATAGTACTAGAAGTCCTAGCCTCAGCAATCAGACAACAAAAGGAAATTAAAGGCATCCAAATCGGCAAAGAAGAAGTCAAACTATCACTCTTCGCAGATGATATGATACTATATGTGGGAAACCCAAAAGACTCCACTCCAAAACTGCTAGAACTTGTACAGGAATTTAGTAAAGTGTCAGGATATAAAATCAATGCACAGAAATCAGTTGCATTTTCTACACCAACAACAAGACAGAAGAAAGAGAAATTAAGGAGTCCATCCCATTTACAATTGCACCCAAAACTATAAGATACCTAGGAATAAACCTAACCAAAGAGACTAAGAATCTATACACAGAAAACTATAAAGTACTCATGAAAGAAATTGAGGAAGACACAAAGAAATGGAAAAATGTTCCATGCTCCTGGATTGGAAGAATAAATATTGTGAAAATGTCTATGCTACCTAAAGCAATCTACACATTTAATGCAATTCCTATCAAAGTACCATCCATTTTTTTTTCAAAGAAATGGAACAAATAATCCTAAAATTTATATGGAACCAGAAAAGACCTCGAATAGCCAAAGGAATATTGAAAAAGAAAGCCAAAGTTGGTGGCATCACAATTCCGGACTTCAAGCTCTATTACAAAGCTGTCATCATCAAGACAGCATGGTACTGGCACAAAAACAGACACATAGATCAATGGAACAGAATAGAGAGCCCAGAAATGGACCCTCAACTATATGGTCAACTCATCTTCGACAAAGCAGGAAAGAATGTCCAAAGGAACAAAGAGAGCCTCTTCAATAAATGTTGTTGGGAAAATTGGACAGCCACATGCAGAAAAATGAAATTGGATCATTTCCTTACACCACACACGAAAATAGACTCAAAATGGATGAAGGATCTCAATGTGAGAAAGGAATCCATCAAAATTCTTGAGGAGAACACAGGCAGCAACCTCTTCGACCTCAGCCGCAGCAACATCTTCCTAGGAACATCACCAAAGGCAAGGGAAGCAAGGGCAAAAATGAACTTTTGGGATTTTATCAAGATCAAAAGCTTTTGCACAGCAAAGGAAACAGTGAACAAAACCAAAAGACAACTGACAGAATGGGAGAAGATATTTGCAAATGACATATCAGATAAAGGGCTAGTGTCCAAAATCTATAAAGAACTTAGCAAACTCAACACCCAAAGAACAAAGAATCCAATCAAGAAAAGGGCAGAGGACATGAACAGACATTTCTGCAAAGAAGACATCCAGATGGCCAACAGACACATGAAAAAGTGCTCCATATCACTCGGCATCAGGGAAATACAAATCAAAACCACCATGAGATATCACCTCACACCAGTCAGAATGGCTAAAGTGATCAAGTCAGGAAATGACAGATGCTGGCGAGGATGCGGAGAAAGGGGAACCCTCCTACACTGTTGGTGGGAATGCAAGCTGGTGCGACCACTCTGGAAAACAGCATGGAGGTTCCTCAAAATGTTGAAAATAGAACTACCCTATGACCCTGCAATTGCACTGCTGGGTATTTACCCTAAAGATACAAACGTAGTGATCCGAAGGGGCACGTGCACCCGAATGTTTATAGCAGCAATGTCTACAATAGCCAAACTATGGAAAGAACCTAGATGTCCATCAACAGACGAATGGATAAAGAAGATGTGGTATATATACACAATGGAATACTATGCAGCCATCAAAAGAAATGAAATCTTGCCATTTGCGACGACGTGGATGGAACTAGAGGGTATCATGCTTAGCGAAATAAGTCAATCGGAGAAAGACAACTATCATATGATCTCCCTGATATGAGGGAGAGGAGATGCAACATGGGGGGGTTGAGGGGGTAGGAGAAGAGTAAATGAAACAAGATGGGATTGGGAGGGAGACAAACCATAAGTGACTCTTAATCTCACAAAACAAACTGAGGGTTGATGGGGGGAAGGGGTTGGGAGAGGGGTGGGGTTATGGATATTGGGGAGGGTATGTGCTATGATGAGTGTTGTGAAGTGTGTAAACCTGGCGATTCGCAGACCTGTACCCCTGGGGAAAAAAATATATGTTTATAAAGGTGTAAAAAAAAAAAAAAAAAAGAAAGAATGAATACCCAAGTTTTGTAGCAACATGGACGGGACTGGAAGAGATTATGCTGAGTGAAATAAGTCAAGCAGAGAGAGTCAATTATCATATGGTTTCACTTATTTGTGTTGCATAACAAATAGCATGGAGGACAAGGGGAGATGGAGAGGAGAAGGGAGTTGAGGGAAATTGGAAGGGGAGGTGAACCATGAGAGACTATGGACTCTGAAAAACGATCTGAGAATTTTGAAGGGGTGGCGGGTGGGAGGTTGGGGGCACCAGGTGGTGGGTATTGTAGAGGGCACGGATTGCATGGAGCACTGGGTGTGGTGCAAAAATAATGAATATTGTTATGCTGAAAAAATAAAAAATATTAAAAGAAAAAAAACCCAGGATAAAAAAAAAAAACCCTCTGATGGCTTCAAGTGCAGTTAGAGTCAAGATCTTACAATAACTGTCAGGTAACATTTGTCAGTATCTAGAGATGTTTTCAGGTATCATGCCTTTGGGCAGGAGTGCTCCTGGTATTCAGTGGATAGTGGCCAGAGATGCTATCAAGATTTTTGCAATGTACAGGTTACCCCCCAAACAAAGAATTATCCAACTCATACTGTCAGTAGTGTTGAGGTGAGAACCTCTGTTCTGTTTGACCTAGAAACAAATTCAAAGCAGAGAGTATGACATACGTTCCAGCCCTGGAATTTAAGAGCTCCTGGCTCCCACCTAACTGCCATGGGGATACAGCACTCTGCAGGCTGAGGAACTCAGATATGCAGCCTCACTCCAGCACAGAGCAGCAAGCTTGCTCTGAGCTGAGACTGAGATTCTGAGACTGTGCAGGTGGCAAATTGAATTCTGAAGAGTGATGACAAAAAAGAGGAACATTCTTCAAAGACACTGTAAAGGAATGGCTGCTACTGCTCTGACCTCAGAAATACCTGCTTTCCTCCTGCAGTTCCTGATCATTGCTCATCCATGCTCAAATGTTAATGACTAACATGGTCATGCATTTAGATAAGGATTGATTTTTTAGTAACATTCTTTTCTCATAAGATAATACAAGCTTAATGTAAAAAATGGTTGGTAGATAATTTTTTTAATTAAACATCAAAAAGAACAGGGAAGAAGAAAAAATATACAATGCCACTACTCAGAAATAACCACTGTGCTTTGGGGTGTGTGTGTGTGTGTGAGTGTGTGTGTGTGTGTGTGTGTAAAGGACATGTTTCATCACAAATATTCTCTCACATCATTAAAACTTTGAAGACAATTGTAAGCTACTCTACCTTACGGCGTGCAATGTTGTTGATTTCAGACTTTTTCTAATTTTGGTCATTGGGATGGATGGCACCCACTTCCCTGGTCAGGTGTTAGAATGAATGGAGAGACTATTTACTGAACAAACGTTTATAAGATGTTTTCTAAGTGTCAAGCCTTATACTAAGTCCTATGTGTAAGCCATGAATAAAATAGGAGTCTTCTGTATTCCAGATGAATCCAGTAGTAGTGGTGGGTGGTGTGTGGGCAGAGAGCATATGAGAAGCTGGAAGCAGCTTCTGCAGAGGCTCTTGAGAATCACTGCTTTGGTGGTGAACTTAGCAAAGGAGACCATTTGCAACATCCTCCCATTAATCCAGAAGCTTGTCATTTTTACTGAGCCCCACACGCCTGACCATCCCAACTGCATATGGACCTCTAAATCCCTGTGTGGAAAACTATCCTTGGGCTATGTATTAGTCTTCTAAGGCTAGTATATCACTGTAGACTGGGCAGCCTAAATGACAGATTTATTTCTCACATTTCTGGAACCTGGGAAATCCAAGATCTGATGTTCCAGTCAGTTTGGATCCTATGAGAGCTCTCTTCATGGTTGAGGATGATCACCATCATGGAAGCCTCACCCTTATAAACCTCAACCAGGGGCGCCTGGGTGGCTCAGTGGGTTAAGCCGCTGCCTTCGGCTCAGGTCATGATCTTGGGGTCCTGGGATCGAGCCCCGCATCGGGCTCTCTGCTCAACAGGGAGCCTGCTTCCCTCTCTCTCTCTCTCCCTCTGCCTGCCTCTCTGCCTGCTTGTGATCTCTCTCTGTCAAATAAATAAATAAAATATTTTAAAAAAATATATAAACCTCAACCAGCTCTAATCACCTCCCAAAGCCCCATCTCCAAATACCATCTCATTGAGCGTAGGGCTGCAACATACACATTTTGGAGGGACACAGGTTACCTAGAGTGTGTTTCGTTTGTGGTTTGTAAAACTTCAATTTCATTCTATAAAAAAAAAATGTGTTCATAAACCATGGAGATAATTTGTTATCAAGTGAGTGTGTAGTTCCCTTTATCTCCTGCCATGTGGCTTATGTTATATGTATTAAATATAGCATATTACACTTAATATCAGTTCACATGTGATTTCCACAAATAGTTACAAATCCCCATTCTATGCTGGGTACTGAGGTCTGTGGAGGAGAGTTGAACCTGACCTTACAGAACTCAGAGTCTAATATAAATTGGAGGGTTTTCCCCCCAGATTTCATTGTTAAACAAATGTTTTAGTGAATATTATTTATGTCTAACTGACATGTGTGTTTTAAGAAGAATTGTGTGTGTGTGTACCTTCAAGCTAACATGCACTTTGTAATTTCATTCAAACATTGATAGTCTGTGAATACCTTCTTCAGGAGAGTCATATCCTTGGGCTGGGATCCTTGTCAAATGAGTCTTTATGTGACCTGGACCTTTCACAGAGATGCATGCATAGTGGACACTCCATGATGCTGGCTGGAAGATTGAGGAAGGCATTGGCATTCCCGTATCACTCAGCTCAGGCTGCCATAACAATTCATTGCCCGGGTGGCTTAAGCAACAGAAGTTTATTTTCTCACTGTTCTGGAGATGGAAATGTGAGATCAGGGTAGCAGCATGGGCATATTTTGACAAGGCCCCTCTTCCCAGATTGCACATGGCCATCTTCTCACTGTGTCCTCACATGGCAAGAAGAGAGAAGGAGAAGCTCCTCTCCTGTATCTCTCCTTTTAAGAGCCCTAATTCTATTGAAACAAGGCCCTAACTTTATGAACTCATTGAATCTTAATTATTTCAGTGAAGCCTCTTCCTCCAGATATGGTCACATCAAGGATTAAGCCCTCAGTGTATGAATTTGGAGGGGGTGGGGCACAAACACTTAGTCCATAATAATTCTCATTTTACAGATAGGAAATCAGGATATGACAGGATGTCAGCAATGCTTTGTTCCAAATGCTGACTCCCTCTGATGGGTACTGGGTGCTTGGATCCTGGGAGGGGAAGGATTCTGGAGCCACACCCAGGCTCAGAGGGAAGCAGGGCATGAATCAGTTAACTGTGTGTGTATGAGCAGGGGCAGGAACCAGCAGTGTGTGTGCTTAGCACTACACAGCATTATTTTCCTCTTTAATACTCACACCCTGCAAGGCAAGCATTTTCTTTCCGAGATTACATGACTGCCTTAAAGCTGGAGAATTTAAGTATTTTACCAGAGGGCAGTTAAAGGTAGGACTTCTATTTGAACCAGTTTAAATGCCTTTTTATGGTGCAACTGACTTAACTTGAATTCCTTTAATTCTGAGGACTTTGTCAGTTTCTCACTTCACAAGACATTTTAAAAAACATATATTCATCAGTCAAATCACAGTATTCAAGAAAGTAGAAGCATAATTGACTCTCAGAGATCATCTAAATTGAGTGATTAAAAAAATATGTATTAGTGAAATCTTTTTGTCAGTGAGGTGTTATTAGAACTCCACTAAATAAAAAGCAGTTGAGTTGAGCAGGATAAATGCTTCCCTTTGCTACCCCCAGATCCCTGGAATTATCTCCAGGAAACCCCAGAATTCTGCGGAATGTAATTTATAAACCACCGATCCAGCTACCCTCTTTATTCATTTAGAAAGGCACCAATTACTTACTGAAGGTCACACAACTAATTAATGGCAGGGCCTGGCATCTAGCTCTGGACTCTTGATTCTTAATGTGATGCTGCTTCTAGTACACAGGTGTTGAAATATTTTTAAAAATCATCTGTCACTTTGAGGCACCAAGTTCCTCTGGAATCATAACTGAATTATGTAGGGCACGTGAGGTTTCTTGAAAATCCCAAAGAAAACAAAGGGAAATTGGAAAAGCACTGTGGGATTGACTGCAAACAATTGAAATTCTTCTCCGTTAAATGTCGAGATGAAAAGGCCAAGACAAGCACAGTTCTGCAAAGAGGAGAAATGAAAAGTCAAGTCAGAAAGCTTTACAGATGTCGATATTCTGCTGAGAAGACTTAGTTCCAGAAGAAAAAAAAAAGCTCTAGTTACTGAGCACATGCCAGCTTCTGGTTCCAGTATAAATGCCCAGTCTGACTCTGGCTCAACCTGGTGTGTGTTTAATGAATATTTCAGCGGTTCCTACAGAGTTGAAGGACTTTTGAGGTCAATGAGGCCCATCTACCCCCTCCTGCAAGAATCTTCTTCACAGCAACTGTCATTGTCATTCGGGTGGGTTACCAGCTCTCACACCTGGTGGGATAGCTCTGAACATCAGCAAGACCACACTTGTACAGAGCTTAAAAAGAAAGGGGGAAGGGAAAATTCTTTCTGTGAAATTAACCCATTTGATTTTTTCCAACAATCCTGAAGATGGTACAATTGTCATCATTTTACAGGTGAGAAAAAATGAAGCTCAGAAAAGTTAGACAATTGGTCCTATGGTATATTGGTACCATATTGGTATATATTGGTGCATATGGCTAATTAGGTCACAATGGGCACATGAACCCTAATCTGCCTGAAGTCTTTCTACTGTTTGGCAGATATCAGTTGTGCATACAAATATTGGTTTCTGCTTTCTTTCATGGGCAAATCACTGGATTATGTGCTCTAGATTCTTATGCACCTCAGGTGAACCCAGGAAACTGATTTATGGCAAATTTAATCAGAAGTATTTGGAACCATGTCCAAAGCTGGTCCTTAGGAGCACCTGTTCCTTTCCAGTAAAGGTTGGGGTTGGGGAAGAAAGAAATCTCTGAGGATCTTGAAGGAGAAAGAGCTACAAGATAGAAGGTGTTTGGATCCTTGAATGACTTCACAGAGCTCCCAAGCCCCCAGAACTGCTTCCTCCCTGAATTCTTTTTCAGATTATTAACCCATCATTATTTCCTATTGCAACTACAGAGTAACAGACCCTGGAGATGTTTGGGAACAGCTTCCTTTAGCTCTTTCAGTCAAATGCCAGAAAAAGGTGGCAATAACCACAGCTCCAGGGCTATTAGAGCTAGCATTGTGATGTTCCAGGTTAGAAGTTTTACCAGGTCACCTGATGCATAATTATGGGCTGAAGTACACATCTAGATTCCCATTATGCATTGATAAAATTGTCAAAGAACTGTGATAGGGAGAAATGCTACCAAATCCCAGCTGCCCTTCAAGGTTGAAAAGCTCATTCCCCCAAGGTGAAGGAAGCATTGTTAGGTCATAGCTTGCTTTTGAGTCTCTCTCAAGAGATGGCTCTTGGATGAAGAAATCCACCTCACATAACATCATAACCCCATTCCCAGGCACATCATTTATCCAATGACTGGTCCAATGTTGAAATATAAAAGCTCTGTCCCCTTCAAAATTTGTCCTATCAAAATTTAGGACAGTTTGGTAGGCTATCCAATTTCCCAATTCCACCTACCCTCTCTCACCCTCAATCATGAGATTATTGGAAATATTTGTTGTCACTGTCATCCTGAAAAGATCTGATTTTCCTTGATTCTGGTGAAGTGTCCAAATCTTATAGTTAAACAAATGATTTTTAGTGACTATGTATTTGTAAAAGCATGGCCTTAGGAAAAGGATATGCAAATAACAATTTTCTCTATAAAAGAGGGGAAATAATGATATGCTCAAAGCCATGGGCCCCCCAGAGAATTTTGGAACTACTTTAATTTCCTTTGTAATGTTTAATCCACTCACTTAGGCTCTTCCTGGAAACAAGGTGTTTAGACTTAGCAGGAAAACATTGCCCTACCTCAAATATTGTGTGACCTGTGACCATGTCAGTCTTCTTTCTTATAATCGGATTTATCCAATTCCTTTCGGAGGCTTCTTCTGCTTTGGGTACATACTTCTGTCATTGTTCACATCATATCATCACAGTCTAGTGATTTTAATTGTGATTATCTATTTACATGACCTTCTCCACCCATCTAGGATTTCCTTCAGAACAAATAAGGACAGTGACTTATTAATTTCTGAACTGCCCTGGTCTTCATACGAAGGGGTCCTCAAGAATGGTTTCTTCAATGTTGTTGGAATGAATTCACATCATAGTGCTTGCCACATAAAGGCCAATTACAGTGGCTTTATTTACCACAGTTCTTTTGTTACCTTATCTAAAACATAAAATGGAAAACTTCATAAAACCCAATCTGGCTATAAAGTTGAACAAGAGGATATGAATGTAAAAATATACTCTGTTCATCTCAAAAAAAGGAGATAGGCCTTGCAAAAGAATAGCAGTTAGCCTGGAGGAGTTTTTTTATTTTTTTATTTTTTATTTATTTATTTTTTATTTTCAGTGTAACAGTATTCATTATTTTTGTACCACACCCAGTGCTCCATGCAGTCCATGCCTCTCTAATACCCACACCTGGTTCCCCCAACTTCCCACCTCCCAACCTCTTCAAACCCTTCAGATTGTTTTTCAGAGTCCATAGTCTCCCATTGTTCATCTCCCCTTCCAATGGAGGAGGAGTTTAAAGAAGGAAGTTTTCATATAAGTTGGGCTTGAATAGGTCTGTCTCCCTCCATCCTCAACAGCACCCCCCAAGTGTATTACTATCTCATGCTTTAAACTTATAGAATCTATAATGAGGAATATGTGGTTTTCCTTCTCATGCAAATACAGAGCCTTGCACATAGTAGGCCACTCCATAGTAAATATGTGTTTAAGGAAAGAAAGTAAAAAGGCAAATTAAAAAAGGTAAGAAGAAATGAAGGGAAGAAGGAAGGAAGAAAGGAATGGAAGGAGGGTGGGAGGGAAATTAGGACAATGTTAAAAAGACTAATTGCAGTTTATCTTATAACTACCTACTTTTGTCATAACAAAGCTGACAGACTTTCTATTATACCATACAATCTCACTGATAGACTAAATCTTTTTTTTTGAGGTCATATATATATATATATATATATATATATATATACACACACACACACATATAGCAGCCAATTCAACTGAATCAGGAATTCAGAGGATATCCCAGTCATGCCTGGTGCTTCAGTCTTCCTAGAATCTGGCCTTCCCTTGATCTGTGGTCTGATTCCCACTCTTTTTTTTTTTTTATTTTTTTAAGGATTTATTTATTTATTTGACAGGCAGAGATCACAAGTAGGCATAGAGGCAGGCAGAGAGAGAGAGGTGGAAGCAGGCTCCCTGCTGAGCAGAGAGCCTGACATGGGGCTCAATACCAGGACCCTGGGATCATGACCTGAGCTGAAGGCAGCGGCTTTAACCCACTGAGCCACCCAGGCTCCCCTGATTCCCACTCTTAAGCAGTTGACTCCATGATAGAATTGAAGACAATCTGAATATTCCTTTAAAAAATTAAGTAGGAAAAGATTAAAAGTCCAGATGATGGGTATGTGAAATCAAACCAAACCCTTAAGTAAGAGATACTTTGATTCCAAGTAAAATAGAACAGAATCTGCTATAATAAGGAAGAGACGTATTACTTAATCCTGAGGGCAGGGACACACTGAAGTATGAAATCTGGTATCTCACAAAAAGTTTCAAGGGTCAAAGTTATACAAACAGTCAACCCTACAGAGAATTGAAAAACCTCCTGTCTTGATGTTCCTGTCATTAATTGCTGAACTCCCAGTTACCCAATGAAGCATTATATAATTTTTGCTCTGGGCATGGATGTAGCAATGCCTTAAAATAAACAAGATAGTCAATTAGAATTAATCTGTTAAAAAATTACCCTGCCAAGACAAACTGTAGAAAGTGGAAACAAAAATTAAGCAGCATTAAGAAACAAGGGATACATTTATGAGCCTAACAGTGATCACTAATCTCATAATTCATGAGGTCCAGTTGCTAATACGTTCATTCATTCACCCAGCCTGAATTATTCCCCTGTTCCTGAATATGGGTTAAGCATGCTCAACTCTGGCCACTGAATTGGGGCTTGGTTGCAAAGTTCTGAATGAGGGATGCATATGGTCCAAGAAGGTCTAAGCAAGAGGAACTAAGTTTAAAACCTGGACGCTGAATTAAATACTAATTTCAAAGGAGAGAATACAGCATGATGATGAAACCCCAAAGGAAATATATTCAGACACTGGTGGATGTCTCAGACACTGATAAAAGTTTTGGCTTCTCTTTAAGGGCTATCACATGGATCTTATAGGGGCTCAAGGGAGTTCCCCTATTTTCAAAAGTCGAGTGTTGAGATGGATCTATCTATTCATCCAATATCACCATCCATCCATGCTTTCACATATCCACCACTTATCCCTTTTAGCAAGTTGGAGTAGGAGGAGTGAATGGAGACACAGCTAAGTGTCTGCTGGTTAAACCCCATTCACCTATGTTCATGTAGCACCTGCCACCAAAATTTAGAAAGAGACCTACCAGTTTGTACTGTGGTATTAACTCTGCTCTTACCATCCACACTAGGAGGTAAGAAGAATTTCCACAGTAATTGGTAGCTTTGTTGGTATAATCCAATAGCAGAAATACTTTGATTTCCTCACCCATAAATGGAGTTGGCAGTAGAACCTACTTCACAGGGCTGTTGTGAAGGTTAAGTGAATTTAAAAAAAAATGTTAATAAGGCCTAGCACTATTACAACTTTCAAGAGTACCTATAGATAATAATTTATATTTTAAAGAGTATTATCACAGCCAGTATTTCATGGGTTTCTCTGCAAACACATGCAAATGAAATGCATTTCTTCTTACTTCAGAGCTTAGAAGATATCTAACAACCCTCTTCACTCTCTCTAAAATAATTGAGCTCCTTGAGGGCAAGGCGGGATGTTTCCTGCCTGGTCTGCTCAGTGCACATAGTATGTGGTAGATAACTAACCACTACCAGTTAAACTATCAAAGTTGCAAAATCTTCTTGGATGGTTCTCTGAACTGCCCTGTTGACTTCTCTTTGGCCACTTCCCTGGTTTAGGTCTCATATGTCCTCTGGATTGTGGCCATAGCCACCCACCTGGCCTCCCTGCTGCCAGATCCATTTTTCTCTAGTGAGTTCAGAGTCATCTGTTCAAAATTAAATTTGGCTACACTGCTTTTAAAGCTCTCAACAGCTCACCATTTCAGCAGGAGGTAGCCCTCGGTCCTCACTCTTGCTCACCAGGCTCTGTGCAAAGTGCAGGTCTCACCATTGTTGTAGAGCTCTGTCTGTCAGCCCACTCCAGTGACTGGTCACAGGGGAGAGTGATAGGGCCAGGAGGTTAGGGAACATCTCCCCTCCTATCCCAACTCCCCCACCTGTCATGAGCATCCCCCCTCCCTCTCATCACTCTCACCCCAGAATACTGCATTTTGGCATGGGGAGCGCTGTGTAGTAAAGGTCTCTGTGCTGAAACCTAAGGGCAGAAAAGGTGAGAATATTTCAGGAGAGGAGGATGCTTTCCTCTCATTCATCTATCTTTAAAAATTTAATAAATTTTTTATATAAATTTTATATATTTTATATATTTTAAATAAATAAATCTTTTGAACATCTGTTCAAAAACATGTACATCACAGGATAAACTTATTCTTTCTGCATGCCAAACAAACCACATGGGTCATGTGGCAGCCAATCATTTTGAGAAAGATTAATAGCAACAGCTGGGACTGTACTGTGCATTTTTGCTGCATTGTATAATTTCAGTTCTTGCAATAACATGTGAGAGTATCATAGTAATTAAATTTTACAGATTAGAAAACTGACCTTCAAAATGTTATGAAACTTTGCTAAGATCAACCAGTATGTATGTGCAGAAGTGGGATTTAAATTCAAATTAAGACTATGTTTACAATGAAACATAAAAGCATGAATCTTACTTGTGAAGGGTATCATAATCCTCATTAGTCCCTATTTAAGTGAACCCCACTTTCTGTCTCTAGGGAAACCTCACCAAATTTTAGTCTATCTGTTAAAGGTACTGTATTTGAAGTCCCAGGAACATTACAAACTCTTCAGAGGATACTGAGATTCCCCCTTGGATACTCTTGCACATTCTGCACCTCACCAGGGATTAAATACTTTGGTGGCCTAGTTTAACTGTTGATGGGATAGAGAATATAAGAGTAATTAAGTTGCCGCATGAAAGACTATGATACCTGAGTGGGACTCTCTCAGTGGGTATTGGAGACCAGAGAGACTTGGTGAGACACCTGGAAGGAAGCTTCAAGACACTGTTCAGCAAGAGTTGGGAACAGTGCCAGAAGGCACCTTCACGTTGAAATGATTGATTTCTTCACTCATCTCCTTCCTCCTACACTGTAAGCTCCTTGGAGGTAGGGGCCATGTTTTCCTTGAACTGGATGCACAGTTTCTAGCAGTGCGCAGCACAGAGTGTTTTTATTACACAGCTTGAGACAACTAGTGACTTCTTGGTAGGATGGAGAAGCCCAAAGAGCAGAGCTGCTGTCTTGGTGGGCAGTGCTGGTGCATCATAATTTGGGGATCCTGTGGGATCACCCTGCCTCTCTATACAGCCTTGTTCACAACATTCACCCCCACTCACTGTGCATGCCCCCACCACACTGACCTTCTGCTAGTTTCTGGAATATGTCTACCTCCCCTCTGCTGCCTGTCCGAGATAATCTTGTCCACATTCCGCTGCATGACTCCCTCTTCTTCCGTCTCAAAACATACCCTTCTATAACCCAGCTTTTGTTCTGTCTTCCTTTTATGAGCTCCCAGACAACATTTTTTCACAGTATTCACACAATTTTAAGATTAATATTTACTTAGTAGACCTTGCTTGTTGACAGTAGACCATGTTGACAGTTACAGTATCTTAGTGCTTGTCACAGTGTCAAAGACAGAGTAGGTAGTCAATACTTATTGAATAGTTGATTTTCAAAAGCTATGTGCCAGAAATTATGATGCCCAATGGGATAAGTAAATGTCACTGCATTTATGCCCTTTATGATGAAATAAAGAATACAAAAAGTGCTGGGAGTGGGGTGGGTGCCTGGGTACCTTAGTCCCTTACGCATCTGCCTTTGGCTCAGGTCATGATCCCAGGGTCCTGGGATCAAGCCCACATCTGGCTCCATGCTCAGTAGAGAAGACTGCTTCTCCTTCTCCCTCTGTCCCTCCGCCTCCACTCATTCTCTCTCTCTCAAAAATAAATAAATAAATAAATAAATAAATAAATAAATAAATAACACTGGGAATTGAGTAGGGGAGAGAACAGAGAGTTTGGTAGTAAAATGCACTAGACACTGTATGAAAAAGAATAGGCATGCTTTTTATTTAATCAAAAATTTAATATGGTCATGTGCCAAGGGCTTAATGCGACAGCTAATATGTAAGTAAAGAACATTGTTACATTGACAGTATTAGATACTCTTGTGTGGAACCTACCAAAGCAACAGACTCAAAAATGACAGGAAAATCTAATTCAAAGAATGTTATAGCCAAAGTGGTGGATGCACAGCTTAGAGGTGTTTATTCATAATGAAGGTAGTGTGTGCACATATTATGTTTTATAATTCACACAACATTCTCTCAGGTGGTCATCAGTTCTCTTGATCCTACAGCTGTTAAGCCATGACACATGCCTTTTGAGATTGCAGATCTGTTTGTGTTCAGCAACAGGCTGTTTCTGGGATGGTTGGGATTCTGCCAAGGTGGCTGACTGGATCATTGTACCCATACCTGTTCACAAAATATCTTAGATTTTTATTTTTTACATGTTATCTACAAACAGAGAGTACTCTGTATGTGTGGTTGTGTATATTTTTCATAATCTAGTCTTGACACTTTTTTTTTTATCTTTTAGTATCCTGGTACCCTTAAAATTTGGGAAAGCCTATGTCATTGGGAGGCCCTGTGTCCACAGTCCCTTATAAATTGAAGAGAAGGGACATATTCAACAGGCCTTAGAACCAGCAAGGCTCAGATTTCTCCTTCCTCTGAAAGAGACTCTCTGAAAGCCCAGACTCTCTAAAAGCATGAGTATTATGTTCATTTTCAAATTTCAGTGCCTTGATTCTCAGCTCTATGACTACTTCTGAATCATGTCAACTCTTTGTGTCTTAGTTTCTTCATCTATTAAATGACAATGCAAATTTCAGTCCACAATCCATATTCCACATTTCTGAAATCCAGAAAAAGTTCTGAAATATGAATTTTTTTCCCTTAAGTTTGGTCAAAAGTTCTTTCTAGCAGCAAAACTTTTCTGAATTGGCATGCAACTATTTGAGCAATCATTTGTCACACTTTGTCTCAATATTCACAATGTGAGGTCAGACATGTTAATGTGATTATGCTGGAGACATTATATAGTATACAACATATATACTATGCTTTTATGGAGCCATAAGTTTCTGCAAGCTCCAGGACCTTCATGGGAGGGGCTGTGGCCCTGTTCTTCATGGTGTGCTTCTGGGATTTGAAAAAGGTAGCATCCTTGATTCATGGTAAGAACTCGACAAAGGGTAGCCCTCTTTTCAAGGTATTCTTTTGGCTTTCCCTCATTAAACATTAGTACCCCTGCCCCTTCACTGGCCATCTGGTTAGTAAACATCAGGCTTTTGAACAAGCTTTCATTCTATTTGTGATTGAGCATAATATCAGCCGTTGATTGTATAAGAGAGAGAAGAGGAATAGGAAGAGGGAAAGGAAGAGGAAGAAAAAGAAGAGGAGGAGAAGTGAAAATAGGAAAAAGAAAACACAACCAAGGAGAGAACAAAAGAATCAAGGATATAAGAATGAAATATGCCTGTTGCCCTAGCAACAGGGCTTATACTCCTCACCCCTATAAAACTGTTCTCTCTTTAGTCTCTGTTGATACCTATGCTGCCAAACCCAATGGCAAAATGTTTAAGAGGAGTCCCTGGAGTCAGACGGTCTGTTTGACACCAAATAGCTGGGTGATTATGGTAGACCTTAAATGACACCCCCCTGCCCATGATCCCTGCCTTCTGTACTCATGGCAGTGTAGAATCTCTTTCCCATGGCTGCAGATAGAACCTATGACTTGATTTTAATCAATGAAATATGACTAAGGTTATGGGTGGCCACTCTCATGATTGCATTACATTGTATAAGACTGTCTTGCTAGAAGACTCGTTCTAGAGATTCTTGCAGGCTACATGAGGTAAATAGCTACTCTGAGGAGATTCACAAGGCAAGGAACTCCAGGTAGCCTCTAGAAATTGCATGAAGCCTCTTGCCAACAGCTGGCAAAGAACTGAGTGAACTTGGAAGCAGAATCTTCCCTCTTTGAGCCTACGCATAAGAACACAGTCCAGCCAAACTTTGGTTGCAGCTTTGTGAAGCTCTAAGCAAAGGACCCAAGCAAGTCGTGGCTAGACTTCTGACCCACAAAACTGAGATAATAAATATATGTTTCGTTTGAGATGCTACATTTGTAGTATTATCATCACGCAGCATAGGAAAGTAATATAGTGACTGTCGGTGCCAACCTTTCTATGCCTTGGGTCCCTGGGCCACAAAATGGAAATGACAATAGTATTCATCCTGGGGCATTGTTGTGAACATGTGATGATAACATATGTAACACAGAATAGTACTGGTACATCAAGAGTTACATAAGCCTAGCTATTATAATTACACACGGCATAGTCTCTTCACACAATTTAACGTCTTGAAAATATTTGCTTCTTTGGCCTTTAGAACATCTTGTCCTCTTGGTTCACTTCATATGTTTGCTCATATTTCTAAATCTTATTCATAAACTTCTCTTTAGTCCTTCCATCAGGATCCTGCCTTCTTGTCTGCTCACCTTTAGCATCTTCCTGAACGTTCCAGGGAAGAATTCCTTTCTCTTGCCCACAGTATGTTAAGCACTTTGAAAGGACTAGCTTTCTGCAGACCCTGATTGAGTGTTGTTGTTGTTTTCTGGAAAAGAATGAGAGATTCTAAAAACAAAGAGATGAATTCAAGTAGAAATAGTATTTAGGTCCCTGGTGTACCTAAGACATTGTGACAGGTACACATTGTCACATTGTGACAGACTACACAATGTGTAGTCTATACAGCTGTCCACTGATATCAGCATTATTTGCACCAAGGAAAGAGAAAAAAAGGAGGCTCAAAGAAGTGAGTGGCAGTGTGAGAGAAGGAAAGAGCATTAGCTTTGAAGATAAATCTGGGTTCAAAATCACCCTCTGCCTCTTAATAGCTGTGTGACCATAAACAAGTTGTTGAACCTTTCTGAGCAAAATGAGAGTAGTAATATTCATATGAATAATAGGTAGCTAAAAAGATAAGGGATAGATAGAGAAATAGGTGATAGCTGAAAATTCACTGGAAGAAAGATGAGGACGAGGTCTTCATAAAATATATAAGGTGATACCTGATGATTCTTGATGATCTTCAGGTAGAATGTCATGAATGAGTTGAGGAAGTTTTTAGAGTCCTTGGTGGCTGATGGAGAGAGAAACGGGGCTTAAGAAAAACATCTATGTTCTAGATGGCATCAAGGGGTATAGTGTTGCTTATTTTATGCATCCTTAAAGCTTTTTTTTTAAAGATTTTATTTATTTATTTGACAGATAGAGAGATCACAAGTAGGCAGAGAGGCAGGCAGAGAGAGAGAGGGAGAAGCAGGCCCCCTGCTGAGCAGAGAGCCCTATGCGGGGCTTGATACCAAGACCCTGAGATCATGACCTGAGCTGAAGGCAGAGGTTTAACCCACTGAGCCACCCAGGTGCCCCGTGCATCCTTAAAGCTTTAAAGTGTGCTTAGATCGACATGTCTACCTCAACACTGCTTCTATTATCATAGTGCTTTATGCCTTATTATAGAAATCCATTTATTCTAGGATCTAGGCACCTCTGGCTTGATGAGAAGTTAGTTAAAGGACTCTGAAGCAAGGTGGGGTCTGAGAGATCCATAGAAAGAACTTATCCTGAAAGAACAGAGAGCCAGAATGCCAAAGTTGAGTCTAAGGAAAGGAGGTGGATGGACAGAGAAGGAAAGGGGAGTGCCAGGATTCTTAACCACCCCTATGCACCTTCTAATCCCTACCATCCCCACATTCCAGAGACTTAAGATGGGGAAGAAGAGGTCTTTGAAACAATAGACCAGTCTCACCAAAATCTCTATAATTCTTAAAGGAAAAACATCCTGTTTATCCTCACCATGAATGTGAGGGCCACAGGATTCTGGTCTGAGGGAAAATTGTTCTGGCTATCTCCTATCACGACAAAGCACAGAACTGGGAGAGAAGAGGATGGCAAGCACTCCTAAAAGGTACGCTGAGGCAGCCGTGAGGAATGTGAAGATATCTGTACTCTCAACAATTCTTCCTATAAAAGTGAAGGTAGCAAAATTTTGTTTTCTATCTGTAGAAATTGTGTGTCTCTGTAACCATTTTTAAAATAATTTCTTTAAAAAAATTTATTATGTTGTTAGTCACCATGCGGTACATAATTAGTCTTTGATGTAATGTCGCATGATTCATTGTTTGCATATAACACCCAGTGCTCATGCAATATGTGCCCTCCTTAATACCCATAACGGGGCCAACCCATCCCCTCACCGTCCTCCCCTCTAAAACCCTCCCTTTTTTTCTTGAAGTCCACAGTTTCTCATGGTTCATCTCCCTATACAATTTTTATGTCTAGAAATTTTGTTTCAGTAACCATAAAAAAAAATGGTTAGAGAAATCATCAAAACACACTGACATGTGGACTGTTGGGCCCTTTGCAGATAGGATTGCAATTCTATCAGTCAGTAATGTAGGAATCATGTAGTGGTGTCTGCTTACTTTGTGAAATGGCTGAGTAAGACAAGCTGTACACAGTTGAATCATGGGTCAGGGAAACACCTTGATGAGGGAAAGATGGTGACTCCACAAAAAAGCATCTGGAAAGACCTAGTTTCAGCTACCAGACAACACCTTCAGGAGATTGCATGGAAGAATCTGGGTGCTAACCCTTTAAGGAAATCCCTTGCCAGTAAGAACACTTTTAAAATATATATAATGTTAAGATTTTACCTATTTATTTGTCAGAGAAAGAGAGCCCAATCAGGGGGGGCAGCAGGTAGAGGGAGAATCAGACTCCCCTCTAAGAAGGGAGCCCAATGCGGGACTTGACCCCAGGACCCTGTGATCATGACCTGAGCTGAAGGCAGATGCTTAACTGACTGAGCCACCCAGGTGTCCCAAGGAGCTCTTTTCCTGAAGTAAGTTTGTCTAGGTCTCAAAAATCTAGACCTGATTCCTAATTTTTTATTTCTTTCTCTTAACAGATTTGACCCTCAATCCACATCTGGGACTCCAGCTACTATCTTCTGCACTGAATTATTTGTGCCTTATGCTAAGACACCTAGAAATTGGCTTTCCCTCAATGCTTGCCCCTGACCTTGATTCCTAGACCCTGCTTCACATTTGCCTGTAGCTCAGTTGGAATGGTGACCTCTGAACTACCCTTTAATATTTCTGTTCTCCTTGTGGAAGCTCTTGGCTTGTGTACACATATGCAGTCCCAAGGTCAGCACTGAAACAGAACAAAGAGACTATCCCTCCCACCCTACCATTCTCTTAAGATGTCCTCTGTGCTTTCCTTGTCCTTTAAGGTTAACCACAAATAGTCTATTAACCTGAGTTTACAACATACGTGCAAATAGGGGTGGAGGGGCAGTGTGATTTTCCTTGAGGATAATATCCCATAGGGTCATTCTGTTAATGAAGTATTATCACTATACCTATCAGAAGGAGAAAGAGATCTTATCAGGTTGAAAGGCAGAAGAATCCACGCTGGTAAAGAACACAGAAGAACTTGATGTGGTCGGAAGTAGAAGATTTTAAGCCTACCAAGCTATCTGTTGACACCAGGGCATGTTGCTCCTAAGCATGGGTCACTGTTACACACAAACACATACAGACCCATAAAGTAAAGTGTACCCTTTTTGATGAACAGGTGTTATTATTAGCTAGTAATGAACCAATTTCAGTTGTACCTAAGATTTTCAGGATTCCCATGTGCACAACAGTGACAGACTTTTATATACATGTATAAAAGTCCTAAAACCAACCAAAGTAGTAGTATTAATAGTTATAGTTAAAAAAACAAACAGACAAACAGGGAGTGGTATTTCTAGTGACTCATAGAGCACTTTAAAGACTAACGACAGAGTGAAGTTTTCAAGGAACTTCCAGCTCTCCAGGGACCACCAATAACCTTCAGTCCATTTCAAACTATTTCCTGAACTATTACTTCTCTACAGTCCATAAAAACACTTTTTCTCCCTTCATCTAATACACTTATTGGGATTGATTTATGTCTCAGCAAATTAGATGGTGTTGACATCTGGCCCACGTGGCTTCACTCTATTTGTAGGAAATCCAGAGTCATGGGAAACATATGGCAGATGTGTTTCAGAGTATTTTAAGTGGGTGGCTATGGCGACCATTAGGAGTTCTTTAAGGGAGGTTATAAAATTTCCTCTCTCCTGATCATCACCCCACAGACTGTAAACATTTTCTCATACTAAGCAAACTTTATTATTATTGTTATTGTTTTTGTTATTATTATTATTATTACTATTACATTAGTAGCAGTAGTACTAGTAGTAGAATATTTTATTTTTTGTAAGTGAAAAGGGACCAATACAACATGGTTCTGTGAAGGGTGTGGAGGGATTAGGTTGAGGTTTCCCAAAGAAGGTGGTACTCTTTCAGAGAGAAGGGGAGATGCTGCAGAGACTGTTAAAGTGAAAATGAACTAAAGAGATCCTTTAATCTAAAGGATTTCTTCTGCTAACATGAAAACTGAAGCTCCCAGACACTGTGGAATGTATACATCATCCATGTGGAAAAAGCTTGAAAAAGTGATATTTCAGATGTCATAAGAGAGATGACAAAATCATTCTTATTCTGCATCCTTTAGATTGACCCTCGGAGTGTTTCACACTCTTTTTTTTTTTTTTTTCTTTTTTCTGTCCTCCAGTGGCCTGGCACACCTGAAGCACACATATCCACGTGCACATTGTGTATCAAATAAAAATTTCACTCTTCCTCATGCATTTGCTCAAAACAAATCCTGAAAACCAAAATATTTATTTCTGAGGAAGACTTTGTCTTGTTTCAACATGTGCTGTAGCATGTTGCTTGTTGGCTTCACCGCTGAGCCAAAATGACAGTGTGTTTCTGCAAGCCCTCTTTCTGAACCAGACTCTCCCCCACCACTTTGTTCTCTTCCATGAATATCTACTGTTGGAGCACTCAGCATCCTCTGCTCACTCCAGCACAGAGGGGCACATTAAAATAATTTTGATACAAAGACTTGTTTCTTGCTTGCATTCTGAGCTAAAAGTGGATCGATACTTTTCTTTCCTAAATTAAAAACAAAACAAAACACAACTGCTTTGCGATGACATTTCCAATATTCATTCTGTAAACAACCATCTCTGTGTCTTTACTGACTCATAGCAATTACAATTTCAGATATTTCCACTTAACGGCATCCTGCCTGCTGCCATGTAAGTCCCAGGGATCAGTAGAACTGACATGATTATGCCAATTGTGCCTGGCAGGAAAAATGAAGACAGTATTTATTGAGGTTTTTTTTATAGGGTAGGTGTATCACACATCCCCACCATGTGGATATTTAGTTGTTCCAGAACTACGTACTGATATATTTTTTCTTGTTATTTCTTTTTTTTTTTTTTTTTTGGTAAAAAAAATCACCTGACAATTATTGATATTAGTTATTTCTGGAATATCTAATTCTCTCCATTTTTGATGTCTTGTGTTATTCTCAGCATTTTTTAAAACAATAGTCAGTACATAGACATATTTTGTTAGTTTCATATTTTTGTATGTTTTTTTAAGTGATTTTTAATTTTAAATTCTAAATCTTTACTGCTAGTTTACAAAAACAAAACTAATCATTACTATTAATCAAGACATTATGAATTTTACTAGACAACATTTCTAAAATCCCTTACCACTTGTAGTAGTAGCTTTTGTAGATCCCCTTAGATTTTTTACATAGATGTTACATCTTCTGGAAATAGACTCTTCAGCCTTTTCCTTTCTGACTAGTGTGCCTTTTATTTTTCCCCTAATACAATGTTGAGGAAAGATGATGAGAGTAAATATACTGCCTTGTTATTTATTTTAAAGGGAAAACATTCAGTCTTTCAACATTGTGCATGTTAGCTAGAGGTTTCCTGGTACATGACATTTGCTAGAATGAGGAAGTCCTTTTCATTTCTAATGTACAGAGGGTTTTTTTTGGGGGGGGGGTTGTTTGCTTGTTTGTTTTGTTTTTCCGTTTTAGTCTTGTTAGGTGTGGAATTTCATCCAATTATTTTTTTGCAATGATTTAGATCATATTATTTTCTCCTTCCTTCTGTTAATATTATAAATTAAACTGATTTTTTGAAATGTGAAATTAATCATGTATATACAGAATGTGAAATTAATCATGTATATACAGAATAAACCAAAGTTGAATATGTGTTATTATGCTTTTATATATTGTTGGATTTGTATCCTAATAGTTTTGTTAGGAATATTTTTATAATAGGTTTATTGAGGTATCATTAAGAAATAAAAATTGTGTATATTTAGGCTATACAATTTGATGTTTGATATACCACATATGCATTGTGAAATGATTATGACAATCAAGCTAATCAATACATTCACCTCACATAATTACTATTTTCCTTTTCTTTTTGTGATGAGAACATTTCATATCTTTAAGATCAGCAAATTTCAAGTATACAGAACATGATTGTACACTATAGTAACCATGCTGTACTCTAGATCTCCAGAGTTTATTCATCTTTTATAACTGAAACTCTATACCCTTTTGTCAACATAACCCCATTTTCCCCTCCCCACAGTCCCTGGCAATCACCATTCCACTCTCTGCATCTGTGACTCCGACTCTTTTAGATCCTACGTATAATTGAGATCATGCAGGGATTGTCTTTGTCTAACTTATTTCACTTAGGAATAATCTCTGCCAGGCTCACCCATGTTGTCACAAATGGCAGAATTTCCTTCTTTTTAAGGCTAAGAAATAGCTCATTATACATACACACACACACACACACACACACACACACACACACACACATTACATGCACATACCACCTCTCTATTCAGCTGTCAACATTTTGGCTGTTGTGAATAATGTTGCAGTAGACATGGGAGCACAGATATCTCTTTCAAATCCTGATTCCTTTGGAATACATACCCAGAAGTTTGAGTCTATGTTGAGGGATTCAGGTCTGCAGTTTTTCTTCTTACAATGATTTTGTCAGGTATTGGTATCTTGGTATTAAGGTAATGATGA
The DNA here is from genome assembly GCF_902655055.1 of Lutra lutra. Taxonomy (NCBI): domain Eukaryota; kingdom Metazoa; phylum Chordata; class Mammalia; order Carnivora; family Mustelidae; genus Lutra; species Lutra lutra. The sequence continues at coordinate 151,506,588 of NC_062279.1, read as the reverse complement.
TATCACAAACTAAGTTGGAAAGATTCTTTTGTCTTTTATTTTCTGAAAAGTTTGTATAGAATTTATCTGAGAAGCTATCTGGGACTGAGGGCTCCTTTGTATGGATATTTTTAATATTATGAATTCAATGCTGTTAACAGTAATAAAGATATTCAGATTTTCTATTTCTTCTTGGCTCCGTGAGGGGAATTTGTGTCTTTCAAACAATGCTTTGTTCATTACCGTTGTTTAGGTAATTGATACCAGCTTCCTCATTTTATTCCTTTATGATCATTTTGATTTTGAAAGAACTATAATGATTTCTTTTTCATTTCTGATATTGCCAATTGGTTTCTTCTTCTTCATCCTTTTTTTTTTTTCCTTTCCTTCATTAGCTGGATAGTCTAGCCAGAATTTAATCATGTATTGGCCTTTCCAATAGATCAACTTTTGGTTTTATTGAAATTCTCCATTATTTGTTAGTTTATTGTTTCATTGTGTTTTGTAATTATTTTTGTTTTTTCTTTCCTGCTACCTACTTTTTCTCCCCTTCTGTCTACATTTGTAGTTCCCTATCATGCACTTAGTAATTGATTTTGCACCTTTATTATGTTCTTGTAAGTGCATTTCAAGCTGTAAATTTCATTTTTAACACTGTTTTCATGCATATAATATAGTTTTTTAAATTTTTATAATTTTAAAGTCTTATTTAAATTTTCCTTGATTTCCTCTTTGATTCAAGAGCTATTTACATGTGTGTTATTTAATTCCCATTTACTAGATTTTAAAAAATATGTTTAATGCAATTCGATTGTGATCAGAAAACTTAATCTATTGAAAACTTACTCAATCTTTTGAAAGGTATTAAGATCAGTTTCATAGGTATATGTCTCTTAGGAAATGTTCTTTTTGTGCTTGCAACAAATATTTATTTTGCTGTAGCCTGGTGGAACTTTCTGCAAAAGACAATTACTGGTTGATAGACTCATCCAAAGCTGCTATGTCTCTGCTAATTTCTCCCAAATTGATTTATTGATTACTGAGAGAAATTTACAATCATAATTGTGATTTGATCTATTTCTACTTTTGTTTCCATCAGTTTTTGATTCAAATAACTTGAAGCATTTTATCAAGTGCATATACATTTATGAATATGAGTTATACATTATAAATTCACCTTTTTTATCATTTTGGAATATATCTTTATGACTCTGGCAACATTTTTTATTATGAATTATGTTTTATCTTGTATTAATATAGCCAGTGAGACTTTCTAAAGATTAATGTTTGAAGGTTTGTATTTTTTCCATTTTTTTAATCTTTAAAAGCTATTTATGACATTACAGTTAAAAGGGATTCTTAAAGATGACTCTATTTTGGAATTGCTCTTTTATCCAGTCAGAAAATCTCTGTCTTTTAATTAAATGAAAATGATCACTTATTTTTTCTTTTTATTTTATTTTTTAAAGGTTTTATATACTTATTTATTTTTGAAAGTGAAAGTATCCGAGCACACATGCACATGTGCGAATGGCGTTGGGGAGAGGGATATAGAGATTCTGAGGCAGATTTGGTGGCTGAGTATAGAGCCCCAAGTGTGGCTTGATCTCACCACTCTGAGATCATGACCTGAGCTGAAATCAAGAGTTAAAACAACTAACTGACTGAGTCACCCAGGCACACTGATAATTTACTTAAACAAACAAACAAACAAACAAAACTTTTCAGGAGAGACTGTGGACTCCAGAAAACAAACTGAGCATTACAGAAGGGAAGAGGGTGAGGGATGGGGTAACTGGGTGATGGGTATTAAGGAGGGCACCTGTGGTGAAGAGCCCTGGGTGTTATAGCAATTAATGAATTGTTGAACACTACCTCAAAAACTAATGATATACTATATGTTGGCTAAATGAACATAATAATAAAAAAGACTTCAATTTTTTTGCTTTTTTAAAAACTGGAATTTAATTAATGTACAGTTATATTAGTTTAAGATGTAAAATATAGTGGTACAACAATTTTTCCTACTCCTGTCATTCAGAAAATTGTTTCATGTATTTTACTTCATATATTGTATAAAACTCATACTATATTTATATTATTCTTTTTTTATATATATATTTTTTTAAATTTTATTTTTTATAAACATATATTTTTATCCCCAGGGGTACAGGTCTGTGAATCGCCAGGTTTACACATTTCACAGCACTCACCATAGCACATACCATCCCCAATGTCCATAACCCCACCCTCCCTCTCCCAACCCCCCTCCCCGCATCAACCCTCAGTTTGTTTTGTGAGATTAAGAGTAACTTATGGTTTGTCTCCCTCCCAATCCCATCCAGTTTCATTTACTTTTCTCCTACCCCCTTAACCCCCCATGTTGCATCTCCACTTCCTCATATCAGGGAGATCATATGATAGTTGTCTTTCTCCAATTGACTTATTTCGCTAAGCATGATACCCTCTAGTTCCATCCACGTCGTCACAAATGGCAAGATTTCATTTCTTTTGATGGCTGCATAGTATTCCATTGTGTATATATACCACATCTTCTTTATCCATTCGTCTGTAGATGGACATCTAGGTTCTTTCCATAGTTTGGCTATTGTAGACATTGCTGCTATAAACATTCGGGTGCACGTGCCCCTTCGGATCACTATGTTTGTATCTTTAGGGTAAATACCCAGCAGTGCAATTGCAGGGTCATAGGGTAGTTCTATTTTCAACATTTTGAGGAACCTCCATGCTGTTTTCCAGAGTGGTCGCACCAGCTTGCATTCCCACCAACAGTGTAGGAGGGTTCCCCTTTCTCCGCATCCTCGCCAGCATCTGTCATTTCCTGACTTGTTAATTTTAGCCATTCTGACTGGTGTGAGGTGATATCTCATTGTGGTTTTGATTTGTATTTCCCTGATGCCAAGTGATGTGGAGCACTTTTTCATGTGTCTTTTGGCTATCTGGATGTCTTCTTTGCAGAAATATCTGTTCATGTCCTCTGCCCTTTTCTTGATTGGATTCTTTGTTCTTTGGGTGTTGAGTTTGCTAAGTTCTTTATAGATTTTGGACACTAGCCCTTTATCTGATATGTCATTTGCAAATATCTTCTCCCATTCTGTCAGTTGTCTTTCGGTTTTGTTAACTGTTTCCTTTGCTGTGCAAAAGCTTTTGATCTTGATAAAATCCCAATAGTTCATTTTTGCCCTTGCTTCCCTTGCCTTTGGTGATGTTCCTAGGAAGATGTTGCTGCGGCTGAGGTCAAAGAGGTTGCTGCCTAAGTTCTCCTCAAGGATTTTGATGGATTCCTTTCTCACTTTGAGGTCCTTCATCCATTTTGAGTCTATTTTCGTGTGTGGTGTAAGGAAATGATCCAATTTCATTTTTCTGCATGTGGCTGTCCAATTTTCCCAACACCATTTATTGAAGAGGCTGTCTTTTTTTCCATTGGACATTCTTTCCTGCTTTGTTGAAGATGAGTTGACCATAGAGTTGAGGGTCTATTTCTGGGCTCTCTATTCTGTTCCATTGATCTATGTGTCTGTTTTTGTGCCAGGACCATGATGTCTTGCTGATGACAGCTTTCTAATAGAGCTTGAAGTCCAGAATTGTGATGCCAGCAACTTTGGCTTTCTTTTTCAATATTCCTTTGGCTATTCGAGGTCTTTTCTGGTTCCATATAAATTTTAGGATTATTTGTTCCATTTCTTTGAAAAAAAATGGATGGTACTTTGATAGGAATTGCATTAAATGTGTAGAATGCTTTAGGTAGCATAGACATTTTCACAATATTTATTTTTCCAATCCAGGAGCATGGAACATTTTTCCATTTCTTTGTGTCTTCCTCAATTTCTTTCATGAGTACTTTATAGTTTTATGAGTATAGATTCTTAGTCTCTTTGGTTAGGTTTATTCCTAGGTATCTTATAATTTGGGGTACAATTGTAAATGGAATGGACTCCTTAATTTCTCTTTCTTCTGTCTTGTTGTTGGTGTAGAGAAATGCAACTGATTTCTGTGCATTGATTTTATATCCTGACACTTTACTGAATTCCTGTACAAGTTCTAGCAGTTTTGGAGTGGAGTCTTTTGGGTTGTCCACATATGGTATCATATCATCTGCGAAGAGTGATAGTTTGACTTCTTCTTTGCCAATTTGGATGCCTTTAATTTCCTTTTGTTGTCTGATTGCTGAGGCTAGGACTTCTAGTACTATGTTGAATAGCAGTGGTGATAACGGACATCCCTGCCATGTTCCTGACCTTAGCGGAAAAGCTTTCAGTTTTTCTCCATTGAGAATGATACTTGCGGTGGGTTTTTCATAGATGGCTTTGATAATATTGAGGTATGTGCCGTCTATCCCTACACTTTGAAGAGTTTTGATCACGAAGGGATGCTGTACTTTGTCAAATGCTTTTTCAGCATCTATGGAGAGTATCATATGGTTCTTGTTCTTTCTTTTATTAATGTGTTGTATCACATTGATTGATTTGCGGATGTTGAACCAACCTTGCAGCCCTGGAAGAAATCCCACTTGGTCGTGGTGAATAATCCTTTTAATGTACTGTTGAATCCTATTGGCTAGTATTTTGGCGAGAATTTTTGCATCTGTGTTCATCAAGGATATTGGTCTGTAGTTCTCTTTTTTGATGGGATCCTTGTCTGGTTTTGAGATCAAGGTGATGCTGGCCTCATAAAATGAGTTTGGAAGTTTTCCTTCCATTTCTATTTTTTGGAACAGTTTCAGTAGAATAGGAATTAGTTCTTCTTTAAATGTTTGGTAGATTTCCCCCGGGAAGTCGTCTGGCCCTGGGCTTTTGTTTGTTTGGAGATTTTTGATGACTGTTTCAATCTCCTTACTGGTTATGGGTCTGTTCAGGCTTTCTATTTCTTCCTGGTTCAGTTGTGGTAGTTTATATGGCTCTAGGAATGCATCCATTTCTTCCAGATTGTCAAATTTGTCAGTGTAGAGTTGCTCATAGTATGTTCTTATAATTGTCTGTATTTCTTTGGTGTTCATTGTGATGTCTCCTCTTTCATTTGTGATTTTATTTATTTGGGTCCTTTCTCTTTTCTTTTTGATAAGTCTGGCCAGGGGTTTATCAATCTTATTAATTCTTTCAAAGAACCAGCTCCTAGTTTCGTTGATTTGTTCTATTGTTTTTTTTTTTTTTTTTTTTTTTTTGGTTTCTATTTCATTGATTTCTGCTCTGATCTTTATGATTTCTCTTCTCCTGCTGGGTTTAGGCTTTCTTTCTTGTACTTACTCCAGCTCCTTTAGGTGTAGGGTTAGGTTGTGTACCTGAGATCTTTCTTGTTTCTTGAGAAAGGCTTGTACCGCTATATATTTTCCTCTCAGGACTGCCTTAGTTGTGTCCCACAGATTCTGAACCGTTGTGTTTTCATTATCATTTGTTTCCATGAATTTTTTCAATTCTTCTTTAATTTCCTGGTTGACCCATTCATTCTTTAGAAGGATGCTGTTTAGTCTCCATGTATTTGGGTTCTTTCCAAATTTCCTCTTGTGATTGAGTTCTAGCTTCAGAGCATTGTTGGTCTGAAAATATGCAGGGAATGATCCCAATCTTTTGATACCGTTTGAGACCTGATTTAGGACCGAGGATGTGATCTATTCTGGAGAATTTTCCATGTGCACTAGAGAAGAATGTATATTCTGTTGATTTGGGATGAAATGTTCTGAATATATCTGTGATGTCCATCTGGTCCAGTGTGTCATTTAAGGCCTTGATTTCCTTGTTGATCTTTTGCTTGGATGATCTGTCCATTTCAGTGAGGGGAGTGTTAAAGTCCCCTACTATTATTGTATTATTGTTGATGTGTTTCTTTGATTTTGTTATTAATTGGTTTATATAGTTGGCTGCTCCCACGTTAGGGGCATAGATATTTAAAAGTGTTAGATCTTCTTGTTGGACAGATCCTTTGAGTATGATATAGTGTCCTTCCTCACCTCTTATTATAGTCTTTGGCTTAAAATCTAATTGATCTGATATAAGGATTGCCACTCCTGCTTTCTTCTGATGTCCATTAGCATGGTAAATTCTTTTCCACCCCCTCACTTTAAATCTGAAGGTGCCTTTGGGTTTAAAATGAGTTTCTTGTAGGCAATATATAGACGGATTTTGTTTTTTTATCCATTCTGATACCCTGTGTCTTTTGATTGGGGCATTTAGCCCATTCACATTCAGGGTAAGTATTGAGAGATATGGATTTAGTGCCATTGTATTGCCTGTAAGGTGACTGTTATTGTATATTGTTTCTGTTCCTTTCTGATCTACTACTTTTAGGGTCTCTCTTTGCTTAGAGGACCCCTTTCAATATTTCCTGTAGAGCTGGTTTGGTGTTTGCAAATTCTTTCAGTTTTTGTTTGTCCTGGAAGCTTTTAATCTCTCCTTCTATTTTCAATGATAGCCTAGCTGGATATAGTATTCTTGGCTGCATGTTTTTCTCGTTTAGTGCTCTGAATATATCATGCAGCTCTTTCTGGCCTGCCAGGTCTCTGTTGATAAGTCTGCTGCCAGTCTAATATTTTTACCATTGAATGTACAGACTTCTTTTCCCGTGCTGCTTTCAGGATTTTCTCTTTGTCACTAATACTTGTAATTTTACTATTAGGCGACAGGGTGTGGACCTATTCTTATTTATTTTGAGGGGGGTTCTCTGCACCTCCTGGATTTTGATGCTCGTTCCCTTTGCCATATTGGGGAAATTCTCTCCAATATACCTTCTGCTCCCCTCTCTCTTTCTTCTTCTTCTGCAATCCCAATTATTCTAATGTTGTTTCATCTTATGGTGTCACATATCTCTCGAATTCTCCCCTCGTGGTCCAGTAGCTGTTTTGTCCCTCTTTTGCTCAGCTTCTTTATTCTCTGTCATTTGGTCTTCTATATCGCTAATTCTTTCTTATGCCTCATCTATCCTAGCAGTGAGAACCTCCATTTTTGATTGCACCTCATTAATAGCTTTTTTGATTTCAACTTGGTTAGATTTTAGTTCTTTTTTTTCTCCAGAAAGGGCTTTTATATCTCCCGAGAGGTTTTCTCTAGTATCTTCCATGCCTTTTTCGAGCCCGGCTAGAACTTTGAGAATCGTCATTCTGAACTCTAGATCTGACATATTACCAATGTCTGTATTGATTAGGTCCCTAGCCTTTGGTACTGCCTCTTGTTCTTTTTTTTGTGGTGAATTTTTCTTCCTTGTCATTTTGTCCAGATAAGAGTATATGAAGGAGCAAGTAAAATATTAAAAGGGTGGCAACAACCCCAGGAAAATATGCTTTAGGCAAATCAGAAGAGATCCCAAATTGTGAGGGGGGAGAAACGGGATAAAAAGGTTCAGAAAGAAAAAAAAATAATTAAAAAAAGAAAACCAATAAAGAAAAGATATAAAAAGGAAATATATATATATATATATATATATATATATATATATATTAGATAAACTAGTTAAAAAACGTTAAAAGAAAGGGTAAAAGTTAAAAAAAAAATTAGCAGAAGAAGAGAAAAAAAATTGAAAAAAAAATTAAATTAACTGCAAGGCTAAAGAATCATGGGGAGAAAGCCATGAGTTCCTTGCTTTGCTTTCTCCTTCTCTGGAATTCCGCTGCTCTCCTTGGTATTGAAACTGCACTCCTTGGTAGGTGAACTTGGTCCTGGCTGGGTTTCTTGTTGATCTTCTGGGGGAGGGGCCTGTTGTAGTGATTCTCAAGTGTCTTTGCCCCAGGCAGAGTTGCACCGCCCTTACCAGGGGCCGGGCTGAGTAATCCGATCAGGTTTGCTTTCGGGAGCTTTTGTTCCCTGAGCGCTCTCCATAGCGCTCTGGGAATGAAGATGGCAGCCTCCTGGTCTCCGGGCCCGGAGGAGCCGAGAGCCCGGGGCCCCACTCCTCAGTGCACACTCAGAGAACAGCGCCCAGTTACTCCCGACACCCTGTCACTCCGTGCTGACCGAGCCTGCGACCGGTTCAAGGTAACCCTGAGTTTAGAGCTCACTCCTCAGCTCTGTCTCTGTAGCTGGCTTCCCAGTTCTAATACCGGTAATCTCTGCAACACTCAGACACCCCCGATCCTTCTGTGACCCTGCGGGACCTGAGGCCACACTGACCCCGCATGGGCTTCACCCCGGTTAAGCCTCTGGAGCGATGTCCCTCAGCAGAACAGACTTTTAAAGGTCCTGATTTTGTGCTCCGTTGCTCCGCCGCTTGCCGGGAGCCGTCCCCTCCCCACCGCGGTCTATTTTCCTGTCGCTTTGGATTCACTTCTCTGCCAGTCCTACCTGTCAGAAAGTGGTTGATTTTCTGTTTCTAGAATTGCTGTTCTTCTTCTCTTCAATCTCCCGTTGGATTTGTAGGTGTTTGCAATCTTTAGATAAGCTATCTAGCTGATCTCCCGCTACCTGAAGTAGTCTCAGCCTGCTACTTCTCCGCCATCTTGACTCCCTATTTTTATTATTCTTATACCAAAGAATTAATTACCTTTCAAAGGAATTAAAACATAAGTATAAGAAGTTGTTGTTGTTTTTTTTTTTGTTTGTTTTTAGTTATTTTTTGTATTTAACCAAATATTCCAGTACTCTTCATTCCTTTGTGTTCATCCAAAGTTTCATTTGGTATTATTTTCCTAAAGCCTGAAAAAATTCTGTTAACACTTCTTATAGTGTAGGTCTCCTGGGAATGAATTACCTCAGCTTTTGCTTCTTTGACAAATTCTTTATTTCACCTTTATTATTGAAGAATATTACCACTGGATGAAGAATTCTAAGTTGAGAGGTTTTTCTCAGTACTTAAAAAATATCTTTGCATTAGTTCTAGCTTGCAGTTTCTGATGACTGTTTATTTGTATCTTACTTAAATATAGCTTGTGTTTGGGTTGATATGAGTTTTTTTTTTCCTTATGAATCATTTTCTACAATTTGATTATGGCACATTTTGGTATTATTTTCTTTGTATTTATCTCAGTTGATATTCACCAAGTTTCTTAGGTAATAAATGTTATGAAATTAGGAAAACGTTGGCTATTTTTCAAAAAATTATTTTTTCCCATCCCACAATTTCTCCTTTTGGTATTGTAGTTATGTTGTATGTTAGGATGTTGGATATTGTTCTGTAACTTACTGATGCCTAGCTGATTTTCTTTCTTTAGTCTTTTATTTTTCTCTTCCTTCACTTTTTGCATAATTTATATTAAGTTCACTAATATTTTCTTCTGCCATGTCTAATCCTGCATTAATCCAATCCCTTTTTTAACCTTATTATTAATTTCACATTTTATATATTTTCATTTCTGACAGTTCTACTGATTATTTTTTTATCTACTATATATTTTCCTGTCTGTATTTAATAATCTTATGTAGTTATATACTAGCCAGTTTAACCTCTTTCTCTGCTAATTCCATTTTCTCTTTCATTTGTCTGCTTCCATTGACTGCTTTTTCTCCTGGTTGTGGTCTATTTATTCTTGCTCCTTGTCATGTCTAGTAATTTTGACCAGATTCTGGATTCTGTGATGTTTCATTGTAAATGGTCTGGGATTTATTGTTTTGTTTTGTTTTTACTGAATGTTGGGTTTTGTTCTTGAAAATTGTTAATTATTTCCAGTTCAGTGTGAGTTCTTAGGCTTGCCTTTTTTTTTTTTTAAAGATTTTATTTATTTATTTGACAGAGAGATCACAAGTAGGCAGAGAGGCAAGCAGAGAGAGAGGAGGAAGCAGGCTCCCTGCCGAGCAGAGAGCCCGATGTGGGGCTCGATCCCAGGACTCTGAGATCATGACCTGAGCCGAAGGCAGCAGCTTAACCCACTGAGCCACCCAGGCGCCCCATTAGGCTTGCCTTTAACCATAGTTAGAACATATCTGAACTAGTCTTTATTTTAGGGATTGTTTACTCACACTAATAAGATTTAGCCCTTCTGAGTTTTGTCTTGAATGCCCTGAGTGAACAGTACTTAGTACTGATCAGTACTTACTATGGAACAATTTGATCCCTGTATTCCTTGCTCTTCTTCATGGAGTTTTACCATATACTTGTGTGTTCTGGTGTTTAGCAAGCAAGCATCCTTATACAGATTTCTGGAGTTCTTTCTTTCCCTCCCTCCCTCTCTCTTTTTCTTTTCCCTTTCTCTTTCTTTCTTTCTTTCCTTTTCCTATTTAGCTCCCCCCTCTATGAAACCCTGCAGATCTCATTTACCTCAGCCTCCTTGGAATCCAATTTTTGTCACCCAAATTCAATGACCAACATTTTATGCCTGTGCTATTCCTCCTGGCTTCATAGTCTGACATGTGCCTCCAGGATGATCACAACATCTGATTATTGGCCTTTTCTTAAGAACCCCAGACCCTTGCTGCCTTGTTTCCAATGTCTGAAAATAATTGTTTCATGTGTTTTGTCTAGTTTTCTAACACTAAATGTCAAAAGAATAATTTGGACTCTGTTATTCCATTATGGCCAGAAAAGAAAACAGCTCCTATGTTTTTTAATTTATCTCACTTATACAAAACAGTTTGATGATGATATTATTTTTTTTAATTTATTTTCAGCGTAAAAGCATTCATTGCTTTTGCACCACACCCAGTGCTCCATGCTCTGGGTGTGGTGCAAAAACAACGAATACTGTTACACTGAAAATAAATATTATTGATGATAAATGAATGACTGAAAGCCATGAGTAAAATGGCAAGTATTGGGTGAGTACTATAATGGAATAGTTAGTTAATACCACAATACCAGATTTACTAAATAATTCAATTCAGCAGTCTCCTGAAACTCAATACATTAATAGAAAACTTCAGCCTCAAAACTTTCTGATGAACTCAAATTAGCAGGAGTCAGCATAGTGAGATGAGAGCACAAGAACATTATAATTCATTTCTTTAGTCTAAAGAAACCAACCTTTTTATTAATCTAAAAAGCCAATTTTTTCCACTGTATATTTTTTCCTGCTTTGTCGAAGATTATTTGACCATAGAGTTGAGGGTCCATATCTGGGCTCTCTACTCTGTTCCACTGGTCTATGTGTCTGTTTTTATGCCAGTACCATGCTGTCTTGGTGATCACAGCTTTGTAGTAAAGCTTGTAATCAGGCAACATGATGCCCCAGTTTTGGTTTTCTTTTTCAACATTTCCTTAGCAATCGGGGTCTCTTCTGATTCCATACAAATTTTAGGATTATTTGCTCCAGCTCTTTGAAAAATACCGATGGAATTTTGATCAGAATGACATTAAAATATAGATTGCTCTAGGCAGTATAGACATTTTAACAATGTTTATGCTTCTGATCCATGAGCATGGAATGGTCTTCCATCTTTTTGTGTCGTCTTGTGTCTTCTTCAATTTCTTCATGAGTGTTCTGTAGTTCCTCGAGTACAGATCCTTTACCTCTTTGGTTAGGTTTATTCCCAGGTATCTTATGGTTCTTGGTGCTATAGTAAATGCTATAGTAAATGGAATCGATTCTCTAATTTCCCTTTCTGTATTTTCATTGTTAGCGTATAAGAAAGCAACTAATTTCTGTACATTGACTTTGTATCCTGCCACTACTACTGAATCTAGTAGTTTGGGAGTGGAGTCTTTTGGGTACCCCAATGTTCATAGCAGCAATGGCCATGGTCGCCAAATTGTGGAAAGAACCAAGATGCCCTTCAACGGACAAATGGATAAGGAAGATGTGGTCCATATACACTATGGAGTATTATGCCTCCACCAGAAAGGATGAATACCCAACTTTTGTAGCAACATGGACGGGACTGGAAGAGATTATGCTGAGTGAAATAAGTCAAGCAGATAGAGTCAATGATCATATGATTTCACTTATTTGTGGAGCTTAAGAAATAACATGGAGGACATGGGGAGATGGAGAGGAGAAAGGAGTTGAGGGAAATTGGAGAGGGAGATGAACCATGAGAGACTATGGATTCTGAAAAACAATCTGAGGGTTTGAAGGGGCAGGGAGTGGGAGGTTGGGGGACACTGGTGGTGGGTATTATGAAAGACATGTATTGCATGGAGCACTGGGTGTGGTGCATAAACAATGAATTCTGTTACACTGAAAAGAAATTTAAAAAAGTTTAAAAAATATATATAAAAAGCCAATTTTCAGTAAAAGCAGCATCAGAAATAATCATGAAGATATTTTTCAAAAGACACATGTTCTATTCTTAATTATTTTTAATTTTGGGGGGAATCGCCACACTGTTTTCCAAAGTGACTGCACCAACTTGCATTTGGGTCATATGTACCCCAATGTTCATAGCAGCAATGGCCACAGTCACCAAACTGTGGAAAGAGTCAGGATGCCCTTCAACAGATGAATGTATAGAGAAGATATGGTCCATATATACAATGGAGTATTATGTTTCCATCAGAAAGGATGAATACTTGACTTTTGCATCAACATGGGTGGAACTGGAGGAGATTATGCTGAGTGAAATAAGTCAAGCAGAGAAAGTCAATTATCATATGGTTTCACTTACTTGTGGAGCATAAGGAGTAACATGGAGGACATTGGGAGAAGGACAGGAGAAGTGAATTGGGGTAAATCAGAGGGGGAGAGGAAGCATGAGAGACTGAGGACTCTGAGAAACAAACTGAGAGTTTTGGGGGCAGGGGTGGGGGGGATTGAGCCTAGTGGTGGGTATTAAGGAGGGCATGTATTGCATGGAACACTGGGTGTGGTTCATAAACAATGAATCTTGGAACACTGAAAATAAAATAAAATAAAATAAAATAAAATAAAATAAAATAAAAAAGATGTTAAAAAAAAAGACACATGTTCCTTAAAAAATAGAATATAATTTCTTGGGATTCCTGCGTGGCTCAGTTGGTTAAGAATCTGACTCTTGGTTTTGGCTCAGGTCATGATCTCAGGATCATGAAATAGAGCCATACCTCAGGTCCTGCACTTAGCGGGGAATCTGTTTAAGACTCTCTCTCTGCTCCATCCCTAACTCTTTTTTTTTTTTAATTTTTTAAAGATTTTATTTATTTATTAGACAGAGAGATCACAAGCAGGCAGAGAGGCAGGCAAAGAGAGAGGAGGAAGCAGGCTCCCCGCTGAGCAGAAAGCCCGATGCGGGGCTCGATCCCAGGACTCTGAGATCATGACCTGAGCCGAAGGCAGTGGCCTAACCCACTGAGCCACCCAGGCGCCCCTCCATCCCTAACTCTTATGCTGTCTTGCATGCTCTCTGTCTGAAAAAAAAAATCTTAAAAAAAGAAAATAAAATACAACTTCTTACTGAATTTGTACCCCAAAATTTGAAAATATTTTCAATTTTTTCATAAGACCTCTGGAGCTATGTTATATATAATATATAAGGAATATGTCATATGTTATATAGGGTAAAAAGTGCTTTTAAAAAATGCTTTTTAAAATACCACGTTGTACTTCATTTTACCAGGAAAAAAAATAGCAGTTGTACTTCAGGAATTGAAATTTTACTTTTAATACACCTTTTTAAATTAGATCTAAACTACCTTACATGGACATCTAGAACTCATGAAGAAACATTACTTATCAGGAGGTGTCATAAGAATGTCACAACCACTGACTGAGGAATATTTTACCCATTTGTACTTTTACAAATCTTTGTGGTGGGTATATGTCCCATTTACCACACTTACGACCTTTACCATGATAATATGTTAAATTTGTCTCCATCTCCTTGATGGAGGAAATGAAAGTGACAATAATGAGCACACAGAGCCATCTTTTATCCATCCTTTTTCAGTTCATCCAGGCTCCAGCTCTGGGCCACAATTCATCTTCCAGAAACACATCGCACATCCCACTGCCATCTTTTTTTCTGTTATTTCCTCTACCAGGAAGACTTTTGACACCTTGGAAGAACATTGTATCATTGAAGACTTGCTGATTAGAAGCTCTTCTTCTATGTCTACTTCATTTATCACAGTGTAATATAATATTCTAATCATGGTTTTATTTTTTTTAATCCTCTAATGTATGAATTTCAAGGGCAGGGATTGTGAATTATTCACCTTTGTATTTTGAACACTTCGTATTTTGAACCTCAGTTTCTGGATCTAGTAAGTGTTCAATAAATACCCATTGAATATATGCATGTGTAAACACTTGACTAAGTGAAGTTAAAAGCTTAATATGTGTCTAAAATGTGCTGAATTTTTACCACCAAAATTATCTAACTCTTAAAATCCTTATGAAGATGAAGAAAATGTGATGAGAAAAATGAGTCTGAAAAATTTTAGATAATTTTCTCAAAGTCTGCCTATTGACCAGAGAGTGAATACTATGGGTAAAGCTAACATTTTGTTTGTTCAAGTTATGCACAGGTTTATATCAATGGGTTCTCTGTATGAGCAATCACCACTGTTGTTTTCTGTCCTTGCATTCCAGTCATGTCCTTCAGAGTGATTGGCCTAAGGTTAATGGTATTTCATTTATGCATTTATTTTATTTTTTTTTAAAGATTTTATTTATTTATTTGACAGACAGAGATCACAAGTAGGCAGAGAGGCAGGCAGAGAGAGAGGAAGGGAAGCAGGCTCCCTGCTGAGCAGAGAGTCCGATGCGGGACTCGATCCCAGGACCCTGAGATCATGACCTGAGCCAAAGGCAGCGGCTTAACCCACTGAGCCACCCAGGCGCCCCATTTATGCATTTATTTATGCATCTTCTCTTTTTTAATTATTTTATTTAAATTCAATTAGTTAACATATAGTGTATCATTAATTTCAGATATAGAGTTCAGTAATTCATCAGTTGCTTGTAACACTCAGTCCTCACTATATCACAAGCCTTCCTTAATGCCCAACACCCAGCTACCCCCATTCCTCCCAACCTCCCTTCCAGCAACGCTGTTTGTTTCCTAGAGTTAAGAGTCTCATAAGGTTTGTCTCCATCTCTACTTAATGCATCTTCTTCTGTCTCCAGCCCTAGATTTTAAATGTGTCTCCTCCATGATTTGATTTAAAGAGCACAGACTTTGTGTGTTCTCTTCATAGATGTACCACCAGCACTTAGCAGAGCTCCCAGCATATAGCAAACACTCAAGATCAAGGCAAATTCCGTTTATACCTACCTTCTTTTTCATTGCCTTTTTTTTTTTAACACAGTCTTTTCTAGGATGAGTGGGAACACAATGCAAAGGACCTTTAAGCCAAATGGAGCCCAAATAGCTTTCCCACTGATTTCACCAACTACTTGGAGCAAGACATTTAATCTCACACTTTTCTTCTGTAAAATGGCACTAACAAAGCCTAAATGTCATGTCTAGTATGAGAAACCATTAAAATAATAAATGTAACGTAATCAACCTCAGTTCCAGAAAATGTTTTATTCCCATCCCTTTGAGTATGTCTCATCCATATATTACACTCAATGTGGAAAGAAATTTCGCTTAAATTGTGAAAACAAAATTGTCATTTTAAAGAACAAACATAGTGCTGATTAAAATCATCTGAAAGAAGTTCTAGCCTTTAAGCTGAATGAACTCATGAAATGAACATTACCACAGAATTTCTGCCTGTGTTCTGGATAGAATTAGGAAGAAGGGGGAAATTTTTTAAAAAGAAAGAAGAAATTCCAGCTGGCCCAGATTCATAAGTTAAAGAGAATGCATGCCAAGAACATGCAGAGATGCATTTAGCAAACACTGATGGGATATGTATTATGTGCGTAGTGCAAGTTTCCTCTCATCTAAGGGTGATTGTCATGACTGGGAAAAGTCTGGATTTTGCACTCACTTTCTGCATGCTTTGGGACAAAGGTGTATACTTTCTCAACTTAAGCTTTTACATTTGTAAGAGGAATAAAAAATCATTTCCAGTGTATCTTCATAAAATTGTGGACAATTCCAAGACAGATGTATGTGAAAGAATTATTCATCGATTTGTAAAACAAATATAAACCGAGTGGCTTTCACATGCTAAGTATGAGTAATACAAAGGTTGACTATGCATACAAGTTCCTATCCTTCCTGAATTTCCACATTTTGTAATATGGAATGTAGTTGACAAATCATGAGTATTTCACAAAGGCTCAAGGTGTTAGAATTTAGCCTGGGTTCAATACTGTGATAGCAGGAGTGGTGACAGCTTGGATTCATTTGCCTGATATTGCCCAGGACTCATCATGCAGCAAAACTGTATTAGCAAAACACAGTTCTTCTTTTTTTTTTTTTTTTTAAAGATTTTATTTATTTATTTGACAGAGAGAAATCACAAGTAGGCAGAGAGGCAGGCAGAGAGAGAGGAGGAAGCAGGCTCCCTGCTGAGCAGAAAGCCCGATGTGGGGCTCGAACCCAGGACCTGGGATCATGACCTGAGCCGAAGGCAGCGGCTTAACCCACTGAGCCACCCAGGCGCCCCAAAACACAGTTCTTCTAGTAAAGAGCATCAGTTTATCAACTGGAGACTTTATTTAGTTTATATGCTTTAGGTTCCAATGAGCTTGTATAATTTCTGGGATTGTTAGAATGAGCTTTCCTATACTCATAATATCCTTCAGAAGTATTTTAAAACTAGTTATACTGTTAGCACTGACTTGATTGTAACAGGAATAAAATCGATCTTTGATATTATCCGGGGTCATCAAGGCATAGTTCTCTACGCTTCAGGACTGTGAATAACAATTGTTTAATGTACTCCTGGTTTGCCTCTTGGGATCAAATCCAAATCGAAAGTATTAATCAGTTACATTGCAGATACAGCTCAAACTTTCAAGTTTGCATTTCAAGAGATAGCTTTATGAATCAGCCATCTAGTTGTTTAATGATGGCTATGTTCATTTACACACTGACATGTCTCCACATCTGTCTTTCTAACTGAGAAACATCTAGTCTCTACCCTAGGCTGTATAAGGCTTCTGGAAATCAGCTTTTTAAAAAATTAATCATATTTTCTGAATTCTAAGCTCCCATAATAATCTCTGTGTAGCTCTATCTCAAACCTTTCCACTGTAATATAATAATCCATTGTCAATGTTTGTCACTTGATCTTATTTCCACCACTTACCATCTATACCATCTCCCTATCTTGTAACATGGTGGTAATAATATGTCTCTTACAGGTGTGTGACCATGAAATGATACATATAGTGCCCAATGGAATTATCACCCCAGCCATCTTTCTCTTTTATTGTTGTAGTTTCACGTTAAAAAAAAATGGCTCTAGTTGTAGAAGGAAGGTAAGCATGGCAGGGAAGTTTTGAAAAAAAAAAAAAAAAAAAAGGCTCTAGCTAACGCTTGGCAGTGTCTCCAGATGGTAGACCTGCTTCCCTCCATTGACCAGTCATCTCTGGGTAAGCCCTGCTGGCTGGTTATATGGTCCGATTTCAAACTCACAGATTCTCAATATAAACACGAGAAGGAGCCAATAGTAGGGAACCACACCCACCTAGATGGTAAGAGCCCTGGGTCCGGGACTCGGAGGTTTGCTTACCTTTGAAATTGTGTTCTAGGGTAAACCCAACACATGGTTGGTGCTCAATAAATATTTGTCAAAAGAGTAAAATACATAATTGCATATTATTATAGAACAAAACTGATAAAGTGCAATTCTAATGACCATGTTGACAAATTTAAGGGTGATGTATTTAAGAAACCAGGCTGTTTTGCTAGACTGTGCTTGTTATATAATAATTGACAATTTATCAAACTGGTTCATTTTTGATGCATGTTTCACTGTGGAAGACTGAGTTTGTGAGTTTTTTAAACAAAATTTTTTAATTGCAAGTTAGTGCATGCTCATTATCATCAAGAATTAATAGTTTAAAGGACCATTGGCTTAGTGATGGATGTATTTGAAATTCACTGACTTACCAAGTGCTCCCTGAGAAGTTATTCTGAAGGAGAGGAAAGTACAGGGGAAATAAGGATTTTGAATTTTGAAAGGTCAAGAATAGAATTTCCTACATCTCAGTTTTCTCATTTGTAAACGACATTAGTGATTTCTGCCTTATCAGGTTATTAGAAGGATTAAATAAAATAGTGCCTTGTTAAATGCATTGGAACTAAATAATTTATCCCTCTTTCAAGAATGATTGCCTTCATTATAAAATAAACATCAATTATAGAATGATGGGGGTTGAAATGATGTATATGAAGTCTTTTAAATAAATTGCCATTAAAATATGTCATTACTAAAATTGAAATTATCAACAGAGCTGAAAATGTTTTATTCCAAATATTCTAAAGTCTTCATTTGGGACTTCTAAAAAATTTTGGATATAAATGGGTTTATTTTTAAAATTTAAAAACAGGATAAGTATTAGAGAGGGCACGGATTGCATGGAGCACTGGGTGTGGTACAAAAACAATGAATACTGTTATACTGAAAACAAATAAAAAAAATGTTTATAAAAACAGGATAAGTATCAAATTAGACTCCTTGTGCTACTTTTAGAGCCCACACCATGTATGTTCTGACTGACAAGGTCTGCGCCAGTTTTCTTCCAGATGGGATTAACATTGCTCGCTTTTAAATCATGTGCAAGAGTAGATTTTACTGCTGAGTAAATGAACTTGATATGCTCAATAGGGCACTCCTGAAGGAGAAAAAAAAAAACAACTTTTTTTTTCTTTTGTTACTAGAAGGATATTGTTTAATAAATTATTCCACATGAGTGGAAGCCTGGAAGAATTGCCAGTGTTCCCAAAGCATGGAAGAGAGGTTTGGTTGCAGGTGACCTCTAGTATGTAACATGAGAGTTGCACCTCATTTATTCAACATCTTTGGGAAATGTGCTTTTTGTTGCGACAATTCTGCAAACCATTGAAAGCAATCCTTTCAGTACAGCAGCTCAACTTCGTTAATTTTTTGAACTGCAACTGGAATTTTCTATTTCCCAACTTTATTGACTAAAAGGCTGTCAATATTTGTGCTCTGCAGTTAATTTAAGACATTCTCCTGGATGTGAAGAGGAAAAGCCTGTCTTCCCCTGCATCAAATGGCCCCAATTTGCTGTGCTTGCAAGGATCATGCCTGGCATTTTACCTATTTTGGCAGGTCAGTTTCAGCTTGTGCTGGTGCTTCTACCACTTCTTCCCCCCACCCTCCATCTCCTGCTGGTACTCCTGAGGATGGCTGAGAATGGAGTGACTGACTTCAGTTTCCCCCTGGTTTCCTGGTTTCAGTACTGGAAGCCGACATCCTGGGAAACCCTTAGATTTGGGACATTGGGACAGTTGGTCAGTCCATTTACAACCTTATTCCTGAGATCACAGTGTGTTAGATCATCATAGCATGAGTAAGGAGAACCTAAAGAAGAGCCTGGGGCCTCCTTCACAAGTACAATTAATGAGTTTTGTCACATGTTTTAATTTCTGTATTCATCCTGATCTTAATTCTCGATTGCTGATATTATAGGATATGGCACACTTCTCCCTCCAGGCAGGGTCCTGTGGCCCATACTGTCTTAACCAACTGCAGTTGGTTAGATTCTGCTAGTTCATAAACAGTTGCTTAGATGTGCCTAGATGGTGTCTACATAATGACAAGCAACTCATTTCATCATTACAAGAAATCAGCCCTGCCATTTGGAACAACACAAATGAACCTGGAGAACATTATCTTGAGTGAATTAAAACAGTCACAGAAGGACCATTACTGTGTGATTCCACTTACATGAGGCACCTAAAATAGTCAAACTCATAAAGGAGGGAGTGGAAGGGTCCTTTCTGGGGACCTGGGGATGGGGAGGGGAAAGAAATGGGAATGTGTTCAATTGGTATGAAGTTTTGGTTACACAAGATGAATGAGCTCGGAAAATCTGCTGTACAGCATGGTGCCTAGTGTCAACAATTCTGTACTGTGTGCTCAAAAATTTGTGAGTTTGGATCTCCCATTAAGTGTTTTAACCACACAAAAACAAACATACAAACAAATAAACAAGGGACACAAGGAGTACTGGCTTTGGCAGCACATATACTAATATTAGAACAATACAAAGGAGATTAGCTTGGCTGGTTAACAAGGATGACACACAAATTTGTGAAGTGTTCCCTATTTTTTGTCTATGGAATGAGTTTTGATTTCACAACTGGGTTCCCCATTATGAACATATTTAGACAAATCCTGCTAGAAATCTAAAACTTGAGTGATTACTGAAATTTATGGAAATTTATGGAGAAGCATGAATTTAAAATGGAATTTCTCATAGACCATGCATTCAGAATGGGACAGAGAGATAATGCCTCCAAAGGGGTGAAAACTGGTTGTTGGTGAAAGAGGTAGAAGGTTTTAGTCTTTTCATGTGCAAAGCACAGATACATATTCAGTATATAAACCTACAATATATCTATGGTATTGAAATTTCATGGGCATCAATTAGGGAGAAAAAAGTCTGGAAAAGCTCCTAGGCGATGTTAATAATAACGATTTTTTTTTTAAAGTTGAGAAAAATAGTGCTAGACACTAAAGTGATATAGGTTGTTTTTACAACATAAGTGGCTCCAGAGAGTTAGGTAGAAACATTTAAAATGGAACCAAACTATGTGCAAATACTTCAAATTTGCACAATTTTTTATATTAGAAGAATTCTAGTTTGTGCTTTAATTGAAAGGCAAGGACAAAGATAAAATATGAAAACCTTTTACTTGTGTATCACCACATAAAACCACTCCCAAATTGCAAAAACCACTGATATGGATAATAAATTGCTCTTATTAATGATTTTTGAGCCTTTGGAAATGCTTGTAAGTACACAATTTCATTGGATTTTTACAGTGTCATGAGGCCAGTATTAATAGGTACCCAAATTCTGCTTTGGGAAGTTCAGTAGGAGAACTCTGACTCCATCCTTTTTACTTCAGAATATTCTCTCCCTCCTTAAGTGCAAACATTTAAAATATATTCTTCTTGAGTATGTATTATAACTGTATAGCATCCACATTTACATCATAGTCACCAAAGCAACATAATTCGTTCACTATAATTTAGAAAACTTACTTTTAAATTTTATTTATTTATTTGTCAGAGAGAGAGCAATAGACAGAGGGAGAAGCAGACTCCCCGCTGAGTAGGAAACCCAATGTGGGATTTGATCCCAAGACCCTGGTATCATGACCTGAGCCAAAGGAAGATGCTTAACTGACTGAGCCACCCAGGTACCCTAGAAAACTCACTTCTTTCAGCCATGCATTATAATATTTCAGCACTATTATTTTTTTATATATAATAACAATAATACCACAACATAATTTTTGGTAATTTGAGTACTTTCCTTTGAAGGGTGTGTTGAAATGACCAATTGTTTTCATTAGAAAAGGTCCACTAAAACGTGGACTTTTTAATTGAAAGCTGATCTTTGTTACTACTGCATATCTGCTTCATAGACAGTGCCTGGTGTGGACCCGACTGTGTAGTGTCTGAGGAATTTGGGTCCTAACATGCAAGTCAGATTGAACCCCTTCCTTACCACTAAGGCCATGGCAAGGTGGTTTGTTGGATGATTTCTCTGATCAGGTATTTCTTTTTTAACTGAATTTCTTTAATAATGAATTGAGAGATTCATTGAGGCAATCAAAATGCGCTCATGAGTTGAAGTCATCTGATAACGCACTTCCTGCGTGTATCTGTCATGTTCCACCTAAGTAGAGGCCATGATTGTCTGCCCAGCCATTATCCAGGCTCTGGGTAATGTGGTTTCTGTTTACCTTCAATTAGTTAGTATTTATAATTCTGAGCCTCAAGTAGGTATGGAATTGCTTCCCTGTCAGACTGGAAATTCTCTTTAGCAAGGACCCATATCCTATCTGTCTGACTGTCCCACTGCATATCTGTACTAGTTGTCTAAGGCTGTCATAACAAAGTATCAAAGACCATGTGGTTTAAACAGGAGATATTTATTTTCACAGTTATGGGAGGCTGCAAGCCCAAGATCAAGGCACCAACAGTGTTGGTTTCTTCTAAGGCCTCTCTCCTTGCCTTGTAGATGGTTGTTTCCACCCTGTGTCTTCTCACCATCTTTCTCTCTGTGTTTCTACCCCCTAATCTCTTCTTTAAGGATACCAGTCATATTGGATTAAGGCACACTCTGATGACCTTGTTTAATTCTAATTGCCCGATTAAAGATTCTATCTCCATATACAATCACATTTTGAGGCCCTGGGGATTAGGATTTCCACATAAGAGTTTTGGGAGAACACAATTCAAACCATACAATATTATAACACCAGGTCCATGGTATACTCTTGATAAATGGGTATTGACTGCATTACAATCTTGTACAAAATACCAAAGAATAGTAGGGGAAAAAAATATATATATATATCCTTAAATCATCCTATATATGAATAAAATGCACATTTTATAAATTTTCAGATTGATCCAGTTACTAAAGCATAGGAAAACTTATACAACTACCATCACACATCAAAATATATATTGCCAATTCTTCTCTGACTCTGATTTCCAACACTGTAAGTTAGTTGAACCTGTTTGTGTTTCATGTAAATGAAATAATCTACTTCTTCCACCACAGTATGTGAGATTCATCTATATTCATGCATGCAGTAAGAATGTGTTCATTTATATAAATACATAGTATTCTATACTATGGATATACCATAACTGGTTTTGTCTATTTATTGATTATGAATATTAAGGCTGTTTCCAGTTTGAGGCTACCATGAATAATGTCTGCTCTGTACATGATCACACATGACTTATTTACATAATCACATGTGACCTTATGCACACAATCACATATGACCTCATGTACACTAGCATACATGACCTCATGTACTTCATCATATATGACCGCATGTGCATGATCACACATAGCCTTATGTACATGGTCACACATGTGTAGATCATATATGACCTGTAGCTCATATGTGACCAAAGATCATGTGTGACCTTTTACATGTCTATACATGCTATGTTCAAAATGTACCAAAGAGAAAACATGCTGAATCGTTATAGTTTTATTTTTCATTTAGTAAATAATTATACTTTTTCATTTCCACCACCAATGTTTGAGACTTCTAGGAGCTCACACACTTCATAGCATGTGGTATTGTCAGTTTTCAATAGTGGATATGACAGTATCTCTTTGTGGCTTTTATTTGTATCTCAATGATTTCTGAGGATGACTGCCTTTTCATATGTTCATTGAAATTTGAATACCTTTTGTGAAGTATTTGATTAGAGGTATCTAAATTTAGATTTAGATTTAGTCAAATCTAAGTTTTAATTGAGGTTTTTTTCCCTTTTACTTATCAATTTGTAAGAGTTTTTGTATATTTGAGATGCTAATCTTCTGTTAATGGTATTGCAAATATTTTCCCTCACTATGATTTTTTTTGTTTTCTTTTATTTTAATAACCTTATTGAGGTATAATAGACATCTCATAAATGACACAACTTTATTATTTTGTATTTATTTTTATTTTAAAAATATTTTTTATTTATT
Organism: Lutra lutra; assembly: GCF_902655055.1. Classification (NCBI taxonomy): domain Eukaryota; kingdom Metazoa; phylum Chordata; class Mammalia; order Carnivora; family Mustelidae; genus Lutra; species Lutra lutra. The sequence continues at coordinate 151,483,211 of NC_062279.1, read as the reverse complement.
CACTTAGAGAGAGAGAGAGAGAGAGAGAGAGAGAGAGCACAAGCTGGGAGAGCAGTACAGCAAGAAACAGACTCCTCACTGAGCAGGGAGCCCAATGCAGGGCTCGATCCCGGGACCCTGGGATCATGACCTGAGCCAAGGCAGCCACTTAACCCATGGAGTCACCCAGGCCCCCCATGACAAAACTTTAAAGTGTAAAGTTTGAAATAGGTATACAACAGTGCAAATAATACCTCAGTCAAGATTCCACATGAACCTTTGTAATCCCTTACTCCAGCCATTCTATGCCCTTTTCAGTGTATATATTTTCCCTTGACCTGTCTTCTAGCTCACCAATTTTTTTTTAAAGATTTTATTTATTTATTTGACAGAGAGAGATCACAAGTAGACGGAGAGGAAGGCAGAGAGAGAGAGAGAGAGAGAGGGAAGCAGGCTTCTTGCTGAGCAGAGAGCCTGATGTGGGACTCGATCCCAGGACCCTGAGATCATGACCTGAGCCGAAGGCAGCGGCTTAACCCACTGAGCCACCCAGGCGCCCCAGCTCACCAATTTTTGTTAAGTGGGTTTAAGCTGCTGTTGAAGATTTTTGAAGTCATAGCACGATTGACATTTTGGGCTAATTCTTTGTTTTGTGGGTTCCCTGTGATTTGAAGGATGTTTAACAGCATCTCTGCCTCTACTCACAAGATGCCAGTAGCACCTTCCTTCTGGTACACCCCCGAATGTCTCCAAGTATTTGTTGGTCCATCCATGAAGTATCTGTCTGGAGTCAAAATCCATCTGAGTCAAAAATCATCACCTTTAAAAAACAGAATGTATCCATTAGATTCATAATTTTACTTATTTAAGTAGATGTTACATTGTAATGTTACATTGTTAATGCCAGAATTTCCATTCAATTCCCTTTCTTACAATTACAAATTTTCTACTCATTCTATTTATTATCACACACTATTTCATTAATGCTTAATGAGTTAGTATAAAATATATCTGAAAACTCTAATATCAAGATCTCTAGCGATTTCTCTTTTATCTTGGTTTTTTAGTAAAATCTTAGTCTATCAAGCTATCTGTTTTCCTGTAATTTCTTATGAGAGGCAGATATTACTAATTCAATCAAGTACCAAGACAGTTGAGTTTTAGCTGCAGTCCTTGTAAGGCAGACTTATTCCATATTTACCCTTCTTTCTAGGGTGTAGACCCTGACAGTATTAATAAAAAGCTTACAATAATATAAGACTGTAGGTTAATTATACCTTAATAAAAAGAAAAAAAAACATACTGTATTTACTGGGAAATTGTTGTTGTTGTTGTTGTTGGGTCTTGAACTTTTGATCTTTGCCTCCCAGGTCTGTGATATTGACCATCTGTGCTCAGCTTCTTAGTCTGGTAGTTTCTGCTTCAAGAATGGATATTCATGTCGTGGAGAAAAGCACCACCAAATGCAGGCTTACCTCTCTCAGCTTGACTTCTCTTTCAGATTTTGGCTCAATATTCCCCCATGGCCTTGCAGGTTCTGTGTGCCTTAAATTGATGTAATGTATTTTATAGCTTTCTAGCATTCTCAGAAGGCTGATTGTTTCAGAACAATTCAGATAGCAAGTGTCAGATTATTTTGTACCACTCACTTACTTTTCCTTTGTTAAAAATCTATCTGCAGAATTATGGAATGATTTAGAATTGAATGTGCACCTATTTTTTTTCCTTCTGTACAGTTCTCTCCTATGTGATCAGCTCTAGTTCACAGCCATAGTTTTGGTTTTTGTTCATCCTTTTGTTTTCTTTTTTTTTTTTTAATTTAACCTTACTATTTATTTATTTATTATTTTTATGTTATTTTTTTCAGCATTCCAAGATTCATTGTTTATGTACCACACCCAGTGCTCCATGCAATATGTGCCCTCCTTAATACCCACCACCAGGCTCATCCATCCCCCCACCCCCTTCCCCTCCACTCCTTTTGTTTTCAAAAAGTATTACATGCTGGGTGCCTGGGTGGCTCAACTGATTTAGCATCTGCCTTTGGCTCAGGTCATGATCCCAGGGTCCTGGGATCAAGTCCCTCACTGGGCTCATTACTCAGTGGGGAACCTCCTTCTTCCTCTACCTGCCACTCTCTCTCTCTGAGAAATAAATAAATAAAGTCTTACAAAAAAAAGTATTACATGCAACAAGAAGAGAATCCAAACACAGAATAAGGAATAGCTAATAACGTTCCCCCAAATATTTAACTCCCATTCCTCTAAAATAAGTAATATTAATAGCTTGTTCTATAACACTCCAACTTTTCCTCATATTCATATGCACTTATATTCACATATGCATGTATTCCCACACAGCATCCACAAACACAAAGAATGTCAAATTTTCTCATGTTCACAAAAGTAAGTTTATTTAAGTGTGTTTATATATATTTAAGTTTTCTTCCTTTGATTAAAAAATCATGTATTGTGGATAACACTCCTGGACTTGTTGCATGAGGTTTTAGTGCGTTGTTTGTAAGAACTGCATAGTGTTACATAGTATAGACATATCATATTTTTTCAATTGCTTTCCTATTGAAGGATAATGAGTTTATGTCATATGATGCTGTAATACCCATTTATATATGTATACTTGTAGAAAAGACTTACTGCAAGAGGATAACTGTGTCACAGGATCTGTATAATTTAATTATAATATATATCGTTCCATCGCTTCCCCAAAAGTTTGAATTCATTAACATTAATGCATTAGCGTTATTGGTGAATCCACACAAGTTCCCAAATTATCACTTGTCTAGGACATTCTTCTGTGTGTGTGTGTTTTAATTCAGGCAACCTGCAGATAAAAATTATGTTCTTTATCTTTTATTTTTAATTTTCTGACCAATAAAAGACCACTGGAAACTGATACATATATATCATATCTGTAATATATATAATATATAAATTTTATATATAATATATAGATTCTGTAACATTTAATAAATATATAATACTATATAATCTATAATTAAATATAATTAAATATTTAATTAAATATATATTTTTATATATACATATATATGCATATATGACCAATATTTTAAGTTAATATTAAAATCCCTACTAACAAAACAAAGTCAAAAATATCTTCCTGAAGTAACAAGAAAATGGCAAGATGATTTCAGTGTAAATCTATAGAGAGATCATTAGAAAGTCAAAATGAAAATTTTAAAAGTCAATACATGCTGAATATACTGACATCTGAGACTGACTCACATTGTCAAAGTAAGGGAGGATGAGCCTGTCAGGGGAGGTTTGGAAAGATCAGGCTGGGGAGTCAGGCTATGTTGGATGCACAAAGATCTCCCTGTATGAGCTACATTATAAAATTGTGAGATTAAGATGAAATCAAATGTACAAGATTTCTCTCCATTAGGAATTTATTCAGTGTAATATTCTAAATCTAGATTTTTCATCTGTCACTCATCTGAAATGAGCAACCTTCTCAAGTGGAAATTTATTTTGTTATCACAGAAAACTCCAAGGGAATTTTCTCTGATCTTACTCATTGCAGACATCTGAACTTCTTTCTCTAATTGCCACATAACATCCACACAAGTAGCTATATATCTATAATAATTTCTTAAGGATTAATGAACTCAGGATTTATTTGTAGAAGTAACCACAAGTCCACACTTCATAAGAAGAACTCTTTACTCCTTACTATAAACACTAATATATAATCATATACTATAAATTCTGTAGGGAGTTCACATTAGCCAATTTGTTTTATTAAATTTATTTGACAGGTGGGAGAGAGAAAGAGAGCACAAGCAGGCAGAGTGGAAGACAGAGAGAAAGGGAGAAGCAAACTTCCTGCTAAACAGAGAGCTCCATGTGGGGCTCTATCCTAGGACCCTTGGATCATAACCTGAGTGGAAGGTAGACGCTCAACCAACTGAGCCACCCAGGCACCCCACCAATTCATTTGCATTAAGTAATTTTTGATATAATTTGCAGGCGTGGTTAAAGGAATGTCTTCTGGGCTGCACAATATGTATTTTCTTCTTATTCCTTGTAATGTTCTCATCTGACAAATTGTCTACCAGAATGGCTGGACTTTGTTTAATAGCCTTTATTTTCATCTTTGTTTAAGCATTTCCTTAAGCTTCAAATTACTGATTATCACTTTCTTTCTAAATCTTTTAACACTTTTCTCTCAACTGGAACATTGTTACCAGTATTGAAATACTACTGAGTCTCTTGAATCATGAACAAAATAGAGAATCTCTAAACCCACACGTGCTTCTAATTTCTCCTCTCTCTCCAGTGTCCCCAACTATTAGCCTCTCCCAGGGAGTTTCTCTTCTTTCCTTCTTCTTCTACTCTTCCTTCTTTTCACCCCAGCATAGCTTCATCCTCTTGAAACAATTCACACTAAGATCACTGTTGACTTCCAGCAGTACCTGATCTCAGTAGAGGACACCAATCCACACACTTTTTGTATTTGTCTCTTAAATATAACCATTTCCTCCACTATCATGAGGCCATATTCTCATTTCTCCATTCTAACGCTCTAGCTCTTCACTCTTCCATTTGCAAGGCATTCTCCTCATGGAACCGTTATCTTTCAGCAGGTGCATGAAACAAACTCCTCCCTGAGCTTTCCATCTTCACTCCACATTACTTTCCCTCTACTCCACAAGGTGGCCAGAATGTGATTTCCAAAATGAACATCTGATATGTTATTTTCCTCTGAAAGCTTTTCTGTGGTGTCCCAAGGCCTCCAACTGTTGCATGAGTCCCAGCTTTGTCTGGCTCTGTCCCCTCTGAGCCTCATGTGCTTCATACTCAGGACCCCTGTCTGACACAAATCCCATCAGAACCTGTTTGCACACTCTCTTGCCAACTTGCACCTTTCCTTCACGCTGCTCATCACAGCAACTAATTGTACATTACGTGGTGTGATTTTTCTGATTTCTGCATATGTACTGGAAACATCCTGGGGACAAGATCCTTTATTCATTTATTGGTTTATTTTTCACTTGTAAAACTGCCTGATCATAATGCTTTTGGGAAGTGGAAAGAGCTCTTCCTAAATTTGCTTGTTACTTTCACAGTAATTGATCAATCCAGCAATATTTCACAAATATTTTGAAAAAAGTTGTGAAATTTTAATTCCCTTAGTATTATTTTCTCCGTATTTCAAACATACTGCCTAATAATTGAGAAAATGTGATTTAAAAAAATCCTTAGTAACTTTTATTTTTCATATTTATAACTTATCTGGTTTATTTGTGTTTTCCTCTTTAATCATTGAAACACTTACAATTGGTGGTCATTTCTAATTCTTAGAGTACTGATTCTATTTGTGGTATCTGCTGACCCTCCTTTTTCTATGGTTGCTCTTACTTTAATACTTCTAGATTGTGAGCTCATCTCTAATGAATTTATATTATACTCCATGAGAATCTCTTGAATGAACTTATAAGCAGCTCCATGTTGGTTCTGGAGATTTCCCACATATTTCAAAAATACTTTGCTATTTTCATGTTATTCTCTTAGTTTGAATTACTGGTACCAAATGTAGCAAAGAATTCAAATCCTATAGTTTTGAGTCATACAAGTCTGAGAGTTAGATTTCCTCAGGGTGACTGATTTTTTTCATTTTCATTTTTATTTCCTTTTATCTATCCAAGCTCCAGATCATAGGCAACATTCTTTATTTCAATCCATAATCTTGTAGAAGGATTTTTTTCAATATCTGTGTTTGGAGAGGCAGTAATGCTTTAACACTTAGAATCTAGGTTCCAGTTTCTCATGATTCTTTGACCAGAGAGCTTATCTTTTATTCCTGTGAAGCCTTTAGAACCTCTGTCCTCTAGCCATACTGCCACCTCTATGGTTGCTCATAGCATCAGATGGTTGGTTCTTAGTATTTCTCCCTACATTTCTCTCACATGCATCTTGTGCTTTCTTTCTTTGGAACTTGGATAGAAACATCTGTTACCTATAAAATATTTTATATTTAAAATTATTTTTTCTAAAATCTGTTTCGATGTTTGTAAATATTCAAAATATTCCACCAGAATTTCTACAAATTTATTGCAGTCTTAGGGAAAGGGAATCTGATTAAAATGGACTCTGCCATGTTGCCTGAAATGGCCTCTACTGCCTTCACAGGTAAGAAGGTTGAGATCAGTCTGGATAAAAACTTTTTTTAAAGGTAATAATATTTTTTAAAGATTTTACTTATTATTCATTTATTTGATAGAGAGAGTGAGCATGAGGGGATGAGGAGCAGAGGGAGAGGGAGAGAGAGAATATCAAACAGACTCACACTAAGCACAGAGCCACACACAGGGCTCAATCTCAGGACCCTGAGATCATGACCTGAGCCAAAACCATGAGTCAGATGCTTAACCCACTGAGCACCCCCAGGGATCCCTGGCAATAATATATTTTATTTACCTCCATGTATCCAAAATATTGGCAGTCCAACATGTAACAAATATTTGAATATTTTTTAAAGATTTTATTTGTGGGCGCCTGGGTGGCTCAGTGGGTTAAGCCGCTGCCTTCGGCTCAGGTCATGATCTCAGGGTCCTGGGATCGAGTCCCACATTGGGCTCTCTGCTCAGCAGGGAGCCTGCTTCCCTCTCTCTCTCTGCTTGCCTCTCTGTCTGCTTGTGATCTCTGTCTGTCAGATAAATAAATAAAATCTTAAAAAAATAAAAAAATAAAGATTTTATTTGTTTATTTGACAGAGAGAGGCACTCAGCAAGAGAGGGAATGTAAGCAGAGGGATTGGGAGAGGGAAAAGCAGACTTCCCACCAAGCAGGGAGACTGATGTGGAGATTGATCTCAGGACCCTGGGATTCTGACCTGAGCTGAAGGAAGACGCTTAATGACTGAGTCGCCCAGGCGCCACTGTAACCAATATTTGAATATTGATAATGAAATGATTTATAATATTTTCTATCCACACTAAGTCTTTGAAATATAGTGTGGATTTCACAATTAAAGTAAATTTCAACTTGAATTAACTACTTGTGATAATAGACAGTAGCTACATTTGTGTATGATCATAGATGGTAGCAAAGCACAATGTACAGACCTGTTGAATTAACTGTGTGTACATCTAAAACTAAAACTAACAATATGCACCAAGTATACCTCATTAAAAATAAAAGGAGAGAGAATGTTATTATAAACATTATTTATTTATTATTTATTTATTTATTTATTATTATAAACATTGAAACAGATTTTAGAAAAAAATAATTTTGAATATAAAATATTTTACAGGTAACAGATGTTTCTATCCAAGTTTTTAATGGTTATATTGGACAGTGAAGAGCTACTGAAAATCTCTTCTACTCTCTCCTTTGGCACATATTGTTAGTTTTAGTTTTAGATGTACACACAGTTAATTCAACAGGTCTGTACATTGTGCTTTGCTACCATCTATGATCATACGCAAATGTGGCTACCGTCTATAATCACACAATGCTATTGCAATACCGTTGAATATGTTTCCTATGCTGCACCTTTATCCCCATTCTGTAACCAGAAGTCTGTACCTCCCACTCCCCTTCACCTGTTTTGCTCATTTCCCCTACCAACCTCCACTCTGGGAATCACCAATTTGTCCTCTGTGTTTGTAGGTCTGATTCTGCTTTTTGTTTGTTTAGAGTCCACATATCAGTGAAATTATTTGTCTTTTTCTGTCTGATTTATTTCACTTAGCGTTATAACCTCTAGGTCCATCCATGTTTCACAAACAGCAAGATCTCTTTCCTTCTTGTGACTGAATAATATAGCAGTGTGCATATATATACACCACATCTTTATCTATTCATCTATGGTTGGACAGTTGGGTTGCGTCCATATATTGGTTATTGTAAATAATGCTGTTATAAACATCAGGGTGCACATATCCCTTCGAATTAGTATTTTATTATACATTTATTACAGAGATACAAATATCTTTTCAAATTAGTGTTTTTGTTTTCTTTCAGTAAATAACCAATAGTGGAATTATTGGATGATTTGGTATTTCTATTTTTAATTCTTTGAGAAACTTCCATATTGTTTTCCACATTTACATCCCATGATTTACCAACAGTGCATTAAGGTTCCTTTTTCTCCACATCCTCCTCAACACTTGCTATTTTTTCTCTTTTCAATTATAAACATTCTGACAGGTATAAGGTGATATCTCAGAGTGGTTTTGATTTGCATTTCCCTGATGCTCAGAGATGTTGAGCATCTTTTTATATGTGTGTTGGCCATCTGTATGTCTTCTTTGGAAAAATGTCTATCCGGGTCTACTGCCCATTTTTCAATTGGATTATTTGTGTGGGTGGGTTGGTGTTGAGTTATATAAATTGTTTATATATTTAAGAGATTTATATATTTAACCTCTTATCAGATATGTCATTTGCAAATATCTTCTCCCATTCAGTAAGTTGCCTTTTCACTTTGCTGATGGTTTCCTTTGCTGTGTAAAAGCTTTTTATTTTGATGTAGTCCCAGTGGTTTATCTTTTCTTTTGTTTGCCTTGCCTGGGGAGATACATCTAGAAAAAATGTTGCTAAGGCCAAATTCAAAGAAACTACTGCCCATGTTTTCTTTTAGGAGTTTTACGATTTCATGTCTCGCATAGGTTTTTATGAATTAACCCCCCCCCCCTTTTTTTTAAGAGGGGGAGGAGAGGCAGAGGGACAGGGAGATAGAGAATCCTAAGCAGGCTCCATGCCCAGTTTGGAGCCTGACATGGGTCTTGATCGTACAACCCTGAGATCATGACCTGAACTGAAATCAAAAGTCAGATGCAAAAACAACAAATACTGTTACACTGAAAAGAGATAAAAAATAAAAAAAGAAAAATTAAAAAAAAAAAAAGAAAAAAAAGTCAGATCCATAACTGACTGAGCAACCCAGGTGCCCTTGGATTAAAATTTTTAAATAATACACGGTTACTAAGTAGCAGCATCAGGACTCAAACTCACATTATGACAATGCCTAGAATTGTGTCTGACAGATAACAGACAGTCAATAAATGGTTGGTGATTAAATGTCTAAATAAAACCAAGGAAATAAGACGCATTTTCTTCTGTTGGCACTGCCATCAATGATGGAAAGGGAGAAAGCATCAAGACTCTTGCTTTCTGTACTTCACAGTGGGTATGTATTCAAGAGGGAGAGATATCTTGGACCTTTCTGAATTTGAGACTTTGTTACCAAGACACCTAAAGGAGAAATGATTAAACCCAGACGCCGCCTCAGTCAAGACAAGGAGAGCTGAGAAGTGATACTGGCATTTTAGGATTACTCAGTAATTTTTCATTCAAGTCCCTTACAAATGCTATACATTCCTTTTCCAAAGCATCCTAATTCTTCATCTATCCAGTAGTCACATTTAGAACACAGCAAATGTTAACAGAGGACAAGCAGCCATCATTTTAATCCAGCTCTAAATGCTGACACATTTCAACTGATTTACAAAGTTCTTTAAAGAAAAGAATCTATTATAAGGTACCCCTTGCTTTTCCAAAGTTTGCATTATGTTACTTCACTTTTATAAAATATCTACATTAGCACTTGTTTTTACTAATTCAAAGAACTCCAAAGAGGATTTTTACTTTCATAAGAAAAAAAAAGGGGGGGGGACAAAAGTAACTAATATTCAGAATCGGTTTTACAGTGAGATGAGTGGGCAGAGAGGTAGCAAGCACCCCAGGGCAATGAGAGTGGCACCGCCAGTGCCCTCCCTGGGAGTCAAACTCAGTGTCTCAATATCAAGTGCCAATCTCTGCACTGCGTCTCGGAGCATCTGGACTTTATCTCCATTTTAATGTGTGTTTCCATTAAGATAATGTATCTTAAGGTATCAGAAAAGCCTCAGAGAGGTGATTTTTTGAATCTGGGAGAATTTTTTAAAATCACCATATAAATTAAAGGTAATCACTTCTTTGTTTAACACCATTTCAACGTATGGAAAGTTTCCTAGGAATGCCCTATTTTCTGATAGTGGGAAATCTTGTACCTCTGTTATATCGGAAGAGTAAAGAAAAACTTTCATCCAGTTACACAAAATATATTAAATTATTCAGTGGATAAATCAGATTTTGATTTCCAAAACAGATATTTTGTTTAAAGTCTCTGGAACAAGAGACTGTTATGCTGAAAAAAAAAAAAAAAAAAAAGGATCTTAACTAAAAAGAACAAAGCAGGTAATGAAAATGGAAAAAAAAAAGAAGTCTGTGGAAGACATTTTAACTTTTATAGTACTATTTCATATTACCTCCTCAATTCCAGACTTGTCTCGGCATTTCAGGTTTCATCTTCCTACCCTCAATATATATAGCACAGCGCCCAGACTGATGTTGCTAACATGTAGGTCAAACTTCATCCTCCATTGGTGCCTAGGTAGCTCAGTTGTTAAACATCTGCCTTTGGCTCAAGCCATGATCCTAGAACCCTGGGATCAAGCCCTGCTTAGGGCTCCCTGCTCAGAGGGAAGCCAGCTTCTCTCTTTCTCACTCCCACTGCTTGTGTTCCCACTGCTATCTCTTTCTCCATCAAATAAATAAATAAATAAATAAATAAATAAATAAATAAATAAATAAAATCTTTAAGAAAAGGAAAAAAAATAATAAACTGCATCTTCTTGTACTCAACAACGATGAATAGTTCCTTATATGTGAAGAGTAAGAGCCCAAATTTTAATAATGACCATAAGGTCCTACAAAATCTGGCCCCACCTCCTAGTAAACTGCTCTCATCTCCTTTGGTCATCCCTGACACCTGGTTAATTCTACCCCAGCTACGATGCCTCCATGATGTTCCTTAGACATACCTGTTGGGCCTTCCTCTGGAGCCTCAGTCCTAGCTTTTCTCTTGCTTGCATTTCTCCTCCCTTTGAAAATCCCATAGCTTCCAGGCTCTCTCTGTTCCATCCAGCCTCAGTCTGGTCAGCTGTAATCCTCCTAGTGATCTTCCTTGGAAAATCCATTTCTACTTGGGACCTATATTCCTTGTTCTCACCAATGTACTTTTGATTCCCCTTTCCAGTCTTTCTTTTTCTCTAGAACATTTATTATCATCTAATATGCTACACACACACACACACACACACACACACACTTCAAAATATATATATTATGTTATTTAAATTCAAGTTAGTTAATATATAGTACATTATTAGTTTCAGGGGTAGAATTTAGTGATTCATCAGTTGCATCTAACACCCAGCACTCATTACATCAAGCCCACTATGTCCTTAATTCCCACCACCCAGTTACCCCATCCCCTCATCTACCTACCCTCCAGTAACTCAGTTTTGTTTCCTAGAGTTCAGAGTCTCTTACGGCTTGTATCCCTCTGTTTTCATTTTAGTATATATTTCCTTCCCTTCCCCTATGTTTATTTGTTTTGTTTCTTAAATTCCACATGTGAGTGAAATCATGTGGTATTCATCTCTCTCTGATTGACTTATTTTGCTTATCATAGTATCCTCTAGTTCCATCCATGTCATTGTAAATGGCAAGATTTCATTCTTTTTGCTGGCTTAGTAATTTTCCTGTGTGTGTGTGTGTGTGTGTAACATATCTTCTTTATCCATCTATCAATGGATATCTTATCTTTTTCCAATAAATATCAGGGTGCATATGCCCCTTCAAATCACTACGTTTGTATCCTTTGGATAAATACCTAGAAGTATAACTTCTGGGTCATAGAGTAGTTCTAGTTTTAAGTTTTTGAGAAATTGTTTTTCCATACTGTTTTCCAAAATATATTTATTTTGTTTATTATCTGAATGCCCCTGATACCATGTCAGCTTCACAGATTTTATTTTATTTTATTCCTAATGTATTCTCAACTCCTAGAACATTGCCTAACACCAGTAGGCACTTTATAAACATTGGACAATGTGTAAATGAATGAAAACTGAGTAAAAAAATAGCACTTAGAGAATCTTGGGCATGTAAGGCAATTTTCTGTGCATGTCACACATATTGATTCATTTAATCTTATGAGTTTTGTCCTCATGTATTCCTGTTACAGTTGAAGAAATCAAAGCACACATATTGCATAACTGTTGTAGGGCATCAAATAGAATTTTAAAATAATTTCTGTGTTCTGTATCATTGGCAATTTTTTCCATTGCCTCTCAGACAAAATACCACTATTTTAGCTTTGTATTTTAGCATATCTGCGATCAGTTCCACTGATCATCTTCCTAGATAACTGGATTATTCTCTTTCCAATTATACTGGAAGTTCCTATGGGGGAGCTGGGGAGATGAAAATAATAAGAGAAAGAAGACCTAGTGTAATAATCTTTGACTGATCTCTTGATGTGGGCCAGGCACCATGCCAGTCTGTTATGTGTGCATCTCATTTAATCCTTACCAAAACCATGAGAAGGCTGAGGTTTAGAGAAGTTAAACTGTTTTTCCAAGATCACAAAGGTAGTCAAAAACTAAGCCTGTAATTTGATCTGGGTGCTCCCAGTTCTGTAGATACAAGTCCCAACACAGTTGGGGTTTGTTCAGTGAATCACCAGGCTGACATCAAGGCATTGACTGGACTGCCTTCCTTCCTGGAGGTTCTGGGGAAGAAGTGTTTCTGAGCGCCTTCAGGTGGTTGAAAGATTTGTTGCAGTTGCAGGACTGGGGCCTTCATTTCCTAGCTGTTTGTCAGTTGGGGGCTACTTTCACAGCCTAGAGGCTGCCCACAGTCCTTCCATGTGACCACCTCCATCTTCAAAGGCAGTAATTATACTTCAAATTCTTCTCACAGATTGGATCTCTGACTTTCTCTTTTTCTGAACCCTGATCCATATTCATGAGCCTCATGTAATAAAGTCAGGTCCACTCCTATAATCTCCCTATATTGAGGTTATCTGATTTTAGAGCTTAATTACATCTGTCAGATACCTTTTGCTATATGGGGAACCATAACCATGGGAGTCACAGCCCTGGGTATTGTATAGGGCATTCATACCATGGGTTGGAGATATGGATAGACGTCTTAGAATTCTGTCTATCATACTGTCCACCTGCCTTCACTTTTCCTTCACTTCCCCTCACTCTTCCCTTCAAACATCTACCCATTCTCCTGATAATTACTTTGTTTCTTTCTTGGAAAAATATCAGTATACACACATGAATCTTGCCCCTACCCATAGAAAGTTGGTCACTGGCCTTGAACCCTCCAACCCACATTAGTTTTGAGGACCTGAAGGTAGGGATAGAGGAAGGCAAAAGTCAAGCCAGAAGGTTTTGCATGCCATGTGTACTTGTTTCCTATGTCAGCCATAACAAATTATTACAAATGTAGTGGCTTAAAACAACACAAAAATTTATCTTACAATTCTTTAGACCAGAAGATTATTGGGAAGTTCACAGAACAATGCAAGATATCCGCAGGGCAGCATGCCTTTCTGGAAACTGTATAGGAGAATCTATTTCTTGCCTTCTCCACCTTCTGGATGCAACCTGTGCTTCTGGGTTCACAGTCCCATTTCCTTTACTCTTGCAGCCCTCAGTGTTGCTCCTCTCCGGCCTCTCTTCCACTGTCAGTCAGAGTCTCTCTCTCTCTCTAACCTTAGCTGGGAAATGTTGTTCAGTTTCAAGGACACACTTGCTGGGATTGGATAATCCAGAACAATCTTAGGGTCTATCCCTGTGATCACATCTGCAAACCCTCTTTTGTCATGTGAGATAACATATTTAAAGGCTCCAGTGTGATGGTGTAGATATCTTTGCAGTAAAGTGTGTGTTATTCTTCACACCACATCATGTTAAGAAGTCTGGGTTTTCTTCTGAAGGTAAGTAGAATCACTGAAGGCTTTGTAGCACACGGTGGCTAAAACATATTTGCATTTTGAAAGATCTCTCAGCTTCCAGTTTCAAATTAATGATGGGAAACGGCCATGTTAATCAAAAATAGCTAGCTTGCACAGAATACGAACCACATTTCTAGCACTCTTTGAAGTGTGTTGGAGTCCTTAACTCATTTAACCCTTATAAATTAGGTAGTATTTATGCTAACAATAACCCCCTTTTATAGATGATAAAAAAGACTCACAGCAAATTTAAATAACTTGCCCAAGAATATATATGTAGTGAGTGCCAGAAGTAAGACTCACTCCAGGCAGTGTGGCTTCCAGAGCCAATATTCTAAGTTTTTTTAAAATTATTATTATGTTATGTTAGTCACTATTGCAGTAGATCAGTAGTTTTTGATGTAGTGTTCCAAGATTCACCAATATTCTAACCTTAACAGGAGGACCCCCTCTTTTCAGACTGGAAGAGGGAGGAAACATGTCAGGCAGAGTGGTCAGGAAATGCTTTACAGATGCAACAAGACATGCGAAAAGACCACAAAGAAGGAGAAGGACTTGAAAAACTCAAGAGGAATGAAGAAGGACTTCCATAAATACCTTAATGATAGTCAAGTCCATGTCCTCCCATGTCTATAACATAGGATCCATGGCCCCTATAATTGCTTGCCTCTTTAAATGTTTGAAAGAGTGAATCAGGGCCACTCCAGAACAATGGGCGCTGATGGGTGTAGTCTTCCCCCTTTGATTGCTGCTTTGCAAGTTTCACAAATAACTAGCCCCCTGAGAGCTTGCCTTTCTCAGACTGAATTCCATTTTGATTTTTTCATCCCTCTTGATGCTCATCTCTTTGTGCCAAAATTGTATTTTTCCAAAGATGTTTTCAAAAGTGTTTTTGTTCTGATTTAATAGGCTCAGTTTTCAGTGTTTGGGCTGACACTGAGGAGGTGCTTTATGAAAAGTGAATGCATTTGAATGGTGAAGTTTCCTGTGAACAGAAATACAGTATTGTTCTACTCTGAAGTTCCTAAGAGCCAGCTTCTGTTATTTTATTTCTAGATTTCCTTCCATCTTCTTCTTTAAAACTTTTCAAAAATGACATCAAACAGCCTTCTTCTTGCTATGAAATAGAGAAAGCCCTTTCATCTGTAGGAAGGCTGGTGGTGAAAGAATTATCAAGCATGGAAAACCAGGGCTATTGTTCTTATAAAATATATTAACTTGAAAAAAAAAAAAAACCCTTCCTCTTCAGCTACGCACTGTGAAATACCTCCTCTATATCTATAATCCTTAAAATCTGAGATGGTCACAGAAAGATACAGCACATCAAAAACTGGATAGTGAGGGCACCCATGTGCACATCCTTCCAGGAAGGAATGACCCTGCAAAAGACAGAAGACAGCATGTCTTCATCACTGATTTTGTGCTACGAAAAGCGCTGGGTTACTTTTTTATGTAGCTTAAGTCATTCAATTTTTTGAACACCCTTTGAGAAACCTACTCTGATCCCCATTCTATAGATGGTGAAACTGAGCCATAGAGGAAGTAGGCAACTTATTCTAAATTTTTGCCAGTGACAAGGCCAGGGTTTCATTTCAGGTAATAAATTAATAAATGATTCATAAATCACATCATTTACCTTGTTAAGTTAGCATTGTTTTGAGAAATGACTATTTATGAAGGTTTCTGCTTCTTTTAAGAGATGTGAGAGCACTAAGATTTTAGTAAATTTGAGCAGAGAGAAAAATAATCATTTGTTGAACATCAGATGTGTTGAATGTTTAATGTACACTTGGACCTATACTTTAAAGCATGACTTAGGAACATGCTCTATGAAATCTTCCCATCAAAAAGCTTTATTTATTATAGGTTGAAAAATTAGCATTTCATTTCTATAGCAGAGCTAATAAATAATATTCTATTTGTGTTCAATTTTATATTACATATGGTATTCTCTGTTTTTTTTTTTACACTTTTGAGTTTGCAAACATTTCCTAATTCATTATCTCACTGAATATCCTGCCCGTCCATGAGATGAGCATTACTTGACCTCCTGTACTCTTATTAAGCTGAGGCTTAGAAACCGTTCAGTAGCATGAGTAAGAAAACACAGCTAATAAATTGTGAAGCAGGACCTAGAACATTGTTCTTCAGCCACCAACATATAATTCTTCAGACCATGTAGGCTGACATCCTAATTAATCTATAAATAGACACAGTAGAGTCTTACAAATACAAAGAGAACAGAGTCTCTATAGGACAGTCTAAGGCAGTTTGCCCAATCAGGAGTTTTTCACCCTCCAACATTAAAAAAGAATTTCTGTATCTTCTATATTCATTTGTTCGCTTTTGACTCCAACTTCAAACTCACACCTTGAACCTTCAGAATTGATGTGTAGCCCCCTTCCACGGTATTGCAGTTCACCTTTCTCCTGTGGTTTTCATTTTGACTTGTCCTTCTCCATATCAACATCCCATATAGGATTAGGATTTTCTGCTATGGATGTAGACCATCAAGATCCGAACTACACATGTAGAGGCCAGTTGTGTGTCACACTGCAGCAACAGGTAGGACCAAATGCAGTTAATATAATCATAATAGGAGGCTTGTTGAAGAAGAAAAGCAAACCTAGTCTGAAAAATGGGTAGGAAACTGTGAGAAAAGAGGGGGGACAAGGGGAGGGAAAAAAGAGTCCTCAGTACAAGAAGAATAAAGGTTGAGTGAGCACAGGATGTATAGAGAGAGCGAGAGGCAAATGTTCGTTAATCCCAAATTTGTTATGCTGCAAACTTATTTTCAGCTCTTATTCATATCCTGAATAATTCGCAAGCAGATAAACACACACACACACACACACACACACACACATAAACATGCTACTAAGGGTTCACAGAATTTTTACTTTCTAGTTAGAAACACATGGACACAAAGGACTTTGGAGGATTTTGTAAAGATGTAATTATTCCAAATGCACAATTTTGTCAGCTTGCTTTTACAATCAAAGTGCTGCATGAATTTCAAAGTAAATACAATCTTTGTTATGTTAGAAAGCTCTTAAGTCACTGTCTTAAAAAATAAAGTAGGGACAGCTTCAGCAAATCATTGCAAACCTCAAAGGCTTACTGTTTTGGTGTATGACTCCTATTAGTAATGTCCTGAAGAAGTCCTACCTAATTGATGCCATCCATTATCAGTTTCACGTTTTATGATACGTAAAGATAAAGGAGGGAAAGGAAGAGATCTAGTATTGACCACCCATTAAAGGACAAGAATAAAGTAGGCTTCTTATTTTCCATGACATTATGTTCTCATAACTGTTCTACATTCTAAATATTATGCACATTTACAAGATGACAAAAAAGGAGAAAGAGGTTAACTCAATTTGCCAAGGTCAGACACCAAGTATGTTTTGGAATCAGGCTTTAAGTTCGAGTCTATTTGTTGACATAGGTAATGATCTTCACACATTTTCAATTGCGTGATACGATTAGCCAACATATATATTACTTTTTCCTTGGAAAATGTATATAAAGGTCCAGAAAATGAGAATATCATGACCTTGCTTGATTTATTCATTTGTTGTATTGATGTATTCATGACCTTAGAAGCAAGTGTTAGTTTTCTTTTCCTTTTTGCTTGAGTTCAGGATTGGAATGGACTGGTGTATACACGTAATATTGTCATTTAAATATCATAAAACTAACTCCAGAAATTATCTTTACAGAAAATAGCAATAAAAATGTTTTGCTCCTACTGTTTAGTTATGATAGTCTAACTTATTTAATGAAAAAATACCAAATGTCAGTGGGTTAACTTCATACAAGTTTATACTTGTATGAAGTTCATACAAGTTTGTTCTCTTCCTTTGTAATCCACATGGATTTGTAATCCACATGGTCAATAAAAAAGTGGGTGGGGGGAGAATTTTAGTTGGTTCCATGGACTGAGAAACACATCTCTTCTCCTAAGCATAGTTTTTTAAACTTACTTGGACTTTTCCTCTTCTTCATCCACAGCTTCCTGCCCCTCACCTCTTTCTCCCTCTAAACTAAATGGTAACATAAAACTATCAACATCTAGTGAAAAGACTACACCCTTCGTCTGACCTTTTGGAACACTGGATCTACTTGGTCTTTGTTGCTCAAAGCCTTTTTATCTTTGTTCCCTGCTGTTTTAAGTCTAGCAGTTGGCTTTTTTTTTTTCCCAACTCAAGGTCTCAAATTTCTAGACTATTCTTTTTTATTTATGCTTACAAATCAGCTGATCCTTTCCCAAATTAATTTCACTTTTAAATACTTTACAAGGTCAATAACTATAAACACACATTGCTAATATTCTGTGTTATGAGTTCATCCCTTAGAACAAGTCAGTTTGTCACAATGAAGTATGTTCACCATCTTTCCATCTCCAAAACATCCATATCCTTTCCATCCACCAAGACACAGCCTCAAAGAGGTATATTTTCTTAGGCAACTTCATATTTCTGGCACCATACATTCAATCAGTCAGAGTTTGAACAGGAAAATACAAATCACTCTAGAAATTTTAAACAAAACATTATTTAAAACAAAGATTTAGAGGCTTATAAAACTATTGAAGTACTTGAAGTTTTGTGGGATCACCATTTCTATATATACATTTCCATATTATTTGGCAAGACTTAATCTTCATCTAGACAATGTTAGTGAAAATGAATAGAAAAGAGAGAATCATATGGCACATAATAAGTATTTATTGCATTAATTAGTCATAAAGCCATAGCTCCATTTCAGTCTTTTTTTTTAAAGATTTTATTTATTTATTTGACCGAGAGAGATCACAAGCAGGCAGAGAGGCAGGCAGAGAGAGAGGAGGAAGCAGGCTCCCTGCTGAGCAGAGAGCCCGACGCGGGGCTCGATCCCAGGACCCTGAGATCATGACCTGAGCCGAAGGCAGCGGCTTAACCCACTGAGCCACCCAGGCGCCCCTCCATTTCAGTCTTAGGGATGAATTTTAAGGTCAGAATATCTGCCAACTGGATGCAGAATTCCATCCACCGGCCATTTCATACAAAAGGAATAATAAAGCAAAGACAAAACAATATTCCTTATGATTATTTTACTGTGGGTCCTTGGCATTTCTATGGGAACATGTTTGTATTGATGTATTCGTGCCAAGGGGGAAAAACATCCATGATCTGTTTTTATTCTTCATACCTAATGAGCCAGAGGGAAATTTTCAGTCTTTGTGGCCTAGCAGTGTTACTCAACTAAATAGGAAAATAGAGAAAGAATAGCCTGAAGCTATAAAGAAACTGAGAGCCTACACTGGCAGAGATCACCATTCAGCCAATTTTATAGGGGAAAGAAAACACTTTCATGTTCTTTCATATCTGTGGAAATATGACTTTGATTCAGGGTTTAAATGACCCTCTCACTTATGAGCTGTGTAAACTTGAGTAAGCTACTTAAATGTCAGAGCAAGGTATCCTCATCATCAAAGCTCATATTTCAAAGGGAATGGGAATGTAATGGGAATGACATAAAATGAATAAAATAAGTGTTCAGTATAAGGTGAGAAATTTTACATTATTGAAAGATGAAATGAAAAGTAGTAAGAAAAGAAGGAAAGAAAAGAAAAATGAAAGAAAGGTGGAAATGGGGAGAAAAGTATAAATAAAAGGAAGGAATAAATAAAATAAATAAAACAGATATGGAAGCAGGAAATTGTAAGCCTAAATGTAAAATGAATAGTGTTCCTAGTAAGTGGGTCAGAGGTTAAGTTTAGTGTGACTTACTTGATGACAAATTCTTGTATTGCCTGTGTACATACCTGTCTTTTTTTTTTTAAAGATTTTATTTATTTATTTGACAGAGAGAAATCACAAGTAGGCAGAGAGGCAGACAGAGAAAGAGGAGGAAGCAGGCTCCCTGCTGAGCAGAAAGCCGATGCGGGGCTCGAACCCAGGACCTGGGATCATGACCTGAGCTGAAGGCAGCGGCTTAACCCACTGAGCCACCCAGGCGCCCCCATACCTGTCTTTTTTAACATTACATTGCTTCAGTTCACTTCAATATCAAGTCCACACAGACCACACATCATGTACTCTCCTGGTTATTATGAAGTAGATGGGGGTGAGGGGCTGGAGTTGGGACCCAAAGCAGGTGGTGTTATGGCTAACTCCAGGAATTTCTACTAGGGTAATCAGAGAAAGAAACCTGCTTGAACATTGTGAGCAAACTGCAGACTCAGAACAAAAGTTATAATAGGAACGTCTTGTGGAGGGATTATTTTTTCTTCACCAACCAGGTACACAGTCTCAACAAGATTGCCAACATGTGGAAGCCACCATGAAAAGGTCCACTGTTCAATAGAATGGTAAGAACATATTGTCATAGCTATAAGTTGCTGAGGATTTTCAATTTCTTAATATAAGGCATTTTAGACACTGGTAATCACAAAATTAAACAAATAAAGAAGAATAGTATTATACTTACTTCAAAACAGAACCTCAGTTGTTCCTAGAGAACTGACAAAGTATTTCCCAGTAGCTTCAAGGCATGTGTTCAATTATAATGAAAATTCCTATTAAAAAAAAAAAAAACCCTCATAGTTCCTCATAAAGATATTCAGGAAAGTTTATTAACACAGCAAAAATTGTCCTTAAATGATCCATGAACCTTTAAAAGGCATTTCTTCTTTGGGGGGGAAAAATAACAAGATGTAATGAGAAGGCTTTCATTCTGAACAAATTCAGCTTCAATCCTAATTGTTCTATTCACTACCTTTGAATGCTTGGATATTTTACTTAAACTTCACCAGTCAAATGGGAGAAAATTGGTATTGGAAATATTGAATTCAACAATAAATGCATGGAAAATATCTGTTACAGTGTATATACTTACACCAAACAATAGCTCAAGTTCAAGTGCACACTGCAGTTCTAACACTATGCTACATCCACTACAACTCATTTAAAAAATAGAAAGATCAACAAAATGGCTAATATCCCTCTTCAGTGTGGTTCTGTTTGTGTCTTATATCCCTACTCTCTGTCAAACGAAACTCATTTACTTTGCTCATCCCAAACAGATAATGGAGATAAAACAAGATTAGTCCCCATGGCTCAGAATAATTTGGTTCAAAAGAGAGATTAAGAAGTCATGTTATGTCATACATGAGACCAACTTTCCTTGTTGGACCATGACAGAAAACATTGGGAGTAAAACTTAAAATGATTGATAAAAAATAAGAAAGCGCTCATCTCTATTAAGAAATGTCTTTCATGGCTTTGGCAGATTCCTGGCCATGAATTACAATGATGAGCACCATATCTGTTGAATCATGGTGTGTACAAATACAGATAATGAAAATACAATTTTTCATTATCTTGAATGGGTGCATGTCTTTCTCTTTGTTACTCTTAAAAATTTTCTCAAATAAGATACCAACAAAATGGGGCACCTGGGTGGCTCAGTGGGTTAAGCTCAGGTCATGATCCCAGGGTCCTGGGATGGAGCCCCGCATCGGGCTCTCTGCTCAGTGGGGAGCCTGCTTCCCTCCCCCTCTCTCTGCCTGCCTCTCTACCTACTTGTGATCTCTGTCTGTCAAATAAATAAATAAAATCTTAAAAAAAAAGATACCAACAAATTTTATCCAAAAAATACAAATGCAGAAAATACAAGGGGCTGTTCAATGAGAGATCTAAGCTTCAACATATTCGGGGGATGCTTTCTGTCAGTTTATAGTTAGGTTATACGTCTCCCTCCTCCTTTCCTTCATTAACGAACTTCTTACAAGGCAATTTAAATTTATGACCTCAGTTATCTCGTGCATTTCTTTCTTAACTTCTGGATGTGGATTCATTACCATCCAGGGTATATAAACTCTTTCTTACAAGAATTCTCATGCTTTGCCAGTTGTCTAAGCCAGTGATTTCCCAGTTTGACAAGATCCTTTTGACATTCTTTCTTTCTCTAGCACTCATGATGTTGTTCCCTTCATACACTTTAAATTATTCTGGCTCAATCTCTGCCCAACTTGCTTCTTTATTTACTTGTCCTTTCTCATGTCATGCTCTCATATTTATTCGCTATACTCTTATCTCTTAATTTCAACATATCTGAATCTCTTTCTCTCTCTTATCTGAATCTTTTCTCTTTAAGAAATGCTCAGCAGTTATGTTAAGTTGGAAAAAGTTTTTTTTCTTTATCTGTCCCTATCTTGTCCAAAGGATTGCATGGGTCCCTTTTATTAAAAGGCATGGGGTTCATAGCTGTTGAACTCCAAGACCATACCCATACATTTTGTTTAAAATATCACAACACTTTTCAAATTCTGTTTTGTTCAATGGCTTCTATAGTTTTAAATACTTAATTTTATAGTTGTTTGCCCCCCCTAACTATTCAAGATTATCTCTGTATTGATAGCTTTGGCTTTTACTGAAGTGTTAATGAATCTTATATCCAGAAATCTTTAGGAAAAAAAAATTGTCAAACTTCATTGACAGTTATTAAAATATTTAATAATGAATGGCCATCAATATTTGCGGGATAAACTACTGGACTACCACTACTTTTATTCTAAAGAGAGGAGATGGCAAAAGACAAAGGACTTCTATAATGTATTTAACACTTTTTTTTTTGAAAGATTTACTTATTAGAGAGAGAGAGCAAGAGGGGACGAGGTTGAGGGAGAGAGAGAAAAAGATTCTGAAGAAGACTCCACACTGTGTGTAGCCTGATGCAGGGCTTGATCTCACAACCCTGAGATCATGACATGAGCCAAAACCAAGAGTCTGATGCTCAACCAACAGAGCCACCCAGGCACCCCTGTATCTGACACTTTTAAGAATTTGTTTTTTAGTCATAGAATGTATAAATTTAAGAAAAACAATAATTTGGATAATGTTGGGGGAAATTTAGGTTTGCTTACAGAAGACTGGGCAGAATGCTTACTTGGTAAAGCCTTCTCTTCACAGTGATCTCAAAATAAATTAATATTGCAATGTTATGGACTTTATTGCTTCCCCCCAAAATTCATACATTAAGCCCTAATCCACAGTATGACTGTATTTGAAAGTAGGGCCTTTAGGAAGATAACTAAGGTTAAATGAGATCATAAAGGCACACCCCTAGTCAACCTAAGGACTGGTGTTCTTACAAGAAAAAGGATAGATGTTAGAGATCTCTCTGCATCTACATGAGCACAGAGGAGATGCCAGGAGAGAACACAGCAAGAAGGTGGCTTATTACAACAAGGAAAATAGCTCTTACCAGAAATCTAATTCACTAGCACCTGGATATGGATTTCTAACCTCCTGAAATGTGAGAAAATAAATGTCTATTGTTTAAGCCACCCAGGATGTAGTGCTCTGTTATGATAGCCTGAATAGACAAATACATGTAAAAATAGCATACTGTATACAGGGGAACTTATTGAACTTAAGAGTAAATGCTATATTTATGTATTACTTGTTTGTTAATTGTTATTATATTCTGATTCTAGTCAATATGTTTCTTGTAGAAAATCTGGGAAAATAAGAGGTATGAAAGAAAAAAAATAGAGCCAGGCTAGTTTCCCTGTCAATAAACTTCCTAAATTCTTTTTTTTTTTTTAAAGATTTTATTTTTTATTTATTTATCTGACAGAGAGAAATCACAAGTAGGCAGAGAGGCAGGCAGAGAGAGAGGAGGAAGCAGGCTCCCTGCTGAGCAGAAAGCCCGATGTGGGGCTTGAACCCAGGACCCCGGGATCATGACCTGAGCCGAAGGCAGCGGCTCAACCCACTGAGCCACCCAGGCGCCCCTAAACTTCCTAAATTCTTAATAAATTATCCTAGGCAGAGGATAAAGATGACATGCTGTTTTAAAAACTTACCAACCCTACCTTGGAATCTGAGAGAAAATTTCATCCACTATTTAACCTGTTGAACTGAATTAAAGTGCGCAAATCATGTTCCATCTACTTCTGTGGTACCAGTTGCAAAATGTCTCCCTGTTCAGGTGGGAACATTTATCTTGCTGTCCTTCTGTTTCTAGGAGAAATTATCTTCAGAATGTTATACTCTAAGTTCCCCTTATTCAGTCCTCCACATCGGAAGAACAAGCTCTCTCCTTTTATCAATCTGCTTTAGGTCTTATGGAGGTGGCACCAACAGGTGAAGCCTTAAGTTTGTCCTCTCCTCAGGGAACTGGATAGGTATGTCAAATTTAGGGTAAAATAATAGCAAGCCCACTTGGCTGCAAGCCCAAGTACATATTCTCTTCCAATTCTATTATAAAAGAACTGAGTTTTAACCTCAGTATGTTTGGATTTGGTGTAAAATTTCCACTGATTCATAAATCAGACAGGAAAAAAAATGTTGCTATGTAACAGCTTCCTTAAAAGAGCTAAAAAGACCTATCAGAGGTGTGGTTTGTTTTGTAACAATCAGGAAACTGGTTTATTGTCACTGTTCTGTGGTTTCTCACCATGTTTTCCAATTGGCATCTCCCTATTCAGAAAATAAAAGGCAGAAACTATGCATCTAGAAATTGGGATAAGATTTGTATGTTTCTGGCAGTAGTAGATTCCATCTAAAAAGGAGTAGGAGGGGAGGAAATAGTTACATTTCATCCAAGAAGACTTTCTGGGTGAAAATCCTTTAGATGCTATTTATAAGACTAAGTAATAAGATAACTTGTCTTGATCTGAGAAGGGAATACGATTAGCACCCAACCAGAAGTGGTTAGAACCTAGGGCAGGAGGCCCATGATTTATTTTGGCAAATGCTACGCCTGGATGGATATCACTCTTTCAAAAATGAGTAAAATAAATTCTTCAAAGAATTTGGACGATTGTAATAAAATAGAAAATGTGCAATGATTGGAGTACCCATTTAATGATCATGAAAAAAATATACTGCAGAACAAAGTAAAGGAAATATTTTCATCAAGATTTGTGAATAATCTCTGAAAATTACTTATGAAGGGAACTATTTTTATATTTTCAGTTGATTAATTAGTTTTGGAATTCAGTGAAGCAAATTTCTACCAGAATACATCCTCTGAAATAAGAACAACAAATCATAAGAGATGAAAAAAATACGGTGGAATTAAAGGGTGATGGTTGGGATATGAAATATTTTATTTCCATGTAAAGTAAGACACAGAGAAAATTCTAAATATGAAAAATAAATAATGGAAATCAACCTAAAAGTTATAAATACCCTTTTGGGAAAAAAACATCAATTAAAAAGAAGAAAAATCAATGATGCATTTCCTTTCAAGATCCTTAGATTAAAGGACTCTAAATGTAGAGCTTGAAAATGTTAATATAAAACAACTAAAAGGGGCGCCTGGGTGTGGCTCAGTGGGTTAAAGCCTCTGCCTTCCGCTCAGGTCATAATCCCAGGGTCCTGGGATCGAGCCCCCCATGGGTTCTCTGCTCAGCGGCGAGCCTGCTTCCCCCTCTCTCTCTGCCTGCCTCTCTGCCTACTTGTGATCTCTATCTGATAAATAAATAAAATCTTAAACAAACAAACAAACAAACAAATAAAAGGACACAGACCAGCCAAACCCCGGGGACTACTAGAGCTATATGGTCAAAGCAAAAACAAACAAACAAACAAAAAACAAAAATAAAACCCTACAACTCCTCAAGAAGCAATAGCCAATGTTAGAAAGAATTGAGTATTCTTAGACTTTTCTACATAATTAAATGTTAGGGGACAAAGGAATAAGCCTTCAAAATTTTGGAGAAAATATAAGATTTCCAAAGAATGTTGTATCAGCCAAGACGTCATTCATATTGGAAAACAATAGATAAATTTTCAAATAACATGAAAATATTATTGCACAAAGACTCAAAAATACATGATAAAAATTACCTTAAAAGTAATTTAATGATTTGCATAAATTGGTGGAGAGACAAATCAAAATTAGAAACAGCAAAATGTGGGGTGCCTGGATGGCTCAGTGGGGTAAGCCTCTGCCTTTCGCTTGGGTCATGATCTCAAGGTCCTGGGATAGAGCCCGTGTTGGGCTTTCTGCTTGGTGGGGAACCTGCTTCTCCCTCTCTCTCTGCATGCCTCTCTGCCTACTTGTGATCTCTCTTTCTGTCAAATAAATAAATAAAGTCTTAAAAAATAAAAAAATATAAAAAAACCCAGCATAATGGTAGACACAACATAAGTGTCCACTGGTGTATGGATTTATAAAGAAATGTGTATATATAGAAATATATTTGTATGTTTATATATATTTGTAATATATATTTCATACACACATGTACATATTTATTCAGAAATGTATATATAAATATATATTTGTATGTCTATATATTTATAACATATATTTCTCTATATACCTCTATGTACCTTTCTCTATATAGGTATGTAGAGAAATATATATTTCTCTACATACCTATATACACACAGTAGAATATTTTTCAGCCTTAAAAAAAGGAAATCCCAGGGTCCCTAGTCTCTCATAGTTCATTTTTCTCTCTCTGACTTCTCCCCTTTCAGATTTCCCTCCCTTTCCTTATGTTCCTCTATGTTATTGCTTATGTTCCACATATGAGTGAAACCATATGATAATTGTCTTTCTCTGCTTGACTTATTTCACTTAGCATAATCCCCTCCAGTTCCAGCCATGTTGATGTAAATGGTGAGTATTCATCCTTTCTGATGGCTGAGTAATATTCTTTCGTGTATATGGACCACATCTTCTTTATCCATTCATCTGTTGAAGAGCATCTTGGCTCTTTCCAGAGTTTGGCTATTGTGTACATTGCTGCTATGAACATTGGGGTGCATGTGACCCTTCTTTTCACTAGATCTGTATCTTTGGGGTAAATACCTATCAGTGAAATTGCTGGATTGTAGGGTAGCTCTATTTCTAACACCTTGGGGAACCTCCATACTATTTTCCAGAGTGGCTGCTCCAGCTTGCATTCCCACCAACAGCATCAGATGGTTCCTCTTTCTCCACATCCTCACAAACATTTGGACCCTGGGAGACAAACTAAGGGTCTCAGAAAGGAGGCGGCGGGAGGAGAGGATAATAGATATTAAGGAGGGCATGTGTTATGCACTGGGTATTACACATAACTGATGAATCATTGAACACCACCTCAAAATCTAATGATGTACTATACAGCGGCTAACTGAACATAATAAAAAATCAAGAAAATGAAATAAAATGAAAAAAAAAAGGAAAGAAATCCTGTTATTTGTGACAACATGGATAATCTTGAAGGACATCATACCAGGTGAAATAAGCCAGACAGGAAAGACGAATATTGCATGGTATCACTTATATGTGTAATATGAAAAAGTAAAAATAAAATAGAAATAGAGAGTAGAAAGTGGTCACCAGAATCTGAGGGATGGGAGAAATGGGAAGATCTTGGTGAAAGGGTACAGTTATAAGATAAATAAGTTCTGTGGTGTCTGGGTGACTCAGTCTGTTAAAATAAAATCTTTTAAAAAAAGATGTATAGGGGCGCCTGGGTGGCTCAGTGGGTTAAGCCTCTGCCTTCGGCTCAGGTCATGATCCCAGGGTGCTGGGATCGAGCCCCGCATCGGGCTCTCTGCTCAGTGGGGAGCCTGCTTCCTCCTCTCTCTCTGCCTGCCTCTCTGCCTACTTGTGATCTCTCTGTCCAATAAATAAATAAAAAAAAAACCTTTAAAAAAAAAAGATGTATAAGTTCTGAAGATCTGATGCAGAACATGGAGACTATAGTCAATAGCACTGTATTATACACTGAAATTTGCTAAGAAACTGTAACTTAAATGTTCTCACCACACACAAAAAAGGAGGTAAATATGTCAGGTGATGGATGTATTAATAAACTTTATGGAGGGGGAATTCTTTCAAAATACATACGCAAATCAAATTATCACATTGTACAGTTTAAGTATTTTACAATTTATTTTCCAATTATACCTCAATAAAGCTGGAAAGAAAAATAAAACACCATAATGGAAAAGTTGTAGTTTTAAAAAACTTGTGGACCTTCCCTTCATATATACCTCAAATTCTACAATAATCAAGGTCATATATTATGCAGAGTGTCCCTCCCTTGGGGAAAACCTTGACCCTTTTTGCTTTTGTCTTTCAACGTTTTAAGTGACTGTATTCCTTAATAAACAAGATTTACTCTTGATGTGCTTCATATCATTTAAAAAATTATTGATACTCTCTTTTCTATTGTGGCCAACTGTTTGGGAGACAGAGAAATTGCCAGAAAAATTGTCAAACATACCATGTTTTATTTATTTTTTTAAGATTGTATTAATTTATTTGACAGAGAGAACACAGTGAGAACGTGAAGACAAGCTGGGGGAGTGGAAGAGGGAGAAGCAGGCTTCCCACTCAGAGGGAGCCCAGCACAGGGCTTGATCCCAGGACCGTGGGACCATGACCCCAGCCAAAGGCAGACACTAAAAGACTGAGTCACCCAGCCACCTCCCAGACCATGTTTTATTTTTGCTTTTCTCTCTCACTAAAACAGGTAGCATTGTGTTACATATGGTCATTTTCATTATCAAGGAAATGGGAAAATAATTTCCTATAACTATGGAACACATTTGAATTAATTGAGTCACAAAAAAACCTGAAGATAAATAATCCATACAGGAACAAATTCTCCCATGTCATTCATTGTTTTACTGTATGCTTTGATTGCCTACTAAATGCCAGGTATTTCTCTAGACTTTAAGTCTATATCTGTGAGCAAAATATGTATAATATTTATATACTCCAGTACATGAGATAGATGATATGCTGGGCAATTGTAATAATAGAACAAGTTAGAGGTAAGCACAAATATCTTCAGAGTACCAGTCTTTTATTGCTAATCCTGTGTTGATTTTTTTTTCTCTTGCTAAACCATCAGTATAGGGAGCCAGATTTCTGCCATGGAAAACGATGCAATGAACAGTTATTAGGAACACTGTGAAAGGCTAATGAGGTCATCTCTACATATTAAAATTATGACACATTTTTCTCTCCTCTTTCCTTGAATTTGTTTCCCAAAATATGCAAACTGAGAATCAGAAAATCAGAAAGTGATACATATAATCATTTGTCTATCTTATGTTATGAAGATTAAAGTAAATTAAATAAGGCAAGGTTAGAGCTGTCATTTCCATCCACCCTTTTTACTTTGATGTATTTTCCAAGTTCCTGGGATAAGATTGTATTTCTTTAAAATGAAGGAAGATATTTTATTTATTATAGCCTAAGGAAGGAAATTTGAGATGAAAAATATTAACACTTCATTTGTAAGTTTTTAATTTTTTTAACTGCAAATACATATGTATGTCTAATTTTTATACTTTCAATACTTTTGCATAAGGATTTTCCAATTTTTAGTACCAGCATTGAAATGTCATTTGAAGTTCTTCATAGGACTTCTCTGTATGGATTTGCCATTATTTACTTTTCCGTTGCTCCAGAGATGTGGCTGTGATAGCCTTTTCCCCCTTAGAAACAGCAGTCCCATGAACAGTTTTTACCTAAATATTTGCCTGAATCTCAGAATATTTCTTTATGACAAACTCCCAGATCTAAGTATATGGGAGTCATGGACATAAGCTTTTAACCCTTTTGAGAAATAGCCAAATATATGTCTATGAATGTTTTGCATCTTTACAGTCTTTGGGCTTGTGGGCAGACTCTGCTCCAGATGGGAAATAACTCAACCCTTCCCATCTCAATCCCTTGCCTATAAAGTCCAGCTAATCTCACTGCACAGTCTTGAGTAAAGAATAAATGAGAGGATGCATTCATGAGATTCCACAGGGGACTCAGCACTGAGCAGATGATCTACAATTATCATTTCCTCTCCCCCTTGCTGTGAAGAGAGCAATGCCTGTGCAGTCCCACTTTTCTAGCCCAGATCCTCTCCACAATCCACTTTTCATGAGGCAATCAGAATGCCCCTGGAGCTCTGCGTTTTGTGGCTCAGTCTTCCTTTTTACATTTCTTATTCCCAGCTACATTGCTTGTATCCCATCTATATTAGAAGGAGCTTATCTTATTTCTTCACTCTATAAATTACAGACTGCTGATAAGAATAATAATGGAAAGTCAGATTGGAGCAGAGCAGAATCAGGGAGAAATAAAGGTAACATTGAGTGAACTTCAACAGGGAAGAAAAGATGCATAGTGGATAAATCACTCTATACCCAGAGGTAATGAATTTGAACAGCAATAACTATGCAAGGAAAAAGAAAAAAAAAAAAAAAAGGTCAGTGTGAATACAGAGGAATGAAAAGAAATCCTGGAATAGCAAGAGAGCCAAACACGGTGCAAAAAAACGGGTCTTGAGCTAAGAGAGTTTAAAAAAATAATAATAATCTGGGCATGCATGGACTGGGGAATCAAAGACAGAGAGAGTGGGGATGAGGAAGATGGAGTCCCTTATGAATGTCTTTCAGACACAAAAGGAAGACCAACTCTGTGAAAGAGCCAGTGATGCCAGGAGAGAGTTGTGTTGATAAGGTATTTGATGTGTGAGTCCCAGAGAAACCAGATAGGATTTTAATCACCTGCAGATAGACACAAAGAACAAGAGCAAGTATTAAAAGTCAATATTTAAAAACAACCACAAACTTATGTGAAATTCCTGATTGTGTATAGCCCTTGGTGGGAAGGGCTGAACACTAAGCAAACAACTGTTTAAAAAAAATAAAATTCTAAAAGTGAGTACAGCTTTGATGTGTGTCCAACCCTAAGTGGTCCATGATCCCTAGTTATCCCTGTAAGTAATAAATCTAAGTCTATATGGTTAACTTCTCCTTCTCTTCCTCAGAGTATATTAAGAAAAAAAAATAACCAATTTTGAAGATCTGATTGACTTTAAGTGAATCATGAGCCAGGCAACATCTCATCCAGCAAGTAGAGATATGCTATGAGGTGTTGTTGGAAATAAAAGGTTTTTATAGGCAGGAGGATGGGGCAAGGACATTATTAATAAAAGAAATGGAAGATTTGTTTGAGACCAGGTCATCTTTTTGAGGAAAGTCAAGGGCAGAGTTTATAACATGCAGATGACCTCACTAATGCCGATCAGGACATTTCAGATTGACTTTTAAAAGGTCACCTTCTTGGGATAGGTTAATACTGTAATTAAGTCTTAGTTTGCTCTTGTGGGGTTTGGGGAACAAATGACTCCATTTGCGGCTTGTAGTTTCTTTTTTTTTTTTAAGATTTTATTTATTTATTTGACAGACAGAGATCACAAGTAGGCAGAGAGGCAGGCAGAGAGCGGGAAGTAGGCTCCCCACTGAGCAGAGAGCCCAATGCAGGCTCGATCCCAGGACCCTGAGATCATGACCTGAGCCAAAGGCAGAGGCTTTAACCCACTGAGCCCCCCGGATGCCTCATAGTTTCTTTCTTTCTTTCTTTCTTTCTTTCTTTCTTTCTTTCTTTCTTTCTTTCTTTCTTTTTTAAAGATTTTATTTATTTATTTGACAGACAGAAATCACAAGTAGGCAGAGAGGCAGGCAGAGAGGAGGAAGCAGGCTCCCTGCTGAGCAGAGCGCCCGATGTGGGGCTTGATCCCAGGACCCTGAGATCATGACCTGAGCCGAAGGCAGAGGCTTTAACCCACTGAGCCACCCAGGCGCCCCCTTTTTTTTTTTTTTTTTTTAATAGGGTGAAATCCCTTAATGAATTTTCAGTGGGTTCTTCTCCTTCCAAAGGAGGCTACCTAATGGGTGTTCTTGAAATATAGCTTGGAGAATATCATCCCCATTCCAAAACCTTCAGTAGCTTGCCACTATCTGCAGAGTAGAGCCCAATTCATGGTCTGACACCAAGATCTCCACCACATAGCACTAACTGACCTTTCCATCTGAACTGCCCATATTTCTAGTAAGGTGTCTTAGACTCTGCAATCTACAGATATATAATCTACAGGTATATAAGCAGATGCCACTGCTCCCTGTCACTGAATACATTGAGAAGAGTCCTTTTATCAGGCTTACTTCATGTGGATGATCCAAACTCTAAGTGCATGCCCATATTAACTCATGATCCTCCCAGCAACTCCATGAGATAGAAATCAGTTTCCTCATCTTACAGATGAGGTAGAAATCAGTATTCTTATTTTACTACAGAAGAGTTAAGTAATGTGCTGAAAGCATGTGCAGCGAATTCTGAGTCATTCATCTTGCAAAGCCTATGCTTTCATGACTATGTGTTACTTCGGTCCCCAATCATTTTGTTCTTCAAATGTTCTTGAACCAAAGTATTAGTTCTTCCCTAATATTATATACTGGTACTTGGATGATTTGGGCATGGCTTCATTCATGTTGAGTCTTTAAGGTCAATATTATCATATTCTCTTTGGAATACTGAATTCTGTTTTAAAATATCTCATGCAGTTACCTCATGCTATAAGGTCCTCTGAACATGTTTTCTCTGAAAAATGGAAGAACTTGGTCAAAGTTTTCTCCTTGGACTTTGGAGCCAGATGGAACTTAACTTCAATCTCAACTGTGCCACTTTCTAGGCTGTATATACTTGAGCAAGTCATGAAAATCATCTGTGTCTTGCTCTCCTTATCTGTAAAATGAGAATGGCAATATTTTCCTTATCAACCCCTTGGGGTTGTTGGAAGGATCAAATTAGATGATAAGTGGGAGTGTGACTCATAAGACATAAAGTACTACACAAATATTCAGAATGAATATGACATAATCTTGCCATGGTACTTCATAACCCAGGCACATACGAATACTGACTGTAGTCCTTAATTGGCCCTTTGAGGCTTAGTTATGACCAAAATATCATCAGGTCTTATTATATATATATATATATAAATATATATATATTTATATATATATAAATATATATATATTATTTATTTATATTTATATTTATATATTTATATTTATATATATATTATTATTTATTTATTTATTTATAAATATATATATATTTTTATATATATATATATATTTGGATATAGAAAACCATTTCTGAAATGCTTCAATCCTAGGTTGAATTAAAGCTCAGGAATTTCCTTATCTGATCCAAAGGCAAATCATTATTCTAGGATTCACACATGACTTTATATTTTTCCTCACCTTTAGTGTTTCTATCTCTATAAATTTGTGAAAAAGAAGAATGTCAATAAGAAAAGTCACACCAGGGGCACCTGGGTGGCTCAGTGGTTAAGCCTCTGCCTTCAGCTCGAGTCATGATCTCAGGGTCCTGGGATCGAGCCCCACATCGGGCTCTCTGCTCTGCGGGGAGCCTGCTTCCTCCTTTCTCTCTCTCTCTGCCTGCCTCTTCACTCACTTGTGATCTCTCTCTGTCAAATAAATAAAATCTTTAAAAAAAAAAAAGATGGATCCAGAAGTTTCCTTGATTTAAAAAAAAAAAAAAAAAAGAAAAGTCACACCAATGCCCTATAAGGTGATTCATTTCCAGATCCAATAGAGCCATCCAGTAATATAGAAATAATACATTTCCACTAATTTATTGGTTTGCCAGTTAAAAAGTAATTTGTTCAGATTTCATTATAGCATCTCCATTATGAAGAAGGCACAGGAAGTTTTAATTTTTTAAAAGCTGACCTTGCTATATTTCATCTAAGAAAATTGGAAAACATCAGACTTCTTTTTTTTTCTTTTTTTTTAATTTTATTTATTTATTTGACAGACAGAGATCACAAGTAGGCAGAGAGGCAGGCAGAGAGAGGGGGAAAGCAGGCTTCCAGCCGAGCAGAGAGCCCGATGTGGGGCTCGATCCCAGGACCCTGGGATCATGACCCAAGCCAAAGGCAGAGGCTTTAACCCACTGAGCCACCCAGGTGCCCTGGAAAACATCAGACTTCTAAAAGTTTGTTAAAGAATCTCCAGGCCAGTTTCAATCTCTTTTTTCCTCAAAATTTGAACAGGCATGGGCCAGGGAGGGGCAATTTGCTTTTTCTTGACTGATTTGCATGGGTCAGGAAGATGACTTAGTTCTCAAGGAGGGATATTAAGAATAAATCTATAATCCAACGCTGATAGCAACAGTGTTCATTTTTAAGTCCTTTATATGACATGATTTGAATTTATTTTTATATCCACTATTATGAGAAAGATGACATTAATCCCATTTATTCAGATGAGTAAACTGAGGGTCAGTGAAGTAAAATGGCATGCTGAAGGATCCAGGATTAAAAACCTAAAACCTGAGCAAATACTATAAATATCAGAGTAAAGATATATAACGAAATCCTTTTACACACAATATCTTACCTCCTTGACAATAGTTTGAAATTAATCCAATGCTTTACTTTTGAAAATTGAAGACACTGAGGCTATGAGAATTAGGCAGCTTCCTTTTGTCACCCAACCATTGAAGGCAAAGCCAGGCGATAAACAGGGCTTTCTGTGTCTAGAACCTTCCATGATTCACAGGGCCCATGCATTTCCTTTTAGATATTAGGATATTCAAATTGTTCATGACTAGAATTCTTTTTTTTTTCTTTTTTTTTTTAACTTTTTCAGCGTAACAGTATTCATTATTTTTGCACCACACCCAGTACTCTATGCAATCGGTGCCCTCTACAATACCCACCACCTGGATCCCCCAACCTCCCACCCCCCTCCCCTTCAAAACCCTCAGATTGTTTTTCAGAGTCCATAGTCTCTCATGGTTCACCTCCCCTTCCAATTTCCCTCAACTCCCTTCTCCTCTCCATCTCCCCTTGTCCTCCATGCTATTTGTTATGCTCCACAAATAAGTGAAACCATATGATAATTGACTCTCTCTGCTTGACTTATTTCACTCAGCATAATCTCTTCCAGTCCCGTCCACATTGCTACAAAAGTTGAGTATTCATCCTTTCTGATGGAGGCATAATACTCCATAGTGTATGTGGACCACATCTTCCTTATCCATTCGTCTGTTGAAGGGCATCTTGGTTCTTTCCACAGTTTGGCAACTGTGGCCATTGCTGCTATAAACATTGGGGGTACAAATGGCCCTTCTTTTCACTACATCTGTATCTTTGGGGTAAATACCCAGTAGTGCAATGGCAGGGTCATAGGGAAGCTCTATTTTTAATTTCTTGAGGAATCTCCACACTGTTCTCCAAAGTGGCTGCACCAACTTGCATTCCCACCAACAGTGTAAGAGGGTTCCCCTTTCTCCACATCCTCTCCAATACATGTTGTTTCCTGTCTTGCTAATTTGGGCCATTCTAGCTGGTGTAAGGTGGTATCTCAATTGGTTTTAATTTGAATCTCCCTGATGGCTAGTGATGATGAACATTTTTTCATGTGTCTGATAGTCATTTGTATGTCTTCATTGGAGAAGTGTCTGTTCATATCTTCTGCCCATTTTTTGATATGATTGTCTGTTTTGTGTGTGTTGAGTTTCAGGAGTTCTTTATAGATCCATGACAAGAATTCTTGAGAAGAGTATGTCAGTGTGGCCAGAACAGGATATTATAGCCAGTTCCATAGAGCCCAGGGCTTTTCTGAAGGCCTGCTGGCAGCTGGATTTCCCAGACAGCCTGTTTTGAATACCTTCAACTGATATGCTCCTGAACACAGAGGGGTCATGTGGCAATCCTATAAACATCAGAAGACCTCATCCACTCACCCTTGAGATGTCCTGTGTGCATGTTCTCTCTGCAAAATGGAAGACCCTTTCTGGGCACCTGGGTGACACAGTCAGTTAATCAGCTGCCTTCAGCTCAGGTCATGATCCCAGGGTCCTGGAATTGAGCCCTGCCTCCAGCTCCCTACTAATCGGAGAGCCTGCTTCTCCCTCTCCCTCTGCCTGCCACTCTGCCTACTTGTGCTCTCTCTCTCTGTGTCAAATAAAGAAAAATATATTAAAAAAAAAAAGAAAATGGAAGAGCTTTTCTATGTGGACCAAGATAGGAGTGAAGCCTCAGGGAAGCAGAGCTGGAAGAGCCATTCACAGAGCCACATGGTGCAGAGGACCATCTTGTTTGGTGCTAAGGAGAGAATAATCACAGGACTCCCCTGCTTAGATGCTCTCTCCATAGTCTCAGCTTACCTCTTACCATGGTTTCCATGGTATATACAAGAAATGAATTCACTTCCCCAGAAGGATCACCTGCTTTGAAAGTGAGGTGTGGCTCTAGAGATCTTCTCTTTGACTATTGGTCTGGGGGACTCTGGGGACCTCGGTCTACCCCATGTGCCAATTAAGTGGCGAGAGCCTTGGCTATGGAGGAGACATGGTGCAGTGCTCAGTCCCGGTATAAAGTTAGCTAACTTCATTTTTATGAATAATTTACTTGATTTCTACTTGCCCCTTGGGTTCTGAAGAGGACCTTTTCCATCTAAGTAGCCCCAACTACGCACATTACATACACGTGTCCTGAACTCCATCCTCACTCTTCTGGCCTTAGGGCAGAAGTGTTGAACCTTGCAATAACTGACCTGATTATCAGTGTTGTGTGATCACACAGGGACCATGTTTCTGCTTTCCTCTCAGCCTCTGTCTCTCCCTCTCTCTGTCTCTATTTCTATCTCCCATTTTCTCTCTTAAACTGCAATGTGTATTGAAAAGTATGGGTATTGGTTTGGATTGTTCAAGAACAGACCAATCTTGAAAATATATATCAGGGGCTTCTGGGCAGCTCAGTGGGTAAGTGTCTGTCTTTGGCTCAGGTCCTGATCTCGGGGGTCCTGGGATGGAGCCTCCTCAGCAGCCACCCTGCTCAGCAAGGGGTCTCCTCCCTTTCCTTCCACCCCTCCCCTGCTCTTGTTCTCTCTCTTTCAAATAAATAAATAAATAAAATCTTACCAAAATAAAAATAATAAAATTTATATCAATAATTTTTCACATTTTCTACAAAGTTTGCACATATTATGTTAGATTAATTTTAGATACTTTATAATTTGCATTGCTATTGAAAATGGCATTGTTTTCCTAATTGGTTAATTTGGCATATAAGGGCATTGTTTTTGGCAATGTTGTTAAACTCTCCAGTTGTGTTTAGTAGATGGTCTAGAAAGTCTTTTCATTTTCTATATTGACAACATACTAGTCTGTTAATATTGAGGTCAATTCATTGCTCCTGTGTGCTGATTTGGGATCTTTGTAAATTATTCAATTTAGGGTAGACTCAGATACCTCATTTAAAAAATGTGGTTGGCATGAATCTCACAGGTAAACTATGAAGATTAATGGAGATAATGGACCCCAGTACTTGGTTCATTTCAAGACTTTGAAAAGGGGATCTTTTCACACTTTAATTTTTATGTTTCTGGAAAAAGAGTTACACACATACATACATGCATTTATATATATGGTGTAGACAGAATTACAAAGCGTTCATAAAATAATTATTGAGGATTTTTCTGCTCAAACTTAAATACCATGGCTTCAATCTTAGACTGAAAAAGAAACCAACTGAGTTTAGAAGACAAACCAGGAACCAAGAGGGCATTAAAGATGGACTTAAAACCAGAATGATAATAAGGCTCATCCCACCAGGTGGGTTCAAAATGGACAAGTCTTCCCCAAATGCATGGCTACCTAGCAAATGCACTGATGTCTATATAATGTGTGACTCTGCACAATGCTCAGATGTTCTCAAATGCACTGTATATAGTGTTAGACTCTACCAAATGCCATTCATAACCATACACAAAGATTCATAGTTCTCCATGCATAGCTGTCTAAGAAACAGAGCTCCTCGTCAAACAGAATGCTTAATTGTTACCAAACACACATCTATAAACAAATACAGGTCTGTGCATAGAATGCATGATTTCCTTTGAAATAGTCAGCTATTCCTAGTGTATACAATAGTTAAAACTGTGCAGTCTTCTCTGCTTTTACCCTCTGCCTGGGTGTGGAGTGCATAGATTGGGAGCCATGTGTAGTGTTAGATGATTGATGAGACATGCTTACTAATCCTAAACTCTTTTGCCTGATTCTCAATTGTCTCCAAGCTACAGACGAGGAAAGGAAGGCTCAGAAAAGCTTGGGAAACTTGTTAAAGATTCCCAGGCTAACAGGTGGCAATATTGCCTGGTAAGTGCCCATCTGAATGTAGCTGGCATATCCTACATTGAGTGTCTGGATGATTCCATCCTAGACATGAGAAAGATCAAGACAAAGGCCTCGGTCAGGAGGAGCACACATATTGTAGAATCAGAAAGCAGTTCAGCTCAGCAGGCACAGAGAATCCATGAGAAGATCTAGTGAGGGACACAAGTAGAAAAATAGGTTGGGGTTCTTGGAAGTTAGACTAAGGATTCTTGAAGATAAAGACAACCACATCTTTTCTTTTATCAGGTAGTAAGGGCATAATATCGGTGGTATATGGGTTCCAGTGCTTACTATGACCCATTCATTGTGTGTTTCCAAATGAGATTCTTAATTTTTCTGAATCTTGATTTCCTTATCTTTTAAACATGAGGCTAATAATGGCAGCTATTGATGAGAGGATGAGATAATTAAACACTATTATTACCATTATTACTAGAGAACTGATTTCAACACTACGACTTTATATATAGGACAGTGTGTGGGATATGGATCAAGAAGCATTCAGTAAAATGCTATGTCAACTAAATTCTAACTGTGGTTATTCCCAGATGATCAATCTCTTTGGCCCCAACCAACCCTTATATAAGATGGAGGTGAACATAAACCATGTCATGTCTGCTGCACAGGATTATGAGGACCAGATAAAATTACAAGGAACAAAAAGTACTTTCTATGATAGATATTTTCACCCTCTGACATTAATCTTCACATAATGAGTTACCTGGAGTTCTCCTTACAAGTGCCAACCTTCCTCATTTTCCTGAAACTGAGGCATTTTCCTGGACCCAGGACTTTCATTGCTAAAACCCTGTGAGAATCCTGAGAAAACTGGGACAGTTGGTCACCTTATTCTTCTCCAAGGATCAGAGGAACTAAAGGGCTATTAAAGAAGTAGTTGCTATGGACAGAACCACAGAAGGTATGTCAATAGAAACTGGAGGGGGAAAGTGTCTTTACCAAAGCATATATTCACAACTGTGACCTGTTGAATACTGCCCGTGCTGTTGGTTGGTTACAGAACCTGGCCACTGTCTGTCTGCACCATCAGCAGACTCTGGGCCCCTTGGATCACCAGGAGCTCTGAGGTTCACATGGGACAAAGCTAGCCCTGCTCAGTGAGTTCCTTGAGGTCTTCTTTCCCTAGAGATCCCTGGATGATCCTACAATTTCTCTTTTTGTGCTTATGAACAACAGTTCCATGGAGACGTTTTAAAAAAAACAGCAGAGGGGATGCAGTAGGAGAGATGAGGTGATTGAGTGTTGGACATTGGGGAAGGTATGTGCTATGGGGTGTGCTGTGAATCGTGTAAGACTGATGAATCACAGACCTATACCCTTGAAACAAATAATACACTATATGTTAACTAAGAAATAAATAAATAAATTCCAGTTACTTAATATACAGTGTAACATTAGTGTCAGGTATACAATACAGTGAGGAAAAAAAAAAAAAAAAAAAACAGTGCTCCAAGACTAAAGTACCCTCAAAGCCTCATACATTTGATTCAAGGCACAAATCTCTCATTTCCTGTTTTTCATCTTGTTTTTGCTTCTCTCTGTACCTTCCCCAAAGTGATGGTGTTCTCAATTCTGTGCTCCCTCTTCCCTGATCTTCAACAAGGAGCTCTAGATAGCCATTCAGACCCTCCTACATTGCCCCTTACTGCAGAACTACCTTCTCAACATGGAGCCTGAATGATCTCAACTTGTTGAATTTCATTAAAAAAGTTAATTTCCTCTGGTAATATATGTTCATGGTTTAAAAAATGAAGATAAAAAAGTAAAATAGGGCTTATGATGGAATGCAACAGTTCTTACCCTACACATCCTTACTTCTAAGCCTACCCTGCACACGTGCAAAGCTAGTTGCTGACTTTATATTGCTCTCTCCTGGCTTCTCTGCTGAAGGTATATTCTGCCATGGTTGATGTGCTAGCTCCTTTAACCCCCTCTACTTCTCTCATCCCCTTCTCCCAATTTTCACTTTGTCCATGTTTTTTCCCCCTCAATTTATGAATGCACTTAAATTTTTTCTTATTCACCAGATATAAATGTGCCTCTGGACTCACCTTTGCATAAGATTACCAACATCCCTCCCCTCTCTTCTACCCTCTCCTTGCTCCCGCCTTCCAACTTCCATTATCTTTATTTTTTCAATGTCAAAATGCAATACCTACATCCTAATCTGTAACCACCTTCCTTTCCTTTTCCATATGTTGATTCTAAATGTTAACAATAGATAATTTCCATAATTATGACTGTGTAAGTATCACAGAGTCAATAAACTATGGCTTATTTCCTTTCTTGGTCAATGTTTATTTTATTAAATTTCGCAGCTTGCTTTGGTCTATTTATTTATTTTTCTTTCTTAAACTATTGGTCTTAAACAAAACCTTCTGGTTTTGCTTGATTAAATCATTGTATCATCTGTTCTTTTAGGACCTCTCTTTTTTCTAGTGGGCTCCCTCCCACAAATACCCTCCCCCTTTTTTATATAACAAACACCAAAAGACCCTAAGTCCTCTTCCATAGCTGTATTTTTAGGATTTTCTTCACTAGCTCTTCCAATTTGGTATCTCTATCCTTTTCTTATTGGTTTCATTAGAATGTGTTTTCAAGTATTTTAGCAAAAATGGTTTAAAGGAGGTCAAATTTTAGAGTCTTCTTATGTCTGAAAAAGTATCTCACTCATTGCTACCTGCCTAAGTAAATGTTAGTTTGGGTAGTAAGCTGCCACATCAAATCCACATTGTATTGTATGTTCACTTCAGACGCCAACATCCATTGTCCTCCCAGGATTCATCTCCTTAACTCTCTGAACAACAAATATATTAATATCAGTAAGGTTATATGTGCTTAATATTTAAAGTAGAATGGGATATGCTCTGCAGGAAAGCAGAAGAATATCAGAAGTCCTCATGCATTCTCCATAATTATATTAAAGGATAAGTCATTTTTAAAAGATTTTATTTATATATTTGACAGAGAAAGAGAGTACACAAGCAGGGGGAGCAGCAGGCAGAGGGAGAAGCAGGCTTCCTGATGAGCAAGGAGCTCAGTGTGGGATTAAATCCTAGGACCCTGGATCATGACTTGAGCCAAGGCAGATCCTTAATTGATGGAACTACTCAGCTGCCCCTAAAGGATAAATCATTTTAAAGCCTAGACATCAGGGCACCTGGGTGGCTCATTTGGTTAAGCCTCTTCCTGTGGCTCAGGTCTGATCCCGGGGACCACATCATGTAGGGCTCCCTGTTCAGTGGACAATCTACTTCTTCTTCTCCCTCTGTCACTCCCCCACAACTCTGGACTCATGCTCACTCCCGCACTCTCTCTCAAATAAATAAAATCCTTAAAAAATTACTAAAGCCCAGACATCTGCTTATAAACTTCTATTTTGATTGCTTATATGTAGTCTAGCTTTGTGGTTCTCAAACTTGAGAGTGCATAAAGAGTACATAAGAACTACCCTGCAGGATAAATATACAAAACTATGTACTGAGCTTTAGGAAGGCAGTTTAAGGGGTTTTCAGAGATAATACTTAACTATTGAATTGTGCTTTCTAAATTTCTTCTTTTCATATTTTAATATCCAAAATAGTGATGTGTCTTATAAAACAATGACATTTTACGATTTTACCATGTTCCTTTTTTGCACTTTTTATAGGTATATAAAATAACACAGCTTCCTGAAGTTAATGGTGTATTAGATACATTGAAATGTGGTAGACTTCACAAGAGAACCCAAGAGAATTGGGGAAGTATTGCTTTTTTTGTAGCATTTAAGTATTCACTCTTGCTCAACAAAAGCTGATGTCAGTCATATTTCTCTTTAGGTAACTTTCAGCATCTTTGTATCCTAGTGTTTGTACAT
The DNA here is from genome assembly GCF_902655055.1 of Lutra lutra. Classification (NCBI taxonomy): domain Eukaryota; kingdom Metazoa; phylum Chordata; class Mammalia; order Carnivora; family Mustelidae; genus Lutra; species Lutra lutra. The sequence goes on along the minus strand of NC_062279.1, from coordinate 151,441,507 downwards.
ATCACAGTGCTGCTTCAAATGAGAGTCATTTGCTGTTTTCCTTCACTACATTTAGTGATTAGAGGCCTCTTTTAATGTGAAATGCCATGTCATTCAGTCCTTGTAAACGATGTTCTGTTATTCCTTAAATAATTTCCCCTCCTCACTTTTCAGTGACTTCTCATTCTAGAGTTCCTATATTCCTCTATTAATTAAAGGAGTAGACTGAACACCCAAAGAAGAAAGTATTGAGATATCCCGAGTCCAGTTCTGTAGGATATAGATCCAGAAATGGGACTACTGGATTATATCATAGTTCTATTTTTTTCATTTCTGAGGAAACTCCCTGCTGTGTTCTATAATTGCTGTAGCATTTTGCATTCCCACCAGCAGTGTTCAATGTTGCAACTGGAACTCTTCCTTACTTCTATTTTCCATCTACCCTTGTCTTGCTCCTGCATCAGAGACGTACATGTCTGTCTTATCTGCTTTTCCTTGTTTCTATAGTCGAAATCACACTGCTTATATATGTTTAGGTCCTGTGTATTCATATTTTCTTGACATATCATCATATGTATTTTCCCATGTCATTAGGATCTTTCAAAACATGATATTTAATAACTCCAATTCTACTCATGAATTTTGCTAATATGATAGATTTTTCCATTTTCATTCTATTATAAAAGCCTCATTTGGGGCAGAAAATATATATGCAAATATCTGATTTCTTAAAAAAAGTGAATATCATTTTATACAACAACCATTTCATAATTTTGTTTCCTGTACTTGTTGTTAAAAGTACTACTTAAATGATTTTTTTTTTTCAAGAATGGGTCAGAAAGTCATCTTCTTATAGAAGATTGATTTTTTGTGCTTCCTTCATAAAAGACTACTTGTTAAGATGAAGGATTCTTGGGTCATGGCCATTTTCCCTAAAAATTCACCAGCTGTTACTCTGCTGTTTTCTCTTCTCTACTGTTGAGATGATAAGGCTGAGACATCAATTTAATTTCTCTGGAAGTAACCTACATTTATCTACCCTGGAGGGTTATGGAATTTTTCTTGGTTTTTTAAATTATTCTTTAATCTGATCAGAAATTGGTCTATTCATTGTGTTTCCTTAGAATGTAATGAGCTCTTAGCTTTCTATTCTCAGGTATTATTTCTCCAAGGGAACTTTAATTTCTCACTGATCTTAAGACAGCTTCTAATGTTCCACTAATATTCTCTCTTCGGTCAGGTTTCTATTCTCTCCTCTCCAAACTTCTAATTTTCCTTGCCATGATTTTCATCCTTTGTTCTTTTGTTTTATTCTGGGAGATAATTTTCAATCTTTACTGCTCTACAATAATTTGACATTAATGCAATGCCAGTTCTGTTAATTATTATATCCAAGATAGGATTTAATTTTGCACTTGGTTTTGCCATCACCTTTCATCTCATCCATATCTCTTTCCACTGTGCTTTATTATCTGATCTTTTTACTGTTTTCTTTCAGGGTCCAGCTTTCTCTGATACTCAAAAGAGAAAGTACCTGAAAAACCACCAAGGCTCCCCTCCTTCACCTCTTTTAACCACAGCTTCTGAAGATGTGTGCACAGTAATAACCCTGTGAGCCTCAAAATCAGAGGAGTACAGACTTTAATTATGTAAAAATTTCATGTGAAGCCACTTTGGGGACTAGATTTCCATTATAATTAGTGATATTTGGGAGATATGAATTCAGATTCAGATCAGCTGCTTAGTCCAGGAGGGCTGATTTTGAGGAAGTTTTGCTAATGATAATGCCTCACATAAGGGTCAAATGAGCTTTATAAGTTGAGCCAAGGAAATAAGAGATTATTAGTAAGCATTAGGGAAAAATCAAACAAACAAATAGGATTTAAGAGTTGAGAAAAGGCAGGTAAAACAAATAGAAGAAAGGTAACAGTGTTTGTCAGACCACTTTGGTTGGGGGAAAATGAGTAAAAATGTCTCAGTGCCTTTCTGTCTACTGGCAAAAGTGGGAGCTGAGCTTGGCTGGTGACCGAGGAGACAGTTGGTGGCCAGCAAGTCTCTGGTCTTCTCTGGCATGGAATTGTTATGTCATCCCTGAGCATGGGCACTGATCTACATATGCCCTCTTCTCTTTTCCTTCAGTGATTCATTTTGTTGTTCAGCACGTTCTTTTGGCCCAATGATTATTTTAGTATAAAAGAAATATAGTACAGGTTCCCCTCTCCATCCAAAAACCAGAACATTCTTGTGAAACCTTTCATAAGCTAAAATGGCATCAAGCAAAGAGGCAATTACCACTAACTTATCTGAAGATATTTTTGGAGTGTTCCCAGACTTCCCAAAATCACCTCTTGTAGGCTTTCCTGATGCCTTAGGACAGACACATCTTGCTAATAGATGCACGCAACAAATGGAAAGAAAACTCAGAGGCTCACAGACACAGTCTCAGAGCTCTAGCAGCTTGATGAAGAGATACTGTGTTCCAGGGGAAGGAGCTGGGGAGGGGGCATTCTCTCTGACCAATGGAGGTGCACACTGACTCTCTATGGGCTCATTTTGCTCTACAACAAACACTGAACACTATTTTTGTTTTGTGCCTTTTTTTCAGAAAAGAGAAATTCCTCTTTGAATTTCTTTTGGTTAACAAAAGCAGGTACTAGTGTAGGTCTTTCGTAAAATGAAGTGGCCTAATGCTGACTTTGAAAGTAGAATATACCTGTATTGTCCCAGGGAGAATTGTGATTGATCTTTATTGGAATTATTGATTTTTGGACTCTATTGCCAGAGACTGTCCACATGGTTTGATGAATGGGTGGTCATTTCATGTGTGTATGTGATGGAAGTAGAGTTTAGTATAGAAATTGATCTAATAAAATCTCTGCTGGCTTCAGTCCTTGTCTCTCTAAATATGGTCTGTTACTAGTTGCTTTCAGGACATAAAATGATGCTGCTTTAAAGTCTTCTTCTCACCTAACCTTACAACGTCATTTGACCTTGTGGACTGTGCCTTTTATATAAAATCTCAGCTCTTACCCTCTGAGGTTTTCTTAGGGATTAAGTACAGCCTCTTCTATTTCTTCTCTGCCTTTTTGCTTTGTTTCTTTTCTTCTATTTCACCAGTTGTTTCTCAATATTGTCTCTTGGCAGACTTAGATCCTGCCCATCCCCCACCTGAGGCTATACTCGGGCAATTCACTAATGTGTATTTCAAAGTACAGAGCCCCCTTCTCAAATCATGACCTGCATATCTAAATGTTTACTCAACATTTCTTTTTGCATTTGTTAAATGTGCCTCAATCGTACAGTCCAAAATGAACTACTTCATTATTCCCCAACAAACATGGACCTCTTTTACTGTTCTTTATTTCCTTCTAAAACATAACCATCTATTGAATTAAGAAAGCCAGAAATCTAGGAGTCCTCCTGACACTGCCTCTGTCTCTCAGTCTCACAGAAAATCCATCACCAAATACTGTCAAAATTTCCTCCTCAGTACTGCACAAAGCACCCCAGTAGCTCAAGTTAATGAGATGCTATTACCAACAGCTCCTAACTTGCTTACTACCATCTATCCATCCCTAGAAATCCAGCTGCAACTGTGTGACCATTTAAAAACTTGTATCTGCTCTCATTCCCTGGCTACCCAGGTAAAGACTTTCAAATATCTATCTTATAACTCAGAAGATAAAGCCAGCACTCCTTCCTGTGACTTCTAAGGCCACGTCTACCTCTCACCCCCATCTTCTGCCATCTTCTTGATCTGTAAGCACTGGCATTCTTTCTGTTTCTGCTGCCTGCATTGCTGCTCCCTGATATAGAACATTTGTGCTTGTTGTTCTCTCTTTTTTTCTCTCTGACGATAATCCAATCCTCCTTTAGATTTCCCTTCAGCTATCATTCTCCTAGGAGGCCCTTCCTGGCCCGTCAATGAGGCCAACTTCTCCACACCCATAGCATAAGGCTCTTCTTTACACAGTGTTTTGCCCAAATTTTATGCTTGTTTGTGAAAATATTTAATGTTTTACATGGGATTCCATGAGTGCAAGCACCATTTTGCTCACCCAACAGCTATCATGATACCTGACTCATAGCCGGATCTCAAAAATGCTTATTGGAAGAATAATGAATGAATAATAATATGAGTGAATTACATTTAGCACATATTGCATCAAATCTTCAATACAGTTCACATCTGATATTGATTTTCACGTATTAATTCTAGGAGTATCTCAGAGCAAAGGTAATTACCCTCACTTTTTGGCTGGTGAAGCTTAGTAGTTAGTATATTGCATAGTCACGAGAACCAGTAAAAAGATGTTTGGTTCTTCCAGGCCCTAAATCTCTCTTTGTAAAAGCAGAAAGCCTATTGGATGTGTTTCTCTGCACTTCTTGCTAAGGAAATAACATTTCTAAAAATGCCTATCATTTCAGTCACACTGCTAGCCACTTTTATGTAAGTTCTATTTAATGGCTCTATGATCTTTCCAAATAGGTATTATAAGTTCCATATTATAGATACAGTGATTAAGAGTCAGAAGCTTTAAGAAACTGACCAAGGTCACACGGCTTTCTTGGGGAGATGTAGAACTATTCTCCATTAACTAGAGCTTTTGATGTTAAGTTGTTAGGTAAACAGGCTACAACAGTCTCATGTTTATTCTGGAGATCTTATTTGTCGACTTAAAGTCTATTTTACCTCCACTGAGATCAACCTTCACAGCCAAGTAATAATTCCTTTTCCTAAAACCAAAGTGACAGCCTTATTTGAGATGCATTGACAAGATTTCTAATTCTGACAGAGGGTCCCTCCTCTTTCCCTCTGCTTTGTTCTCAGTTCCATCAGTATAAAATGAAAGGAAAATAAATGAACCCTTAGACATTGATCATGCTGTGATCTAATGTATTTCTGATCCTACCTAGTTTATGAAAATAGACAGAAACCTCAATTGATATCATTAAATGACTTCTTAAAAATTGTGACATCTGCCCTAAGAAAGAAAGCACAGAAAACAGAACAGTTGCTTTGACAGGAGAACAAGAATATAATGATGTTTTACTATAATAATTATGTATATATCGAGATGTTAATAGAATACCATCCATGCAAGACTGGTGTTGGTGACTATTCTACAATCTCATGACTTCAGAACAGGTCTCCGCAAATGAGACACCAAATATTTAAGTGACTGGTTCCTTAAAAACAGATCTAGGAAGATGAAACTCTATTGTATATGCCTGCTGGTCATATAGAATCAGAAATGTAGAACATATTAACAAATCCATTTAGAAAGCGATTGTTTTATTTTTGTGGGGGGGCATTTCAACTATGTGGTAGAATGAATTTAGCCTTTGACATCAAATTGAGCTTGCTTTGCCATGGACAAAGTGTGACATTTTTCATTCATTGGAAATAAAGGGATTGTATTCCTCAATATTTCATGTATTGGAGGGGTAGCCATCCTAACGTAAAGGGTCTAGCCCTCTCATCTCTTACCTTGATGTGCTATCAGCTGTCTGTAGAGTTTTCGAAAATAATATTAATGGCATAATGATATTAATATATTGCTGATAACAGTTACCCTAGCTATGTTGTGGGCTGTGCTTTATCTTGTTTAATCTTCAATATAACCATGAGCCTGGCAGCAATATTTTCAGTTTTCAGAAGAGGAAACTGATGTTAGGAAAATATTGACATAACCATGGTTATAGACACTATGTATGGGAGCCGGGACTGGTACCCTATCTGATTACAAAGCTAACGATCTCAATTACCTCATCTTCAAAATGAGGGTAGGTTAGGTAATTTATGCTTGGGTATTTAAAAATACTTCCAGTGTAGGATGAAACAGATTATGGTTCTGCCTCAGACCTATGCAAAGCACTCTGTGGGAAGTTAATTTGTCCTGGAGAAGAATATTGCTTCCCCAAATCCCCATTACACACCTCTCTCTGGGATCTTCTGTGTGGGGCAGTAGATTATTCATCCTCCTAGAACATGGGCAGCCAGGAGCTGAGAGGGTCAGAGAAGAACTTCCTTAAGTGCTTATCCAGTTATAAGCAATCTTCTTTTCAGGGATATGTGTCCTGTTTGTTATCCTGAGGTTTGTTTAGAGGCACCCAGACTCACAGCTCTTCCCTCTCCCCTCTCAACATTTATCAGATAAACCTGGTTCATTAAGTTCCACTGCTACTGAGAAGCTGGGAGAGAAAAAGAAGTCCCTTGCAGTCATTTGGCATGCATTTATAGAAAATGTTTTCTACACCCTGTGCTACTAGATTGTATCACCTGAAATCCAAGAGTTGAGAGCTTAGTCAGGATCACAGGTATATCACACAATAAGTGCCTTTCTTTTTCCTTATTCTCCTATCTATAAAATTTCCTTCCAAACACTCTAGAACATGAGTATCTCCACCTTCTCAGCACAAGTGAATTTAGTTCCACCTTCCTTTCAAAAGGCCACTCCTATGATTATACCTAGAGCTATGTCAAGATCCAGAATGACTTCACTTCTGAAATTGCAAACTTAAAAATTTCATTCAGTCTCCATGCCTTACAACTTCCTCACATTTTTGTACTCATCATTTCTGTTCCTTGACTCTTTTAGCTTTTTCATCCCTCTGCTTCATTCAGTTTGTAAGGTTCTCCTACGTTTAGAGTTTCCTGATCAAGCTTGACATAATTTTTGGTCATCTAAATCACTCCTTTTTTTTTTTTTTTAAACAATGTCAACTCCATGACATCCTATCTTCCACCACACTTACCCAACAGTATCCCAGATCTGTGTTTTTTTTGTTTTTTTGTTTTTGTTTTTTTTTTGTTTTTTCCATGTTGTTTCTTCTTAAAATTCAGAGTTAAAAGAAACATTAAGAACATCAGAATGCATGATGGAAAACATGAAAATGGTCATCATCCTCCACACTAGCCAGCTTCTGTCTCATCAAGCTCCACTCCCAGAATCTACAAATCATCATCACTTTCTAGAACCTTGACTCAGTTAATAACCACTGCCCATGTAAAATGGTCTTCCCCATAGTTCATTGAGGTATAAAACTATAAATGACCTCATTCCCATCCTCACTTACACAGTCAGGTACACAACTATCTGCCTTTCTATACATCTTTATTCCCTTCTCTCAGGCTCAAGCATGAATGTCCTTTAGTTGTGCATCACTGACCCCTCTATACTGGCTCTGCCTTTCAGCTAGGCTTTTTCTGTCATCTACTGATTACCTCTAGATAATCTAAGTAAACCCCACAGTCAGAATCTTAATTTCTAAAAAAAAAAAAAAAAAAAAAAAAGAATCTTAATTTCTTCCTCCTTTAAACAAATTTCCCACTCATTTCAAGCTAGTATTTTTATTGGACAATAAAATATGGAAAACTGTCCATACAGTTTTCTCATCCAGTTTCTACACTGGACCCCCAAACCACTAGATAATATGTCAGGTGTCCCCAAGAACTTGCTCATATATTCTTTTCCACTGGCAAAACTTTACTTGGTTGATGGATTTCTTTAGCTCTACTTGTGTTCAACTAACCAAGGGATAAGATTTTAGTATCTCTTTCTTACAGATACATGTGTTATAAGTTGACTACTGCTATGTAACAAACAACCACCACATTTGGTGACTTAATTAAATTTTGATTTAGCTCACAGTTCTTCAGGTAGCAATTTTGAGTGGACTTAGCTAGGCAGTTCCTCTGGTATGGTCAAAGTTCCCTCATTCATCTGTGGTCAGTTATGGGTAGGTTAAAAGTTTTGCTGTTTATTTGGGGTTTCCCACATCTAACTGAGACAAGGGCTGACTCAGCTCTGCTCTGTATGTCTCATTCTCCAATGGAGTAGCTTGAGGTAATTCACATGATGTCTGGGAATGAACCAGATGACAACTTGGAAGAGTGTACAGTCTTTTGAGACTTGGTGCAATGTCATTCCCTCAGATTATATTGGTCAAAACTAATCACAAAGCCATCCAGATTCAAAGGTCAGGTGATGGGTTTCACTTCTTGATGGGAGCTGTTAAGTCACTTTTAAAGGGTGCAGCAGAGATAAGTTAGGCCCTTTTTTTCAGTAACTGAAGTACATTTCCCAATTTCAACTAGTAGTTTCTTTGAACATTCTTTACTCAGTTTTCATCCAGTAAACACAGGGAGAGGAAGGAAAATGCCACATTGTTCTCAAAGGACAACTCATGGGTCTAATGCAATCTATTTGCATTCCTACTGTTCAGTTCAGATAAGCTGAGGGGGAGGTTAGTTGATCCTAGCAAGGTGATTCTATACCTTTCTATAACTTCAGTAGCTTTAGATTTGTCTTCAACTTGATTCCACAGATGTGTACTGAGGATCTCTTATGTCCCAGATGTCCTTCTAGGTGCTTGGGTTATGTGAGTGAATAATACATATCAACCCACTGCCCATATGGAGAGTCTCCCCATTCCTTTGGGAGAGGTGCATAAAGAGTGAAAAATACATGTGATAAATAAGCAAATTATAGTTTGTTTAAAAGTTATAAACATTATGGAGAAAAAGAAAATCAGAGCAAGGTAAGGGGCTAGGTAATGGTACAGAAGAAGGCTAGATTAGGCTCACTGAGATGGTAAGAATTGTCCAAATTTGGAGGAAGTCAGAGAGTTAGTCATGGAGATATTTTGGTATCTGGAATATTCTATGAAGACAGAAGTCTGTGGGGGTAAGGAGAACAGGAAATTGCATGGTGTGTTTGAGGGACAACAAAATGGCCTGTGTGGTTGGAGTGCAGTAGGGAAGAGAAAGAGTCATAAGAAATGAGGTCAGAAAAAGGAATGAGGAAACAGTGGCTAGATCTTTAGGGTAGAGATTAGCAAACTATGGCCTATGGGCCAAATCAGGCCCACTTCCTGCTTTTATAAGTAAAATTGTATTAGAACACAGCCACATCTACTTGTTTACATACTGTCTATGGTACATCCATACTATAATAGGAGAGTGAGTAGTTGGGATAGACATCACATGGCCCATAACGTCTCAGTTATTTATTAACTTTATAGCCCTTACAGGAAGAATGTCAATCCCTGATATATGGCCTTCTAAACCATTAAGTAGCTTTGTCTTTTACTTTGATAGAAATGGAGAGCCCTTACAAAGGAATTATATGATCTGAATTGGATTTTTCTGAAGACCACTCTAGTTTCTAGTCAGAATGGACTCTAGGCAAGTAAGGACAAATGGTGAGATACCATTGAGGAGCTATCATAATAATCCAGGTAAATGATGGTGATTTGGATCAGGGTAAAAGCAATAATAAAGTGAAAAGGAGTCAGAATCTGGATATATTTGGCATGTACAACAGCCTACAGGTTTTCTAGATAGGAAAGGCTAAAATTTTGCAAAAGTAAGAATTGAGTAGGAGTACATTTGTAAGGTTTGAGCTGGACACTGGGACAAATACTGGGACCCAGGAAAAGGGATTCACCTATGCTCACTTCGATGCTTTGGAACAAACAAGGAGCAGTCCTGTGATGCCTAGCCCAGTGATCCTTTCACCCACCCATCTGAGCATACTTTCCTGGCCTTTTCTCTTTCCCCACATCTCTTTGGCATCTGGAACAAGGGACCATTGGCTGTTCTTCCTTCAGAGTCTTTGGTTCCTTTTCATCAAGTTCAACTCTGTGTTCCATTAACTCAGGGCCTTGCTTTCTGCCTATAGAAATTTACTATCTGGAACAAAACATGCATATGCAGTCAGGAGGCCTGGCTTTAATTAATTCCTGGTTCTATGACTTTGGCAAAGCTATTTAAACTCTTTGCACCTCAATTTTCTAACCAATAAAGCAGGGGCCTAATTGTATCCATTCCACTCTGTTGTTGTGATAATTAGCCATAATCCTTTCTATTCAGTGATGTCATAGCAATTAGTATCTGGCACATAGTAGAATCACTACAAATCTATGGATGATTTTTCCATCATCATTTTTCATTTCCAGGGGTTGTATTCTCTGATCTGTATGGGGAGGGTGTTTTTCTGTTCTGCACAGCCATCCTGGTGTCAGGGATGTCCTCAATTCACCCTGGCTGGTGGATTATTGCTTGCAAATTCCAAATTTTTACAGACGTGCTGTGAGAAAGGATCAAGTAATATCACAGGCCTGGCTGGGAGACGGCAGGGAGGACATCCTGACTTGGGTTATTCATGAGGTGCTGCATAATCAGGGTCTGCAGACAGAGATACCAAGTGCAGGGAGCTGGTTCAATTAAAGAGCCATGCAGTGAGACAGCCCTGCTAGGGAGGGCTGGAGAAGATGAGCAGTTTCCGGAAGTAGATTCTTGACGGGCTGGAGTCACTGCTGATGGGTTGGATTGAAAGTTGTATGGGATTGGAGAGACACTGGGGAAGTGGTAGCAGGAGCGGAAAGTTTTTAATGGGAGGGAAAATGACTTGCTGAGTTCTCTCTGATTGAAAATGAAATCTTTTCCAATCTTTCTAATGGCACAGCCTAGACAGTAAAACCAAACCATGGTGTGAGCCTAATTGCATGGTCTGCTTTTCCCTGGTCTCCTTCGAGAAGCTCTGGAGGTGTGAACGGGTCAGTAGAGTGTGACTTTAATTTTTATGACTTTACCACTATATGTTTTTCCTGTTTTCAAGGCAGTGCATGCTCAAAGAAAATTCAGAATCAGGGAAGTAAAAAGAGATTCTCTGTCTCCTTACCCATATATCACCACTGTTAGCATTTGGGTGCTCTTACTCCAGTTTATTTCAGACAGATAATCAGTAGACACCAAATTTGTAATTAAAGTTCCTGAGGTTTTCCACTATCACATTTCTGCCCCAAATCACATATTTCATAGACTTCTTCTCCTAAGAAATTTAGCCCTGTTAAATTTTACTGGTTTTTTGCACTTCGCTGGATGATCCTTTTTTTTTTTTTTTCAGAGAAATAAACTCATTACTTTTCAAAGTTGCTGCTTTACACAATAAGTTAACAAAAGCAAAACTTTGTGATTGGGAATGTTAGTTAGGTTTAGTAAATTCTGCAAAATAGATTATTCTGCCATTCTTCATCAGCCTCACTTATTAATATGGATGTGATCTTGGGGTTGACATATCCACAAATATCTACTATCATTTATACACATTTTTAAACACACATACACAGGTATGCAGAAATAGAATTGGTAATAGATATGTACTTCTATATCTTTTTTTCCCCTTTGTGACCATGACAGAACAATTTTCTTGATAAAAATTAATTGAAAACTCAAGCTTTTAAAACTGCATAGTGGTGATCAGTCATTAAGGGATTAGTCATTTACACAACAATGTATTGAAAGATATTTTGAATGTTTAGATTTGGGCTACGGTAAATAGTGTTGGAATGTACATTGTTGCAAATAAATGTTCATTGTATCTTTCATATTTCCTTAGGATAGATTCTTAGCAATGAGATTAATGGTTCAAGAGGTTTAAATATTTTAAATATTTTAAAACTTTTTCCTCTCTCCATATATGTGTGTGTATATGTGTATGTTCCTCTCTATATGTATATTTATAAATATATAAGATATATATTTATCTATTTATCCATCTAGGAATCAAATTGCTTCCTAGAATTGTTGTACAAATATCTCTCTTCTATCCTTGAGTCCAATGTGGGCATATTCTTGGTCCCCTTCTCCATCAACATTAGTAGAGGACAAAAGGCTTTAAAACAGCTACAAAAAGAAACAAGCAAAAAGGAGCTACAACAATTTGACATAGAAACCTCTTTTTCATGTTTCTTCAGTTTCCATTTTTGTTACACTGGTAAAGTCTAATACAATCCTTTCATTTATTAGCTATATTTTCTTCTGTAGTGTTCTGCTCAAGTTCTTTGGACATTGATTTTCTTGAGGTTAAGTGCTTCTCTAATTGATTTTTATGAGCTGTTTGGACACTAATGATATTTTCTTTTTGCACTTCTATGGCAAATACGTTATGAGGTTGTTTCATTTCAATTTTTCACACAGCATCTTTGACATTTAAAATATGCATTTATTGGGGCACCTGGGTGGCTCAGTGGGTTAAAGCCTCTGCCTTCGGCTCAGGTCATGGTCTCAGGGTCCTAGGATTGAGCCCTGCATAGGGCTCTCTACTCAGCAGGGAGCCTGCTTCCTCCTCTCTCTCTGCCTGCCTCTCTGCCTACTTGTGAGCTCTGTCAAAATATAAATAAAATCTTTAAAAAATTTAAAAATATGCATTTATTCAAATTCTTTATGTCTCCTTAGCAATTTTCCCTAAGGTTCTTAAGACTCTCATTCCCAGGTCACTCAAATTCTTATCTGTATGTAAAAATACTTTCCTGCTTCATTTGGCCGTATGGTATTGTGTTGAGGGGCTAAGGTGGGAGATGCTGGACCAGTAGACAGGTGCCTATGCATGAGAAGATATTGAACAATTATGAAAGAAGGAAAAATGGCCAAGAAGTTTCATTTCTTTGAGTCACTAGTAAGAGATTTTGCATTTTGTTTTGTTTTAAGTAACAGTCATTGCTTTAAACTGGCTCTTTATCATCTCACTCTGGAATTATTGCAATGGCTCCCCAATTTTGCCTCCTCACTTCCAGTCTTTTCCAACACCAATCCCTTCAGCACATTAAAGCCAAAGTTAATCTTCTAAAATACAAATCTGATGTTTTTACTTTCCTGTTGAACTCCCTTCCATCAGCATTCATGTGCTGTGTCCTGGCAGGTCATCCTACCCCCAGCTCTGGCCTCTGCCTCCTACTCCAGCCTCCCCTCCACGTCTCTTTCCTTCACAGTTGGCAGTGTCCTATCACTGGGCTGCATTAGACCTGCTGTCTCTGCTCATGGTGTTCCCTCTACTAGAATTCCTTTCCTTTATTCTCTTATATTCCAGCCAGACAGCATCTCCCCCAGAAAGCAGCTCCTTGTGTCTACACTCTGCTGTATATTCCTCTTCTTTCTGTTTGTGGCACCCTAGGCTGAACTGTCTCTTAAATGCAAACATAAACAATTCATGGCAAGACATTCAATTAAGAAGGAAAGTACAAAGTGAGAGCCTGAATCATTCCCTCCGGGTGCTCTCAAAACAAAAACAAAAACAAAAACCTTGGCAATGAAGATTAAGATTGAACATATTTTTAAACATTAACATTTATTTTAGGGGACACAGGATAGAAAGGCATTTACATGTGTGCCTTGCCCCTATTAGAATGTGAGTTCCTGGTGGGCAGTGGCAGTATCGAATACCTTTATGGTTCTGACACCTACATGAGGCTTGGCACATCAGAGTCCTCAACCAGCGTTTTGATTCATTGCTCTGATTTTTGAAAGGTAGCAGGTTTCCCATTTATCCAGCAAACCAGTCTGCAGTAATTCCAGAGCACTATAAAGGGTAATGTGATCATCTCTGATCATCTTTTACACTCAAGTTATTATTGAGCAATTCATGAAAATGTGCTGATTAACAAGCCACCAAACTGAAAGAGATTGCTCTTGGTAAAACACTTTTTAAAGAGTGGGTTTTATAGCCTGGTAGCCTAGAAGACATGTGCCTGGAGTATCTGAGAGAGATAGTCTTTGAAAGTGTGGCTGGTGTAATGACAAGCACCAGGAATGTGCTCAGGGGGAGAAAAATAATTTGAGGGTTTTTTTTTTTTTTGTTTGCTTGTTTCTTTGATTTTGTTTGTTTTTTAATAGAAGAATGTTGGAAGAACATGAGCAAAGTCATAGCAAGTGAGGCAGCTACAGAGGTAGATGGTGACTAAAGGATGGAAGAAGTCTTGTATCTCAAAAAGAGGATGGTGGACTCCATCCTGATGATGAGAGAGACATGCTGGTTAAAGGTAACTGAGTTGGGGAATGTTACACCTTTTCCTTATGAAGAAATGACTCTGGCATAACATAGGTGGTGGACAGAGGCCTGTCAAGTCCAGAGGTAAGAACAGTAATGGTAGGCTGACATGTCAGGAAGGCAGATCTGCAGGCATTGATTCTTGAACAGAACAGTGTGTACAACAGCAAATGAGGGAGTTGACATGTGTGTAGATTGAACAGACAAGTTGTCTTTCTGAGTCAGGTAGTTATTAAGTGAAGCAATTGACAGTGGGATTTCAGATCAATCACTTGTTCACTCAACAACTATCTGTTGAGTGTAGATTATATACAAGGTACTCTTCTGGCCTGAAAAGGGTAGAAGAATGAAGACATTGCCTTTATTCTGGAGCACATATTGGTTAGCCATGAAGATAAACAAGAGCTCAGTTAAGAGTGACCATTTATCTGCAGTGTGCTGTGTGTCATGTTTTATGATGAATTTTCATTAGTTCTTGCAACAACTTCACAAAACTGGTGATGTTATTACTCCCTGGGCTTCATGCCTCCACACTAGTAAAGTGAGGGTAATAATAGCACCAGCTAGGTGCTATTATTATAGGGATGATGTGATTCTCAGGAAGTAAGAGTGGGTCTGCTTGATACCATATTCCAAATTCTCACTAATTTCCCAAAACTACCTCCCAAGACTGCCTCCATCTCCCAGAAATGGAAGTGTTAAAGAGTTATGTAAATCAAGTACAGTGGGAACTTAAGGAGGAAAAAAAAATAAAAATATGGCCAAGACCTTAAAGGTTGGATTTCAAAAGGACTCTAATGCCTGAGAGAAAGTAGAGTGCTTTCTGAGCCTGAAAAAAAAAAAAAAATAATGAACTGGCACAAAATATCAATCCAAAGCAAGTATCATATCCTCAAACCAGAGTATTCAACTTCTCTAAATCTTCAAAGATCAGATGAAAGAAAGTAGTTAGGAATTTTCATGGTAATTACATTGAACAATGAGAAGGCAGTCATATTTTGACCTTTAACGGTGAGATAAGACAGAAAGTAAAGTCTTTGATCTAAAATATTGAGGAAAAACCAAAATCAACACCACCACCAACACAAAAAGCAGAAACAATTAAAAAGAAAACCAAAAAGCAAATAAACCATCCAGACACTTGAAGGCACCAGGCATCAAATCACAAGTCTATAAACTTCACACAGTGGAATTTTCCAATAATGAATTTCATAAACTCCTAACTTGGTCAGACTTCTCCCCCTTCTTCTCCACCCACTTTATTAAACACAAGGTTGGAGTTTTATGGGCTTTGCAGTAAATGTGAGTCCTCATGGCACTCCTGGTATTGGCAAAAAAGTTTCAGTTGTCATTATTTCACAGTAAATAGATGAAAGTGAGCAGGAGAGGAGAAGTGAGGGAAGGATTTGATTTACGGTTGTCCTTGTACCAAAGTGTCCTTGACAATCTGTTTTAAGATGCTCCTCAAATCGCCACAGAACATCTGCCAAATACTCTACTGCAGGGCAAAAACTCAGTGGGTTTTATGTGCTGCTGGATCAATGACCTATTTCTTCAAACTCTAGCATAGGTTCAGAGTTTTCTGGAAACTTAAGAAAGAAAAAAATAAGAAGTTCATTTGATGGCTGGTTGCATAAAAGTCAACACCTGCTACTTGGATTTTGTGGGGTTTTATTTATTTACTTTTTAATGCCTGGTTAAGGGAAAATGTCAAGGGCTTTCCAAATTTGCATCAATTTGAATAAAACCATTGTTATACAGCTTGCGAAAAGTCAAAACACTTTGGGAGAAGTTAGAACAGGTTTTTTTTTTTTTTTTCTTGCAGAGATTGGCATAAAAGCAAAAACCTCAGAGATCTTAATCTGAAATAATCTTGTGAGAATTGCACAGGCCCATATTTGCCAATTAAAGTTATGTTCCAGAAGATAAAGCATTTGCTGAATTAGGGTATATAATTTGACAGATAAGGGAATGTCTTCCCTTCATAAATATTTTATCAGGAAGTAAAAATATACAAGTTGATACTCCCAAGAAGGCCATGAATATCAAGGAAAAGTGATCTTTTAACTTGTGTTTCAAGGGAAATAATTTTGATTGAGAATCCAAGTTCCAAGATACGTTTTTCCAGTAAAGAGAATGCTGTATACATATAAACAAAAACATTTTTTAGATTAACAAAATAGTTGCGGATGGATATTGTGTGCAAATTAATATATAAACGTGATATGCATTTTTCCTCTAAAAGGTAAAAATTAAACCTGAAAAAAAATTCTCAAGTATTTCTAATTGCCATTACCTTGATAATTATGACTCAAGGAGATTTATGTGGTCTTGGGTACTCAGAGATAAGTATCATGGTGTGTGGGAAAGGGTTCCATAAGTAGACTTTACACTCTTGTTTTTTTATGAAATGTTTGATAATGAGAGTTTTCCAAGATGCACATGAGTCATTTAGGCAAGATCTAGCTGGAAAAACTGAATTTCAACGTTCTCATCTTGGGCCATTAAATTTGCCTACAAATCAGTCCTACTAATTAATATATGAGAGCTATTAACATGAATGAGGTGACTCTTAAATTAAGTTCCTCATCAAAATAAGTAAGAGAGCAAGATGGTTTCCAAACTTTTTGGTGGACTACTTGGTTATCCAACCTGAAGGAGATAAGAATTTAATAAAATTTTGTGAAGCCATGTTTGAACCACAGTTCTTGGCTATGGAGCTCCCACTTAAAAGACCAGAGAAGCTAAATTCTCAGCCTTGGGGCCACAGACCCTTCTTTGGAAGGAAGATAAGAATGAAAGAAATTACTTCATTCCTCCCATCTTGATTTTTTCCTTCTTTATTGCTCATATAATAATTCAGGCTTGGGAGTCTTCCTTACCCTTTGAATAGCAAAACCAAGCAAAGTTCTGAGGAAGAATGATGAGCAGTCTAGGACTACTCTGTTCTGGACTCTGGGAGGGCCTTTTTCCATCCTGAACTGTGCTATTTTCTAGCAATAAAACATTATTAAGTTCTTGCAATGTGCCAGGCACTCTGCTAAGGCTATGGATTGGCTATAGCCTTCTTCCCTGAGAAGAGCCCTATGAAGTAGGCATCATCACTACCTCCATTAAAAATGAGAAGACTGAGTTACAGAGTATTTTAGCATTTTTTTCCTGGCTTGTGAGAGATCTAGGGTGTTAAGACAGGCAGTGTGAACTTCATAGCCTTCACTTTTAATCACCACACCTTATTTACTTTCAAATTTATATTATGATGCAAACTGATATTTAGAACAGCATCCCTGAAGGCCAGAGTCAAGAGTGCCATATTACATTTGTCCCTATTTTCTTTTTTCAAAAACTTTAGTCTACTGTCATTAGAGACAACATTCACAAATATGTAGAATATTAGATTAACCAGAACACACACTATCTAATCTGTCTTCCATGATGTAACAATTATTAAATATCAGAAAGAGCCATCCTTTGCATTTTTAGCTTTAGTTCTGGTCGTGAAACAAAGTCACCTCTTTCAGATCTGGTTTTTCTGCTCATCTGAAGAATGAAGCTTGCCTCTTCTCCCACCTTTTGAACACTAACCATTAGCTTGTCTATCCTCCACCCTGACTTAGATGGCTGAGACCACATCTTATTACTCTCTTCATTTATACCCAGAATCCAATACAATGCCTAATCCAGTAAATATTGACTGAATTAAAGGATGGAAAGCTTCAGTTTTGACTCCTGTTTATAGGATGATAATATTTGCCTTAACTGAAACTTGGGAGAGATGATGAATAGGAAACTGTGCAGAATGAAAATGTGGTACAAAACAAAAGACTCTTTCTTTGAGAATTATTTATAATCATTTTATCTATAGGTAAACTTGACTTGTCTGAGGGTCACACCCAAAGGCAATTATTGGGAAAATTCTCCAAAGCTATTTCAAAAACTAAATCACTTCATTTTTCACTCCAGCAAATCCTGGTCCTTGTTATGAAAGGAAGAAATAAGAAACTTTTGGCTGCAGAGGTTCTGGGTAAGGCACAGTTTGTAGAATCAGAAGAAATAAAGCCTCAAAGTTGTCATTTTCAAGGAATATTCTCTAGCTACAACTCAGAGTGGGGAATATGGGGCATCTTTTATGCACAAGGCTCCATATAAGGCACGTTGATGTAAAATTTCACCAAGCCCCATAATTATGTGAGAAAAAAACAGCCCGATTTGGTAAGTGGAGGAAATAGAGGCTGAGAGAGGTTTGCAACTCATCCAAGGTCATATATTTAAGAGGTAGAAGCATTAGGATTGAATCCATACCTTCAAAAAGTTTAACACATACCGAAAGTGAGGAGAACAAAAGCAAAAATAAACAAGAAGGATGACATCAAACTAAAGAGTTCTTCCCAGCAAAGGAAACCTTTAATTAACAAAGTGAAAAGGCAACTTATAGGATGGGAAAAAAAAATTTGTAAATCATATATCTAATAGGGGATTAATATCCAAAATATATAAAGAACTTAGACTACTCAATACCAAAATAAATAAATAAATAAATAAATAAATAAATAATATAATTAAAAATGGGTATAGGAACTGAATGGCCATTTTTTTTCTTCAAACAAAAGATATGCAAATGTCAACAGATACATGAAAAGGTGCTCAATGTGCTAATTGTCAGGGAAAAGCAAATCAAAACCACAATGAGATATAACTTCACAGTTTTAAAGTGGCTATCACCAGAAATACAATAGGGAAGATATGTTGGTGAGGATGTGGAGAAAGAGGAGCCCTTTTGCACTGTGGATATGAAACTAAATTGTATAGCCACTATGGAAAATGGCATGCATATTCTTCAAAAGATCCAGCAATCCCACCTCTGGGCATACAGCCAAATGATGTGGAAATGATGTGGTTCTGAAGAGATATCTGCACCCTTATGGTCATTAAACTATTATTTACAACAGTCAAGACACGGGAATAATCTAGATGTCCACCAATGGACAATTAAAGAGAATACATGAATATTACTCAGCTATGGGAAAGAAGGAATTCCTGCTATTTGCTTAACATAGATGGACCTTGAGAGCATTATGCTAAGTAAAAAAGTCAGACATAGAAAGACAAACACTGTATGATCTCAATTATACATAGAATCTAAGAAAAATAAACTAATAGACACAGAGAACAGATTGGTGGTTGGCAAGGCTAGTGGATGGGAGATGAGGCAAATGGGTAAAAGGGGTCAGAAGATACAGACTTCCAGTTATAAGGTAAATAAGTTCTGGGATATAATGTAAAGCATGGTGACTGAAATTAAAAATACTGTTTTGTATATTTGAAAGTTGCTGACAAAGTAGATCTTAAAAGTTCTTTTCAAGGAAAAAAATGTTACTATGTGAGGTGACGGATGTTAGCTAAACTTATGGTGATCATATATGTACATATATACAACATAATGTTGTACTCCTGAAACTAATGCAGTGTTATACATCCACCATATTAGACAAACAAACAAACAAACAAACAAAAAAACAGAAATTAAGCACTTTCTACTAACAACAGTATTGAGCCCCTTCCATGCTATCCTTGCCTCCTGATTCTTCTTTGGCAAGGTCTAAAGGTGGTGTTGTTAGGCTCAGGAAACAAGAATGTGTTTATTAAAAATTCTGAATTGCATGAATTAGGGTTATTATACCTGCAAGTAATAAAAACCCAACTCCAATAACCTTATGAATAACAGGAAAATTATTCATGGGGTATTGGCATATCCTGTGGGACAGTTAAGCTGTCAAAAGGACAAGGAAGCTGGTATACCTAAAAACATCTAGAATTAAGAATTTAATGCCATTGGAGTTACTTCTCTTATTCCTAAGCCTGTTTCTTACTCTCCATGCTACCTTTCTTCTCCCTTATTACAGACAGGACCATAGACAGCTCCCATGCATCAAGAGCTTCATTATCCAATGGGAGAACACTATGACTTTGAGTCTCATGTTCAAAATTGGTGGAAAGGACTCTAATTGGCTAGCCAGGGTCCCATGTCTCCCTTGCACAAGCAAAACAAGGACAAAGAAACAAGGCAGAATAGTTCTTTCCATGATAGTGGAGAAGGGCTTACACAGATCAGTCTACACACATGCTCCTCCTCCACAGAGGCCTACTGTATTGAGATTGAATCAGGCTAGGAGATAATAATAGACATATTTGGAGGGAAACATTGCCTAGGTGCAGAACATGCTGAAGTCCCACATGCCTCAAGACTCATTGTTTTTCCCTATAGATATTTATTTTCTATTAAAAATTTTGGCTCTTAACAACCCAACTTCACTAGTATTTCTTTCTTCTTGGCAAGTAATGCAAAGGTGAGAGAAGTATTTCTAGTTAATGTTCATAAAATTGTCATTTAATCAAGGGTCACCTAGTTTGGGCTCATCCAGAAAAAGTTAAAAGTACAGTAACAGGGTAAGACACAAGATAGAATTGTCAAAATCATAGGGTTGCCATGTTTTATTGAAAACAAGGAATTTCTGGATTTATGACATCTCATTTAGCTGTAGAAAATAGTTCTGTGTAAAAGGAATCCCCAGTGATATCTCAAAATGGTATTTGCAACATGTATTCATTATAATTCTTATGTTAGTCACACTGAGTTGCTTGTTAAAGATGCAGAGTTCAGGGGCGCCTGGGTGGCTCAGTGGTTTAAGCCTCTGCCTTCGGCTCAGGTCATGATCCCAGGGTCCTGGGATCAAGCCCCGCATCGGGCTCTCTGCTCAGCAGGGAGCCTGCTTCCTCCTCTCTCTCTGCCTGCCTCTCTGCCTACTTCTGATTTCTCTCTGTCAAATAAATAAATAAAATCTTAAAAAAAAAAAGATGCAGAGTTCAGACCTACTGGATCAGGATATTTATGAGTGGCATCTGGAACCTGGAGTTTAACAAGCTGCTCATATGATTTTTACAAACAACAAAGTTTAGCAGCCTCTGGTCTTAGGCAGTAACAGCTATAAACATGAGCTTGGGACTTTCATTCTTTCCTGGTGATGGCATGCCTTGGCACAACCTTTCTTGAAAGCAACTTAACCACATGTGTCAAGATCCTTAAAATGTTCATGATTTTTATTATTAGTAATTTTATTGTGGGGATATTTCTTTTTTAAGATTTATTTATTTGTTTTAGAGAGAAGGAGAGAGAGAACACAAGTGGGATGGGTAGGGGGAGAGGGAGAGAATGTCAAGCAGATTCCCCACTGAGCTTGGAACCCCATGAGGGAGTCAATCTCTTGACCATGAGATCACGACCTAAGCTGAAACCAAAAGTCAGACACGTAACAGACTGAGCCACCCAAGTGCTTCTGTGGTGATCTTTTTTGAGAAACTGTTGTGAAATATGGAGAACATAAAGCATTACATATAGAGAATAGTCATTACCTTATATTATGAGGGAAAAAGGAGACCATAGATGGGGATAGTTATATCAATTTTGGCTAACCTACCTCAATGTAACATTATTCAAGGCATTAAAATGAATGTTTGTAAAAAGTGTGTAGTAACTTAACAAATTGCTTGAATTATGATGTTAAGTGAGAAAGTAAGTATAATTAGAGTTATGTATGCCAAAGTTACAAAATAACATTATATCTTGAAAACACCTGAAGGAAATACATTGAAATAATCATAGTCATTCATTGGACTATGAACATTTTTTCCTTCTCTTTGCTTTTGTTTTCAAAACATTCTACAATTAACTGTTGCTACTCTTATAATAAAAATTAAATAAAAACTATTTTTATTAAGTTAAAGAAAATCTTAAACGCTTATAAATTTGAGGGAAAAATATCCTACTTCCTCCTTGCCTCTGGGTATACAGATGCTATGCAACCACAACCCCATTAACTGGCTCCTGTGGTGAGCTTTTACTTACCTTCTACTTTGCATTCTGTGCTTGGGTGTGTCTGCATACCTGTCCTTGCTATTACTCTTCTTCCTCAAGATGACAATCCTGCCTCAATACCTTGAGAGATTAAAGCTCAGAATTCTCCAAACCTAGTCCCACAGTTAGTAACAGTGACCTCCTGCATCCTTGTAGCTCTGCCCACACCGTTGACAACTTTCTTCTACCCTAGTATTACAGATCTGTTTAGAATGATAGGGACATCGATGTGGCTCATTCCAATGGAGAGCAACACTGGGGAATTGAGAGATGACCTTGAAATAAGCATTACTTGGGGCGCCTGGGTGGCTCAGTGGTTTAAGCCGCTGCCTTCGGCTCTGGTCATGATCTCAGGGTCCTGGGATCGAGTCCCACATCGGGCTCTCTGCTCAGCAGGGGAGCCTGCTTCCCTCCCTCTCTCTACCTGCCTCCCTGTCTACTTGTGATCTCTCTCTGTCATAAATAAATAAAATCTTTAAAAAAAAGAAATAAGCATTACTAGTTGTTTTTCTTTTTATACATCTCTCTAGGTATAAACTTTGAAGTTATTTCTACTCTCTATTCTCCTTCATACCCCATGTCATATTTCCTCTTTAATACAGAAGCACTCAATTCAGTAAGTTTTCATCACATTCCTTCTTATATCCTGCAAATGTGTATTTTTAAACTTCATGTTGCTTTAGGTTGAGTCTGTCATACTCCTTAATTTACTATCAATTCCTATAAGGCACCTCTTTAGTTGTATGCATGCATGTGTGTATATATGTATGTATTACACTGTATCCTCATCACAGACTCTTATTCCTCTCCTCTTCCAAAAAGACCACTCAGTGTTTTTTTACTTCTGTCCTTTTATTTGTATATATCCTTGTAGAATATGGATACTTTTGTTGTGAATATTTGACTTATATTTTATGGTATTTTCTCTAGACCTTATTTTGTTTCTTTTGTTTTCTCATTGAACATTAAGTTTTGAAGGTGTAGCCATGTTGTGGATACACCTATCCTATAGCTCCTATAATACAGTGTTCTATGATACACAGCCTACACATTTTAACTACCATTCCCCCAGTCATCAACCCCTACATTGACTCCAACCCCAACAGTTATTTACTTTAAAAATACCCATGATGAAATACCTATGCTGCAACTATTTTCTTTAATTTTAGTAGGAATAGAAGCTGGCCAATTTTGTCACCTAAAAATGGTAAGCACTTTCTGTCCTGTAATTGGAGATAAATTAAGTTGAGCTTTGGAACAAGTCTTTTTGTTGTTGTTGTTGTTGTTCCTGAAGAAAGGAAAATAACCCTTACCATTTGGATATGAAAAAGAATTGGAAAATTCTCACTCTTTTGGGTGACTAGAGGACACATATTGGAGTCAAAATTAACCTAATAGAATCAGAAGGTGTGTCCTTACTGTTCATATAAATTGGATATCTCTTTTTATCTTAGAAGAACATAAACTTTGGAAGTAAGGGGGGTTTTTTAGACCAAAATATATTTCTTTTTCAGTGTGGTTTTAGGTTAATCTAAGGTCCTAATTTTTTTCTTGTGAATTGCCTTTGTTTTTTTCTCTTTGAGGGTTTGTTCATAGTCAATGTAGAGCTGAGATTATAAAAATATCAGTAAAGATCTATAGGCATGGACTTTGTTCATTCATTCAACATGAATTTATTGAGATTTACTCTGTTCCATGCACTAGCATAAGCAATGTGCTATTGCAGATAATAAAATAGCTCAGCCTTCATGAATCTTGTAGTTTTCATTTTATCCTAGAAAGATGACTAGGAAAAAAATCTTGCCTTGCCTTGGTGCTCCCTAAAATACAAGGCCCTTGATTTTCCATATCCTACATTATTACTTATAAACCATTAATTATGAATATGCTAAATGCTGAAGGGGAGTCATTTTACATAATCACATAAATATAAATATATTTGGGGAAATGTCTTAAAACAAAGAAATTATATATATGAATATATATATATGTGTATATATATATGTGTATATATATATACATATATAAAGAATATCTGAAATAAGGTATTTTAAAATAGGGATAATGATAGCCTCAATTTTATGTACAGATGTATATTTATGTACAGATGTATATTTCTTTAAAATAATTGTCACAGTGTTGCAAAACCCATCCAATTACCTTCTCCTAGATGAAGGTATATAGGAAGACTGGGTAGATAGAAGAGAATATACCCTCAGAAAGCCTTCAGACCATTTAAGAAATGGAGCAGAAGGAAGACCCATGAAGACATGTCAACTTTATTAGCAATAATATTAGTGAGACAGCCACCTAGGGGCAATCTCGAAGGAGGGAAGAAAAGCAGATAGAAAGAAGCACACAGCACCTAAGATTTTCAGAAGTTGTCTGTTAGCCTTAAAGCCTTTTGAATACTAGAGGAACATGTCCTCAAGCCAGAGGACATTGATTTAAGAAAGATTGAGACCATTAATCAAAATGTAAGGTGTTGACTTTCTCAGCCTTGTGTTTTCTGCCGGCTATCCCCCTGCTGGGAGCAAATAGCTAATTCAGAAGAAATGGTCCTCTCCAAGCTTCAGACATGTGTAACAGAAAGGAAGTGGTTCAGAACTTTTGCACAGGCTCTACAATTAGAGAGACAAAGCATGAGAGACTGTGGACTCTGAGAAACAAACTGAGGGTTTTGGAGGGGAGGCGGTGGGGGAGATGGGTGAGCCTGGTGTGGGTATTAAGGAGGGCATGTATTGCATGGAGCACTGGGTGTGGTGGTGTGGTGCATAAACAATGACTCTTGGAACACTGAAAAAATTAAAAAAATATATGGTAATAGTGTTGCTAAAAAAGATTAAGCAATAAAATACCTAAACTTTATCAAAATTACTCTAGAAAATAAGAAAGAATCAGATATCACAGGCATTCAAAAAGTTTCTCTGGGGAAAAAAAAGCTCAAAAGATAAACAAACCATAGAGATAAAATGAAAAGAAACTGAAACTGATACTGCTGCAGAATTGAGAATAGATCAGAAAAAAGGAAGAGAAAAATAAAACCACTGTGGAGTTGAGAATCATACTTGAAATAACAACTGCAACATGAACAAAATTAAATAAACATGACTGAAAACAAGGCCAAAGATAGAGGATAGGCTTTGCTCAATCACATATTAAAAAATAGAAAAAAGTAACATAAAATTATTTGCCAAAATGTGATATCAAAATATAAAATAAATTTCAGAGCCTGTTTCTCTTTGACACTATTTTTCAATTAAAGAATATTTCAGAATGACCTATTAAGTTTTACTATGATTGCTTTGCCAGAGCCAAAGAGCAAGACCCATGAGGATGGATGGGATTTCTTTATGAAGGAAATGGACATTTATCCTGGGAAATTGCACAGCCTGAGTCAATAAGTCATAACTGGAGAAGATGATCTTAGATTAACATAAGATGTGACTACTTCCCTTCTCTTCTGTTGCCTCATGGCCTTTGTCAGAACCAGACTTCCATTGGAATGGACCTGCTACTGAATGCACTCTCTGGGAAAGATGAGATGACAATGAGCTGCAAGGATCCTGGGGAGTCAGCATTCCAGTGCTCTTAAAGGTGACCTGAGGTTGTTAAACCTGGTCACAGTAGATTATAGTCTTAAGTCATTTTCTATATTCTCTTTCTTCATCTCTCTCTTATTTTCAAACTCAATTTCCATGAAAGTCTTATTGTGAAGTCATCTCCAGAACTTCACAGTAGGTATGTAAGGCAAAGACATGTACTCTAATTGTTAAGGACTGAACTGTGCCCTATCCACCCCCCAATTCATATAGAAGTCCTAACCCACAGGAACTAAGAATGTGACTATACTTGGAAATTGGCCATTAAAAAGGTATTAAGGTAAAATGAAGTCATATGGGTGGTCTCTAATCCAATATGACTGCTGTTCTCATAAGAAGAGGAGATTAGGACAGAGATACAATAGTTTCCAGAATGAAACTGCTGTTGTTTAAGGCTATGCTATTTTGTTATGACAACCTTACCAAACTGATACAGTAACCATAAAATGAACTGCAATTGTCATAGAAATAGTAGCAGAAACATTTACTACATTCCAAATAATGTCCTAAGTATTTACATCTATGCATTCACTTAATCTTTACCGCAACTCTAAGAGAAGGATTAATGCAAAATGCTTGGGAAAATGCCTGCATAAAATGAGTGTTCAGTAAATGTTACCCGTTAATGTTTTCTATGCTTTAGAGGTAAGGATACAAAAACTCAGGAAGGTTGGACAATTTCTGTACATTTTCATAAGCGGACATGTTAGCACTCTGATCCACTCCTCCAGGGCCAGGTTGAGATAAAGCAGTGATCAGTGGAGCAGAGATCACCAGCTATATTCAGCAGGACAGAAGTCCCACAGTGGGCCTCAGCAGTAGGCACTGCAAGGTGGTAAGATGATAGGACCCACAGAAAAAACTGCAAGGGGTCATTCTATGTTAGTGAAGGATGGGGGTGGGGGGACACTGAAGATATATACACATAAAACCCATCCACACAAACACATACCACTTCTTAGTAGAGCCCAAAGTTTTGAATAACCTATTTACCTTCCTCAATGTCTCAATAAACAGACAGGTCACTTCGTTTCACACTTAACTCAATAGCTGTATTACCCCAGGATCTATGACCTGCTAACATTGTTCAGCTATCGGGCTAACACCCTTTAAGCTAGCCTTCCAGGGAAAGAGAAAAATGAAGGATTCCAAACTGCCATTGTTTTTTGTTGTCATTGCTGTTGTCTGTTTGTTTGTTTACATATTAATTTAATTTTTTTTCAGTGTTCCAAGATTCATTGTTTATGCACCATACCCAATGCTCCATGTAATACGTGAGCTCCTTAATACCTACCACCAGGCTCACACATCCCTCCACCCCTGCCCTTCTAAAACCCTCAGTTTGTTTCTAAAAGTCCACAGTCTCTCATGCTTCATCTCTCCTTCCAATTTCCCCCAATTAACTTTTCCTTTCCTTCTCCTAATGTCCTCCATGTTATCCTTTATGCCCCACAAGTAAGTGAAACCATATGATAAACTTTCTCTGTTTGACTTATTTCACTCAGCATAATCTCCTCCCGTCCCCCCATGTTGATACAAAAATTGGGTATTCATCCTTTCTGATGGCTGAGTAATATTCCATTGTACATATGGACAACATCTTTTTTTTTTAATTTTTGATTTTTTTATTAACATATAATGTATTATTAACCCAGGGGTACAGGTCTGTGAATCACCAGGTTTACACACTTCATAGCATATACCTTCCCCAATGTCCATAACCCCACCACCATCTCCTTAAACCCCTCCCCCCAGCAACCTTCAGTTTGTTTTGTGAGATTAAGAATCTCTTATGGTTTGTCTCCCTCCTGATCCCATCTTGTTTCATTTATTCTTTTCCTCCCCCCAAACCCCCCACGTTGCCTCTCAGTTTCCTTATATCAGGGAGATCATATGATAATTGTCTTTCTCTGATTGACTTATTTCGTTAAGCATAATACCCTCTAGTTCCATCCATGTTGTTGCAAATGGCAAGATTTCATTTCTTTGGATGGCTGCATGGTATTCCATTGTATATATATACCACATCTTCTTTATCCATTTGTCTGTTGAAGGGCATCTCAGCTCTTTCCACAGTTTGGCAATTGTGGACATTGCTGCTATGAACATTGGGGTGCATATGGCCCTTTTCATTACATCTGTATCTTCAGGGTAAATACCCAGTAGTGCGATTGCAGGGTCATAGGGTAGCTCTATTTTTAATTTTTTGAGGAAACTCTACACTGTTTTCCAACGTGGCTGCACCAGCTTGCATTCCTACAAACAGTGTAATAAGGTTCCCCTTTCTCCACATCCTCTCCAACACTTTTTGTTTACTGTCTTGTTGATTTTGGCCATTCTAACTGGTGTAAGGTGATATCTCAATGTGGTTTTGTTTTTAATTTCCCTGATGGCTAGTGATAATGAACATTTTTTCATGTGTCTGTTAGCCATTTGTATGTCTTTTTTGGAGAAGTGTCTGTTGTTATTGTTTTAATATCAGTCAAGAGCATAGCCATCTGCTGAAGTCAAGGGGATCCCAGCCTTGCTTTCAATGGAAATACTTTCTTTGGCTTGTCTGAGCTTCCCAGGCTAATAGCTTCAGAAAGTATTGTATCATCTGGCATTTCTTTTACTATCTCAGAAATGTGTATTACATAGAACAGGCCAGCCCATCTCTTTTCTCTAATACTGGCATACTCATATTACAGGAAAATACAGGAATAGAAAGAGATTGAATTAAGGAGAAGATGTGTGTCTAACATGTCACAGCTAACACCACACTCAGCCCATTCCTTTTTGAATTGTGTGCAGCATCTGAATCTCATGCACTCTGACGAGAAAATAGGAAGCGGAAGCCCAAGCATGTGTGGGGCAGGGGGTATTTCCTAATTTTAGGAGCATCTTCATGGCCCCTGTGAACCACCACCTGTTTCTAGCAGATGCCACCATCGTTAATCCGTCAACACTTGCCAATTTATTTCTTATACACAGCACTCTTAGAAGGAAAAAAATATGGCTTCTCCTATAACTACTTTTCTTGCTGCCTGATGCAACTGTCATTTTGAATTTTTCCTTGAACCACCAATCTGTCTTCCTCCCCTCACTTTTGGATAGTGAGTTATCTGTGACTCACTAGCAGGGCACAACACCTCAGCAGGAGAGACCATGTGGAGTAGGACCGTGTGTATACTGTTGGGGAGCCCAGACTTCTCCATCAGACCATCGATTATCTATTTTATTTTTATGAATAAATATGGATCTGTGTGTGTGTGCATGAGTGTGTGCATATGTGTGAAGGAGAAATAGCTTGGAGAAAGACACAGAAATGCAGAGTAGTGCTTGTTCCCTTACAGATGGAGAATATACAGAAAGAATCTGAAGGGGTCATTAAGATTTTCTGATGCTCAGAGATATTCCTCCCCGTGGACAGGGTTGCTCGTGAGTGTATGTGAGACTCCCCACTGGCTGCTGGAGGAATCACCTGATTTAGTTTGTGTGCAGAGTGCTGGGGCAGAGAGAAGGATGACTTTCTATGGTCAGTCTATAATATCAGTATGCAAGTATAGGTGGTCATACAGTCTCCTTTATACTCTACCAGCTGTGATGCCTTAAGCACCCAGGCTGGAGGTAATTATTTATGTTGTCTTTGCTATTAACAGTGGGTTTTCTTGTGTATGTTTCTTTTATTTGGGGTGTATGTGTATTTGCATGTGTTTGCAGTTATAGTCTCAAGTTCAGACTTAAGCTCATGATATGTTATATGTCTATACCCTGCAATACCTGTCCCACCAGGAAAAAGACTGGGTTGAGGTAGTTCACATGTTTTTGTGTGTTTTTTTGAAAATACCTGTTGAATACATAAAACATGAACCACTTGGATTACAGGCATTTCTGGAACAATGGGTCTTGCATTGCTATAGTCCCCTAGTTAGAGGAAGAAGGGATGGTGAGGAGATTTTGGTTTTGAACAATAAAATTTATTTAATGCTATATACATGCTAGGCACTTGAAAAACATTCTGGACATACAATAAATTATTTAAAACTCACTATGAGCCTGGGAGAAGATCATGGTTATTGCCATTGCTATTTTACAAGTGAGGAAGTCAAAGTTCAGAGAAGCTATAGAGCTAGGAGACCTCAAATGTGAAGCAAAGCTGTCTTGTTCTAAAGTGTTCCCAGTTACAAAGTCAGTGCTTCCCTGCCTTGATCCTGGCATGCACATAAAATGTGATGCACATTTATAAGGCATGCTGCAGGAAATAGAGGAGTTTGCTCTTGGTTAGAGGCAATCATCTTGGGACTTCAGCTGGCCTTGACCTTGTCCAATGGCCTTGATGGTTAAAGGGTTCAATGGCTCTGCTTATCTATAACTCATTTTGGATACATCAATTAGAAAATGGCACAAAACTTTACTTCTTCTTCTTCTTTTTTTTTTTTAAAGATTTTATTTATTTATTTGACAGAGAGAGATCACAAGTAGACAGAGAGGCAGGCAGAGAGAGAGGGGGAAGCAGGCTTCTTGCTGAGCAGAGAGCCTGATGCGGGACTCGATCCCAGGACCCTGAGATGATGACCTGAGCCGAAGGCAGCGGCTTAACCCACTGAGCCATCCAGGCGCCCAAAAACTTTACTTCTTCTTGAAGAGGAATACCACACATTACTTCCCCTGCATCCACATCTAGCACCTTGCGCATCCACCCACTGTCCCTCCTGGTGCTTCTGTATGTAAAGACTCAAAGAAGGACATTATAGAAGATGTTTAAACAACCAAACCCTGCATCCCCAACACATTATTCTGTAGACCAAGAACACGATGATCACAAAGATGCAGATACTGTGGTGGGCTACACAGGATTTCCTCTCTTTCCCCATCATATAACCACAATATACAGTTTGGGGAATTAACTCTTGAACTGGGTAGGGTGGAGGCAGATGTTTCTGATTAACCCAAGTCATGTCTTCTAATCACACCATTCTTTTTTTATTACTGATTGATGAATAAAACTGTGACCCAATTCTGCCCAATGAATCACCAGGAGAAGTTATTAGAGACTTCAATATTTTCCCTTACTTGTAAAAGAGAAAAACAGGAAAAGGGTGTTTTTTTCTGACTCCTACTAGATGTAAACAAAGAGTAGCCAGTAGCCCTATGGCTGCAGCCAAGTCATGAACTTGAGGGAAACATCTTACCACCAAGCTCACACTGTGGATAGCAGAATAGAGACACTGATAGAAGCTGGGCCACTCATGTCATTTGTGATCTACTGAATCAACCCACCCTCTAGGTCTGGATTTAAAATTATCTGAGATATTCATACTTTCTTTTTTTTTTTTTTTTTTTTTTGTAGCAACATGGACGGGACTGGAAGAGATTATGCTGAGTGAAATAAGTCAAGCAGAGAGAGTCAATTATCATATGGTTTCACTTATTTGTGGAACATAACAAATAGCATGGAGGACAAGGGGAGATGGAGAGGAGAAGGGAGTTGAGGGAAATTGGAAGGGGAGGTGAACCATGAGAGACTATGGACTCTGAAAAACAATCTGAGAATTTTGAAGGGGTGGGGGGTGGGAGGTTGGGGGCACCAGGTGGTGGGTATTGTAGAGGGCACGGATTGCATGGAGCACTGGGTGTGGTGCAAAAATAATGAATACTGTTATGCTGAAAAAATAAAAAAATAAAAAGAAAAAAAAATTATCTGAGATAATACGTACCTCTATGGCTAAATCAGAGTCTGGTTTTCTGCTCTTGCAGCCAAAAGCATCTGAACTACTCTGTTCTGCCTCTAGACATCCCTGTGGGCATCTCACTAGGTCTGCTCTAGTTACTATAGCATGGGGTCTTCACCTTTTTATGTCATAGATCCCTAGATCCCTACACCCATAGATAATGGTTTGTTTTTTGGACTCCTTTCACAAGTAATATCTTTATTACATTAAATATAATACAAAGAATCCCAAGTAAAATCAATTACTAAATTCTAGTTATCAAAACACTAAACATAACAAACCCTGACATAGTAATATATGTGTGTCTGTATTAATATATTAAATAACACTACCTACTGGTGGATTTAATAACTCCTGTAATATAATAGTGGTGGTATTGTACACTTTCAATTTGAAACAACTATAATGTAATAAGAAGATCTGCAATTTTCATTAGTGACCTAGCCACAGCTTCCCTCTGCTGTTATGGTTTGTGGTCTGTGGAGTTTCTTGGAGCTCAGGTTAAGGCCCTTGAGCTAAGGAGAAGGTAGGATGTTCAAGTCCACAGACTCCCAAGGGCCTGGAGCCAACTTCTGCTCTAGAAATCCTTTGCTTTTAATCCTCCTCTAAGGCTGCTCCAGGGGCTTTTCTAATCTCACCCGCTTTTATTTTGTTTCCTCTGAATCTTCCTACAGATAAACATTCCCCCCCTTATCCCTGAGGCCCATTGTGATTTTTTTTTTACTATGTTCTCTTGAAATCCCAGAAATCAATCTCCCACATCTTTCTCCTCTCTCTCTCTCACTCTCTCTCTCTCTCTCTCTCTCTCTCTCACACACACACACACACACACACACACGCACGCACACACACTCAGATATGCTTTGTCTGTTCTCCAGTGTACCCAGGCTATCTTGACTCTCTGTTCTGGCCACCAACTTTATGCCTGCTGAAGCACTGTTGAGACACTGGAGCTGGAAGCCTTGGAACCCTGTTCCTGTTTGTTTGGAAACAGTTTGAGGAAGAAGAACATATATTCTCCCCTTTTGCAGTTCTGTCCTTTAATGTTCGGACCATGGACTCAAACGTAAGCATCATTTATGTTTGCCTAAATGCCAGGAGCTGTGGGTTCCCCCACATCCCTTCTCTGACTTCCCACTCCTCAGCTTCTCTCAGCTGGTTTCCAGACTCTCCAGAAAAGACCAGTAAAGGGTTTTTCAATTGGAAATCCAAGCCAGGTCAAAACAAAATCCTCAGAGATTATGGAAGGGAATAAAGAAGGCTGTTAACAAGCAAGATCTGTATGGAGTGGGATAAAGGTTGGCTTTTGTTTTCTTCTCAACTTTTTTCTTGTGTTTTTAAATGCAACACCATGGAGACACATTGCTTTTATAATATGAAAAAAGCTTTAAAGCAAAATACATGAGACCTCCCAAGATTATATAACTCAAATAGGAGGGACGGGCATCCCTACAACCCGGGGAAATTTCCTTCAACTTTGCTCTTGAGGGTGGTCTCACATGGATAATGAGCCCTTCTCAGTTTACCAAGTACTGGCACAGCAATTGCCTCATTCGGCACTCAATAATTCAATGAGATTCACAGACCTGGTGGTTTTATTTCATTCCCATTTTACAGATAGGAAACTTAGAATCAGAGGAGTTTAAATGACATAATTTCTGTTGAAGATTACAATCAGGATGGGAGAGGGCAAAACAGGGTGTCTCAGGTGCACAGATGAAGCACAGGAGGAGAGACATGGAGAGAGGCTCTGGGTATACTGGCAGGCAGGGAGGGCAAGAAATGGAAGTAGCAACATTCCCTTCCTCCTGGATACCCCGATGCATCATCCCTCCCACAAATTCTTCCCACAACTCCACCATCTCCATAAACTGTTGTCCCATTTTTCCTTTTCAAATGTTTTAATTGAAATACATTTGACATATGACATTGTGTAAATTTAAGGTATATAACACATTGACTTGGTACATTTATATATTCTAATATGATTGCGTTTGTAGATAAGTAATACCTGTATCGCCTCAGGTAATAACCATTTCTCAGGGGCTGAGGAAGGGGATGGGAGAGATGTGTGCAGCTATTCTCCTATGTTCTGATTAAGAATTGAAAGTCCAGAGAAGTGAAGTCACTTGCCCACACTTAGTAGCTACTAAGGGTTGGATATGGGATTCAAACATGGATATACCTGGCACTAAACATGCTTCGCTAAACCATTTCACTCACCACCTTCCTCTAAAAGAGATCACAGAGGAAGACCTTGATGTCTTACAGCCCTGTGTTGTCTCAGACTTCCCCGCTGAACCATAGGAGCCTCAGGACAGTGGATGCAGTCTCATTACCTTCAGATCCTCAGTGCCAATAAAGAATCTGGGTCAGAGCAGCCATTTAATATGTGGAAAAAACAAAAGGAAAGGGATTAGCTGCCCTAGGGAGGCTGGTCCCACAGCAGGTGAATATTTTCGTCTGGGTCCACAGCATGAAGGCACGGGTGGCATATCCATGCTCCAGCTTTTTACATTTTCAGTGTTGCCACTTTCAGTGAGGCATTTGTTGTCCAAGAAGCCCAGGTACAAAACCCCAGATGCAGCCTTTGCATAGACGGGCAGGGCAGGATGGGGAGTTTAGTATAGGGGCCTGCCGTAATGAATCCCACCTTTGCCTCTCCCCATCACTGGCAGCCCCCAGCAGGGTACAATAGCTGAATACTGCCTTAGCAAAACCAAAAGGTTAAAATCTGTGTTTCAGCAATGGGCTTTGTGCAAAGTGGCTGCTAGTCTGTGGATTACACCGTTCCCTGACCTTTCTGAGATGGAGCATTCTTCACAGCTGTCATTGCATCAGACGCACAAGCCCAGAAATATCATTAAGGGAGACGTCTTGGCTGGGAGTCTGTGCCAAGCCTGGGGGAAGGGGTTTGTATTGAGGAAGCACGACCAGAAATTCAATAAATGGAGCTGCAGCCAAACATGGATGCTGATCCAGTGATGTATAG
Source organism: Lutra lutra (assembly GCF_902655055.1). NCBI lineage: Eukaryota > Metazoa > Chordata > Mammalia > Carnivora > Mustelidae > Lutra > Lutra lutra. The sequence goes on along the minus strand of NC_062279.1, from coordinate 151,407,476 downwards.
TTGGGGCCAGGAGGCAGGGATGCTTACCTACCCTCTGGCCTCACTGCTTTGCACAGCAATCATCCATTTTTATGTCTGTCACTCTCACTAGTCTGTAAACTCCCCCAAGGTCATGAACCTGTCACATTTCCCTATCCCCCAGCACAGTGCCAGACACACAGTGGAAGTTCTATAAACTTTTTCAGAAATAAAAGGGATCAGTGGATCAGATGGAAAAGGGTTACAAATCTACTCATCTGTCTTAGTTCCATATTTCCCTGAAGTAGAGCCTGAGAAAATGATTTGGGTAGAGACAATTGATTTGGGAGGTATATTTGTCTCAGTTGTCAGAGAAACTGAACCAATAGGACATGAGATAGATGAATAGATGATACATAATAGATAGATACATAGATTGGGATTTATTAAAGAATGACTTGGCTCATTTAATTATGATGAAGGCTGAGAAATCCAAGACCTGCAGTCAGCAAACTGGAGAACCATCAGAGCTGATTGTATGAGTTCCAGTCAGAATTCAAGTCCAAAGGCAGGAGAACACCAATGTATCTGCTTGAAGACAGTCAGCCAAACAAAGAATTCTTTTTTATTCAGCTTTTCATAGATTTGATGAGGCCCAACCACTTTGGAAAACACAATCTGCTTTACTCAGTCTAGGCTTCAGATGTTAATCTCATTCAGAAACCCTCATAGACATACCCAGAAATAATACTTAACCAAATATCTAGTCAACCTGTGGACCAGTCAAGCTGACACATAAAATTAACCATCATGAAGGAGATTTCAGTGAAGTAAAGACAGGGAGAGAGGACTTGATATCCTGGAAGAATAACAGTCAATAAAGCCTGGAAGATTGAGATGGACACTGAGGTTTGCAGCTGGGGCTCAACCCCACAGGAACCATCTAAGGAATCTTGTTGAATGTGCCTCAGAATTGTTTCTCTGAACCACAAGGAGCTGGAGCACTTATTCTTCCACTTCCGTCCACTATGGGTGTGAGCAATGATTACTTCCATACTCCCAGGATGCACCTATTCCTGGGATAAGAAGCCCTAAAAACTGCAGGGGGAACCATATGGCTAAAAAGATGGAGATTGGTGCAGGAGGGACACTTAGGAAGCCCGTGAGAGTTTTATTTAAATTATATGGCCCAACAAGATGGTTGGGGGCACAGAATGTGTCTGATGCACTTTCCATCTCATTTTGCAGTGTTCTGGACTCGTGAACCATTATAGCTGATACAGTGCTTCACAATATGCAAAGTACTTTTTCATCCATTGCCTCACTTGATCTCCTTGACAACCTCAGCCATTAGGTTAAGGCAAGATCTCCTTCTGACTTCCAGAGAAGACGTGCTCCTCAGAGGATCTAGGTGCTTGCTCAGGCTCACTCAGGTGGGTGATGAGCTGCGCTGGAACTCCAATCTCAGCTCTCCATCCAGTTCTTCTTCCACTTCACCAACACTGGAGTCTTTTTGTCTCTTCTTCTCAGGCTTCGAATTCTTGGAATTGCAAAAAATGAGCCACTGAAGAAAACAGAGAATTTAAATAGTCCTAATTTAGATTCATAGGAAATCAGCTAGAATTTGTACATGTCACAGATGGATAAACAAAAACCCTGGACAGGGAATAGTATATATGTTGCCCTGCTTTAAAAAAAAAAAAAAATATATATATATATATATATATATATATATATATATATATATATACATTTATATATATAAATTTGCTTGAGAAAGAGAGAGAGAACAGGAGCAGGGGGAGGTGTAGGGGGAGAGGGAGAAGCAGGCTCCCCACCGAGCAAGAAACCTGACATGGGGCTCAATCCCAGGACCCTGGGATCATGACCTGAAACCAAGGCAGATACTTAGTGACCCAGGCATCGTTTTTTTTTTTTTTTTTGTGTGTGTGTGTGTGTTTTGTTGTTGTTGTTTGTTTGTTTGTTTTTAATGATGCTATCAACTGGGCAGCAAACCTACTATTTAATATGGCAGCACTAGTCTGTTGAAAGATTGTTGGCTTTGAAGTCAGAGGGACATGATGCCATTTTGGTTTCACCAGGGTAGTGTGATCTTGGGCATGTGATCTGGCTTTTCTGAGACTTGATTTATTTCTATCTTAAGAGAGCCTAATATTTACCTTGAAGCATGACTTAAGAGATTGGAGAAAATATATGTGCAGTTACTATGTCATTGCTTTGTTCACAAATCACATTCACAGATGACTGCTGTTGTTACGGTTGCTTATGATATTTTATACAAATTATGTCCAAATAGCTGACTTTCTTATCTAACTTTTGACAAGTTTGATCATTAATCAATAGATTAACCCACTTGACATCTGTTTATAACATAAAGGTAAAATTTATCCTTATATCATCTGTGTAAGAAGAATTTAGGTGTAAAGATTCATTTTCTTTTCTGTATTTCTATGGATAATATCCAGAAGTCTGTACTTGCCATTCTTACTAATAAAGGCATGAATATCATCATCTTTTGAACACACTCAAAAAATAAAAAATACAAATTAGACTAGATGATTGATAATAACCCTTTCATTCTATTTCATTTAGTTAACTTTTTCCCCTAAACACCTGCATATAAAAACATGATTAATAATCTAAGAAGAGTCCGAGTTGTTTTAAATTCCTTGAAATACCCAGTAAAAGAAGCATGTCATCTGGGTCGGAGGCCATTTAGGAGTCACATCAAGCTCACCTGAAGTTGCAGGAATGGTTGTTATCACCTGCAAGTACACCTAATGACACACTGATCATTAAATGTTGAAAGGTAATGCTACAAGTTAGACAGTGAAAGAATGCAGAGTTAGAGAGTATTGGTTATAATCTTTTTGCTTATAATTTAAAATCTTTATTTCTCCTGCTGTGAATTGGAGACAAATTCATGGGGGAAAGGAACATGGCAATCTGTGCAACAGGGCCCTCTGAGCCCTTCACAAACCCCTATCCTTCCCAAAAGATTATCAGGGAATTTAGGGGATTATCTTCTCATCTTGGCTTACTGTGAAAAATAAATTAATATTTAGTCTTGTATGCTCCAGGAGATACTGGCAGTTCTGCTTGCTTGAATTTATTTGGTTAGATGACTAAAATAATACACTTTTCATCCATTTCGATATACTTCCATAAGGAATGACTCAGCTTTCAGACAGAATAATGTGAATAATTTTCAAAGGCTTTGAACTCCTTCAAAGTCCTGAAAGCCTCAAAACCTATATCACCAAGAGTAGCAATTGCTGCAGAGAGAGAAGAGAAAAGGAGAATGAAAAAACAAAAGATGAGCAGAAGGAAAGTGTACACATGAACATGGTAGGACTATGAGTTCATCAAGTTGGAGCCTCCCCTATGTATCTCTGTACTGGAGAGCCACCCCAAGTAGTTTTAGAAACAATGAATCTTGGAATACTGAAAAATTAAATTAAATTAAATTAAAAAAAAATAAAAAATAAAAGGCCCTTTGCAAAAAAAAAAAAAAAAAAAAGTACTAAGGCTCTAAACTTACTTGAACTTCTCCATCTCCAAATGAACAAAGTGGACAGAGTTGGATGTCTGATAACCTGAATGTCACTTCCACTACAGACTAGATGAATGAGCTTAAGCAAATTTAGTTAGTTCTTTAGATCTTAGTTTCTTTATCTGAAAATGATGAGTTAAAAAGAAAAAATGAATATCTACACTCAGTAGAATGTTTCTGGCTACTCACATCATTGTTAGAGGAACTGGGACATATTTTCATAGAATTGCTACTCATTTCACTAGTCTGTGCTCTTTCTGGGACCTAACTGACACTTGTTCTTCTGATGTCCCCATGTTGGATGACTCACAGATAAAAGAACAGTGCTAGGTCAACATACTATTTGGTGGGTAAAAGATTTGGCCTTAGTATCTAACAGACTTGGGTCGGAGTCTGGCTCCATGAGAAACTAATCCTATGAACTTGATCAAATGCTGCAACCACTAAGCCTCAAACCTATCATCCATAAAAAGAGCATGAGGATTATATGAGGATTTAATGAGAAACTATATTCCAAGCACTTAGGACAAGGCCTTGTACTAGCAGGTGCTCAATATACGTTGGGTATTATTATTAGCATGCATAATTTTAGGCCAGGAAAACTAAGAACTCCAGGAAACCATACATCTATATTTAATGCAAAAGAGTAAATATTTGTAAGGTTGAAATATCAACAATTTAATTTGCTGATCAAATATAAATGAAAATAAATAAAACTGAACTTACCAAAGACTAAACAGGGAAAGATGTTGACTACAAATGAAACTTGGGGAAGAAGTATGACTCTCACTTAACGGAAAATCAAGTTTTGGAAAAGTTATGGCAATGACTTGTTAAGAGTTCTCCTCACTGCAGAATTATATCCTCCAATATATGTTCCACAGAGCACGTAAAACAATCTTTCCAGAATTTGAACTGACATATTATTCTCCTATTTAAATCCTTCGGCTCATTCCCTTTCCCCTAGTATAAAGTTCAAGTTCTTCAACATAACAAATAAAATACTTTCACTCTGTCTACCTCTGCACAGCCTTCCTCCTTGCTACCCTTCCTCTCCTATTCCACATCCTACTTGTATTTACCCTTCTTCACAACTTGGAACAGAAAACATTCTCTTGCGTATGGTCTTATTACCTGCTATTTCTTCTACCTGGAAGAATGTGTCTCTTTCTTAACTGTTCCCTATGCCAAGCTCCCTTCCCTCTTTTACCTATATGCTATGATAATCTTTCAGGTCTTAATTCAAATAGTTTGACTCCCTTCTTCAAAACTTTGTGTCTCCCTATCTAAATAGTCAATAAGCATTTTTGATATTAAAAACATCGCTCAAGTGTGTAAACCTGGTGATTCACAGACCTGTACCCCTGGGGCTAGTAATACATTATATGTTAATAAAAAAATTTAAAAACTTTAAAAAAAGCATCCCTCATTATTGAAATTTAATCTGTTCCTAAAATTGTTAGATGAGAAATTTTGAGATAGCTCTAGTCCACATTTAACTTTTTTTAAACTGGGAGAAGAATCATGTCTTCCTATCTCATGGCAGATGTTGTTAGTGTCTAGCCCATCACTTACTATTACAGGTGTAGTGTGCATTGATACTGCATGTATCAAATAAAATTACATTTTCCTCCTTCATTGCAACCAATGCATACTCTAATGAAATGCATGATCAAAAAAACAACACTAAGCAAAATAAAAGCAAAAAACATGAAAGGATAAATACCCAACTTTTGTAGCAACATGAACAGGACTGGAAGAGATTATGCTGAGTGAAATAAGTCAAGCAGAGAGAGTCAATTATCATATGGTTTCACTGATTTGTGGAGCATAACAAATAGCATGGAGGACAAGGGGAGTTAGAGAGGAGAAGGGAGTTGAGGGAAATTGGAAGGGGAGGTGAACCATGAGAGACTATGGACTCTGAAAAACAATCTGAGGGTTTTGAAGGGGCGGGGGGTGGGAGGTTGGGGGAACCAGGTGGTGGGTATTGGAGAGGGCACGGATTGCATGGAGCACTGGGTGTGGTGCAAAAACAATGAATACTGTTATGCTGAAAATTAAAAAAAAAAAAAAAGAATTTGACAAAACTAAAAAAAAAAAAAAAATGCAAAAACAAAACAAAAAAACATTGCCTATCCAATGAAGTATTGCCCAAGTGAGGTTTGGTGATGAGTAAAGGTAGATGGAGGCTGTGGTCACTGTTGCTGTTAGATAATACTAAAAAGGAGGGGATAGAGCTGGTGAAAGATTGAGTACAACAGCAAATGCCTCAGATTTGCCCATATACAAATTTGAAGAACTGATGGAAAGCCTCTTATTTTTTCTTGGAGTTCGTAATCATGAAGTAAATAGACATCTGTAAATTAATGTCAAAATCATAGAACAAACAAGGAGAATAATAAGGAAATCTATATGGAAGCTTTTATTGTGTTCCTTTTGCTTATAGTTATGCAGCTAATAATAGCAAGATATTGGACTTAATACTTGTGATTTTTACCATGGTATTGCTGCCTATGTGCTATTGATGCTATTTAGAACAATCACTGCATCCAAATATTCTATAATTTCTTTTAGAAGCTCTGGTCTTGAGTATTTCATTATGTTTTTCCTCTTCCAGCTTCTTGGAAAATATTTTAATTTAATAATATTGGGAAAATAATAGTAATAATTCACCTTATGTTTAAATACCACGAACATTAAATTATATCCTTTTATTTATTATTTTTTTTCTTTTAGAGGGAGCCAACAGGAGAACAAGTAGAAGGGGGAGGGTCAGAGGGAGAGGAATAAAGAGAATCTTATGTAGGCTCTATCCTCTGTGCAAAGCCTGACTTAGGGCTTGATCTCATGACCCTGAGATCATGACCTGAGCTGAAATCAAGAGTTGGACACTTAACCAACTGAGCCACCCAGGCGTGCCTAAATTATATCCTCTTAAGAGGACACTTGAGATATTACTGCAGTGTGATTCACATTCTATTGTCAGGATTTACATATGAATTAAATATTTTCACTGGCACACACATACAGATTTTGCTTGCTGTTTTAGGTTGAATGGTGAAATTCACATTTAAGCCCACAAGGTCTTCTAGCCAATATTTGGATAGTTAGAGTATAAGAATTTAGTCAGGGATAACTTTACATTTCCTTATCTGTTTAATTATCTGTCTATTCCATTGGGTTCTATCTTGTTCTCTACGAAGTTTAAGACTTTGGTTAAAAGTTTGGTTTCCTTAGGAGTGCCATCTATTCTACTAAAAACTTGGAACCACATGTGGTGCTTTCTACACTCTCTCATATCATTAGGACTGGAAGACTGAAAAGTGCACCTCCTGCATTTTCTTGCCAGCCTGGTTCTGGTTTTAGTACTGCTAAAAGATGAGGCTCTGTTATTAAAAACTAAGAGAGAGGCACAAGTTGCTCTGTGTGTGGAAGAGCAGTAACAGACACTGAGGTCTTGTAAGTGCTGGATTCTGTAACAACAGTAGTGGTTGCGTGGAAGAAGCATCAGAAGATGGTGGGCATTTGCAGCAGGTATGCGGCTGTGTGGTTTCTTGCGGAAGCAGCAGATTAGGGTCTGTACCCTGCTACAATAAGAACAGCTTCCTGCAGTTTATGAGTTCTGGGGAAGAATATCACCACCATCACCAACCCCGCCTTTTTTTTCAATCCTCCAGACCTTCCAAAAATGTAATCATATTAAGTTTCTCTTCCTTGAAATACCTATAGTCATTTCTTTTTTTCCCAGCCAAAGTCTGACTCATACAATCATTTAATGCTGGGTCCCTGGGATCTTAGGCATAAAATGATGTTCAATTCAGAATTTAAAAATCAATATAGCAAAGAAGGAATGCTCCAGACATAGTGAAGAGACTAGTTAAGACTTGAACTCAGGTCTTGTATAGATCTTTCGCTCTTTCAAATACTCCACACTAATTTTCAAATATGGAGCATTAATGAGACTCTGCTGAGTCTCTTGGCGACTCTATTTTGGGCATCAAAAAGAATGACAGAGAGTTTGGAGAAGCCCTACAAAGGAAGTCCCAGACATAGACATGGAGTTGACTATGCAAATATTTATAATTGCTTGTACTTATTGAGTTTAATTGCAGTCATATTCATGCAAATATTAATATTTTTATGAAGTTTTATATTTTCCTTAATTCTACTAACTTTTAAGGTTTAAGGACCTTGCTAGCAGGCACTGCAGTTTCTAATGGTGACCCATTCTTGTCTGGCCTGCCTCATCTCACAATATTGAGGGAGGAGTAGTAGGCAGGGGTTTAGATAGCTGGAAGGAAAGATATTGTGCAATGTATCACAATTATGCAGGATCATATGAATAATCAGCTAAAGAACATAACAGCATAAAATCTATGAAATTATTCATTCTTTCTGTTTTGGCTCTAAATATTTATAAAAGACTTTACCAAGAATTTGAGGGAATGATACAACCTTTGTGGGGAAGGAGCAATTGGTCTCTTGCCTTCTACTGGCTAGCCATTCCTCACCACCCCCAACCAACCCATGGCTGAATTCTGGCTCTCATAGATTAATAATGTCCTTCTCTGAGACTGACAACTTCCAGCATGCACAATTATCGTCAATAGAAAGAAAAGGCCTAAAGGCTTATATGGAAAGCCTTAAGTTCTTAGCTCTCCCATTATAAGTGGCCACATTTCTACTTCACATTGCATGTGAACAGAGATAATGTAAGAGAATACCTCACAAAAATATTCAAAGTTTAATTACTTCACAAAGAGAACATTCCTTTTTTCAATTCAGCTACAGAACAATTTAAGAAATGCTGTCTTATTAAGTCATTTCTTAAATAACTTAAATTTAACTTAAGAGTGTAGACTCTTAACCCACATTCAATAAAAAATGGTGCCTAAGGAGACAAAATGGGGAGCTATAGGAGAGTAGGATTTATGGGATGAAAGAAAAGCAGCTACATAAAATAAAAATCTGTATACTCTGTTTCAGTCTTCACCACAAACACTTATTAATGGATGGGTCATTGCACGAGACAAATGGTTTGACCTGGAATAACTAGGAAAATAAAATCTTTTATTGAGAACATGCATGTGTGCAATTAACCAACAAAAATATATTGAGTGCCTAATGCACGACATGAGCTCTGCTACTGAAAGACTATTATCCATAGAGTAGCCAATGTGATCTTCATAGGATCCAACCTAGCCATCTATTTAACTTTATCTCTTACCTCAGTTTTCCTCTTTCACTATGTTCTTGCTAGGCTGGCTTTTGGACTCAGTTCTAGCTCCATAGACAAGAGAGTCAGATAAAATCTTAGGTAGGAAAGATTCATTTGAGTGTGAACTCCAAGGGAAGCAAGAGTGAAAAAAACATGGGCCATGAAGTGGAAAAGAAAGAACAACTTTAAAGGGCATATAACCACGCTGACCACAAAGCCACATCATGCTAAGGCCTGATATTATTTGGGGTTCTCCAGAGAAACAGAACCAACAGGTCCAGGAGGAGATTTTTATAAGATATTGGTTCTTGGTGGATGAGAGGTCCCACCAGCAGCCATCTGCAAACTGAAGGCCCTGGAAGGCAAGTGGCATAGACCTGAAAGCCAGAGAGCTGATGGTATAGATCCCAGTCCCAGTCTGAGGGCGTGGAAAATAGGAGTACTCAGGGCAAGAGAAGATAGATATTGTGGCCTAAGCAGACAAGCAGAGAGAAGATTCAAAGTCAGCAGATTAGAGGATATCTACCCGCATGGGGAGGGCAATCTGCTTTCTTGAGTCCACTGATTCAAAGACTACACACTTGGGGAAACCCAGAGCTAACATTGAACCAGATATCTCAGTATCTTGTGGCCCAGTCAAGTGGACACTTAAAATTAACCATTGCACTCAAGGAAAAGGAGGCTGAACAGATCTGGGGAAACTTACAGCCTGAGTCCAGTATATCTGCTTTCTGTTCTTGGCACTGACCCATTCTCTCCTCAGGACTTCTACACTGTATCCTACACATAGGACATTAGTTGTGTCCTACTGTGAGAAGATTATTCCCCCAGATCCCCAAAATGTCACTTCCTTAGGCACTCCCTGACCACTCTGTCTACATTATCACCCTCTTTCCAGGTCTTTCTGTATCTGATTCTATTGTTTTTTATTTTGTTTCATTTTCATAAAAGTTATCACTATCTAAAACTATTTTATTTGTTAGTTTACATAATTAGTATTTGTCCCCCTACCCCTGCAATTGTAAGTTCCATAAGTAGAGAATTTATCTATTGTGTCCACTCTCATATTCCAGATAAAATAAAATTTAGATAGACTTAGCTCAATATTTATTTATTGTATGAAGGATAAATGGAGGAAAAAGGGAATAAAAGTGACAGTCTCCACTGAGAATGAATTCTAGATGTTGTAGGGGGGAGACAGGTAATCATCCAATATCAAAATATTGTGAGAAAGACTTGGTTTGAAATGAATTTAAGGTGACAAAGATCACAGTGGTGGCACCATTTCAGACTGAGTGGAGGGGTCCCAGTGCATGACACCCAGAGAGTGTCAGCCAATTAGCTGTGGCCAAAGATATCACAGTCACTCCTTCAAAACCAGGGTAAAGATTAAGATTCTAAATTCTGCATGAGCTTGAATCCTGCTCTTTTATCACTAGCTCTGTGACTCCAGATTGAATACATATTCTTTGCCTCAGTCTCCTCATCAAAGAATGGGCATGATATTACTAGTCTTCCTAGTCTTAAACTGAAGAATAAATGAGAACATCCATGCACACAACTTAGTTCAATTCCTGTCCCATTTGTAAATGTTCAGTGCATGTTAATGACAGCATTAGGACTAATGAATATTATTTTTTGATTTTCTAATAATTATCAAGCATTGAGATACCTTGGGTGTATTTTGATGAACAAAACTGACCAAGTCCCTTCCTCATAGAGTTGACACCAGCAGATAATAAACAAGGAAACAGATCATTTAAAGGTCCTTTAAAAATGTGAGTTGCTATGAAGCAAAGAAACAGGGATGAAGAATACCCAGAAGAACAGTCACTTAAGTCTTACCAAGAGTATGGCATTTATGCTGAGATATGAAGAATGAGTAGGAGCCAGTCACATGAAGAGGCAGGGAAGAACAATCTAGGACAAAGACTGTGAGTTTTGAAGTAGGAGAGGAAGAGCTGGGTCTGAGGCTCTGAAAGAATGATCAATGCCTTGAAGGCAGAGATAACAGTGGGGAGGTCTGAGATTGGGCAGAGACAGATCCTGCTGGGCCTGGAAGGGTGAATGTAAAGGGTCTGGATTCACTTTAAATCATAATGGAAGTTCATTAGATGGCTGTAAGCAGGTGAATAATGAGACCTAGTCACATTTTTAAAATACTCCTCTGGTCCCTGTGTGAAGAATGAATTAAGAGATGGCCAAAAGTGTAAAGAGGGAGGCCTGTTAATAGGCATGAATAGCAGCCTCAGATCTGGAGTTTGACATCTCAAGACATTTTTCATCTACATGGTTTCTTTGGAATATTTCCTGTGGCTCCTTCCTGCAAGACATGTGAGGAGCATGTGTTGGATGACTATACTCCAGAACCCTTGGGGGAGGTCCATACTACAGACCTAAGTGAGTCTTCTTTGGGACATTCACAGACAACTGATTTTTATGCCCTTACTGACTTTTAATCATGAGTTGCTAAGTCTTAATGCTCTGTAGTCATGGTGTGAACTGCTTTATTGGTCAAAGTGATTAATCTTTTTAATTATCAGGTGACTCTTGTTAGATTTTATTGCAACCCTTTGTGTCATCCATACCGTAAAACTTCACCTGAGTCCAATGACTGGTTAAAAACCTGAAGCTATTCATCAAATTGTAGTGCTTCTTCAAAGAGAAGCTAATGGCTTAGTGTCAAGACTCTCAAACATCAGTTGAAATTAATTGAAAGCACATTATCTCCTGTGATCTTATAAGTTATATATATTGCAAAATATTTTTAAAAATGGTTGTAAACTGCCAAAACATTTCAATTGTTAAGACATCATTATCCAAAGATTAAGTTAAGATGAAATCATTGGTGAGGCACCTGCGTGGCTCAGTCATTAAGTGTCTACCTTTGGGGGCCCCTGGGTGGCTCAGTGGGTTAAAGCCTCTGCCTTCGGCTCAGGTCATGATCCCAGGGTCCTGGGATCGAGCCCTGCATCAGACTCCCTGCTCAGCGGGGAGCCTGCTTCCTCCTCTCTCTCTGCCTGCCTCTCTGCCTACTTGTGATCTCTGTCTGTCAAATAAATAAACAAAATTAAAAAAAAAAAAGTGTCTACCTTTGGTTCAGGTCATGATCCCAGGGTCCTAGGATCGAGCCCTGCATTGGGCTCCCTGTTCAGCAGGAAGCCTGCTTTTCCCACTCCAACTCTCCTTGCTTGCTAATTTATTAATAAATAAATTAAATCTTAAAAATAAAGATAAAGTCATTGTCATCATCATCATCTTATAGCAACAGAAATAAGTTAACATACACTGAGTTTCTGTCATGTGCTTTAGACTATACTAAGCTTTCTTCCTATTGATCTCATTTAATTCTTATAGCAATGCTATTAAGTAGACCCTGTTATCCCTCATTTTATTTTGTAAGTGAGGAGACTAAGGTTCAGCAAAGTCATAAAATTTCCACAGTGTTGTCTCGCTAGGATATGAAGTGGATGCTCAAATTCAGGTAGTTATGACACCAAAGGCTATCATTACCCACTATTGTTGGAGGCCACGGCACGAGGATCAAACCAGGCCCTGACTTGTGTCTCCTTCAAAGTCCGGACACCTTGACAAGGTTAAGGATGGGAAAGTTGAGTAACACTGAGAAAGGGTCTGTGCTATGGGTCGTGCACTCGCCTACGTGACTTCCCACACACTCTTCCTACAGAAGGGAACAATGTGTCAGGGTCATGAATTCTTAGTTGGTCCTTGTTGTTCCTGTACCTCCCATAATCCACTCCCTGGTTGATTGTCTTGCTAATGGCATTAGGCGAGACTACCTGGCATCACGAGGTTTGCTTGTAGTTGATGTAAACTTGTTATAGAAACTTGCAGTCATCTGACTAGATACTGATGTATTACTCCTCCTATTGTGGTCTGCCTTATAAATGCTTGTAAGATGTGGAATAAAATCGGCACTGTTGGACATCCTCCTCAGTGTCCCTCCTGCCCCCATCTCTTTGTCTCTCAATTTATTTTCACCATCCTCTTACCCTCACATTTTCCTGGTCGATTTGTCGTGCCGGCTGCGGCACACTATCCAATTGATTTCACTGCACTTCATTCCAGGTGTATAAAACAATCAAAATGGGGCCAGTGTGTGGTGTGGCACAGAAGATCTCAATTTAGGAAATGTCTCCAATGAAATTGTCTTTTTGATTTCCATTTTCCTCCATTGTATTAAACAGGGGGTTGAATGAGAAGATCTCTAGTGTTCTGAGTCTTAGTTGGACTGATTTTTTTCTTCATTTTCGCCTCACCCTCGAGGTTCCATCATCCACAACACTTTGGGAATACGCTCATTTTCTTTAACAGTTTAACAGACGCCAGTGTGACATCCATAGTTTTTGACTGAAACACCAGAATATCAAGGACATGTTTCCATCTACTCACGTGTCTGGGGTAGCTGCATGTCAGATAATAGTCTCTGGGTGTGGCTCCTGAGCAGCTTACTTGAAAACCTGGAAAAGAAGAAAAATTCTTTCCTGGGTATATAGCTCACAATACTCTGAATAGCGTCAAGTTATTTTGTGACTACTAAATCTTTAACAGAAGACTTCTACAATTGTCTTTACATTTCTTTTCACACACACACACAAAAAGTTTCTTTGAAAGAATTGAAATCAGGATCTAGTAGAGATATCTGGACCCCATGTTCACTGCAATGTATTTTTTAAAAGATTTTATTTATTTATTTGAGAAAGAGAGAGAAAGTACAAGAGGGAGAGAGAGAGGAAGACTCCCTGCTGAGCAGGGAGCCTGACACAGGGCTTGATCCCAGTACTCCAGAATCATGACCTGAGCTGAAGTCAGATGCTTAACTGACTGAGCTACCCAGATGTCCCTCACTGAAACACATTAATAGTAGACAATATCAATAAACCTAGAGGACATTAGGTTAAGTGACTAAGCCAATCACAAAAGGACAAATGCTTCATGATTCCATTTATATGAAATATCTCAAGTAGTCAAACTTTTAGAAGCAGAGGATAGAATAATGATCGCCAGGGGCTGTGGAGAAGAGGAAATGAGGAATTAATGCTTACTGTGTATAAAGTTAGAGATATGCAAGGTGAATAAGTTATAGAAATCTGCTATTTAACATGGTACTTATAGTTAACAATACAATATTATATACTTTAAAATATGTTAAGAGAATAGATCTCATGGTAAGTGTTCTTACCACACACACAATTACAAAAAACACAAGAGGAAACAGGGACATTTCTGGAAGTGATGTATATGTTTGTTTATTATTTATTTATTTATTTTGGCTTGCTATTTTTTTATTATTATGTTAGCCACTATACAGTACACCATTAGTTTTTGATGTAGTGTTCCATGATTCATTGTTTGTATATAATACCCAGTCCTCCATGCAATACATGCCCTCCTCAATATCCATCACCAGGCTATCCCATTCCCTTACCCCCTCCTCTCTAAAACCTTCATTTTATTTCTGGAAGTCCATCGACTCTTCTGGTTGGTCTCTGCCTCCAATACCACCCACCCCATTTTTCCCTTCCTTCTCCTAAGGTCTTCCATGCTATTCTTTATGTTCCACAAATAAGTGAAACCATATGATAATTGACTTTCTCTGCTTGACTTATTTCACTTAGCATAATCTCCTCCGGTCCCATCCATGTTGATGCAGAAGTTGGGTATTCATTCTTTGTGATGGCTAATATTCTGTTCTATATATGGACCACATCTTCCTTATCCATTTGTCTGTTGAAGGGCATCTTGGTTCTTTCCACAAATTGTCTATTGTGAATCTTGCTGCTATGAACATTGGGATTTAGAACCCTGATTGTGGTGATTGTTCATGGGTACATGTACATTCTGTTTTCAAGCTATTTTCAACTCTTTAATGGTACTTCTTTTTTTTTTTAAGATTTTTATTTATTTATTTGACAGAGAGAGATCACAAGCAGGCAGAGAGGCAGTCAGAGAGAGAGGAGGAAGCAGGCTCCCTGCTGAGCAGAGAGCCTGATGCGGGGCTCGATCCCAGGACCCCGAGATCATGACCTGAGCCGAAGGCAGCGGCTTAACCCACTGAGCCACCCAGGCGCCCCTTTAATGGTACTTCTAATTCCTTATGTTCTTCATTTGTCTAAACAAGCCTTCTTTCTTCCTGGAAGACATCTCTCACCTTCTATTCCCAACTGTACCGTTTCCTGTGCATTCCACAAAACTCAGGTTTCCCTCCCTAAAACACTATCTTGAAGAGTCTCTCTCTGTTCTTATAAATCTCCTCTCTTCCTCTTCCCTGTCCATTTATTCAATACACATGTAGAAAACTAGGCTTTGCCCTAGGTGTCAGGGATTCAGAGAGAATGTTTTGTTGAGAAACATCAATATGCATTGGTGTGCTGATAAATGTTTAACAACCAGCACTTAAAACAAAACAGACGAAGCCCTGATTCATACAACTTGAAGATCTCAGTGGTAAAATTCTTCCACTATGGCCAATTTCAAGCTACCAATTTGACTTCATCTACCGTGAAGTTGGGAATAATGCACAATGGGCTGTTGTCAGAACAAGCATGCTACAGACCGCCACTGCTAATCCACATGTTTTATTATTGCTCTTAAACCCAAATATATTTAAGACAATACTGATTATGTATAGTTATGAAAATCATAGTCCCCTTAGATCCACATGCCTCAGATAGCATATGAATTCTTCACATGTGTAACTACAACTCGAGTCTGGTTAACTCCCAATCCCTCCTCATCTGGGCACTGGAGACATAAACCAAGAGTCTCAGGGAGTGACCACCTTGCCTGAGACCTTCTCTTCCTTCTTTAGACAGGGTCCAGGGCATGCTGTGATCAGAGTTCTTGATATCCCTGTATATCATTCACAGATTTCTCTCTTTGAAGAATGCAGAGATTAATTTCTGTACACAAATGTAATTGAATATCTACTGTTCTATTTGTATCCCTCATTGTATTACAAACTGGTGCTAAATAAGGAGCTTTAAACCATCAGGAGTTTCTAGTCTAATCTCTGAAATTTTGCTATTTTTTTAATATTTTATTTATTTATTTGACAGAGATCACGAGTAGGCAGAGAGGTAGGCAGAGAGAGCAGGGGAAACAGGCTCCCTGCTGAGCAGAGAGCCCGATGGAGGGCTCTATCCCAGGACCCTGGGATCATGACCTGAGCCGAAGGCAGAGGCATTAATCCACTGAGCCACCCAGGCACCCCTGAAAGTTTGCTATTCTGATAACCATGGTGATATTGAAGTACTTTCTTGTCATGTGCAGACCAATGTGATCGTTCAGGCAGAAAACTACTACTAAATTTCTACCTTTTTATTTTGGAGGTAAAATACCTGTTTTCCGTTTTCTGAAACACCTCAACAACCCAGCACCTGAGGTTAAAAGGTATTTACCTATTAGCTTAATAAGAATTTTTATGTCAGTCATTATTTCTATTGTTTTTATAACATAACCTTCACTTTTCCTATATCCATGCTCTTCCATGTCTTGAAGTTACCGTGCATATTTATTTGATCTAGAGAAGCTTCATCTAAGAATGTTCCAGAATTCTCCGGAAGATCCTTCTCCTCAATATACTGATGGGTGCTTTTCATCTTCAGAATAATAGTTTTGGTCAGATATAAGAAAAAAAAAAAGTAAAACTCTTCACATCCAGATTGAAAATCTGAGCTCACAATACATCATTGTTGTTTTCTATTTGCAGCTTTATCAGCTACACACACCTAATTTTCAGCCTTGCAGCAATTATCCTGGGAAGTCAACCTACTTAAGTCCCAGGAACACTTAACACAGCAAGTTTCTCATACTTACAATTGTGTACTGTTTGTGCTCACACACCTATCTTATCTGCTTTGTCACCATGATGGAACAGAGATTATTATCTCTCTTGTATCCCTTAACTCAGTCCCCAGACTAGCTTCTCCCCAGCTACCATCCCGATTTGAGATGGGTCTTCATCATTGTTAACTCAATCTTGGTCTCCCTAACTCCAATAAGATCCCCATTTTGGCCCATGAGCCTGCCAGCTGACAAAATGATCTTATGAAATTCCAACCTAATCAGCTTACCCCTCTGTTTACTTTCCATTTACAGAATCTCCTCAATACCCAGGATAAAATGCAGACTTCCTAGCAGAAGTCTCAAAATGTCTGCCTCTCATCACGTGCGGCACTCCTAACTGTGCATGTGTCACTGTTCACAGAGGGCATCAGCCGTGAGGCAAGGCCAGAAGAGAAAGGAGTGCAGAAAGAGGATACAGAGAAAAGGAGAAGAGGTATGGGTGGGGTTTTAGAAAGCAGGTGAGAAGGGACGTGCAAAAATCCTTACATATTTCACCAAGAGAAAGGAAAGGGGTGGCAGGAATGGAGTGCCTGAGACTTAGCTTATGCGCTTGACGCTATGTGCGAGTGTGTTCCTGCAGGTGCAGAAAGGAACAGTGGAGAGAGGGAGAGAGAAAATACGTGTGCACAGTTGGGCATACTTGGTGAAAAGTAATGTGAAATCACTTCTGTTGAACTGCAGAATGACAAAAGCGACGAGAAAGTATGGTGCGGTTCTCTCTGGCAGAAGAGACTGGAAGGTTCCATCACTCTGGCCTATTAACTCTGGAACATCATTAATCTGGGACAGCTTGGTGACTGTTCATTTTATGTATTTATTATTTTCTTTTTTAATTTGTAAAAATTTGTCCCCAAAAAGATTGTAATGCAAGGACAAGAGCAGAGTCAGAAGTGTGGAGCTTAAGTCGTGAGGCCAGGAGGGAAGGTGTTGTGAAGCTTGCTGTTACAGAGGGAATGTTTATGCAAGCTCCCTTCCAAAAGGAATACAGAAGGTAAACAGGATATCATCAACTGCTGTAGACCTGTTTATAAACTGTCAATTTTATCTCTAATATAATCCCACTTTGCAGATGGAAAATTCAAGTCTCAAAGAAACTAAGTAAATTAGCTGCTAGCAGAATATTACAGAACCATGGGGTGAGTGCTGCAATTTCTGGATGCACCGGTGGACTGCCTGGGCTCAGCTCATCAGAAGGACAGAGACATTAAAGCTTCCCTGAACTGGGGGACAGACCTAAGTCTCCAGAGACAGGAAGCTCCGTGAAAAAGGAAAGGGGGCAAAGAGTACAAAATTCTAAATGTTCAAGAGAGTCCCTTTTAGGGACTGTCTGAGGTGGAAGTGAGGGTCTGTCACTTTCAGAGTAGGATTGAGCCTTTTTGCAAAGAAATTTCAGGAAAATTAATTTTGTTTAATTTTTCCCATACTGTCTTATTTTCCCTTTCCTTCCCTTTTATCCTTCATTTCCTTTACTTTTGTGCTTCCTTGTGCGTCACCTCATTGTTCTTCTTTTAGTTTCTTCTCATTACTTTTTTTCTTACAGCATGGTAATATTTTAAAATATGATTAAGTGTGATTTTTAGCCTTAGAAAGTCTTACTATTCCTCAGCTCCCTTCTATTGAAACAGAGGTGATCATTGTTTCAGGGAAAACAACAAACTAAGACAAGAAACGGGGAATTATTTAGTGTTTTGCTTTTAAAAATAAGTTCTTGAAATGCATTCAAAGTTCAACACTGTGCAAACAGTCTTTGCTTGAAAGAGTCAGACTCTTGTGAAAAACAATAGAATTTTCTAAAACTCAAAAGCTTTCTTTTAAATTTCAGGGACCACAAGCTGGCTAATGAAAAGTATGCTTTGCCATAGAATAGGACAGATGGAAGATTCCCTACAAGACAAAATCCCTTTACACAGAGGATTAACACCCCTTTTGGGCTTGGTGGGCATGTTTGGAGAGTTGAAGGGTCCACAGCTAGAGGGAAGACGCCTGCTCCCTGAGATGGGCCAACTACCAATAAATCTTGAGGCTTACCTTAGATGTTCAGAAACCTTGCTTTGAGAAATACTCTGGAAGGAGAGTGGGATTACACCTCCTTCTCTTTTGAAATGTTCAGGGAACAATTAGTCGATGTCCTGTGCTTACATGGAATAGCTTTGGGAAAGTTGGAATGGTACAGTACTATGTTTGGACAAAAAGACGACTAAGGTTCTTCTTCCAGTTTCCCATGGCTTGTCTAATATGCACTTAAAGATCCAAGATTTCTTGCCCACCCCAAGGAAGGGATATAGAGATGGTAGTGGTCTCAGTGGGCTACTATCAAGACGTCAACATGACTGCACTTCTTTCTCTAAGGTCAAATCTCTTTTCTTGATATTTTCAGCTTCTGGAGTCCTCCCATGTCCCTTCCTTAGTGGCTCCCTTCTTCCATCTTCAAAGCTAACTCCACTGCCTTACTTTTACCTGTCTTCCATGATCACACCTCCTGCAGACTCCCCTCTTCTGCCACCTTCTTCCATTTTAAAGACCCTCCTGATTATATCAAGCCTATCCAAGTAGTTCAGGAGAATCCTCTCCAGCATTTCAAGGTCAGCTAATTAGCAGTCTTGATTCCATGTGTGATCTGAAGTCCTGTTGCCATGTCAGGCAACATAGAGTTTCTGAGGATTAAGAGGTAGACATCTTTTGGGGGCCATTACTTTGTCTACCACAGGGGACTGTAAAGCTAGAAGCCATTACTAGGACACAAGATCCAACTTATATCACCAGCAGAGCCAGAAGATGCCCAGAAACAGAGACTCAGATAAGACATATGCGTCCATGATGTCATATAAGCTTCCTACTCTGGGAGAAGGCAAAAGAGGAGGAAGGTGGAAAAAGTCATGATTAGACAGAATTAACCTGAAGAGAGTCTATGATTTAAACTAGAAGAGACAGATAACCTTAAAATGATAAAATTGCAATTTTTTGCTGACATAAGTGGAACCAGAGGGCTTATTACCAAGTTGCTTGAGTTACAGAAAATACAGAAAATTACAGGCATGCATATGAGAAGAGCAGTCTATAAATTTCCATGCTACCACTTTTTAAAAATTTTTCTATCTTTTTTCTGCTGCCGCTTCTTTTACTTGTTTTTTTTTTAATTTTTCTCTTCTTTCCTCAGTATTTCTCTCTTCTGCTTCTCCAAACCCCTTTAATTCTTGTCTTACTTTTTCACCATTTCCCCTTGTTATTCCCTATCTTTCTAATTGCACAATCTCTCTTTTTCATCCTTTCCTTCCTTTCCTTTTGTGTTCTTACATCTAACCTGGATATAAGAAGAGAAAAGAGAGGTCACACCATATCTTTTTCATATTTTTGTTCCCAGTACTTAGCATGGGATCGGTCTGGAAAATAGCAGATGTTCAGTGAGTATTTATTGAATAAACGAATAACTAAATAAAATCTTCAGCCATGCAGCAAGGAAGGGACACTGAAAGACGTCAAAAGAGCACTGCTAGCATTCTGGAAACACAGAGAATAGCCAGGGTGCATTAAAAATAATGTTAATTATGTCTGCCTTTAATGATCCCAGTTTCTCCAGCTGTCAAGTGAATTATCACCTTTTAAACTTGCCATTTGGAAAAGGCTTTAAATTATAGCCATAAGATGGCAAAGGAGTCAGAGTAATTGGAATTAAATTTATTTGGAAGAATTTTCCATTTTTACTGTTGTTTAAATAGGTTCAAATAAATTGAAATAGCAAGAAACTTCCAAATGAATAAAGGTAACAAAATGTGATTGCCTAGCCCAGAGCTAAGGGCTGGGGATGAGCTGACCACGAAAGAATTATCCTCAGAACCAGCAAGCCAGAGTGCTCTGAAATCATGAGATAAACAGGTTTCCCTCTCTGAAAATAACCTGCTCTGAAAATAGCCCACCATTTCATGAAGGGTGGGCAATAGCTCCAAATTATAGGAGTGTCCAAATTCTCCTGAATTACCCCTCCCAGTAATTCTGTTCCTGAAAATGTCACTTAAAAGAAAGATATTTCTGATTCCATGAAGTGTTTGCAGGAAAACACTGTCCAAATGAGACTCTAGAACTGGGAAAGCAGCAATATGGCACTAAGGGGAAAGGGAAAAACCCCTGAGTGGCGAAGGGAGCCAGGACAGCAAGGGAAAGCCCTCCCTTGCAGTTGAGATAGTACCTTGTGTTACCTGGCCACAGGTGAGACATTCTGGGGAAGAGTATACAAGTAAGTTTTGTTTTGTTTTGTTGTTTTGTTTTTTCAGTTGACAGAGAAGACAGTATATCACATGCATTTTTTTATTTCATTTTTTCTATATCCTTCCAACATTTATAGCACTATGCTTATTTTTTTCCAGAGAAGGAAAATAAAATTGATAAATTTTCAGTAACTTGACACATGTATACAGTTTAATGGTGGACCTGGGATTTGAACTTGAATCTGTATTATTAAGCCTATGTACTTAGTCACTGTGTTACATGAGGAAATGCTGCCCTTCCTCGATACAGTCATTTGTAAAATTCATTTGCTGTTACCTGTGAATATAGGGATTATATATTGGCCCATATAGAATTTGCATGTGTCCACTGGAACCATACATTAAAACACAAATCATCCAAGTCACAAAAACTAGTCAGAAATCCAGAATCAGTCACAACTATGACCATCATTACAATTGCCTTATCACAGACAGAAAGCTGGTCGTGGGGCATCAGATTGTGAAATCTGGCCACTGCCCCTTGCAAAGTTTTCTTGATAGCTGCAAAGTAGGATATTGAAAACAAGGATACTGCAGGGGCGGTGGGGGGTCGGGGGAACATACCTCCAGAAAACAGCCTAGAGCAGTAGAAAAAAATTGCCTCTAGTTGACTTTTGCCTTCCAGGAGTTGGATATGTACAGGTGATTGGTAAAGCTCTAACTTGCATTGAGAATCCCAGCTGTGTGAGAATCTTGGAAATGTAGTTTCTACTTTTTCAGACTATAGGATTTTAAAAAAGACACAATAAAAGGAGGTGAGAATAGATGCTGAATGCCAGTTTTATATATCCAACCCATGCCAGCTTCTGTTTTTCAGCCTCTATTGTGGAAGAGGGAAGAGATTCAAGAATGAGAATGTGGGCTGATATGCCAAGTATACTGTTTTTCTTATAAAATGATATATGTCATCCAAAGAGAATTAATTTAAAGATCTTCACAGAAGCAAACTGAGAAAAGTTTTACCATTTCTCACTGGGGTTGAATTTAGATGCACATTGCCCTAAATGATTCTTTCTGGCAGCCATCTTGCAACTTCAAAAGGAAGGAAAGCTAAGAAATGGAAAAAAAACAAATCCAGAATTGCATTATTCAAGTCCCTTTATGCCACCACACTTGGGGCCACGTCTACTCTTCTATGATTTGTTAAGTTAATAAATGTTATTAAAAAAAAAAAAAGACAGCCTAAACAATCTGAGGGTTTTGGAGGGGCAGGGAGTGGGAGGCTGGGTGAGCCTGGTGGTGGGTATTATGGAGGGCACATATTGCATGGAGCACTGGGTGTGGTGCATAAACAATGAATTCTGAAAAGAAGTTTAAAAAACAAATAAATAAAAACAATCTGAAGTGTTTGAAGAGGTAGGGGGGTGGGAGGTTGGGGGAACCAAGTGGTGGGTATTAGAGAGGGCACAGATTGCATGGAGCACTGGGTGTGGTACAAAAACAATGAATACTGTTATGCTGAAAATAAATTTAAAAAATGATTAAAAAAAAAAAAGAATAAATAAATAAATAAAGACAGTCTTGTTATCCGTCATCCTCAACCAAAAAAAATCTTCATTGGTATACTATATACCGAGGTAAAGAGACCTCAGTTTTTCAAATAACCAATTATAATAGAGTAAAGATAGTGTTAAGGCCAGGGATAGCATAATTTCTTCCAATAATTTAATCTCGAAAATAAGACGTGGTAACTAGAAATGGATCTAATTTGTAAGAAAGGTGGATAGTTGGATTGGTACACAAAGCAAGGTTCTGTTTACAGGGCTCCTGCCCTGGGAAGAAAGAGAAACCATGATTAGAAAGGAAACCAGCAGACAGATGAATGTCCCCACATTGATCACTAAGTGCTGTTAAAGTCTTAGAGTCAAAGGAACTGATGGACTAGAATTCTAATAGGATTATTCACCAGCATTTATTTTGTTTCTCTTTCTAGGCACAAAGAGGATAGTATTTCTCAGGTACCTTGCAGCTGGTTAGAACATGAGAACAATTCTAGTCAATAAAATATGATCATAAATGAATGTGTCACTTCTAAGCAGAGTCCAAGCAGAGCATTTGCATAATTCCCTATTCTCTTTCTCTAACTGAAAAAGCCATGGGTTCTATATGGAGCAATTATAAGATAATGGATGCCATCATCAACCCATGTGGATCATGTGATGTGGGCAAAAAATCAACTTTTGTAGTATTAAGGCACTGAGATTATAGGGGAGAGATTAATTTTAGTGACACATCACCTACCCTATACTGGCTAACATTGTGGTATTAGTTTGAAATGAGAAATTTCTCATTCTGTTACCTCTGTGGAAGAGCAATGTTTCCAAGGAGGAGCTAGATCAGACATGACCATTTGTGTTGACCATGAAGCAAGTTAGAGGACTGATGAGACCAAGTCAAACATAGTGGTATCCTAGGAAAATCTTTAACCAATGGAGAAGAGACATGGTGGTGTAATGAATAATAGACATCAGAGCCAGACCAAATCTAATTTCAAACATTAGCTTTTGCTACTTATTGGTTAGTGCTATCCTAACAAATTTTAAATATTTCTGAGCCTCCATTTATTACCTATGAGGCAGAAATAAAACTGTCATTCTTATAAGAATATTGTGAAATTGACTTAGAACATATGTAAAATATGGTAGGTATTTAATAAATGCCCTTTTGCAGGTAAAGAAGCCAATGTTCTCAAAAAACAAAATTAATGAATCAGAGTCAAACAGTGATTTACTGATGAAGCCAGTCATAGAACCCAGATTCCCTTATTCTATCTAAACCCAAGAATGGCCATCCTGTTCTCTATAATCTGCTCCTTCATGTAACTACAGATTCAGTACAACTGAAGATGTGAACCATGCATTCCTGTTCATGTATTGCTAGCATCCAACACAGTCAATAAGTGTATGTTGAGTATCTGGCGCACATAAATATGTGATAGTCATTGTCCTTACTTCTCATAACCCTTCTGTTTCAGGGTTAATTTGTCCCATCGTCAGCTCAACACTGGGTTCTTCAATGTGCTGGGAAAAGGGAATATTTACAGTCTTCTTTTTCATGTATTTAGTGTGGCTGATGTCAGGTGACAGATACTCCTTAGAACTGAAGTCTTCTCAAAGAAGAATGAACTATCCCTAGGCTAATGGGATAGAGAACCCTTCACCTGTAGTTCATTGGTTCAAATCCTCTCTCATGAGGTCAGCAATAAATCATTACTACTGTATGGTTGTTCAGTAAGCTATGTAAAATAAGTTGGAGATCTTATTTCTGTTTATAGAGCACCATGTCTTAGATTAAATGAAAAACTACATTGATACCAAAATCACATATGACAACCAAAATGGAGTCAGTATTGATGCTCTGTTTGGAGGAGAAAAGCAGATAGATCAAATATTGCTTCCTGACCATCAGATATGAGTCATCTCAGAGCTGGGAGTGGCAAAGCTGACATTTAAGTTGTGTTTCTTTTTAGCCTAGGGAGAAATTGTGCTGTTTATTCTTAAATAATATATTTATTGTATACATAGTAAGTTTTTTTAAATATGAGATAGCTTTTCTTTTTTTAAATTTAATTTTATTTTTTCAATGTTCTAAGATTCATTGTTTATGCACCACACCCAGTGCTCCATGCAATACATGCCCTTCTTAATACCAACCATCAGGCTTATCCACCCTCCCACCTCCTTCCCCTCCAAAACCCTCAGTTTGTTTCTCAGAGTCCACAGTCTCTCATGATTCATCTCCCCCTCCAATTTACCCCATTTAACTTTTCCTGTCCTTCTCCTAATGTCCTCCATGTTATTCCTTATGCTGCATAAGTAAGTGAAACCATGTGATAATTGATTTTCTCTGCTTGATTTATTTCACTCAGCATAATCTCCTCCAGTCCCATCCATGTTGATGCAAAAGTTGAGTATTCATCCTTTCTGATGGCTGTGTTAAAAAAAAATAATTTTTTTAAAAAAACACTTACATGCTATAGTAGATTGATATATTAATTATCCCCAACTAATCACATATCCTGTTATTCACATCTTATATAATCCCCTCCCACATTGATTCAGTGCTTAATCACATGATTTGCTTTGGCCCACGTGGAAAGCAACACATGTGATACCAAGAGAAGCTAGATGAATGCTTTTACATTAGAATTTGAAGTTTTGGAACCAGACATCATAAAGAAGTTGTAATATGTTGGGGAGTCCACATGGATGTCCGGCAGCTAATAGTCCCAACCATGTAAGTGAGGTCACCCAGGAGCATCTAGCTCTCAGGCAACCTGCCATTTGATGACAAAGGCATGAATGATCCCATCCAATATTCATGGAGCTGAAATAAACTGTCCCAGCTGAACCATGACTAATCTGTTATCTCACAGAATTATGAACAAATACTTACTTGTTTAAACCACCAAGCTTTGGAATATTTTGTTATGCAGCAAATACTAACTGATATGGAAATCAATATTTTGACTCCATTAGATCAAACTTTATATAGGTGTCCCATCACAATCACAATTTACTTGACTGATCATTCAGTAAGTATTTATTGAAAATCTTCCATGTTCTACTCATTATGATAATTGCAATAATGCAGCAATAAAACAAACAAACAAAAACAAACAATCAAATACAAATGAGACACTTCTTGTAAAGCTCCAACTGCTGTCCCAAATTGATGGCCCAGGGTGTAAGTCTGGCCCACAAAAATGTAACATTTGGCCCACAAGTTACTTTTTAAAATATTCATTTAACAATTGGAAGCTTTTACATTAAAATTGGAACCTACAGTTTCTTTTTCAGCCTCAGAGGAAATGTAATCACTGGGTCTACACTTGGCATAAGGTAGGATTGGCTGAATTAAGTAATGGTGGTTCCCGCCCTCCTAGGATGGGGTATGGCCTCTCCAGATACACTGTTCCCATCATTGCCCATGTTCTCCATGAATGTGAAGATGAATGTTATTTATTTTTTTATAGAATTGTATTATCATTTTGTTTTGTTTTGTTTTTTTGTCTGTGTGGTTATCTGTAGACATCTAAGTCTAAGACTCCCTGCATATAAGATCTAGTAAAGTAGGCCAACAAGATCAACCAGAAAAAAAAAAAAAGTAACTTTTCCGAAATCCAACAATTTGTTCCTTCTTTAACTCTGCATTGGTAAGATATAGGACACTCAATATATTATCCTAAGAGTTAGGTATATCAGGTTATAGAACCATTTTTCAGGAAATAGTATCAATTTCTCTATGTGCCCATAGATACCCTATATCACAAAAATGCTTATTACCTTTCAAATGTCCTCAGAAAATCACAGGTCTGCACTGCAGGTCTAGCCAGACAACATGATATAGAGAAGAAATACCAAAATCCTTCAAGCCATCAAGCCCCAGAAGGAGCTCAAGTGGAAAAGATTTCATACTGACCTTGTGTTGTTAGTGCATCCAATCTGTCTTCCTCCTAGCCCAGTATCTGAACCTATTTCAAGATTAGAACCTGAAGAAAACAAATGTATATTTCATTAAAATTGATTTATAGGGTGTAGAGCTTCTATCTCATAAAAATTTGCTTTTATATATCCCCTAAAAATCTGGGGCTCCAAGTTGCTGAAGGCACTGTGATCTGGCATGGCAGTTGGCAACACTCCTACGATCATGTCACTTTCAGATAGCACTTTGACTCTATCTTCAAATCTTATGGAAGATAAATTAGGAACAGAAAATACTGGAGGAATAGTGGATATGAAATAATGTCATCATTATCCTATCATTTATAGTGCAGCTCAGCACAAAATATCCATTATCAGCAGTGCCTTTGACTTTGTGCTTATAACAGTTAAGATTTTGTATATAAAAGTCATATTTTATAAGAGTGAATTGTCATCAATTGGCATTGGGCAAAGTTTTGTTGTTTTTGTTTTCTCCTGTGAGGATTTTGTCGTTGTGACAGGTAGAAAAATATGTCTCTTGGCATTTGAGTGCAAGCTACTACATGGAAGACTATTTCAGAGATTGGAAAACTTCAGCCTGTGGACTAAATGCAGTCCTGCACATGTTTTATGCATAAAACTTTACTGGAAGACGACCATGCCTGTTCATTTATACATTGTCTACACTGGTTTTGTTCTACAGGTTGTGCACTTAAAAACTGCAACAGTGACCCAGTGGCCCACAAAACCTAAAATATTTACTTTCTGTTTGACCCTTCATTGGGAAAAAAAAAAAAAAAAAAAGGTTTGCTGACCACTGAACTAAATATTTTCTTTGACTAAGACAGGGAAAATGCAGATCATCAATGAAAGATAAAGTAAAAGATGTAGATAAAAGGGGAAAAGTTCTCATAATCCTCTAGATGAGTTATGACAACTTTGGAAGCAAGAAAAAAATGCTATCAGATCATGTGCTATAATTCTTTCAATTACAGAGGATAAAAAATGTGATAACTTGCCTCTGAACCAGACCCTCCAGTGGCTCATACCTTTATTTAGCAGTCAGTCATACCTTATCATGGTGCTCACACCTAGAATCCAGTTAGTCTGGTGAAATAGAATCCAGGCCACAGGTTAATGTGGCCATGTGTGACTGCCGAGGACAGGTTGTAAGAAGACTTGCAGCCAGTGCCCCATCACCATTCTCCCACGCATACCCTCTTTTCAATTGTCCACCACTATCTCTTTCAAGCAGCTGTCCATTCAGTTCTTCATTCAGGCAACAGATATACTATTGAGCATCGTCTTCAACCAGTGCCTGGGCTCAGGCTGTATGATCAGGTCCCAGAAGCTCTGGCTGGTTAGAGAAACAGACATCCAAACAATGAAGACCCAAGATGGTATGTAAGGAAGGAAGTGTGTAAGGTAACTGGGATCTTGGTAATCTTCCTAGAAAGTCAGAGAAGGCTTTTCAGAAGAGGTGACCATCGCTTGGAGTCATGAAAAAGTAGTATTTTTCCAGACAGATGGATGAAATAGGGATTGATCTGAGGAAAAAAGATGACCATGAACAGCCTTCTAGGCAACCGAAGAAAAGTTATGGAGAAATGACAAAGTTTATTTTTTCATGAAGTTTTCACCTCATTCTCTGTAGCTTCTACTCTTTAGTGTTGGTTTCAGTAGTTGAAATCAACCAGACAAAATCCAATATCTTCTCTGCTACCTTTAGAGGACAAAGAACACTTTTCAACCAAATATATATAAATGTGTGTGTGTAAACATATATATTTGAATGGAACTTGGATTTTGCATCACAAACACTGCAGCTGGTGAGATATGTATGACATTATAAATATACATGTATCCATATGAAGCATATATACACACATATATTTATATTTCATTTAAATGCATATAACTATACATATGGTATATAAATATGTGTGTTATATATGTGTATATACAAATATGGGTGTCATGTATATTTCACCAACTGCAGTGTTTATCACATGAGAGTCCTTGTTAAAACATTTCCTGAATGTATTTTGACTGGGATAAATAATCTCCTTCCCAAAGGACAACACTTTAGTTACATAAAGACCCTTATCATGTTCTCTCTAAATCTTCTCTGACCAAAGACAATTTTCTCAACTCATTTGATTCATCTCACGTTAAAGGACTTCAAGTGCTCTTCATTCAGTGGTTTCTATCTATTGAGTATCTGCTATGTCTTGGGCAATGTGCTAGACAGTAAGGACATGACACTGAATCAGACCAAGACCCTGAATTCAAATCTCTTTGAAATCCCACTTGATTTTTTTTTCTCAGTAGTAGGCTCTGGTTTGCCTGTGTCCCACATAAAGTTATACTACTGAAGACTGGATCCCAGGCTTGATCTAAATTAATTTGCCTTATTAATTGGATATCACATCATTTATAAGATAAATTATCATTCAGTTTGGGGGTTTGGGGATTGCTGTTTCCCCTTACACCCATTTATCCTAAACTCGTGCATATTATGTCCCAGGTCCATACAAATTTAGTATGAGATATATCCTCACACTCCCAGTGACATTAATGAGTGCATTTAATTTAATTTCTATACTTAATGAAAGAAAATGTGCAAAAAAGATATTTTTATAC
This sequence comes from Lutra lutra, assembly GCF_902655055.1. NCBI lineage: Eukaryota > Metazoa > Chordata > Mammalia > Carnivora > Mustelidae > Lutra > Lutra lutra. Next base: position 151,378,526 of record NC_062279.1, on the reverse strand, counting down.
CACTAATGAGACCTCATTAGTAAGGAGATTGGCTTGTGAAGGGACAATAAGAAGTCACTTTCTAAGATAACTTAAACCTTTTTTCTGAGAGAGAGAGCATGTGGTTATTTCTTAATTGAAGAGCTCTCTTTGCTTAGAGAGCAAAATGGTGGGTATTAATTGGTTATTCTTGGCAAGAATTATGTTGAAGAATCTAGGAATTTTTAGGGCTTAGATAAGAGAAGATTGTAGAAGTTTTTTTTTTTTTTTTTTAAGGTCTAATGTATTGTCATATGGAAAGTCAGTTGTTCTGTGGGGGCTAAAGAAGTAAAATCAAGAGCCATATGTTTAAATGACAAAGCAAAATGTTTCAACAATTTTTAAAGAGGATGAAAATGAAAAACAGAGTCCTATGCACCCCAGGGCAGAGACATTTCTAGGAGAATCCCAGTACTGCTCAAATAATATTGGACTGGCTGACTTTTAAGGCTTTTAATAACTTAAAATACTAAGGTTATGCCCATTATGTATCATTTATGTTTACATATGCATGCATGTTCATATATAGAAGTGTATTTACTGATGCTGGAATAAACACATAAGGTGCCACGAAATGAGTATACACACACACATGCACACATATACATGCACACACTTCTGAAAATTTAGATCCCTAAATATCACTTCACAAGAAATCATTTTTTACCTTTCCTCTTACTATTACTTGGTCAAAAAATGGAAATACTTACTCTCTGAGAAGTATTGGTTAAAAAACAAAAACAAAAACAAACAACAACAACAAAAAAAAACCCTACTCATCTTTCCACCCCCAGATAAGTTATCTGTTTGGTGAAATTGAGAAAATGGAATGCCCTTTGACTTGCTGAATCTACTACCTCTGGTTCTGCACCAAGGTAGCCGTGTGCCAGAATGAGAACCATTTCTTTTCCTAGTCTGTAGGATCAGTTGGTGTGATGCTGCAATTCATAACAGCTGACCACACTTAGGTAGGACATGCCAAATAAATTTTAGGCAAAGGATTAGAAAATGTCATTCTTTCATTCTGTCTACCAATTAAGTCACATCCTACACAAGCATCCTAGAAATGATGATATTCTGATCGTAATTTTTTCTGTGATTATTTCCCAATGGATTCATAATTTTAACTTCATCAACAAATAATAGTTTAGGACAGGTACCATCAAAATATGAGAAACATTTTTTATTTTAGTTTTTCACTTACTTTCATATTTCTTGTTAAAATTAATGCAACAGGTCCTAAATCAAGTTGATTATGCTAAGTCCCACATCATCAAACCAAGACTTAATTACAATTTTGTCTTTCCTAGAAATGGAATCTTGAGCCAATGAATCAGAAATCACCTGACTAGCACTAGTTAGGTAATCTGTCTCATATACCCCTGCCATTCCCTAAAGGAAAGTAACCTTGCAATAACCAACCTGCTGTTTTGTTTATTATAATTTCCTTGTTCCCACTCCCTTCTGCCTGTAAGTCTTTCAGTTTGTACAGCTCCTCGGAACTCCTTTCCATCTACTCGATTAGACGTTACCTGATGCATGAATCATTGAATAAAGCCAATAAGATTCAGTTAATTTTTTCCTTTTTTTTTAAATTGAAGCACAGTTGACAAACAATGTTCCATTAGTTCCCTGTGTACAACATTGTGATATGACTATATGTTATGCTCTCCTCACCACAACTGTAGCTGCCATCTGTTACCTACCACATAACACTATTACAATACCATTGACTGCATTCCCTGTGCTGTTCCTGTTATCTCTGTGAATTTTGTTTTTTAACACTCTGAATGAACATAAATTACAAAGATAAGAAGTACATATGGTGAAGCGCCTGGGTGGCCCAGTGGGTTAAAGCCTCTGCCTTCGACTCAGGTCATGATCCCAGGGTGCTGTGTTCGAACCCCATGTGGGGCTCTCTGCTCAGCAGGGGGCCTGCTTCCTCTTCTCTCTCTGCCTGCCTCTTCGCCTACTTGTGATCTCCGTCTGTCAAATAAATAAATAAATAAAATCTTAAAAAAAGATTTTATTTATTTATATATAAATTTCATATCACATGAAATTTATATAGTGCCCTTATAGGTGGAATCTTAAAAAGAAGAAATCAAACTCAGAAACAGGGCAGAAAAGTGGTTGGCAGAGGCTGGGGGACTGAAGGAGGTAGAGAATGTTTGGTAAAAGGATGCAAACTCAGCTATCAGATAAATAAGATCTGGGGATCTCATGTAAAACAGGGTGACTATAGTTATAATACTATGTTGTATATTGAAATTTGCTAAGACAAGAAAACTAAATGTACTCACCTCCACCCAAAAAAAGATAAATACCTGAAGTGATGGATGTGCTAATTAATTGAATGGCAAGATGAGGGATCCTTTCACAGTGCATTTGCATATCAAATCACCATGATGCACACTTTATATATCTCACAATTTTAAATATCAATTATTACCTTGATGAAGCTGAAATTTATATATATATAATAGATATTAAAATGGTTTTATGTTTCTATAATTCTTAAGCCTATAATATTTTGCTTGGTGATTATGGAAAGAGTAGGTACTCAGGACAGATCAAAGAGATTTCCCCACTCCTGCATTATCCTCAGTGGTTTAGCCCCTTTATTTTTTTAACACTGTTCACATCATGCATTGGGCTGACCATGTCCAAGAACGTAGGACAGAGCAATGTGTATGGAAACATCCCTCCCCTCCCCACAAAAACATGAATTGCCTAAATCCATTTGCTCACCTTAGGGCCTTGGCTGCCTCAGTAGAGTGATATCATGTGGATAAGAGTAGAGGGACAATTTAGTATAAAGGAAAGAACATTAAATTTGGAACCAGAAGGACGCCTGGATAGTTCAGTGTGTTAAGCCTCTGCCTTTGGCTCGGGTCATGATCCCAGGGTCCTGGGATGGAGCCCCACATCAGACTCTCTGCTCAGCGGGGAGCCTGCTTCTTCCTCTCTCTCTCTGCCTGTCTCTCTGCCTACTTGTGATCTGTCATATAAATAAATAAATAAATAATCTTAAAAAAAAAAAACCTTGGAACCAGAGACTAGTACACTAAAACTGTTGCTTTTGGTATGGTTGGTTAGGTTTCTTTGTTATTTTATTATTATTTCTTTCAAAACAAGAGAGAGTGAAATTACACTTACTGAGCACTTTTTAAACAGACTACCCACCCCATGAATGCTCAAACTGTGCCCTGCAATGCTTTTCCTAATAACCATAGTGACCATTTTGCTTCTTCTGCAATCCTGTCAGCTGATTTCCTTCTGCCATTTCCTCTTCCTCAAAAATGCTTTTAAGCCTCTCTCCTTAAGAACTACATGGATATCTCCCTACCATCCTTCAGAACTGTGTTGAAATGTTACGTTCTTGGTGAGATGCTCTCCTACCACCTTAGCATTCTTAGGGAAAAAACTTCCTCATCCATATCATAATCTTTGAGGACTTAATCTTCCCTCATCTGTACCTTGAGGAAAATAATGTACCAATGTTACAGAGTTGTAAGATTGTATCATGATAGTGATGCATGTCTGTTATCATCATCTAATTGACACATATTATACACACAAAACACATTCATTTGTTTGTTTGCTTTCTCTCTATAATAACACCAGCTTCATGAAATCAGGGATTTTCATTTCTTTTGTTTCTTGCTATATTTTCAGTGCTATTGACAGCACCTGGTATGTAATAGGGATTTGATAAATTGTTATTGAATGAATAAATAAATACATAAATAAAGAAGGTAAAATTTAGAATTTTAGGCCAAATAGGTCTGGCTCCAAAGCTAACACGTTCTATCGCACCAATTTATGCTAACCTGTCTCTTTTCTATTAGGATAAGAGCCATTTGCTCCAGCACTTGCTTTAATATCTGATGTAAACTCCATTAACAAGTATTTTAGTGTGAAAGTGTTCATTACTCATTATATAAGAGGTCAGAAGTTCCTCAACAAAGATCTTAAAAAATAGAGTTAAGATGATACCTGTGATCCAGACACAGAAATATACATCCTATCCAGAAATGTATCCCAGGAAATGAGTTCAGAAAAACCCAGAGCAGTGGTAATAGCAGAGACACAGATCCAGCCATGCCTGAGAAGACAGGTTGTAATATGGGTAGAATTTATTTTGAGTTACAAACCACATTTCTAATTTTGATGCCAAGAATTCTTGAAATCAACATGGAAAAACATTATCTTATTTCACCATTGTAAGGTTGGGTAGAAGCGAGAGGTTCAGAATGTCAACCTTTTTGGATATTGGGATTTTTATACAATTAGCTAGGGAGGTGGGGCTTTCAGTGTGGATTTTCAGAGTGGATTTTTTTTTTTTCCAAGTCATGACCAGTTTTATTGGAAAAGGGCCCTGTACACATTTATCAATTCTGGGACCTTAATAGCTACCCAACTAGTCATTAATATATAGAAACATGCATCATAAGAATAAATATCACCCATCTCTTCTGCATATTAGCAACTTGTCGCTCCTGAGCAACAATGCTCACATCACTGAGGTCTGTGAACAGTCACTTTGTATTCATCCTGAGTGAAAGATGGAATGACTTAAGTACAACTGCAACATATTATAAACAATTTCTTACAAAAAAAGTCACAAATTAAACCAAAGTATTTTACAGAATTTACTACAAAACACTGTAAAAACTGGCTTCACTTAAGCTCTCTCTCCCTGTATCTGGTGAGCCAACTGGATGTCTTTGGGCATGGTGGTGACTCTCTTAGCATGGGTGGCACACAGATTAGTATCTTCAAATAAACTCACCAGGTACGCTTCACTGGCCTCCTGAAGCATGCTAGTGGCAGTACTCTAAAACCTCAGATTGATTTTGAAATCCTGGGCTATCTCCCTCAACAACATCTGGAAAGGCAGTTTCCAGATCAGAAGCTCAGCGGATTTCTCATAACGACAGATCTCCTGAAGCACTATAAAATAAATAACAGTAATAAAATAACAGCAATAAAAAAAAACAGTAAGAATTTGAGGTGGATTTCATCATCCTTAAGAGCTGATACTGTTGCCAGCTTCTGCACTCAGAATGTTTTCCTAATGACCCATTGTTCAAAGTAAGAAAGTGCAGAAAGATCACTGGCTTTCGAATGAAGCAAACAAAGGGTTGAAACAGATCTCTACCATTTGCTAACCAAACAGGAGTATTTCATCTTGCTGATTCTATTTCCCTTCTTTCTGGATGATAGGCTGGTACCAAGTAGCTTGTTTTGAGAGTCTCTGATCTTAATCACCATGATAGTTGCAGGCTTCTCCTTTTGCCCTGAAAGGACCCCATTATCTCCCTTCCTTCTCCCTTATATTGCTCAGATGCCACCTCTTGGCCTAGGACGGGGTGCATTACCTACTCTCATGGTATTGGAGGCCATTCCTTTTGTAATTTTTCTTCCACCTCCTGTGATTATTTTATTATTATCTTTCTCCCTGGTAGATTCTAGGCTTTGTGAAGGTAGGGCTTTGGGGTTCTGCTGAGTGCTGTTTCCTCAGTATTGAGCACAGTGCCTTGATGAGAGCAAGCTCTGAGCAATTGTGTGTTGAATGAACACATATACACATGTGAAATTATGAAACGGGGATTGTATTAGCAACTTAGAGGTCATTCCTTTGTGGTCTCTTTTAAGTTCCTTTGTTCTCTATGTTTTTTCCTGGACCCAGGAGGTAACTGATTCAAATCGGTGCTGCCTCATGCTCACAGTGAACCAAGTTTCAGTATCTCCATACCCACTCCAAGTCACTGCTTGGGCAGAGATAATCAACATGGCTAGTGTGGGCACCTGGGTGGCTCAGTGGGTTAAGCTGCTGCCTTCGGCTCAGGTCATGATCTCAGGGTCCTGGGATCGAGTCCCACGTCGGGCTCTCTGCTCAGCAGGGAGCCTGCTTCCCTTCCTCTCTCTCTGCCTGCCTCTCTGCCTTCTTGTGATCTCTCTCTGTCAAATAAATAAATAAAATCTTTAAAAAAAAAAAAAAAAAAAAAAAAAAAAAAAAAAAAAAAAAACATGGCTAGTGTGTGGGAACCCCAGCCTTAGGTGATGTTTAAGAGCTAAGAATCATTGTAATTTCAATTACAAGAGGGCCTGAAATTACCTTCTTCACATGTTCTCCCCATTTTCCAGGCCCCCACATTAGAGCTGAAAGACAGAACCCTGCACTCCAGCCCCAGACACTTCCTACAGCAAAACCCAAAGATTATAGACCTTGAATGACTCTCCCTGTGGCTCCATGAGTTAATTTATAGCTTGGTTACAGCTTATGAGGCTGCATCAGTCTGTTCACAATAGTGAATGTGGGGAGAGATCAATCATGACTGTTATGTTTTCAGTGTGCGTCTCCAAATGCAAGGAGATCTGTATTTTCTTTTTTCTTTTGATGGGGAATGGGCATCCAGCTATCCAATCTGTTTGGAAGTTCAAGAAATGAATAATCTTTTGTCCTGAAAACTTACTTGGCATGTGTAATGCCCAAGTTTTCACGTCCGAGAGACCAACAAGGAGCCAATACCAATGCAATCACATGAGGGTTTATTTTACAAGCTTAAGCTTGGGCCCAAGTATACCTGATGCAGCGGAGTAGGGACTTGGACCCCGAGGCTAGTAAAGGCAGGGGTTTTTAATGGGTCATTACAAGAGGCTTGGGTGAGGGGGAGGAGAAGTTTCAGACTTTTCTGCAGTAAGCTGATTAGCTGTTCCCGGGGTGTTGCAGGATGGGGTACTTTCTTGGAACTAAAGCAGGTTGGGGGTCCCTTTAACTAAAGTAAAGTAGGGAAAATTTCAGCCCTTGGTCACAGGGTCCTGAGATGGCTGCCAAAGCTAAGATGGCTGTACTTGTGCTAATGCTAAACTCGAGGTGGGGTGGCCTTAATTTTCTCGGCCTCCACAGCATGTTCTAAAATAACAACATGAGAGAGGACTCATTCTTTTCTTTCTTTTCTACTTTTCTCTCCAACTGTAGGACTTGAGGACAGAAACAGATTTGTTTACGCGACTTGGTTTAAACCAAACATGATTTCTAAGAGCTAAGGATCTATATATTCATAGTGAAAGAGGATTTAGTGGAAGGACAGAGATTAGGGAGAGGTAAGGCACAAGTCTGGATGTAAAATGAAAGGAAATGCCCAAAACCTCAGTAATCAAAATAAATAATATTTTAAAGCAATATTTGGGAAAAAGTAAAAATTAAGCCCAAGAATCTATGATGAGCAAAATGCCAACACCATTTTTCCTTTTTTTTTTTTTTTTAATATTTTATTTATTTGCCAGAGAAGAGATACAGGGAGAGAGGACACAAGCAGGGGGAATGGGAGAGGGAGAAGTAGACTTCCTGCTGAGCAGGAGCCTAATGTTGGGCTCCATCCCAGGACCCTTGGATCATGACCTGAGCCTAAAGCAGACGCTGAACAACTAAGCCACCCAGGCATCCCAGCATTTATTCTTTTGCCTCAGGCTACAGTATTCCTCAATATATCAAGCCTTTATTTATTTGGATTTTATTTATTTATTTGACAAAGAGAGAGAGACAG